>NC_135447.1:1037500-1680000 GCF_051991255.1 Vanacampus margaritifer
TAACCATATTACATAATGACGGATGAGTTTCCAAAAATAATTACAAAAAAATACGTTAAATTAATTATGTATTAAAGGAGATCTTTATTTTTGGAACAATATTAAACTATTATGTAAATTGGGGCTATTTCAGCAAAGAGTATTCAAGGGTTTTTATTTATTTATTTTTCACATTTGCGGGTGCAAAATATGAAACATTACACTAATAATGTAGGTTTTAAATAATTTGAACACTGCCCACTTACCGCAAACTGTGTAAGGCATTGATTTATTTACTCAATTATATTAGATGCACCTCACTTAATATTCCAGAAATAGGGTCAAAACCCCCATCTTGTTTTTTTTTTTTTTGCCAGTTTGAGAACAGTAATAAACATCCCTCTTATGATTGTTCTGTAAAAATGGTTAAACATTTTATAAAATCACACAGTGTTAAGAGAAATGTATAAAAATGTTACATTTATGGAAATGCAGGAAGCCTTTAAATGGGATTTTTTTGTCAATTCAGCTGCGAATTAGAGGTGAGGCATTCATTTTTTCAATTAAAAAAAAAATAGCTTATCACGGTTCTTAAGTGAATGTGGCATTGAAAAATCAAATATTAAATCAATGAATGATCAAAAATCAAAATAAATTAAACACGATTGCTGAATATTTAAATTGCATATTTCCCTGACTACTGTGTATTTGTAGACTCCTGATGAATATATGATGATGTGGCTGGTCACTGACGTGCTGTCACTGATGCTGGTCATAACCGTCTTCACCTTTCACTGGTAAAATTGTTATTTGCAGCTTATTTTAAAAAATATTTCTTGACCCGTTGCTGTGTTGTGTTTACCGAAAGGCGCAGAGCGGCAAGACTGGCGGACCTTGACCTCCACTCAGGATTCTAGGGCTGCGTTCACACGGCAGCTCAATTGCCATTTTTTTTTTCACAAGTATCTGATTTTTTCATGCAGTGTGAATGGTACAATTCCGATTTTAGGAGTAAGTATTTTTTATTTTTTTTTTAACCTCTGAACTGCAAGTGCCTTGTTTCAGACTCGCTAATAGCTGAAGCGGACACTTTCCCCGCATACGTCCATATGCAATAAGATAGTCATGTTTACTTTACCGGCTCTCAATAAAGGAATGAATGTGGTTTGGTATTGTGGTTTGTTCTCCAATCTCTGAGGGAAAACCCTTTTAAAAAAATATTCAGAAAAACTGAAAAATAATTTGATAAAAGAGAAAAAATATTTTATAAAACAGAAAAATATTTCAGAAAAACAGAAAAAAATATTTCATTAAAACAGGATTTTTTTTTTAAACAAAAACAAAATTACAAAAAAAAAAACAGGGGGGAATAATTGTAATAAAACAGAAAAAAATACTTCCAAAAACAAAGCTCCCCCCCAAAATATTGTTAAAAAAAAACACGTCCGTGTTGCGTTCACATTCCATAAAAAGATCGTATTTAACAAAAAATGCGAATTGGGCATCGCGCCCTGCGGTGTGAACGTAGCCAAATTCTCACTGGAAGGAGACAAGAACATTCAGCTCAAATCAGGTCAGTCCTTTTCTGCCATGCGATGAGTCTCAAGAATAAAACCAAATAAATAACCTGATGATGTTTACAGACGGTCAACTGTGAATGTTACAGAGCTGTGTGACATTTGGTCCGTGTCCAGCGTCGCTACTCCACCAGTGGGGCAAAAATCCGTCCTGGTAAAACCCAGCCCATCTGGCTCCTTAACCAACCTTGCAACCGGCCGGCTAAAGTCCTACATTCCATTTCGTTGTGTTTGTTTCATTTCACTTTATTGAGTGTTATTTTGCTAATTGATTTTTTTTTTTAATTTGCCAAGTGATTTTCTACATTTGTAAGAAAATACATGTTATTTGGTCCATTCCACCAAAAAGATGCCTTTTGCTTGTAACTCGAAATAAACTAAATTTGAGCTCCAAATTGGATAAGATATTGAACTACTCAAAATGTTTATTGGCTGATCTTTAATGACAGGACAAAGAAACTGGTGTGGGTTTTTAGCAAATATCAAATACATGACATACAGCCATGTTTTAATTTAATGGGACTGCGGACGGGTGCGCGGACCGAGTAAAAACTCAGGGACATGACAAAAGTGGTCCTCAAATTCTAGTCTTTTAATCTTTTAAATTGTAGAAAATTAGCAATCATATCAATGTCCAGAACAATTTGCTAAATTATTTCAATTTGATCGTACATTTGCTATTTTTTCTAAGGGCAATTTCCTTAAATGGCAACTACGATGTGCCGATGTCATGTCATTAGAATTTATTCTTTACTAAGGCATTTAATGTGACTAAGGCTTTATTAGCGACACAAGATCAAAAATATTACCAATACAGTAAGACGCAGCGAATTGGCAAACAAAACTAAAGAACTACACGTTAGCCAGCCCTCCTTTAGAAACAAAAACATGCTCTGATGTGTTACGAAGTCATTTATTGACATCTACATGAGAACATGTTGAGTGTTGGGGGGCGCTTAAAACACCTTGCTAATCACGTACATTGAAACATCATTAAATATATATATATAAAACAGATGATCTATATCATGATGTGTGAAGTCTGTGGCACGCGTTATGTTTGCTTCCTTGTCAACAAACTACGACTTACCTCTCAAGTGGATTAGCTTGCTAGCTTCCGGAAGCAACACGGATTTAAGCTAGCCATCTAGCTTCCGGAAACTGCTAAAAGGCTACTAAAAACAAAACTATCAAAGTCGTTCCTATGTTCTGAAAAAGCTACATAAATACCATTGTGTAACATGAAATGTCAACGAGCCGCACGCCCTACGGAAACCCAAAAAAAAAGCTAAGTGGAAGGCAACTAGTGAGTGTTAAGGGCCAAAATGGCGTCACCGGTCGTTCACTTGCTGCTACCTCGAGAGCTTCGCTGTTTGGTCATGGTGGTTAGCATCTGACTGATGTAGGATGTCAGCAGGTCATCCATTTTGTAGCCCTGGGGGTGATCGGAGTTGACATGAGCTGGGATGTGCATTTAACATTAAGCATTTTTCACAATTTAAATGCTAATGCTAATCTAAACCCTAGAAAACTGGCTAATGTAACCATGAAAACAATGTTAGGTTAATATTGTGTTTATACGATTTATAACTTATCTTCTTTTTTTGGAGTTGGGAAGTAGCCTGCTATTTAACACATGGACCGACAAGTATGGCGGCTTATGATTAATTCTTTTTACACTCCATTCGTAACGTACAAACAAAAATATGACTTATCTTCTCCATTTGAATCACGACTTAAAACAGTTTCATCCGCACCAGAATCGCAAACGTTACACTTCTGTGTAGTCTGATAACATGAATGGAAAACCACAAACACACAAATGTGGCACATAGAAATATTTTCCAGTCCCTTTTTTTGTTAACAGTTGAGCCTTGGCGGAGGTAATATTGACACTCACCAATGAGGTTTCACACAGCAGCTTGCTACCTCGCACCAGGTTGCCGATGGTGATGTGGAAATAGGTGTTGCCGCTGCTCCAGTTGGAGATCTTGGTGAAGGGGTGCGTGGTCAGGATGTCCTACAGGAAGCGACACCGTAAAAACAAAAAAACGAAAAAACAAACAAACACAAAACTAGAGCATTTCTCATCATCCAATTCTAAAAACAAAACTCCAAGAGCAGGGATGTGATTTGACCAAAGTGAAATTATCTGAAAATTTAGCCGGCTAGGTCCAGGGCAGTGCCCAGTGGGGGGGGGGGGGGGGGGGGGCGAGAAGCATGAACAAATAATTATATCATGACCAAATGAAAAGTAACTCATATTAGAGCATACCACAAATGTCTTTGTTATAGCAGAAGATGTTATCTGTCGGAGTCATGTGCATACACAATTAACTACTTAAAAAATATATCGATTTTTTTTTTGGGGGGGGGGGGGATAAAAAAAGCGGAATTCCGCGAATTAGCGGAAAAATCACATCCCTGCAAGAGGAAGTCTTTAGAAAAATCCCAAACCCACATTTGGTATGGCCCTCAATAAAAAAAAAAGGGAATTAGTTAAAAACACGGGACCTACCTTCGACTTTGGGTCAATCAGACTGACTCCATGTTTGTTTATGGCGATCAGGAGGGTTTCTGGGTAATTTGGATCAGTGGTTTGCTGCATCAAAACAAATGTTTTAAACGCGGCATTCCATGAAGGCCTGACCTTTCAGTGATTGGCAAGTTTGTACCTTGACCTCAAAGAAGGCTGAACCAAACGTGGCCCACTTGTAGATGATTTTCAGGAAGGACAGTTTGGCTTCTTCTCTCGTCTTACCACATTGTTTGTTGAACACCGACATGATAGACTGCGGGGGGGGAACTTTGGTCAATCAGAAGTTGAAAACCAAACATGGGGTTTGCCACACACCCTCTTCCAGTCATCGGCGGATAGATGCCGGCTCTGGTCCTGAGGGACGAGGTCTTTGAGGATCTTGGGCATGTTCTGGAAGTGAGACTTGTCCTCCTCAAACTTCACCCTGTAGATGAGTGCCGCCAGCTGGTGCACTTCCTCCTTGGAACACTTGTGGTAACCTCGCAGGTACTTTGGCAGCTCCTACACAAAAAGACCAAGAATTGACATTGGAGAAACCGCATTTCTCAAACTAGTAAATAATAATTGAGTTGAACCCTAATTAAGATATAAGAGTTTAATGACTTGGTAGTAGTGGAAGATGGAGTCAGCCATGGAGTCTTTGCCAGGCATGGTGTTGGTCCACAGTTTTTTCATGAAAAACACCTGGTAGGTCAGCGAAGGCACCACGCCTGCACACGCAGACGGGTTAACACTGTTATGTCATTTTTCATTTGAGGCGGTTACGTTGGTCAAATGTCTTTTTTTCTACCGTCTTTCACGTGCCGGGCTTTCTTGATCCAGTCGGTCAAGTGGCGCACAAAGTCGAAGAAGAAGTCGCCGTCCGGAACGCTGATGACCTACAAATTAACGGGGAATAATGATTGCAACTTCAAATCTTTTTACACGCTGGGAAAAAAAATCGTACCTTATCTGTGATCTTGACAAAAAGGCTGAAACCCTCCGATGATTTAAGCAACAACCGTCCTGAAATGTTGTGGCAGAAGTCTTTGGCCTTGGTACTTGACTCCACTTCAAACACCTGCGAATGTCAACGGACCAAAATGAGCACTTGAAGGGGAAGTCAACCCCCCCCCCCCCCAGAATTCTTGACAATAATATGTTCTGTGCAGCCCCACTAGTTTAAATATGTTATTCTGGTTAATATTGTGTTAGTGGAATATGAGTTTTTTATCTATAACAGGAGGCGGCCATTTTGCCACTTGCCGTCGAGTAAAATGACATCACAGTTGCTCAGGTAACAACCAATCGCAGCTCAGCTTCAGAAAACAGGCGAGCAACTGTGATGTCATCTTCAGTCGACAGCAAGTGGCAAAATGGCCGCCCCCTGAGATGGATAAAAATCTCATATTCCACACGTCATATGAATCCGAATGTCATGTTTAGACTAGTGAGGTCACATATTATTGTCAAGAAATGTTTAAGGTTGACTTCCACTTAAAAGCAACATTTTTGGCTATTGAACGCACAAGCCGAGCGTTAAGATACTTGCCGATTTGAAAACCTTAACACTCACCTCGTCCGAGTCATCCGGGAAATAAACTTTGTGGAAGATCTGAGTGGTTTTGTGCTGGATGGCTTCCACCTCCACCAGGTGAGGAGGGTATTTCCTTGACCCGTTTCTACCACAAATCACAAAGCGAGTGAGATCCATTGGAAGATCGGAAGATCGCAAATGAGATCATCGCGTGAGTGTTTCACCGTAAGGCTTTCTGCAGCCGTTGCATGCAATCCGGAGCCAGAGGGTAGTGCTTCTTAGCCTGGAGGAACTTCTGGATGTGAGGCAGCAGGATGTTGCTAGGAGGAAACAGACCCGTGCAGAGCCACAGCAGCTCCCACCCCTTCTCCTCGCTGTACCTGGAGAACGTGACGCCGCGTCCATACAAATGCACCCTCAGCGCCAGCGGCCATTGTCGGCTGAACTTACTTGACGTGATTGTCGGTGAGCTGTTTGACAATCTGACAGAAGATCTCGTCTTTCAGCGGCTCGGCCTTCAACGCCCCCTCGAAGATCTGATCGGTCAGCTCGTTAACCGAGCGCGCTCGTTTGGACGGGTAATCGCCCATGTACTTCATCACAGGTAGGGCCGCAGTCAAGGTTGCAACGACGTAACCACTACGGCAATATCCGCAATGTTAAAACTGACACAATATCGTCGTGGATATTAAAAGCAGCACATCTGTTAAAAAGACCAGGTTGTTTTCCATTTGTGCAGTTCCAGCGCCCTCTGGTGGTTAAATTCTTAGTGCGGTTGAATTGTAATTAGGCATGTTTTTGGCCAGCTATGTTTAAGACCCACAAGAATGGCCTGATGAAGTGGAACGCAACATATTTGAGTTCCTCCACAAATCGGCTTCAAGTGCCTCAATATGAAACGTAATTTGTGATTTTAGGTTATGTGCATTGAAGTTGATGTTACCTGTACCATTTGAACTGTATCTGTAGTTATATATATATATATATATATATATATATATATATATATAATGTATTTATTTATTTTTATTAAAAATTTTATACAGTATTGTGAGCTAACCTCCTCACAAAATATTGTAACAATATCGTATCGTGACATTTGAATATCATTACATCCCTACAGGGTTGAAAACAACTAAGACCGCTAACTTAAATGATCTGCGCGGTGGACTGTGGATGGACTTTAATTCTTTTTTTTGTGCCAGGCAATCATTGGTAATCAAGTCGGACAGTGATAATGTGATGATGTCAAGATGAACCCGAGTAAACTGTCAGTCGAACTATCCTAAAAAAAAAAATCTCTAGCTCTTGGCTAGCGCTAGATTGTTTTGGTGCGATGGAGGCAATCCTCGGTCAAAGGATATCCATGAAGGCCTGGCAGGCCTCCTGGGAAAGCTCCTCGTGGGCTATGACCTTCTTGAGGAGAGGCTGCTTGAGGGGCTCCCGGCTGCAGCTCCACACACGTTCCTTCCCTCGAGACTTGGAGATCATCACCCTGCTCAGAGTGCTCTTCGGAGGAGGCCTGGCGACATCACGGATGACGAGGATGATTGATCACAAGAGTATCTTGGAAAATGAATGACGTCGGCGGAAAGTCAGGAACCTGAAGTAATCGTAGGAGAACTCTTCCAAGGTGTAAGCTTTGCTTTTGTCTTCGCTGCCGGCGAGGCTGGTCTGGGACAGCGTGACGGATTCCCGCCGCTGATCCGGCGTCATGGTCACCAGCGCCTTTGATCGATGAACGCGGCAAACAATCAGACTGGATCGCCGCCACCTCGTCTGGCCTCACTCACCACAATGTCGTATTGAGGTCGGGCGACGGTGGGCAGGACGTAGACGCAGTCGGCCGGGAAGTCTCCTCGCTGTTTGGTCCTGTCGTTGATCCCGTGAGCCCACCCGGAGTTCATCACGTGCTCCCCGTCGTGTTCATCCAGGATGATGAGATCCCCTTTGGAGAAACTCAGGAATGTGGACTCCGCACCCGCTAGGAGACGAAAGACACACGTGGCAGTCGGCTAGCACGTGTTGGATGATGCGCACTTGTGGATTCTCACCAGGGTTGGGACAGTCCATTAGTCCGACCACAAACTTGGACCGCTTCCTCAGACCTTCCAAGAACGCCACAACGAGGTCCCTGATGTCCTCTGCATTATTGGACGTGAACGTGTACTCATCTCCTTTGATGGTGGCCAACGTAAAACTCTGTCCTTGGAGTTTTCCTCCTCTGCAAGTTTCCGCACATCATAAACCTCAAGAGCAGTCAGTGATCATTTTCGTCATATTTTTCATCGCAAAAATTTTTTGCAGACGAAAATGAAATTAAAAGGAAAATAGAAGCCAGTCATTTAGATGGTGGCGATAACTAAATTGACCGACAATGTTCAAATGTTTCCATTCATTGTGCAGCTGTAAGATTATTCTCAGGCAATTCTACTTTTTTTTTTTTAAATTTAGGTGAAAACTAAGTTTTAAAACATATTATTGTCAGTTCAAAGTGTTTCATTGAAACAAAATTTAATAAAGAAACCGTTGTGTCAAATGCGTTTCGTGTGTTAAACTACAGAGACAAATGTCATGTCAAAGTGTTAATAGGGACAGATAGCTCACCTGTTTTCTAATAGGGATAGACCGATTATCGGCCGAACTTTTCATTTATGGATTTTTTTAAATTGACATTTTATAAAAAAAAAATACGATGACACTTAAAAAAAAAAAAAAATTAAAAATTAAAAACATTATGATGAAATTTTGAAAAAGTATTTACCATAGAAAACTTTAGTTAACTTTTTATTTACTTAGTTTTTAATTAATTAAATCATTAATTAATGTTTGATTAATTAATTAATTAAACACATGCTGATGACCATGGAAGCTCCCTGCAATTTTTGTTATAATTTTTAAACAAAGCTGTCAATTCTTTATATGTTTAAAAGTAAAAGAAAACATAATTAAAACATTTTTTTACACTAATATTTTCTCTTTTACTGTAAATGAATATCGGCTTGAAATACCAATTATCGGCAACTGGCTTTAAAAAACATATCGGTCTATCACTATAGTTTTCGCTATAAAAGTTTAAATGTATGCTGAAGGAAAACATCAAATGAAATTGTCAGTTTAGTCGACTAAAATTGCTCTTTTTTTTGTCGACTATAATTGGATTAAAACTAAAATACAATCAGATGACTAAATTGTGAGAAAAACTTTAATCAATTTTAGTCAAAAGACTGTAACTAAACTAAATAAAAATGTCCTGTCCAAATGAACACTGCTCAAGAGAATAAGACGCCATCCATCATCAGAAGATTTCTTGCACGCTACCTGCTGCTGGAGACGGCGATGATTTCTGGAAAGGAAAGCTCCAGAAGGACCTGCTCCTGCTCGTCCACAAAATAAACGCCGGTCCAGTTCACGGCGACAATGACGTCATTCTTGGGCAGGCTTGGCCCTGTGAACGCAAACAATGAAGACGCAAGAATGCGCAGTGAGAAATCCTCCGCATAGAGCGGGTCAAGCAAACTTTTCGTGCGACCGACCCGAGAATTTGAAGGCCTCGTAGAAACGCGAGAAGAGCAAAGGCCACTTAAGTCGAGCAAACGACACCACATCCTCCTTCACCTTCTGCGTGTTGGGCCTCCTCTTACTGTACAGTCCCTGGACGGACATTCACGATTATGACTCGGCAAAAGCGACGCCACCTCGGTCGAGCGCTACCTTCTTGTGGGCGGCGGCGATGAGCTGAGCCCACTTCTCCGCCGTTTTGGCGGAGGTGACCTCTCTGTCGGGGATGTAGGAGGGGATGAGGCTGAGGAGGCGATCGTGCAGGATGTCAATGCCGTAATCCACGTAATACTGCTGAGAGGCCAGCTCGGCGAGATCCTCCTCCTTATGGGGGAAGCACAAAATCGTGTGGAGGAAACAAGGATCCAGACTTTTGAACTACGAGATCAGTTCTGAGAGATAAGAATTCGATTAAGATGCTGAGGCCGCTCACCTTCTCGCAGCGGTACTCGCCAAACTTCACCCCTCGCACGATCTGCTGATAAATGAGATTGGTGGCCACGTGGTCATTGGCGGGGTCGTGCCAGGGAGTGAAGATCTCCTTCCTGAAGAACAGCCTCCAGGGGGCGTTGCGCTCCTGGGCGCCCTGCTCCTTGGCGTACTGCTCACACTGCGAGACGGCGTCCATGACGTGGTCGCTGCTGCTGCCCAACGACGACACCTGACACGGCACATTCAGCATTTTGATGTTCAGCTTTCCTCGTCGTCTGTCTGACCTCGAGGCTTTCCCGTTTTTGTCATCGGCTTTGTCTCCAGTAAGCGATGTACCTTGTCAAAGAGAGCGATGTACAAGGAGAAGCCGAAGCGATCCGTGAGGTTGATCTTGTCTGCTAGAGCGTTGCAAAGCTCGCTGGCTGTGGTGGCCGAGTCCGCCAACAAAGTCTTGGTGGTTCCGTCCATAAATGTTACTGGCAGCATGATGGGTTTCTTTGATTTCGTGGCCTGCGGGACAAACAAATATTCAGACACTCCAACAAAACATGAACCGCCAACCAAACTATTATTTGCTTTTTAGCCTCCGTCTACTTCTTCAGGTTACCTGCAACTCCAACCAAGATGGCGGCTGCGTCCGTGTGCGGTTGACAAACGTCCTCCGCAGTCTTTCCTCGCAATACGGAGCATAACCCGGCGGGCCGTTCACCAGGAATGTCCGCAAATACTGACAAGAGCCAAAGAAAGTTTGTTGTAGCCTTTAAAAGTTCAAATCGATTGCTTGGTCCATAAGGCTTGGGAACCGCTACCCGTTTAGCGTTTCACCCAACCGTTGTTTTTTGGTTTTCATGTCATACCTTGACAAACTTCTCCGAGGGTGCAAAGCAGCCGACGCAGAGAGACAAGAGGATCCATCCACGGGCATGGCTGCTTTTGGACGGATTCTGAGAGAGCTGCTTGCATATCTGACAGTAAATCTCATCCCTAAAGGGGAGCAAATTGAGATTGAAATCGTCAGTGGTGCATCAGGCATATATCAGAGGAGAGTGGTCACACCTGAGGGCGGGCCTTAGAATGCCATTTCCGATGATGAAGTGAAGTTTTTCCAGGTTGGAGGTAGGTCGTTCCTCCAGCATGCTGTTCCCCTGGAGGCTGTAGTCCCCTTCGGTCAGCCGCCTGGTCACCTACGATATTTAAAAACCGGCAAGCATTTTTTCGCGGATGTCAAATGTGTTCATAAGCATCTGTGGACGGCCGTAATTGCGCTTCCTGGATGAGACAATCCTGCAAACTGTCCACACCTCTTCAGTGATCTTGGACTTCCTCTTCAGAGTGAGCGACACAAGTTTGTGCCGGACACTGTTCCTTTTCTGGCTGTCTATGGAGGTGTTCTGTTGTTAAAATGAAAAATGACAAATGTACAGTAAATACAAATGTATTTTTTTTTAAAAAATCAACATGACTTATTATTTAAAAAAACGGCCCAACTTTTTAAAAACAACAAAAAAAATGCCTGATTTATTTAAAAAATAAAAATCTGCTTAATTTATTAAAAAAAAAAAATCAGTTTGATTTATTAAAACAAAATCTACCTGACTTATTAAAAAAAATCTGCCCAATTTATTAAAAACTAAAAATCTGCTCAATTTATAAAAAAAAATAATCTGCTCGATTCATAAAACAAAATGCTTGTCTTATTACTACTATATATATATAAATAAATCTGCCCGATTTATTAAAGAAATACTTGACTTAAAATAATTAAAAAAAATCTGCTCAGCATATTTAAAAAAAATATAAAAATACGCTTGTCTTATTACTACTCCGACATTTTGCATTCCATGTCCCTCACCTCTGCGTCAAACTGCAGCTCCTGCAGCTCCCTCTTGTAGGTCCTCTTGCCGAGGGTTTCATAGATCTTGGTCATGACGGGGATCTTTTCACTGCCGTCATTGAGAACCAGCTGGCATTTGGGCTCGGGCAGATCGCCCATGAATCGTAGCACGGTGATCCACACGGCTAATGCGGCCTAGCAGATCAGAACAGAACAGGACAAGACATCGGGGAAGTTCTCATTTGGCAGATGTGACTTTTGCTCCGTGTGCAACTCCAGTCTCACCAGCTGGTCTCCTTCGTCCTCGTGAAAGAGCAGCGGCTGCTTCAGCGCTCGTTTGACGTAGGTGTAGGTGGAGACGCCTTGGAAATACGTGGCCGCAAACTTTGAGAACTTGTACTCCGACAGATCCTCATCTTCCTCGTCGGGCAACGGCAGAGCTTCGTTCACCACCTCCACCTCGGCGTCTTCGCCGCGGGGCATGTTCACTAAGTCCTGCACAGAAGGTAGATCTTCATCTTTTAACCTGATGTTTTTTTTCTCCACTTTACAGTTTCTTTCGCTCAAGTTAATCCCATCCTCATCATGTATACCTCACTTCAAATAATCGCTTCCGTTCGTCCCCCGAACTAACAATCGAGCGATTCCATACCTCAAAGCCGGCGGGGCCTTGTCCGTCCTGATTGGGCAGCGGTCCGGGGTTGCCCAGGAATCCGAACATGCGGTCCACCATGTCGGAGTGATCCACCGGCTGCTCGCGGTCCCTTTCCATCTGCTCCAGCAGCTCCTTCTTCCGGCGCGTCTCCTCCCGCTCTTCACGGTCGCGCTCCTCCTGCTGCTGGACCAGCTGGACCAGGCGCTCCTGGTGATTGCGGTCCGCCTCGGCCTTGGCGCGCCTCGCCGTCATCTGGTTGCGGAGCCGCTCCTCCTCGGCCAGGCGCTGGTGCTCGGCCTCCAGGCGATGCTGCAGCTGTGCGGCGAGGGTTGAAACGATTCTCAATATCAGGAAGTCGCCAAACTCACCCTGTGTGCCGGAACTGGAAAAGCGCCGCTGCCTCTCTCGGGGCAATTATCCTAAAAGCTACTCATGATCCACTTGACAATAAACGGACATTTAAACCACGGTTAAAAAAGTACACAATATTTATTCAAGCTTTGATGTCATAACAGGAAACAAAGAGGCATTTGTCCACCGGGAACATCAACACACACTTGTGGCTCACATACAAAATTGCTGTATCATAAAAATAAAAAGGTATAAAATAAGGTTATGTGGTGACACACCGAGATTCGTGCAAGAATCACAGGGAAGAAAGGCATTGGAAAATAAATACCGACTCAATTAGAAAATAAAATGTCGTCACTGAGCTGAAAAGCCAAATAAATAAATCAAATGTAACACTGGTTAAAACTTCATGGAAACACAGAAATGCAATAAATTCACATTCACAGTTCAGTCAAATGACGTTTTAGCAAAAATAGGTTTCTGGGCTAAAAACAAAAAGGGAAAAAAATTGGTTCAATATCTTTTTAATTCACACTTCTGATACCTCCCCTAGTGCAGTTATGTGAATGCTTTTGGTCTTCTTGCTTCTGCCTACGTCACCTCTGCTTTTCTGTACAAAATGGTGCCCTTTATCTTGCTGCGCAAGTGTAAGAAATAATTTTCATGTTACAAACAAGCCTCACAATCAATCAAACGTTTTGGATTATCACTATTGTAAGGAAGTCAATCGATGAAAGGTATTTGATGTGACTCTGGAAATGAGCACAAAGCAAATACAAGTCTGGCTTTCGGACCTAACGTCCCTTCAGCAGTAATAGGCGGGTCTTTGCGGCGCTCTAACTTGAAACAAATAGCAGTAGTAAACGGAATAATGTGTTTTTACCTCCGCCCTGAGCCTCTGGCCGAGGCGTCTGGCTATCATGCCCCTGGTGTAAGCCTGGATGGTCAACACGGCGCGCAGACGCTGCCAGAACATCCGTCGGACCAGGAACCCCCGGCAGCGGGCTTGGATGAGGGCCACGCGGCGGCGAGTGGCGCAGTAGCTCGTGAAGTACTTCCTGGCCCGGTAGACGGCCTGCAGGCGCAGGAAGCCGCGGCGCATCTGGAAGGTGCGAGGAAGCAAGCGTGTTAGCGCTGATTGGAGAGTGATAGGAATGCCCCCCCCTCCCAAAAAAAAACAGCTGGGCGGACGAGAGAATAGATACTCTTTGACTGCCAGACGTTTTCAGAAAAGGGATGCCGTGGGTGCCAGCCAATTTTAAGCATTTTGACTGATCTTTCAAGGTCCACAGAAAATTACATGTTTGGACTATGGAAACACACATACTACCAAATGAAAGATTGGACTCTCATCTTTTATCAGAAAAAAAAGTTTGTTTCTACCTTATTCCGTTTTTGAGTAATCAACAATAGAAAATGGTTAGTTTCACCTCTGTTTTGAAAAAAACGTCTTTTAACGTCTTTGGCACTCCTCCATAGGATTTTACTAAACGTTATTTAACGTTTTTGGCAGTCAAAGAGATAAACAGCTGCTGGACCGTCTTAGCTCTTCTTTTCGACCCCGTCCAGCCAAACTCCACTAAAGAACTGTCAGTGCTCGTTGTGTCCGGAACAAACATGGCTGCTAATGCGACAAGTTGACAAAATATCAGTCAGACGTCCTCGAGAGATAGCGAAAACCTGAAGCTATGGGGGTCCTAACAGAGTCAGGCAGAGCCTTCTTCTCATCCTCTTTCTCCACCTCATTGATCCTGCGCCAAATGCCGTTTAACTTCCAAGTGACTTCACATCGCATTGAGATTAAAGAATGACGCATTAGTGATGATGGAGGGAGAAATTTAAATAGCATTCAAGTAGACTTGGACACGGTCACTCAACAATTTTTATGTTCCATGCATATACAGACGCTCCCCTACTTACGAACATTCGAGTTACGAACAACGGTACATACGAACATGTCTGCGCGCATGTCAAAAAATGTTCGTAAAGAGATGCTGTAAGTTCGATTTTTTATTGCGCACCTTTTTCCGAGTAGTGCTTCTTTCCGCCGCTAATAGCGACGCTTGGCGCTGTGAGAGCTCACCCAGCATTGGAGGCTCAGCAACGTGTCGAGGAGGAGGAAGAAGAAGAAATGCCCGTCGCTCATAGATAAAGCCATCGCACTCTTCGAGCAGCAAGACCCAAATATTGAACAAAGGTTGCAAATCAAATTGAATGATGCCATACGGTGCTACCGCATCATTTATGATGAAAAAAAGAAGAAAAGTGTGCAATCGTCGTTCGATCGCTTCTTTCGGCCAGTTTCTAGTAAATCCTCCAAGGAAGATACTCATCAACCCTCATCTTCTTCTCCGCGACCCTCAACTTCTTCCTACATTGAAGTTACGGAGGAGGAAGTAACTTTTGAAGCCGATTCCAGCGACGACGAAGAACCTCTCATGATATAAAATCCTCCTCTTCCTCCTCCTCCATCAAATCCTTAAGCATCGAGTACATCTTCCAAAAGTAAGTTCAACTTCATTTTATTTATCTTATTACGTACATGTACATACCGTGTGTGTCTCGCTCTCTCTCGCTAACATACGTAGTACAGTACAGTACTGTACGTATTCTCTTTAAACATCAATTATAATACAAAATATAGCACTGAAGCAACTTACGAACAAATTCACCTTACGAACGATCGCTCGGAACGGAACTCGTTCGTAAGTTGGGGAGCGTCTGTACATAACTCCGACGCTGATTTTTGTTCTGAATCTAAATATATCAAACACCTTCCTCCGTTCACGTTCCAAGAGTCCACAAAAAAATTGCTGATTCGACACTTATCCCACTTACAATTTTGTAGTCCTTCCTGCAGCGATAACCGCGCCAAAGCTTCTGGATTACGGTCACAGCACTCCTCAGTCGGAGGAAGTTGGTCCTAGTAGAATGCCGGAAGAAGCATAAAAAAAAAAGGAATGTTGATGTGGAATAAGAAGAGAATAATAATAATAATAATGGACTTTAAGAGAAAGCATTTCCAGCACAGTCCTGACCTCTGCTTGAGTCCGCGCACCGCCTTCTGGATGAGGATGACCTTGTCGGTGATGCCCTTGTCCCGCTCGATCTCCAGCTGCATGTCGTGGTGATCCTGATGGGAAACGGGACGTCAGACGATTAAAAAAAAAAATGAAGAAAGTCAAGCTTACAACAACATTTTTTAGTGTCGCTTTTATATTTCATAGCAAAACAAAAACAACCCTCAATTGAAGCACAAAGCCAAATGTTGAATCCAATTTTTTTTCCAATTTGTCAACCAAACAGCACATTTGCAACGCCAGTCACAGTGACGAAGAACCCACCGTCCCAATAATTGCTATAAAATTCTACCATTCAGGTAATTAATTACCTTGAGGAAAATCTTGGTTTTACCGATCTGCCAGTCTCCGTGTCTTCCCAATCTGGCCAGGACTATCTGCTGGCAAGTTCCTCGCAGGTCCTCCTGGATGGAAAAAAATCATACGGTTTACCACCGCCCAAAAAAAAGCTGTGTCCACATTACAATGTTTTAACGCTAACCACCTGCACATGCGCGGGTTTGACGCCAGGCAAAAGAACTCTGTAACGATCTACAAACTCCGCAAAGGAATATCGGATGGGATAGCCGGCCCGTCTGATCCGGATGGTCTCCATCATGCCGGAGTAGCGCAGCTGACGGATGCACAGCTCTCTGTCGAACAACTGAAAGAGCGTCCGCAACGAACGTCAACGTGATTGACGACAAAGGACAGTTTGTGTGAAGACTTGCGCAACTCACCAAGGGTTTCTTGAGCTCATTGGGTTTGATGCAGCGGACGAAGAAAGGTTGACATACGCTGAGCGTGCGCATCAGCATCTCGAGCGAACGCTTGAACTGGCTGCTCAGCGTCGGCGAGCGCTTCCTGGTCTCCACGCCCTGCGTGGGAACACGAGTACAACAAAACTGAGCAGTTATTATTCCGCATGTGTTCGTGTTTATCACAAAATACAAGAAGACACACCGACTGTAGAAACACGCTACAATTCACCACACAGGAAATACAACAAAATCTCTGACAGCTTGTCATAGAAAATGAAAATGTCTGTCAGAGAGTTTGCAAAATTCTTTGGGAATTTCAATGAAAAAAAAAAATCAACACCACAACTTCCACCTGTGAAATAAAGAAGGGGGCTACTCAGTACAGATCATTGGACTTTATTAACTCTTTGACTGCCAGACGTTTTCAGAAAAGGGATGCCGTGGGTGCCAGCCGATTTTAAGCATTTTGTCTGATCTTTCAAGGTCCATAGAAAATTATGTGTTTGGACTATGGAAACACACATACTGTCAAAACAAGATTGGACTCTCATCTTCCATCAGAAAAAAAAAGTTAGTTTCTACCTTATTCCGTTTTTGAGTAATCAACAATAGAAAATGGTTAGTTTCACCTGTTTTGGAAAAAAAACGTCTTTTAACGTCTTTGGCACTCCTCCATAGGATTTTACGAAACGTTATTTAACGTTTTTGGCAGTCAAAGAGTTAAAGAGAATCAAAGACGCATTAGAGAGCTGATGTTACCTTGGGCGCAGGCGTGCTGGGCTGCTGATAGCCACACAGAAACTGATGGCAAAGAGTGAAGAGACAGCAGATTGATGGAGGAAGCGATTGGCGGTATTAGTAACAAAAAAAAGAAAAAGAAAAGAAAAGCTGAAGGAGAGCAAAAGTCACTAGAGACGATACAACGCAGGTCCTTGGTCTGGATCTGGACCCAGATTTCTTTCTTTACAGGTCCACAACTTGTCTTTTCTTTTCTCTTCTTCTTTTCAAAAAAAGTTTAATAAACTTTGTATGAAGAACTTTTGGGAGTTTTACAATAGTTTGCTTGCAACCGGCACAATTCGTGAGGGATTTTCATATTGACGCCTTCTTAAGATAATCGCCTAAAAAAGTTTTTTTCATTTTTAATTTATTATTTAGTTATTTTTTTTTGATTTTTCTGGAAACATAAAAAATGTAACCATTTGCATCATGAGGAGATGATTTAGGCAAAACATATCTTTTTTTGCAAACTTAGGCAATTATTTCAAGAGGGTGACGATATGTTAACCTGCACAATTTTGGGGAGATTTTTTATTTTGAACCCGCATAACTTTTGAGGAAATGTATGATTTACATGCAGGTATGATGGAATTTCTTTTGTATTTTATGGTGGTATTTTTTTCTACCTGAATCATTTTTATAGGATTTCTGTTAGCCTTACATTAAAGCTGTGCACATTTTTGAGTATTGACAAAAGTCTTATTTTCTGTGCTTCATTTGCTGCTTTTATCAGGGATGTGATTTGACCAAAGTGAAATTATCTGAAAATTTAGCCGGGGGTCTGGGGGCCGCCGGTACCCAGCTAGGTCCTGGAGCTCATGGGTTTTCCGTGTTTTGAAGTACTTTCAATGCACTCACATGACAAAGAAATAGACAAAACAACAGCATCAATTTTCAATGTCTATTGAACTATCCCATATAAAATGGCAGTTTTAGTCAACTCAAAATCAGTCACATTCAAAATCATTGGACTGCCTTTGCTTTTAAAAACTATCACTGAAAATATCATCATATCTAACTAATGTGATTACTAAGTTAACACATAAATAATGTTGAAGAGTTCAAATTTCATGAACAAATAATTGTATCATGACCAAATGAAAAGTAACTCATATTAGAGCATACCACAAATGTCTTTGTTATAGCAGAAGATGTTATCTGTCGGAGTCATGTGCATACACAATCAACTCCCCCCAAAAAAAAAAAAAAAAAAATCGGAATTTTTTTTTTTTGGGGGCAGATAAAAAATGCGGAATTCCGCGAATTAGCGGAAAAATCACATCCCTATTTTATGGTTATGAATTTATAGTCGTCTTACCTTTAACATGAGCAACGTTTGGGGGCTTTCAGAAGTCTTTGTTGAACCTGCACAATTTTTATGGGATTTTCTGTAAATCTTATTTTACGCTGCGCAACTCTTGAAGACTTTGCCGTAGTCTTATTTTAACGTGCGCAACTTTTGGGAGCCTCTTAACTGAGGACAACTGATTCAACAGCATCTGCCTAAAGCTCAACAGTGGGGGGGAAAAGGAGGTCATAAAGAAATCTCGTTGGAGACAAAAAAAATAATTTATTCTCACCATGGCTACGTCCGCCTGGAAGATCTGCTTGATGAACTTGTTTTTGGACGAGTGAACGAGCTGGATGATGTCCGTGTGGAGGCTGTCACGGTTTTTCTCCAGGAAGCCTTCAAGGCGAACAAAAACAAATCACAGAAACGCAACTATAGTAAAACAACCTGCTAGGGAAAAAAAATAAAAAATAAATTCTACATTATTTTCATGCCTTCTTGATTAATTTGACTTTTTTTTTTTTTTTAAAGAAAAAGATAGTTCTAAAGGACTTCTTGTGCACTTGTGTTTCATTTATTTGTTCTACCAAATATTCCCGTAAATGATCCAAAATTGAAGACAGAGCAAATTCTTGGCTCAAGTTGCAATCGTAAAACAAAACTTCGGCAAGGCCGAACTGACCTCTGGTCTCGTAATGCACCACACCGGCAAAGTGTTGAATACCAAACTGGCTCTCGTAGCTGTTCTTTGGTGGGATGTAGTTGGAGTTGAGTTTGTGCTGTGAGTTGAGCTTGTACAACATTGTGGCATCAGTTCCCTGGCAGAGGAAAATGAATCGTCAATCAACTCTACTACATATCAGATGATTTTTTGTTTTTGCTTTTGTTGAACCTTGGGGAACTTGCTCTCCTCGTCGATGAGGGAGATGATATTCATGGGCTTGTTGGCAATCATGTCCAGCGCATCTTGGTTGTCGGTGAACTCGATGTGCTGCCAGCTGATGTCCTCCAGGTTGTACTCTTCCTGTTCCAGCTTGAAGACGTGACGCACAAAGAACTGCTGCAGGTTCTCGTTGGCAAAGTTGATGCACAGCTGCTCGAAACTGCGATAAAAGTCGTGACAAAAGCGTGAGCAGGGAACTAAACGTCAAACCCTTAAATTCACTCAAACTTTAACATGGTCTTGAATTGGTCTGAATCTCCGTTGGTCTTGGTTGTATTTGGTTTAGACTCTTCAAAGTCTGAGTCTTTTCTTGCTCTCTAATTCTCAAAGTCATATCTTGACTAAAAGTCTTGACTTGCTCTCAACTACTCAAGTTTTGGTCTTGATTTGGTCTCAACGTCTTAACTTATTCCCATACCACAAAGTTCCAGACGTTACCTTAGTCTCAACTCCTCCAATTATTGGTTTTGACTTGTTCTCATTGACTCAAAGTCTTGATCTAGTCTCCATTCTTCAAAGTCTTGGTCTTGACTTGGTATCAACTCCTCCACTCTTGATTTGTCCCAACACTTCTCGACTTGGCTTCAATGGATCTCAATTGCCCAAAGGTCCCAATTTGTTCTCAACACGTCAAAGTCATGGTTTTGACCTGCCTTGGTCTTAGCCTTAACTTGGTTTCAAGTCCACAAATTCTTGTCTTTGTCTAATCTCCTTAAAGTTTTCGTCAGGACTCAGTGTGGACTCCCCAAAATCTTGATTATACCTTGGACTTAACACCTCAAAAATGTGGTCCTTGACTTGGTCTCAAATCCTCGGTTTTGGTCTTTATTTAGCCTCAATGGTTTCGACCTCCGTTGACCTTGGCCTTGACATCACAACTCCACAAAGTCTTGTCTTGATCCCGACTTTGACTCCTCAAAGTCTCAGTCTTTACTTGGACTTAACAGCTCAAAGCGTATGTCATGAACAACCTTTCCTCCAGTCAAACTGACCTGTTCACGATGAAGTTCTCAAATCCAAAGATGTCCAGCAAGCCGATGGACCGTCGCATGATCGTATTGTCATTGCAGGACGGCGGTCTATAAATGGCGGCGTTGATCTTGTCCACAATCCACACAAACAATCTGCCGTAAATACCCTACAGGACCCAAAAAAAAAAAAGCACTTCAGACCATCCATGCAGGGCTGTGATGTTTTCATCAGTGGGACGTTCTGAAGTACAAACACTGCACTTTGTTACTGTATTGTAAATGAGTATTTGTATTTCTGATGACTTTTTACTCCTTCGAATGCATTGACTCTGACTTTTTAGTCATTACTTTGTCAAGATAGGCCCGTTACTTTTTCCAACCTCACAAGAAGACGACAAGATGCAAAGATGACAAAGCGGTGTACAGTCAACTATGATCGAGATCTTGAGGACTTCTAAGGCGGCAAAATAAGAGTTTGAATTCTTCCTCCACCTTTGGGAGTTTTACGTTCGTTAAAGGTCCAAACCTTGACAAAGGCATCCCGTACATCCAGGCCTTGTCCCACACTGAGAGGCGTAGCCACACTTTCGCCGCGTGTGATCAGGGTTCGAGTAGTCAAACACACCATGACATCCTTGGGCTCCACCTGGGGACCATTGGGCAGGGAGCGGAAATTAAAACGCCGACATCATTACAACTTCACATCTGCTTACGCTGGTCAATTATGCACCTCCATGAGGGACGCAGCCGTGACCAAGTCAGGTGATCTGACGACAACGCAGGCGTCCAAGTTGTCGTATGTACGAGCTGATGGAAACAGGAGAAAAGACTTAATTCTTTTTTGGGACTTCATTCTAAGTCAAAAACACCTCAAATATTGGTCTTCACTTGACCTCAACTCATCAAAGTCTGTTACGAGTTGTCTGACTCCTTAAAGTCCTAAGTTGGTCTGCCGCCCACCCAAAGTTTTTGCCACGACTTGGTCTCCACTCCTCAAAGTCTTTCTCTCAACTCCTTACAGCTTTTACTTGGTCTCACTTTTCTTAGCCCCTCAATGCAGATTCACGTTGACGACAACAACGGCCGGCTCATGAGTTTGGTGACTTGCCCTCAAATCTCAGGTTGCCCATGTGCAAGATGGCGGCCAGCAACTTGGAGATCTCCCAGGTCTCCGTCTCGGTGAACATGAGCACCTTCATTGCTGCCAAGATGCTGGAGTAGTCGGTCAGGTCGTCGCGACCGTCGCACTTGGTGCACTGACCCTGCGAGGTTGAACCATTTTTTTTTATACATGTACAGAATTGATGAGGTTTTGATCAGCAAGGATCGGAAACATTGATCTGTCAAGGAATGCAACGAAGACCCACCATGGTGAGGTAGGAGTAGTCCGTGGCCAGACCCAGGCCGAGCTTGGCCTTCATCTCTGGGAGCATGCCCTTCAACATGCAGTAGAAAATATGGTAGTTCCTCTCATCTGGTGCCTGGAGACACCCCCAAAAAAAAGATAAAAACTCATGAGTTGATTCTTTGAGTTTACAATCAACTTCCAGAAATAGTGAAAAACAACGCCCTCCCCAAGTTGTTTCTAGAGTGCTTTTATTTGCGAGCCAAAATTGTGGTATGAGTGAGCTTCAGATACAGCGTTGCTAGAACATCCGTCCAGCACTCACAATTTGAGATGCAAGTAAATTGAACATGGTCACAGATCGAATTGAACTCCTAAGTCAAGGTACCACTTTAATTGCTAATTGCTAAAGGCATATGCGGCTCAACCGATGACACCAAAACAAAAGAAAAATGTTACATAATTTCAAATTCCTCTTGCAACCTAGTACTAACTCTACTACTTTCCTATTTAGACAGAGCTTCGACGCCATATGGCATCTGATGCCGTTTCAAAAAGAGCACTAAAAAAATGAACATTGTTGAATTTTTCAGTGGATAATGGAGAATAAGTTCCCAAATAAAACCACAAATAAAACCCGTAAATTCGCAAATAGTGAAACGTGAACGTGAGCGAGATTGCACAACGATTTCTAATGTGTTTTTTCCCCACCTGCCGACACACACGTGACTTCTCCAGCAGGTACTGTTCTATTTTGGCTCCTTCGATGGCCCCTCGCTTGTTGAAGTGGATGTCGATGTACTTCCCGAAGCGGCTGGAGTTGTCATTGCGGATGGTCTTGGCATTACCAAAGGCTGAATACATAAAAACTAGATTAGACTAGATTAAAAAAAAAAAAAAAAAAAAAAAGCATGTCACGTTAACATTTTGATGACGAAGTGCTGCCCCCACGCGTGAAAATACAATTTGTGGTGGGTGGATGAAGGGGCGTGGCAAGAAGTAACTGATTTATATGACACAGGACCACTCCCTCAAAACTTTGGCATTTAAGATGAGCCGGTCTTACCTTCCAGGATGGGCGTGGCCTCCAGGACCTGCTGCTCAATCCAGGAGTGCTGACCGCTGATGGCCGCCAGGAACTGAAGAATCAATTTGGTGCTTTCGGTCTTCCCAGCTCCGGACTCACCGCTGCCACCGGCAGAAAATATCAGGCCATAACCACACTGCAGATTTTTATTCCACATTTTAACTTAATTTTGAGGACTTATATGCTTTTGATAAACTCAAATGGCCTTTTCCGAAAATTCCTTTCTTCAGGATTCTGACTGGGGGTCAAGGGTTATACGATTCGTGGTCCGTACATTTGGTACCTGGGCTTTGGGGACTTAATTAACACTAAATTCCACCATTTATCATGTTGTTGTTATAGCAACCATCAATACTATACAAAGGCGCAGTTTTGCCCTGACCAACCAATGAGAGGACAAAATCGGAATCTGATTGGGCACGGTTTAAAATACAACAGATTGTGAATCCCTCGGGCAGATCAGATTGACACGGCAACACATCGAGGCTGGATGGCGGACGCACCTGATGATGCAACACTGGTCCTTGTTATTGCGCTGCATGTTGAAGTAGCAGTTGTCGGCGATGGCGAAGATGTGCGGCGGCATCTCGCCGATTTTCTTGTTGGTGTACAGGCGGATCTGGTCGGGCGTGTAGATGGGCAGCAGCTGGTAGGGGTTGACAGCCACCAGGATGGAACCGGTGTACGTCTGCCAACACAGGACGGAATAGTTCATGCGTTTTTCATATCATATGTTACAGCGATCCCCAGATGGGACACAAAGATTACGATCTGTAAAAGATAAAACTACCCCGCCTTTTTCTGAGTTGCTGTAAGTGGCGTGCAAACCCCGGGGTTCCATACCACCCCAATTTAGCAAAAAGATTTCAATGGGCGGCAAAATGTATTTTGCAGGGCAATACAACATGTATACTTCGTAAAGTAAATCATCATAAAATGAGGTGAATTAATTCCAGCAGCTTGTCGGCTTGTCTAGGAGCTACGATTCTTTAAAGCGGCATTCGCGCGAACCACAAATCATTTCCAAAGGCCTCAATTTTATGTGCTTTCTACGTGATTCAACTGCAGGGAAATCCAAATTTTCTGCATGAGATAATCAAGGCATTAGCAGGAGGCGGCGAAGCTGGCAAAAAGGTTAAAGGTTAGCATGCGCGCGGTGTGACCGTTCATACTCACCCTTCCACCGCAGTTTGTCTACATGAGGAGAAAACACAATAACCAAGAGACACATTACATAAATACATTTTCATTAGTTAGAAACAACATACGCAATCTAACCTTAGTCTTAATGGACTCTATGTTTGCAGCATATTCTATGTAAATATACGATCAAATAAGATCATCATTTCTATAAGATGAATAATAAGCACCTCTCGCAAATAAAAACCACACATTTCTCATCAGGAAAAAAAAAACATGTCGATTGTGTAATGATCTCAGGTCATAATTTTGACACATGGGACATTTATATATATAACTGCCATTTGTTCTACTGAGCCCATTTAAATTCTGTTACTAACCAAAACAGCAGCACCCACCAAAGCACAGTAACAAAGTTAAGCTTACATTTGGCATAGTCGGATTCGAGAATGACAGTTGTGTGTGTCGTCTATTCTTGCGTACACAATAATCATTATTATTTAGTTGCAAATTCCACTTTCACTTAGCATGAATTGTAATATACTGCTAACACAGTATTACAAATAATTGTAAATAAAAATAAGTAATTTCTTCTTCTGAAAAGAATTTCACGTTGTTGAATGTGTCTACATATGAGTTTCACGGTTTGAATTGAATGACTGAACTAAATAATCATATTGTAAATGATGACTGAGATGTATTTTTTATATTCTTTTCTTTTCCTCCCTTAGGATTGGCATATCATGCATTTAATTGCCTTTGTGGTAATGACGGGCTTTTTAAACAAACGCAGATATGCCATCGTTATATAGTGCGGGCGTACTTCATGTCAATTATTTATAGTAGCAAGTACACTTTAACCGCAGGGCATCGTGGACACAAGTAAACAGCTTAACCCGAGTAAGAGCTTAATAGTCAGGCTAGCAGCTGTAGTGAATGTAGCCGGGCGGCTAACAGATAGCAACTACAAACGTTTTTACGTATTACGTATAAATTGTATGCGGGGTTGTTACTGACATAGATGACGCGTTCGTTGTAGCGGATCAGGAGGTTGCGCAGGATGCCGGCTTCGTTGAGGTCGCCCAATCGGATCATGTCCTCCACCCCCTGGATGGAGGTGGGGTGCATGGGCTTGATGTGGCTGGCGTTCTGGGGGGAGATCCAGTGTTCCTGCAAGGGGGGAGGGATTACTACCCCTCTTGTAGCGATGCTTTCTGAAGCACTGCAGTAAACGCCGTTAAACATATTTGAGAAGATCATTGACAACAAAACTCACCCGGCCTTCATCGTCCAGCACTTGGATCTCGCCCGAGTCGCACAGTTTGACAACCGCCCCCACGGGGACGTCAAACTCCCGTCCCGTTTTGAGGTCCAACCACACATAGTCGCCCTGGAAGAGAGAGACGAAAGGTCATGTCAAACTCCAGAAACGTTTTAAAAATATCTTTTTAAAACCCATTTGAATGAATAGAAATCAATGTGAATTGAAGGAAATTGACTGGAAACGTTCATAATTTCAAATTTGTCAAAGCAAAAAAAAAGCAGGTCCCTCATATATCAAGGCATCACGGAATATTGTAAATTATGTTGCAAAGATTTTATCCTGAGATTTCTGATCGTATTCTTGTAAGAGAAAGGACCCTTTCGTAATCTTCCCATTTGTTCTTGTCCTTTCCTGCATCCAACGTCATCCGACTTGATCATATTTTTATCTTATCGTTGGCTGATAGCGTAATTGGCTCGTGCTTATCGGGGCTTAGGCAAATTTGGTTTTGTTTGGGGAGGTTCGGGGGTGGGCAGGAGGTGCATGTGACGGTGAGTAAAATAGTGAGCGACAGCTCCAGTCGGACTCAATTGACTTTGAGATTAGGATCGCGGTCGGCCAAAGAAAAGAGCCTTCTCAAAGTCAAACACACCGGAGATTATGGAGCGTTTGGATTTATTAGATAAAAATACGGTACAGACGCTCCCCTACTTACGAACATTCGAGTTGCGAACAACGGTACATACGAACATTTCTGCTCGTACAGTATGTCGAAAAATGTTTGGAAAGAAATGCTGTAAGTTCGATTTTGTATTGCGCGTAGTGCTTCTTTCCGCCGCTAATACCGACGAGTGGCGCTGTGAGAGCTCATTGGAGGCTGAGCAACGTGGCGAGGAGGAGGAGGAGGAGGAAGAAAACGCCGGTCCCCATGAAGCAGGAAATAACTTTTGAAGCCGATTCCAGCGACGACGAAGAATCTCTCATGATATAAAATCCTCCTCTTCCTCCTCCTCCATCATCTCCTTAAGCATCGAGTACATCTTCCAAAAGTAAGTTAAACTTCATTTTATTTATCTTATTACGTACATGTACATACTGTGTGTGTGTCTTTCGCTCTCTCTCTCTAACATACGTAGTACAGTACAGTACTGTACGTATTCTCTCCATTTTATTAAAAGTTTTTTTCAGTACAAACCAATGCAGGTTACTTGTACAAGCCTTAAACATACTTACAGTAAACCTTCAATATACTTATATAGGCTTTAAACATAAATTATAGTACAAAACATAGCACTGAAGCAACTTACGAACAAATTCACCTTACGAACGATCGTCCGGAACGTAACTCGTTCGTAAGGTGGGGAGCGTCTGTAATTGTTTGACAATATGACTGTGTTCTTCAAAAAATGATCAAAAATCGGAATAAAAAGATTTACACACAAATACGGTAATTGCCTATAGATGCCTATATATACTATTTTCCTTAAAATAAAACTCTTCAAATCACCTCAACAAAGTAATTTTAGTGATTTAAATTTTTTATTTTTTTAAATGTGCTTTTATTTTTTTGCGAGTTTTTTTTAATTTTTATAAACACTATGAAATACACTGCATCCTTTAATGCTAGCAACTTGGGTGACCACATTTTCACATTTGATTTTCGTACCTGCTGCAGAATGACCATGGCTCTGTGTCGGCTTGACTGCAGGACATCAGACGTCACATGCGCGGACCCTGCAACGTGCACTTATATTAATATTGATGTTTTTTTAATATTAGAAACAGAACATTTTAAACATGACTGAGAAGAGGAAGATAAAATTTGTGTGTGTTGGTGTGTGTGTGTGTGTGGGGGGGGGGGGGGGGCGCCACCGCAGGCTTATTGGATTCCTGGAGTTAATCCTACCACTTAAGCAGCAAGCATAGTTTACTGTACAGTCATTAGTATGACTACTCAATGATTTGCTCCCCCATTCAAGCCATATAGAAAACTTTTAAATACAACAACACAAAGTCATGTTTTTTAAGGTTAGCGTTGGTCAGTATATTCATGCAAGGGTGAGAAAGGAATCCCGTAAATAACAATTAAAAATGAATAAAACGTGTAGGTTTCTGAAATATTGGACTCTTGCTAAGAAAAAATGAGAACAATGTCGAATAAATGCACCTGGAATGTACATGGTCTTAAATAAACCAAATCCTATTTTCCTGCCTTTTTTTTTTTTTTTTAAACTTAACACGAGCCCCTCTCAACAAACAAGGCACTCCTAGCATAATCAATATTTGAATTAGCTCTCTGTGAGTTGCTGTTAAGTGTTTTGGCTCCTTTAAAATGTGTTATAGAAAGCTAAGATATTACTATTATTATCAATGCACATGAACTTCAATTTCATGTTCACAAAACCTTAAACAATTACAATTGCAAGTACCAAAAATACAGTGGTAATATTTGATAAGAATTCTAAAAGCTAATCTATTTTTGCCACTTATTGTCTAATTTTGAAACGGCTGAGAATAAGACGGATATGCTGAAATGTTAGCATACCTTCTGCTAGCATTAGCAGGCGCTTTAGCGCTTGTCCATGAAGGCAAGAATTGCTACCATGGTGGCGTTAGAATGCTAGTTTTCAGCATTGTCAGAATTTTCCACTTAATTGTGGCCAAAGTGGGAAGAGTTGTACACACAAATGTCATCCTTTAGGTTAGCAACACGTAGTGAACCCTTTCAAAAATGTTTGCTGGGATTTGTCTAGTTTTTATTATGAGCTAGTGAGGCCATTCCATAGTTAGCAACATGCAAATTATTATCAATCCTATATGTTCAACAGGCATCTCGCTAAGCGACTAATCTGCGCGGTGAGTGTGTGATGCTACGCTAACACACGATGACGAGTATGTGGAAGAGTTGCGACTCACATGGCTGGACGCGTGAGCGACTTTCATTGTTGACTGAGCCAGTTTAAGACTTCCCATTGTCGTCCATGAGCGCCTCTGCGGCAAAAAAAAGAAGAAGAAAAAAAGTAACACTGTGATGTTTGTTGCAGTTAGCTTAGCTCTATTAAGATCAGGGATCTGATTTGACCGAAGTGAAATTATCGGAAAATTTAGCCGGGGGGGGGGGGGGGGGGGGGGGTGGTACGCATGACCAAATAATTATATCATGACCAAATGAAAAGTAACTCATATTAGAGCATACCACAAATGTCTTTGTTATAGCAGAAGATGTTATCTGTCGGACTCATGTGCATACACAATGAACTACTACTACTAAAAAAAATAAATAAAATAAAATAAAAAATAAAAAAAATAAAATAAATCGATTTTTTTTTTGGGGGGGGGGGGGATAAAAAAAGCGGAATTCCGCGAATTAGCGGAAAAATCACATCCCTGTAAGATGTAAAAAAAACAAGTCAAATGAATCTAAAAATATTAATGGCAAACTATTTCATTGTGTATGTTTATATTTATGTTTACTCTGATTTGTCACAATGTTGAGGATTTTGGTGAACTTAGTTTCTGTCAGAATCATTGTCATTGCGCACAGTCAGTGATTTGTGAAGAAACAACACTATCAATCCATCCATCCGTTTTTAATATTGCTTATCCTGTTTAGGGTTGCTGGAGTCTATCAACAACATACCATTTATCATAATATTTATGGTTATTTTAACATTTAATAGCAAATGTGCTGTGTCAGCTGTGATTTGGAGGAAACAACATATGCTATACATTTAGTAAATATTTCATCATCATTGTTATTAGCCGTACTTCACAAAAACTCAAATTAAAACACTAAACTGAAAGAACAGGACTATTGTCTATAAAATATTATATGCACAATAATTATAAATACAGTACACCAAAATGTGCAACTTTTGTTTGAATGTTTTCAAGAACTTGTGCAGGAAAGACGCAGGCCAATCGCGTGCATTCTGAGTCTTTCCACATGACACAAGCTGGCTAATCATGGCCCAGCTTTTTTCCAAGCCGGAGGTGAGTGGGTGCAGTGAAGCGGAACATAAACACATAAACATTTTTTTGCATTTTAAAAGTGGAAAATTGCAGTTGTTCGCTGCTAATATCAGTTTGGATTGTTCATATACGGTATCAAAACGTTCGGTAGCAATTGGTGACGGCTCAACATTCATTATTGAATTGGAAAAGCCTTTTTGTGTATTATAAAGACAGTTTCTTGAAGTTCTACAGGAGGCCTCCATGCAGTTTCCTGACGTCTCCTTTAAGAGCTGGCCAATGAGCACAGAGCCAGCATAAGAGGCTTTGGCCTAAAGCTGAGGCCACCATGGCCGGCGAGAACTGCTCGTCGTGGTGAGCGAAAACCTTCAGTCACGACCCAACAAACCAACATCACCAAATCCCTCCACTAACCTCTCAATACGAAGACCCCGGTTGTCGTCACTTCTGGTGGGCTCTGGTTTATCCACAAGCGCAGTCCCAGCTGAGAAGACGGATGGTTTCTGCCTTACGGGACCCTTGTGCTAAAAATCCTCTTTGGAAAACCGCGGCGGGTCCTTTGAGGGGTCCTTTGAGGGGTTTTCCCGGCGCAGGTCAGCGAAGGAGTCCTCCAGACTCTCGCTGAATCTCATTCATGGCTGCTGATCCTGATTAGGGAGGCGGTGGGTGGAGTCTGCAGGACGAGGTGGAGTTGGAGGCGGGGGTGATGAGGGCACAACATTGTTAAGCAAACTTAGACATTTTGTTGAAAATGGACTTTTTAGTCACAAAGTGAGTACTAATGGTACACAAAAGTGGTTTGTAATTCTGTATAGCTGCCACAAGATGGCAGCAAAACACTTTAAACGTAAAGGATCATAAAGCATCAACACCATGCATCTAGGATGTACACAATTATAAACCCATGTTACATAAACAATTGTATTCAGTTGTTAAATTATTTAACGAACCACCTTCCCATGGAGCTCATCAACGGTATTAGCTAGCATACAAGCCTAAATAACACGCTAGCACCTGGGAGGATTATTGCTTGAACTTTTAGCCACAACTCAGGCACTCTCATCATCTTGTCTGGTCAACAATGCAAATTATTCTTTGTGGACAGCGCAACCTAAAAATGTCTATTATTATTTGCATTTTTTTTTGGTCTTAATTCAGGTCAAGCAAAAATATAAAATAAAATTAAAAAAAGCCATAGGAATACAATTTTCATTTTTATTTCAAAGTCATGCCACAAGTTGACATTAAATACAAATGCAAAAAAACAACAACAAAAAAAAAAACATGATTTTTTTTTTCTTCTCAGATCGTAGCTTTAAAATGAGCACAGTGTTACCGAGAAGTCAAAGCACGGGCATCGATTCAAAGGCCAAACAATAAAGAATTGAGTAAATAAACGGAGACGACACAAAGAAGCACACAATACACATCGGACAAGTACAGCTCTCCGATAGCTAGATAGCTAATCATACCGGCTTTAACGCAAGGTAAAGTGGCTATGGATATAGAGATATACTGTATATATATATAGATATATATATATATATATATTTATATATGTGCTGAATAGAGATATATAAAATCAACAAGGCTATAAAATACTGATAAAAGGTCTTTTAGAAGTGTCACCATGCAGTAAAGTTTTCCAGTCTCAGAGAAGAAAAGTACAAGAACAATCACAAGCCTCATTCCCGTTATGATAAAGCCGACACGATGACGTCACCGCCCTTTTTTGTGTGTGTGGTTTTCGTGCAGCAGGATGAACAGGGAGGGACGAAAGCCGCAAAAAAATCCCTTTCCCGGCACGCAAGCGAGCTAGCAATGCTTGTCCTCTTTTGAGATCAGTGTCATTCAAGTCAACATTTCAAAAGAATTAAGTCGCAATTGTACAAAATAATTTCAAGAGAATAAAGTCGAATTTTAAGAAGGTAAAGTAGTATTTTTAAGAGAATGAATTGTGTGTGTGTGGGGGGGGGGTAATTCTAATAATTTAAATAATTTCAATAGGACAAAATTGTTATTTCAATAAAGTCTTAATCGTGTAAGAGCAAAAATTTTTCAAGAAAAATACATCAGAATTTTACAAGAAAAAGATTGTTCAAGGATTGTCGTAAATATTTTTCGCATGTCAGTTTACGGGTAAAATATTACAATTTCAAGACAGTAATGTAATTTTGCAGCAGTAATGTTGTCATTTTACGAGAAATGTAATTTCACGAAAGTCGTCGTTTCAAGAGAATAATTTTTTTTATCTTAATCGGAGAATTTTTTTGTTTAAAACAGTCGTAATACAAAAAATTCCAATTACAATATTAAGTATAAAAAGTAAGACTGCCTTTTATCTCATAATAATGCTACAATTATTTATAAAACTTTATGAGTGACATTTCTCTTGAAAATTTCAAATAAACGTAGAGGAAAGTAAAAATAATCTATGAACAATTGAAATTATGACTTGCTTTCCTTGTAACAACACACGTTATGTTGTCCCGTAACATTGATGGATGGATGGAGTATGCCTTTATGGTATTATATTTCTTGTAAAATCACAACATTTTTCTTTTCCAATATTTCAAGTCAGTTTTGTGTGGTTGTTATGCATCAGGATGCATCGTGGCTATTGTTTACAAGCTGTAACAACCGAGTGGGGAAGAAGCCAGAAAAATCACTCGAGCTCGCAATGCCCGCATTTCCTCTGAATGACCAGCAGAGGTAGTGAGAAACAGCATCAGCGCTAGCCTGCGTAGCATCCATCAAAACATGGATAATCGCTACTACGATTACACACACGCGACCAGTTATTGAATAGAAAAACAAATTACAAAAACAGGATATCGTCCGGATGCATGCGAGACTGCGACGCAAGCCTGCTGTGTTCATTATAGTAGCAATAAGCGCACTGCCATGTAGCTTTTTTTTCAAGAGCCCCAAAATATAAATATAGATATTTCGCAATGGATTCAAAGCTGTTTTTGCTACATGCAGTGGCATTCTCGTATAAAAAGTCACGCCGGCAAGATTTATACGTACGTTAAAGTCCCGACCATTTTTTTTATACATTACAGTGAAATCCTGACCACGCACAATGCGGCCGACGAGTGGAAATGAACAAATTGTCGTAAACATCTTGTCAAAATTAAAAACAATAGAATTCACATTTTCAGTTCTTCAGATCGGGATGAGCACTTTTCTCCATCTGCCCAAATATCGTACACGTCTACGAAGGAGTACAAGAAGAAAAGTTGTAAAGTTATGAGAACAAGTCAAATATATCGTATGTGATCACAGAATAATAATGAAATGATTGTACCGAAATATATTACTCTAAACTAAAAAAATATGGCAACTTAATATTAAAATTCTATGACTTGGTTCTCTATTGTTATAACGTTCCGATATTATTCTAATGAATTTCTCGTAAAAATTGTGACTTAATTCGTGTAATATTTTACAACTATTATATTACAACTTAATAATCATAAGATCACAACTTTTCATCTTGCCAACATGGCATTTATACTTCTTCCTGTGCAACAACGCTTTGTATTCGCTGTAAAATTGGCATATCGCATCCATACAAATCAAGAAAAGGATACACAAAAAAAAAACTACAAATAAATATAAAAATATACATGAATTCCATAAACTAAATAACATTTTAAGATGGCACGTTAAAGACAAGCAAGCATTCCAGCAGTTTTGATAGGCGGTCGCTCCACAATGTTGTTCTTTTTAAATTCCAGTTTGGCGGGTTATAATAAACCGGCAACATTCTTTGACATTATAAAAAATTTAAAAAAAGCCTTGCCCCTAATAAATGCCTCATGCCATCTGCAGTTGAGTCTGCCACATTTGCAGAACATCCCAATCTGTAATAACTGTTTGGAGTCTTTACCCAGCTGTAAACCACTAAATAAATCTACCTCCATTTTTTTTTTTATATTATTGGTAGTAGGGCAATTATTTGGCTAAAACAAAGCCAACTGTCATATATCCATTTTTTGGCACCCAAAATCCACGCACCTTCCTCAAGGACACTTCAGCCTCAGAACATTGGTTGCCGGAACCCTCATTTTCCGTCCATTTTTTTTTTTTTAAACATGACGACGACAAAGGGGGGGGGGGATGATTTAGCACCTAAACGGCATCACGAAAGCATCGCTATGCACATGGCATCAACCCAGCCCCGCTGATATGATCACGTGACGGTGGCGGCGGCCATGCTGGATGCTCGACAACTACCATTACCGCATGAAAAAAGAAAAGAAAAAAGCATCATCATACAGTTTTGACGGTACAGTACAAGGCTGTGGACACGGTGGAAAAACGAGTCATGCATTTGTAAAGTTGCTGTACAGCAAAAGTGTGTACGAGTGCGCTCACGTACAATAAATGCCGCGCAAGTTGTCTAACAGTTCAAGTAATGGCGGGTGGGTACAAAAAAATCAAATTGGTAAGGAAGTGAAATGGAAATGTTTGTCTTACATTCAACATAAAAAAAAAACACTTTCATTTTGTTTGTTTGTAGAGAGTTAGGGATGGGCAAAGACATCGATTGATTGATTGGTTGTTAAGAAGCATTGATTGTTGATTATCTTGACGCAGACATCGAAACAGGAGTTCAAAGGAGCCTCTTTCGAACAAATCTCGCAAAACTGCAGCTTCTGAGCTTACCGTAAACACAAGACATTTACCCGCCTTCAACTTGGAGACAACTTGGATACGACCTCGGAAAACGCACATTTGTTCTGGTGATTTCCATTTGACAGAAAGTTACATGTTTTTAGAGTCCTGCCTACCCCCACAAAGCCATAAAATTGCCACTTGTATTCCGTGTAAAAAGCTGGAAAATTGCAGCAAAGTGAAGCCCAGACATGCATCCGCTGCTGTCGCCTTTTATAAAAAGCCTCTCGTCCAGATTTGGTATCACCGCTGAAGCCGGAAAATCATCTGGTCAATTTTTAATCCATGTTGCTGTTGAACATAATTTTGTTAAAGGCACGAAAGTAGTCTGTAAATTGACGATGTTTACAAGCGGAGTGTCGGGGGCCCACAGACGTCGTCCCGCCTTTGTTGCAGTTGTGATACAACCGAAAAAATTGGTTGGTCGACTTGCATTCCATCAAAACACCGCAACAATAGTAAATTGACGTAAACAGAAGAACAGACATTTATCCATCTCTTCCTTGCATCTTGTCTTTTCTGCTTCAGCACAAATACTATCTCTGAAAACGGAAACGTGCCAGGTCGAATTAGCAAAATGTTACCAGCATTTATAGACATCGTGCCAGAACCACAGAGACATCATTGGGTAAAAAAAAATACATTTTTTTTTTAACTCTTTGACTGCCAAAAACGTTAAATAACGTTTAGTAAAATCCTATGGAGAAGTGCCAAAGACGTTAAAAGACGTTTGTTTCAAAACAGAGGTGAAACTAACCATTTTCTATTGTGGATTACTGAAAAATGGAATAAGGTAGAAAGAAACTTTTTTTTTCTGATGAAAGATGAGAGTCCAATCTTTTTTTGGTAGTATGTGTGTTTCCATAGTCCAAACACATACTTTTCTATGGACCTTGAAAGATCAGTCAAAATGCTTAAAATCGGCTGGCACCCACGGCATCCCTTTTCTGAAAACGTCTGGCAGTCAAAGAGTTAAAAAAGCAGTGAAAGCGGCTACAGACGTCATCCCATCTCTGTTACAGCTTTGATACTACCTTAGAAGCCGGAAAATTGCCCGGTCGAGTCTGTTTGTATAGAACAGCAACATGGCAACAAGGCTGTCCTGCCTTTTCAACAACATCTGATACTACCTCAGAAGACGGAAATTTGCTGGGTCGACTTCCGTTCCGTGTCTGAACAACGACAAGGAAAAAAGACAGCTTCGATAGATAGCAGTGTAAGGCTCTACAGACATGGTGTCTGTCCCACCTTCGTTACAGCTCGAATACGACCTCTCGAGCCACGGAAATTTCAGATCTTCCGGAAAAACATTACATCCAGTTTTAAAGGGCCACTTATGAAATTATGCCAGATTAGTCTCGGTAGAACCATCACGACAGAAATACAGGAAATGTGAAAGGGCCTAAAGATCTTCTCGTCCCCTTTGAAATCATTTCTAATCAATCAATCGACTGCTAAATTCCATGCCCATCCCTAGGATGAAGTGTAAATCATCAGGATTCAAAGTATTGATGACTGTTCAATGCAAAATCCATGAAAAGGACCACAAACTTGCATTTTTTTTTTTTTTAGAGGCAAACCAGGACTGAAACCATCATGGCACAGTTTGTTTGGCAAGTTTTCTCCTTCCGTGTTGATTCTTCATGGTTCCCGCCAGTGAAAAACAACAAAAGTGTAAGGTGTGCACTCCCAATAATGGGAACTCTGCGCGTTTCACACCTTTGCTCACGTCAACAGATTTACATTCGCCCAAAGACACAAGATTAAGTTGCACGCACACAGTGTCAGGCAGTGGTGTTGCCGTTAAGAAGATGATGTGGCACAGGGGGTGGCGGTTCGTCGCTGGGCTCGGGCCCGGGTGCCAGTTGGAAAGGGTTACAAAGGAGCAAGGGTCTGACTGGCTGCTCTTTGGTCCCGTAAAGCACTTGTTTAGAAAGGGGGAGGGGCGGAGACGACAACTCCGAGCACAGGCGCCGGCTGCTAAGCTACGACCGCAGAGATGTGCAGCACGGGGTGAAAAAAAAAAAAAAAGTATTTTCCAGGCCATGCGGTTCAAAGGTCGTCCATAGCATTGGGCAGAGAAGTGTCTCGGCTTGAGAGTGAAGGAAGACGAGGAAAAGCGAGGTTTCACAATTGCGGCGGTTGGCTTGCGTCCAAAGGGGGACCGCGGCCGGGGGACCGTGGTGCATGCTCGCCAAAGACGGGACACAAAATATAGCGTCAGCAGATACGGGTTGAAGAGGGATGTCAAAAGTTCTTATCCAAGGGTTCCCAAAATGTGGTGGGCCTTCAGAAGGGCTTAAAAAGTTCCCGAAAGTCTGAGCGACATTGTAAAATCAGCGTAGCTACACGCTCGAACCGGCAGATTGAGGCGTCTGCGCCGAGGTTTGACCTCAACAGACATGGCGGCCACGTCAACACCAAGACGGACAACGGACGACGGACAGCCAAAAAAACAACCCGAGCCACCCTTGCCCCCGCATCCCACGTGAAAGACAAGACAGACGCAGCCTTAAGGCAATGCATAGCCCTTGGAAAACGTTGGCACATGCATGCGAGTGCACAAATGTCTGCATATGTAGCACATGTGCATCTCATGTGGGTTTGATTTCACACAATAATTGAAAGAAAAAAAACAGAAAACGGAGATAAAGCCTTCCATTTTGGCCTTTTTTTTTTCAGCTGCAAAACTTACGACGCAACACAAGCGGCGACACTGAAGAACGATATTAAAAGTAAATAAAGGCCATTAAAATGCCAGTTTAAAGGTTGGAAAAATTGGGGAGAAAAACGGGTAAGAAAAAAATGGAGAGAGGAATACGGAAGAATTTTTTGGGACAGAAACAGGGAGGGGAAAACTGCGGAGACCATAAAGTGATATAAGGGGTACAAAATAATAAATATGCTTCTCATTAGGAATGAGACGGAACGTCCTAATGAGAAACATATTTAACCTTTTTTCCCCCCCCATGTCACTTTAGGGGCTCCATAGAAAAAAAGGGATAGCCAAAAAAACTGTCGAGAGAAACGGCCGTAAAGCGAATGAAAAAGAAAAAAGGGCGAGTCAGATGTTGGTGAGCATGGTGGAGGTGATGAGGCGCACAGTGAGCGTGCCGGGCAGGTCGCTGTCCTGGCGACTGCCCTTGTCGCGGAGGTGCAGCGTGTGCTGCTCCTGACGCTCGTTGGGGTCGCTGAACATCACCACCTGACCCAGGAAGGTGTCCACGATCATGTTCTTGTTGTAGATCTGACGCCGAGTGAGAAAGAGAGGGAGAGACAGAGAGAGAGAGAGAGAGAGCCAGGAAGTGAAAAGAAAGCAAAGAAAAGTAAGGAGAGAAAGCTTTGGAGGAATTTCAGGTTGAAAAAGAAACACTGGCCAAGGGTAGTAAGTCAAGATCTAGAATGTCAATATGCTAGCTAGCCGCCATATGCTAATTATCGCTCTTTTGTATTTTTTTATTTTCTTCCCTTTCCTGTTGGGTTGACAGGATTCTAAGCCATTGCCAGTATTGACCAAACAAAAGATTTGGATTTGAAAGACAGAGAAGTGAACAAGCATGTTGACTGCCATATTAACACACTTCAGCTACGCTGATGATGTGGTGTGAAACTGCTGTAGACTCGGTCGGTGGCTGGTAAAGGATTATAGGTAACCCTCTCCTTTCATTTCATAAAGGTTGATCAGGAGTATAATCTAGACTAAACATGGGTTAGAAAAAAAGTCTTATCGTGGCGCCTTTCCTAACCTCAAACAACAACAACCAAGTACTTCTGCGTGGATACGAGAGAAAAGTAAGTAAGCAAAAACGAGAATCTGAAGAGGCTAATCATTTGTTTCTCTCGCCATATGCCTGCGATTTGGATCTTCTGTGACCAATGCCTACTGTGAGAATCCATAGTGCCATTGGACAAGAAGGAGCAGCAAGTGAAAATGTAGACCGCTACGTTAGCAATAGCATATCATGCTAGCCACTGAATGGCTAGTTGCTGTACATCATTTTTGCCAGCATCATATATATAATAATAATTCTAATGTTGCTTTAAGTTGTAGGATTTAGTAAGTAAGAATAGGCTCCTACGTTAGCTTATCCTGCTAGCTAGCTAATAGTCGGACTCAACCAAAGACAAAGCGCCCACGGGATCGGGCCTCACCTCGATGTGGACTCCCTCTTTGGGCTTCTTGCGGTAGAACAGACCCTTGATGTCAAAGTTGGGGCACCGGGTGTCCTTGTGAACCGACGAGCGGACCCGCTCGCCTTCACATGTGATGATAACGTACGGGTCCAGCGCTTTAGAAACAAGACAGAGATTATACACATATTTTTGTCAAAATGGAGTTTGCACACTCAACGACTGAGTTCAGGTCTGTTTAACTTTTTACCGCACTTAATGAACTACGGACCAAAGTGTGTTTACCTCCATTGGAATCTTGTCCCTGCAGACCCTGGGCATTGAGAACGTGGACCTGGGTGACCAGCTGAGGGTAGCCACACATGCCCGTCCAGCATGTCTGAGGAGGCTCGTCCAGGGTCAGCTCTCTGAAGCCATCAACCGGGAATATGTGTGTCATTGCACAGCCGGCCAGCAGAGGTCACTCTAAACTAAGGTTGGCCACACTGGTAGTCATTGGAATGTAACACATTTCCTGTTGAAGTTGTTTGGATTTAAAAAAATCATTGTCACCCATAGGAAATAATGTCAAGATCCATTTTCGGATCTGCGGTTATTGTCACACTTTTGCTAGATGCCATAATGAAAAAAGAATAGCAAAACACTCCTAATTTCAAGGTGCCCCCTGAGTAAAAATAAAGTTTTAGGGTGTTCCACTCTGGAGGTCCAATGTGGTGCAATGTGTTAAACTAAACTCAAAGTGGGACCATTCATTTATGGTTTAGTCATTACATTTATTCAATAAAAATGGACTAAAATTGGATTTAATTTTTTAACAAATTGATGAATGTAATACATTTGATTTAACTCAATTTCATGACAAATTTTGCTGTTTTTAAACAATCCATTTTTATTCATCAAATTTCATTTTAATTGAAATTGAGTAATTTCACTTAAATATTTTATGAAAGCCGGTAATTAATAAATAATAATAAAATATTTAATTAATAAATATAGAAATAACAGTAATATAAATACAATACTAATAGTTAAAAAATAAAATAAAACATAGTAAATGTATTTATTTGACAAATGTAATTTGATTTATTCTCATTTTTCAATGTAATTTATAGTTTTGATTTTATATAACAATTTTTTGATTTACTTGTAATTTAATTATTAGAAATACAAATCAAATCTATTAGTTTGAATTTTACCCCCAAAAATTATACGATTGGTTAACATTAAAACAAAAATGTCATTAGAGGATAAGCAGTTCAGATAATGGATGGATGGATGTTAAGATTGCTTTAAAAAAAAAAAAAATCCAAATGATTTCATTTGCCAAAGAAAGTTCAGCGCGTGGGCTTTACTTGCAGTCCGAAGGCACGTCAGTGAAGACGCGGAGCAGAAACTCTCCCTGCTGGCCCGGGTCGAAGGTGGAGGGGATGATGACGTAGCGGCCCTCCTTCAGCTCCTTCCTGAGAAAGACGCAGCGCGAGTTGATGTAGATGGAGCCCGCCACCTTCTGCTGGGCCGAGTGCATGCGGTACTTGCGGTTCAGCTCCACCTGAGTGACCAAAGCACAAGGATGTTCAATTTTTATCTTTGAGTGCATATATGTTTTGTTTTTTTTGCGTTAAATCCTGCAGAAGCTTGACACGGGATCGCTTTCTTTGGTCTGCTCGTGATCTGTTTTTACCTGGTGGATATCGAAGCCTATGGCGAGGTTCTCCCCTTTCCCTTCTTTGGGCGTGGCTCTCTTCTCCTTCTGCTGCAAGCAGATCAACACCTCGTCCTCCACCTTCTTCACATCAAACACGTACTAGAGGAAGAACGGAGGAAACATACAAAATGCTTCATTTGAGTGCGTGTGATTTTTAACTACAGGGATGTGATTTGACCAAAGTGAAATTATCTGAAAATTTAGCCGGGGGCCGCTCATGGGTTTTCCGTGTTTTTAAGTACTTTCAATGCACTCACATGACAAAGAAATAGACAAAACAACAGCATAAATTTTTAATGTATATTGAACTATCCCATATAAAATGGCAGTTTTAGTCAACTCAAAATCAGTCACATTCAAAAACATTGGACTGCCTTTGCTTTTAAAAACTATCACTGAGAATATCATCATATCTAACTAATGTGATTACTACGTTAACACATAAATAATGTTGAAGAGTTCAAATTTCATGAACAAATAATTGTATCATGACCAAATGAAAAGTAACTCATATTAGAGCATACCACAAATGTCTTTGTTATAGCAGAAGATGTTATCTGTCGGAGTCATGTGCATACACAATGAACTACTAAAAAAAATAAATAAATAAATAAATAATAATAATAATAATCGGAATTTTTTTTTTTTTGGGGGGGAGATAAAAAAGCGGAATTCCGCGAATTAGCGGAAAAATCACATCCCTGTAACTAGGGCTGAACCATTTTGAAAAAAAAAAACAAAAATCAGAATGCTGGCTAAAATGAAATCCAAATAACATGACATGGTAATGAGATGAAAAGCAAATGGCAGAAAATGGATGCAATGCACGGCACCTGAGGGTTCTGTAGGAAGGTGGTCTTGTGATTGATGCAGCCGCCCGAACGGTTGCGCAGGGGGTCCTGGCGGTGGAGCCAGGAGCCCCGCATCACTTCCTCCTCCCACGTCTTGTGGATGCTCAGGTACGACGTGTTGATGAGGCGGCACAGGATCAGGTCGGTGAAGTACTGGCAGAAGTCGTCGAACGTCATCCTGCAGAGAGCCCAGAGGGCAAAAACAAGATCATAGAAACCAGCAAGCAAAGGAAAGTTCACGGGATCCTGGAAAATTGCAACGTCAGATTCATAACAAAGAACCTGCTACTTCTCCACTTGCATCATGTTGTGAGTTTCACACAGCAAACACGTCATCCAGACAATTGGAATTTTCATTTAATAATTGTGTGACAGTGACAATTGCTTTCAACGAAACATGGCGAGAGAACTGAGTGTTGTATGGAAAACTTCAGCTCATATTGCTAAGAAAGAAACTCAAATCCAATTTATTCAAAATAGTAATTACAATTGTCCTGAAATTGGGGCCAATCACGTGATTTTCAGATGATCTGTATCGGCTGAAAAAGTTCCGATTTTTCAATGTTCTTAAAATTCACTTGTTAAGAATGAAATGTATTATTTATTTACTTGATTTAAACCCACTGCGGACTTACAGCCATATAAAATGTTCTAATGTTGGGATATCTTTATTAAAAAAACGAAAAAAAAAAAAACGAAATTTGGATGCAGTCTTTCATATCGGCAGAAACTTAAAATGTGATCAGGACATCTAATAATAATTTAAAATTGCAACTTGTTAACAATTCACAGCATATCACAGCAATTCCCAGACACCATGCAAATACAGTGGCTATAAAAAGTCTACACACCCCTGTTCAAACGTCAGGACCAAAATAAAAACATCAACATTTTTCCACCATTTATGTGACCAAACTTGGTTCAACTGAATTGAAAACAAAACAACTTTGACGGACGAAAAGTAAACTAAAAAAGCCTTTTCCTGACTTAAAATTATTATTTTTTTGCTTATTTCTAAGATTTTGTTTTAACGCTGACTGATATTTGGAACACGATTCTCTCCACTCAGAAAAACAGCCCCAAATGTGATTGGCTAATGTGATCACAGTTCCACCCTGGGTTACAAAAGGGTGTGCGCACTTGTGCAACCACATTTGAACAGGTCATAGGTCACAGTAATAGCAGGGGTGTGCAGACTTTTTATATCCACCGCACATTTGTTTAGCTTGCCTTTCATCTTCTTGCAGAAATACTCCAATATTTTCAGAATGGACTGAGAAAAATAATAGCACAAGTGGCACGTATTTATTTTTTGGGGGGATCTGCACAAGTTGTAGGGTTGTTTGTTTTCCTCACCAGAACTCGCCGTCGTCCTGCACGGTGACGCCGAGCTTCTCCCTCTCGCTTTTGCTCACCTTGTTCCACTCCTCCGAACTGCGACAATGAAAAAAAAAGAAGAAGAAAAAAAAAAGACATTCAGTTGCATTTTATTGCATCATGCGAATGTTTTCAATCTGACGGCCGGGGCGAGTTTATGAAGAGCGCCGTCGCTAAGCATCGAGGGCAATTGTGTGGGAGCTCGACGGCGATGATTCACAGCCCTTAAGTAACAGGTTTTTCATCAAAGCGCACGCAGATGATCCCGTGAGAGCGCCGGTGAGCAGGAGGAACGCCGACCGTCTTTGTTAATAAGCCTCTTGTCTGTAGACCTCTTCAATTATTCAGACTCCATTATCCCACTTTACCAGACGCCTTGTTTTGTTTCGCGAGAGCTTGGTAACTAACTATTCTGAGACAGAGCGCTGTCCAGGGAGCAACTTCCATCTCGGGGATTACTCGTTTCCCTCAAGATGGGCGGCGGGCGGGAGAGCGAAATGCGGAAAATAAAAGGCGGAATGAGGAGTTCCTCCGGAGGGAAAAAACGCTTTCGGTTGAGGCGCTAATGTTGTTGGTGTGGCTGCTTTAAAAAGTAGTACTTTAAAAATATATTTCAAATGTAACCATAACATTGATTTGAAATTTGAATTAATACAGTGGAACTCGCAAATAGCAAAAATCTACAAATAATTCACGGCCATTATGATTGCATTCAATTCTTGAATAAGTTGGGATATACTACCAATACACGGTTTAACAACCCCCTTTCCCCTATGAAATAATATATTTTTTTTTTAATTCTGCTAATTGTGATTTAAGTAAAAATTACATTAAATCAACTTCATATCAAAACTGAATAAAAAATGAATTCACTCAAAATTATACTAAACAACTAATTCCAATTTAAATGAACTCAAATATAAAATTAAATTAAATCCTATTTAACTTATAATAAAATTAAAGGGATTTTTTATGCTCTCTTCTTCACAAATTAAAATTTGTAAAAAAATAAAAAATTAAATTTCACACATTTTATATTTTAATACATTACTTTATTGCCAAATAAACAGGGTGAAATCAAAGTTAAAGTGAATCAAAAGAAATATAAATGAAATAAAAATGACAGTAAATCAAACCTTAATCCAAATTAAATGAAACATTAATTAAATCAAAAATTAAATACAAAAATTCTGTCAAAATAAAGCGTTAAACAATTAATCAAAATTTAAATGAAAATAATATAAAGTCCATAGACATGATATGATACCAACTCTACGTCAAAGTAAGTTGTAGTTTTTAGTTGTTTGATTTGAAGTATTATGAGGAACAAATGAATTTAGCAGTCCCTTGTTCCAATTGCATGTTGGGCCGTAAATGGCCCCCTCAGCCCACAGGTTGTTTACCACTACTTTCAAGGCTTTGGCAAAGTTTGTGCAAATTGTTTTGGGAGTGGCGTGACGGGGGGGGGGGAAATAGCATCTGAGCTGGAGTGTACAGTCCAGTGCGGTTGTGACCCATTAGCGCGATTGCGTTGCCATTTTTCATGGTCTATCCAGCATTCGCTTCCCGGCACAGTGTGGGTTGCGTATGGATTGCGCGGCTTCTGCTGGCCAACGGGCGAGTCAAGCTGGAGGCAGCGAGGGCGCTTTTGACATTGGGGAAAATGGAATGAGGGGAATCGGTGGAGCTGGAGCGGCTCCAAACCCAGGTCGCGTTTAAAACGATTAGGAGCTTGTTTGTGCCGCTGGAGACATGCGTCTGGTCAGACCCACCTCGAGGGCGGTGCGATTAGGATGGATGGCTCGACTGCAGGCCCATTTATCAATGTTTTGTTTACTGCAGAGTGCAGATGGAAATTTGAGCCACTTTCTCCCCTTCTGCCAGGAAAAGCTTGAAAAATGTGATGTCGTGTTTTTTCAGCTCCTGGAAATACTTTTGTCAAACTACCACAAGGATTAACAATTATTTAGACACTCATTTTCAGGGTGGCGCTAGGGTATTGTGATTCTGCGAGAAGCTTGTACTTGTAGAAGCACAGCTGAGAGCATCAAGATTTACACGCTATTTTTAAGCCAAAGAGTTGGTGCTGTCTCATGAAAAAAGGAACCAACCACTAGCAATCCCACAATTTTCACTCATTAAGGCAGCATCATCATCAGACATCACAATTTGGCAAAATTTGAAACGATAAATTCTCAGAAATAAGTAGCTCGCAAAAATTTCCCACCAATTACCTGTCGCTCCACGGGCCGCTCCACTCCTTCTCCCCCCACGGGTTCCTCATGCGGATCATGTGCAGCTTCTCCGACTTGAAAAATGCCAGCAGTCCGTGACCCAGACGCACTTTTCGGACGTCGGTCACAGCGTAGGCGTGGCCTTTCACCAGGCCGCAGTCCAACCGCGCCTCCATGTCCTCCACCGTGGTCGCCTGGGAAACCACCAAAAATAATTTGCGAATTTAACAGCTGTCAGTTTCAATTTGAGGCGTTAAGATAGTCCTTCAAAACAGAAGAAGGCATGGCCAAACGTGACCGACATAAGAAATCGGTGCTCGTTTGCTGAGCAAGGACGACTACTAAGACCCATCATTTTTAATTTATTCATGCAATTCAGTTACTTTTTCCTTGTGTCATTATTCTGTGAAAGGTGAAGTGCATTTCAAACAATCAGGGAGAAATTAGACAAATTGAATAGGGAAATTCTTCTTCTTTTTTTTTAAAGTAGCGGAATGGATTACGCTCCACCTTCGAGGAAACGTTGCGCATAACAATAATGAGGATAATGGGAAAATGTACATTTCTTCGCAGTCTTCAATAATAAGGTGGCATGAAAACTCATGCATATCAAAGAGCGCTATTATTTTGCAATTCACCTCAAGTTCAGTCATTATCACAATAATAATGTGAATTCTCTGACATGTTTGGCGTTCGACAATAACACAACTTCACAAGTCAGAAGGCGCAATAAGGCAGCAGGGAAATGAAAAGCGTTCTTTCACGCTTACCCGAATGGAACAGCTGATAAGGCCGTCTCGGTTGTGCACTTTGAGGACTCGTTCAAACAGCTGGTTGCGGGCCGCCTCGTCCGTCGCCATCTGAGCCTCCAGCAGGTCCATGGGCTCGGAGACCCCGCCCGTGAAGTCCACCAGGGCGTCCGCCGTGTTACCGCCGTCCAGAGCCTCGTAGCAGCCGTACACCCTGACATACAAACAATTCAGGGTGTTTGTTGTTTTCTCACTAATTAACTATCGAGATCAGGGGTGGGCAAACTTATGCCGAGCTTGCTGATGAGCTGATCATATGACTCAGTTGTGTTGGAGAAGGGAAAACAGCCAAAACCTGCAGGACTCCGGCCCCCGAGGACCGAGTTTGCCCACCCCCTGATCTAGATGACTGGCTAACTAGCTCGCAAACAAATGCGCTAACAAGCTAACACATGAACTTACCAACAAACAAATGAACTATCAAGTGAACAAACTAACCGACACACAAATTAGCCCACAAACAAGCTAACTATCTTGCAAACCAACAAACTAACGGACAAATGAACAAGCTAAGGGGGGAACTAATTAACTAAATTTGTCAAACTAACAGAAAATGGAAATAAACTAACTAGCTAGCTAACAAACTATCAGACAAAGTAAATATCCTAGTAACTAACTAATAAGCTAAATGACTATGTAACAAACTATCAAATGGACTAAATAGCTAACACACAACCAAAATACATCAATAAAGAAGAAAAACAAATGAACTAACCAACTATTTTTTATATCCGCACTTCAATCCATCTGAAATATCTGGCATTGCTATTCTGACTAGCAACAAAACAGCAGTTAACAAAGCAATTCACTTTTTAATGTCCAGCATGTCAATAAACGATAACAACAAGCCATTTTTGTTGTTGTTGTCTAATGAAGGATAAAAGGGAGGTGTGCTTTATTTGGTCTCATTCTGAGTGCAAGTTGAGGAGACTAACTTGGCGTAGGCCTTCTCCACCAGCGCGCTCCAGAACTCGTTGCTGTCGTTGGAGTGGCAGTAGACCAGCTGGTTGTCCACGGTGGGCAGCCGGTCGTCTATGACCACGTCCACCCACTCGCCGAAGCGCCAGAAGCGGAAGTGGAAGATGCCGCCGTACGAGTCGGGCTTCTCCGTGTCCCACTCCTGCTCCTTCCAGTCGGGGATCACCTGAAGAGGAAACGGGGACTTCGCTTTAGCCAAACGGACAAATACAGATCGTGAATCATGTCGGAGCTTTATTGCCCCGCTGCCATCGCTCATAAATCCAGCTGGAACGGGTTGAAAGGAAATAACTGCTCCGTGTGCCGGAAAGTAACTACGACGGAGCCTCCGTTTTAGTAGCTGTGATTCTCTTGAAACAAATGAACTGGATTAAAAGACAAAACTTCCTCTAATAGATGCCATTCCCCAATTAGATGGCAGGCAGAGACAAATAAATGCGTCCCTCCAACAGTAGTTTATTGCTGAGCTCTGTTGCTAAACAAAGAAACATCGAAAAGTCTCTCAGACCAAATTCCAAGTCTGGAGCCTCACAGGTCAGTGGTTATTCCTTGCAGTATTTAAGATGAGGAGGTGGCCTGTTTAACACTGATGAGGTAAAGTAAGTAATAAAATCAATTGGGTTTACTAACAAAAAATGTACAACCTAAAAAAAAAATTGGTAAATAACCAACCAATGAATAAAGCAGCTGACTGACTGACTATGTATTGAATTAGAGGTGTCAAAATGACAGAATCACAGACAGATGAATAAACAATCTAATAGGGATGGGCAATAAATCAAATTCATTTGATTCATCGAATCGTTGAAAATTTGCTGAATCGTGAAATCAAGTTTAGTCTTCTGGATTATTAAAAATGTTATTGTGAGTTGCACAAGTGACAGAATCCTGGATGCGTGGTTTAAAAGACATGTTTACAAAAACTTCCAATGACTTCATTGTGGCTTAAGCGTTAACTATGAATGTTAAAACTGACTCACAATCAGTATACATTATTGTTGTCTGAACATTTTGCACAGGAATTGTTTTTGAATAACTGCAATGTTTGTTGGATTTATTGGGTTAAAATTGATTAAAATCGTAATTGTCATGAGTGACGGAAAAAAAAATTGAGATTATATTTTTGGGCGATATCGCCGGCCCTACAATCTAATTGATGAAATAACCAACCAACTAACCAAAAGACACTCTACAGTGAAAACTTCCACTATGGACATCCACTCCTTTTTAAGATCAAGCACATACGTAAATATTGAATAACAAATATTCTCTACAAATACAGTATAATAAAAAGAAAATTGCCTTACGAGGGAGATGAATACAAATCCGGTGTTTGATTTTTGCCCTTGCTTGACTAAGTTTTGCCTCCAAGAACCTCCAAGGCAGTCAAGATGGCTTGTGACCCAAACGGCATAAAACCGAGCCCACAATTTGCAGAACACGAAACATTTGCTGATGTCTTATTGACAATCCAGGTTGTATTCTGGTGAACGTGTCACGTATTCCGATGAGTAAGCAAACAAATGCAAGCAGCGTCCTACCCCCCTGAGGACAAAACCCAAATGTCATTAGATCTTGTTGCCAGGCATCTCTGCGAGTTAAGACGCGCCCGTCGTCGTCATCTAGTGCACACACAAGCGCTCTCCGAAGTGGAGCTTGTTCTTCAGCCGCTAATCGAATTTGGCATTCATGGCGAATACCCTGGAGCTGCCCTTCCGCCCGGACCCCCAGCTGACCGAGGTGATGCGCCTGCGGGTCCAGTCCTTGCAGCAGCGCGGCCAGAACCGCCAGGACGGCGAGCGCCTGCTGCAGCCCAACGAGGCCGTGTACCGCCTGGACTTCAGCGAGCAGTCGCTGCTCTTCTCCCATTGGAAGGTGCGGCTGGCGCGGTCGGGCTCCCTCACCATCACCGCCACGTCGCAGCTGTGGACGCCCGACCTCACCCACCTGATGACCCGGCAGCTCCTGGAGCCCCCGGGGGTCTTCTGGAGGGCGGCGGGGGACGGCCGGCAGGCGGGGACAAAGTGCCACGAGGCCGAGGCACACGAGTTTGGCGAGCGCATCGCCGAGCTGGCCAAGGTGCGGAAGGTCATGTACTTCCTGTTTACCTTTGGGGAGGGATGCAGTCCAGAGACGGTGGACTGCGCCATCACCTTTACGGGGGACTGCTGAAACCTTCCTTGGAACTTTGGCAAAGTTTGTAACCAAGTAACTGTAACTAACTCTAACTAAGTGACGGTAGCTTACCACAGAGCTTTAGTTAAGTCACTAACATAGTAACTGTAATGAGTAGCTTTAAATCCATAACTAAATAACTAATTAATGGTGGAAAAAGTTTGGAAATGATTAATTTTGCTCTCATTTTTTCACATCACAATGCGTGTGCGTGTGTGTTTATAATTTATGAGCCGGAGCCAAACAAATGAGCCGTGTTTTTGCAAAATGTTGTTATTAAGCAAGAAGATGCCCGGCGGACCGGTCGCCATTTAAAAAGAGAATCCAATACTTTGAATTACTCGGCTTTTTATGATCTGGTTTCAAACTCCCAATTTAATAACAAGGCAGCCGATCCGGTTGGAATTTATGGTTTCATCTGCTCTACAAATGATTCCATTTGGATTTCTTCCCAGGGTGCGGCTGGATAGTAAACATCAGATGTCCTAGAAGGGTCTGACCATTATGAATTGTTTGAGGCAGATGTCGAGAATTCCGAAAACTGATCAATCGGACGATTATTTTATAGAATATGTAACCCCAAAACATAATTAAAGATAAAGAATATGAATTACAGGCAGAACATTTGATTCTTTTACGATACTTTGCTGTTTAGTAGTTCTTTAACATGACAACAATAAGAAAAATCAGCAGTTTTTTTTCTTTGGGGAAGTAATTCAAATTTTTTTTTTACAATAAATATGTTCTACGTTCTAATGCACAGGACGGCCATTTTGCCACTTGCTGTTGACTGAAAATGACGTCACAGTTCCTCTGGGCTCAAGTGACGAGTGTCGTGGCTCGCCTGTTTTTGAGTCCTTAGGTAATGCGATGTCATTTTTTGTGGCAAAATGGCCGCCCCCCCCCCACATGACGGATAAAAACGGGTGTATTTTGCTGCTTGATTATTAACATTCCACAACAGGAATATTAAAAAGAGAAAAATAATGTTTTTTTTGTTTTGTTTTTTACCAGACTTCTTCTTTAATGTGTGAAAACAAAAACAATCAGTGACAAAAGGGAAAGTCAACCCCCCCGCCCCTTTTTTTTTTTTTTTTTTACAACAATATGTTCTACGCAGCCCCATTAGTGTAAACATTGTATTCTGGTTAATATTGTGTTAGTGGAATATGAGTTAAGCAGCAAAATCCAGCCGTTTTTATCCATCTTAGGGGGCGGCCATTTTGCCACTTCCTGTCGACTGAAAATGACATCAATGTTGCTCAGGTCTCAGGCAACAACCAATCAGAGCTCACCTGTTTTCTGAAGCTGAGCTGTGATTGGTTGCTACCTGAGCCCCGAGCAACTGTGATGTCATCTTCAGTCGACAGCAAGTGGCAAAATGGCCGCCCCATGAGATGGATAAAAATGGCTGCATTTTGCTTCATAACTCATATTCCACAAATGTAATATTAATATGAATGTCATGTTTAGACTAGTGAGGTGACGTATAACATATTATCGCCAAGAAATGTTTACGGTTGACTTCCACTTTCAAAACATTAAGTTAGAATACGTAATTGTTATTGACGCTGTAGTAGGACACAAAGGAAGGCAGCGCTTACTTTTTGCCATAGCGACTCTCTGGAGGCCAGACTGGAGCAGGCCGCCACAAACCAACAATTGCCCAGCTGCCCCTGGTGGAGGTCATGTGCACTTATGCCGTCTACGAACAGGTGAGGGTCCTCGCACAGCTCCTACACACACACACACACACACACATGCAAAAATGTTTGTTTTGTTTTTGTATATATTTATGCCGTGGCAAAGACTCCTAAGAATGGGAATATTTGAGGAGTGAACATTTCTGTACCACTGTACATTGAGGCGAAAAAGGGCGAGTAGCGGGGGTGGGGGTGGGGTGCGGTTGGGGTGGGGGGGGGGTTGTTAATGAAGGCGAGCGAGACCACCGTGCGTCTTATGCTGACGTGTGGGAGACCTTAAATGCATTTGTGAAATCACATTTACTGAGCGTGTCCGGGTCCATTTTCAGCCTCTGTGCGGACGCGCTGTCTTTCATTACAGCTAACAACGTGCTCAATAAGCTGCTGCAGCGTTTTTTTCTCTCTCAAGCACACACACACACACACACCGACATGCACACACACACACACACGCACACACAATGTGGCAGTTGGGGTCGGAACCTCGCCATTTCACCGAGACACAGTCCTCCATTTTTTGTCTGCAACATTCCATGCTGTTTTTGTTGTTGTTGTTGTTTTTGTACGAATGCATTAAAAAACAACGATGACTCAGCAGATGTTGAAGAAAAGAGTGTACAGAATGTATTTATCATATTGGATTTTGGCGGGAGGGGGTTCGAGGTTATTTGTGGTGGAACGTCCGAAGAGGAACATTTTTGGGGTGCCAAAAGTCATACAAATTGGATGATAGATAGACAGACAGACAGACAGTTCTGTCAAAATTAATCGATTAATCGACAAGTAATCAATTAGCAAATTAATCAACAACCACTTTAATAGTCAAGTAATCGTTTGGAGCCATTTTTTTTATTTAAAAGTGTCCAAATCGTCTGATTCCAGACAGTAATTATTCAATGATTCGCGTAGTCCTTCATGAAAGAAAAGTGATTATCTTCAGTGTTTAATCAAAATAAGACATTTGCAAACATCTGTTTTTACTTTGGAAAACAATGATCGAAACAGTACAACATCAACCCCCCCCCTTTTAAAAAAAAAAAAAAAACACTATACGAATACGAAGTACGAAATAACCACCAATGACTGATTAAGAAACAGTAATAAGGGAAAAAAATGCTTTTGTAATGCACATTAATGCAAAATTAAGATGAATCTCATTAGTCAATTAATCGACTGAATAATTGATAGATTAATAGATTCTAAAAATACTCGATAGTGACAGCACTAGATCCTTAGCTAGACAACGAGATTGTTAGCTGGCTGGCAGGCAGACAGACAACTAGCTAGCTAGCTAGATTGTTAGCTAACCTAGACAGACAAACAGATACACAGACAGACAGATGAGGCGAATACTATGTTTAACAAAATGAAACATGTCTTCGGCTTACTCTATAGTTTTCCTTTCTGATGATCTTACGTACTGTAAAGCTGCAGCACTCTTGTTCTAAAATTAAAGCTACTTAAAAATGCAAGGTTCACCGTTTGCTACAGCTAATTGCTATTCCCGTTGGCACACCGGTGAAGATGACGACAGAGTGGCGGCTGAAGGTGAGTGTGACATGAAGCTATCCCTGTATCGACACCGGCCTTCAAAGAGCATGTAAATGTGCTTGGATGCACAAAAAAAAAAAAAAAAAAAACCCCCGACGCGGCCAAGGTCGGTCATTCGCTGACTCGGCAAAAGCGAAGCACAACCCGCCAACCCTGCTGAACCCCCTCAGCCTCACAACGACGATGTTTGTAGAACAGCTAAGGTTTCTGTCTGCAGCAGCATCGATTGTCGCGGTGCGGCGGAAGCGAGGTGAAGCAAGGCAAGACGAGGGGCTCCCCGTGGCCGGCGACCCGTCATCCGGTGGGGGAGGGGGGAAGGGGGGGGGCGTCTCAGGTAGAAGAGTAATAGAGTATCGATCGAAACGCGGCCTCCGTAGACAGTGAAGTAATGTGAACACTACGGCCGAACGCCGTCTAATCATTTACCCGCCGGCTGAGAAGCTGTCGAGCGGCTTTGCAGTTGGCGCCATCCATCAGCCCCGTGCAGAGGAAGTGCCAACCACATATTCAACTCGCAAAAGCCAAATATTGCCACTCGGGCGTGGCAGTTTTTTGCTTTCAAAACAACTGTGCGTGCTCGTGTGCTCATCAAACATTTGTAAAGGGCACGGAATGGACAACAATTCAATCAATTACCAAAACTGGCGGTCTTGATTCATTTGGTACCAGACAACATTGTAGAAAGGTTGCCATGGAAAGAAGAACAGTTAGCCGAGAGGAGACCAAGAGTGAGGTAAAGTGTGGGTGTTGGAAATTTTTGGGGGTGAGGGAAAAGGTTTTGGTGGTTAAAGCTAGAGATGGGAAAATGAAGCCTCATGAAGCTTCATGAAGCTTCATGAAGCACTTTTACTACTTTTTTTACTCCTCTAGTTTCCACTGCCTTTTTAAACCAATAGTGCCATCTAGAGGAGTCAAAAAATATCACAAGTGCTTCATGAGGCTTCATTTTCCCATCACTAGTTAAAACCCAAGCAAATGGGACACAGCAACAAAGTGTAGACAAACGGGATAGGTAATGTTAGCAGGTGTTATCCAAGAGGAGACTTATTTATTTTTATTTTTTTTCGCACGCACGCACGCACGCACACACACACGCACGCACACACGCACAAACACACATACAAAAAAAAAAAAAAAAAAAAAGGGAGAACAATGATGATGACATTTCAAATGATCAATACTGAGATCTCCCAAAGAAGAAAAAAAAAAAAAAAAAAAAAAAAAAAAAAAAAAAAAAAAAAAAAATCCAAGAGGAGACTGAGGGCAGCAGGCCAATGGGACACCGCAGCAAATTGGAGACTGTGGTGCATAATAGTCTTGTACCATCCAGAGCAGAAAGATAACAGACCTCTTGAGCACACTGCAGTGTCCCCAAAAAAATATTTCAAAAATACCTTTCTCGCACACGTAAAACTTCATGAAAAAAAATAATAATTTTCAGCCCCCCAAAAAACCCGTTTGTGTAAAAAAAAAGTTCCACAAAAAAATTAGTTAAAAGAAATGTCATGATTTATTTAATCTACAGTATAAATAAAACTTTTAAAAAATATCTATATATTTTTTTTATTACAATTTTCCATATATTTTACAAGCATTTTAAAAAATATTTTAAAAACATGACTTTCACAAAAAAGGAATGAAACAAATATATTTTTTATGAAAACAACAATTCAAAAACTCCCAAAAAACTTAAAACATGTTTTAAATGAAAATGAAGTTTATCTAAAAAAATATCCACTCCTCAAATTTTAATTAATTTATTTTTTTCACAGATAACCACCCTAAAAAAATCATTAAAAAATGAAAACAATTTCATGAAAAAAAACTATTTTTGCCTTCACTCACCTTTTTTTTTTTAAAAAAAAAAAAACTTTTTTTTTTTTGCACAAAAGGCCAGATGACATCAAGACTCTCAGACTGCAAATCCCCCGTTGCGATAAGTACAAAATTTTAAATGTAACAAAATAAACGCATTTTCAATTCCAAGTGTTGGTAACATTTGCTTCTCTTTGGGTTGCAACTTGCTACAGTAGTTTGCTGTTAAAGTTGATTATTGTGCACTCTCCCCGAGCCCCCCCGCAGCGGCGGCGGCGGCGGCGGCGGCGAGCTTTCACTGGCCATTAGGAAGAAGACGAGGAAACGTGCTTAATGGTTCCCGTGGAACAAATGCATGCTGGAGTGAAATCGTGCGGTAAATGTCCATTATTGTTCTGGTCATGATGCTCATTATGGGTTTGTTATTAAAAGATGCATTAGTCTAACCTTCTTGCTAGAGTGCAGTCGTTATCTACTCGTGCGAGATTTAATCTAAGCAATGAATAGACGGAATCATGTTTATCTCGGCGTGTAAATAGCCTGGCGACATCAACTGCGTGTCATTTTGTCATGTGAAAATGCTACAATGTGCTCGCTTAGGCTCCTCCCGCTTTTTATTCTTCTTCCTTGCACTCGTCTCGCAGCGTTCAGTCCGCATGACTGACATGCGCGCAGACCAAAACATATCATCTGTGTGACCCAGTTTCCATGGCGATGCACGCCGCCTGTCGCCGCTGCAGAAGGAGGTTGCTCCATCCACAGCACATCGAGAAAAAAAAATACAGGACTTCTGCAGGAGCTTGTTTTGACGGTGACTGACTTAATGGTAATCAGGGAAGCGGAGTATGAGACTGTCGCGTCCACAGCTAAGACGCAGGATAAGCTAACGTTAGCGTGCGTGCTTATTTTTGCCAATTTTAGCCGCGTACCGTCAAATATTTCACGGTGTTGAAGATCATTCATTTTTATACATTTTATTCAAGAGGAGACTGAGGGCAGCGAGACAGAGGGCAGTCCGAGACAGTGAGGTACTAAAATGCATGCAGGACAAGCCAACGTTGACAAGCTTAACTCGTTCACTGCCAATGACGGCCATAGACGTCAAAAATTCATTTGAACTATTTCTATTCGTTTTGTTAACAATTGTATGAAAACCTAGATTTTTTTTATTGTACATTTCGAACAGATATAAAATTCGATTAATTACAATTTAAAAATGTAATCCTCTGACGCCCCTAATTTTTAATAATCTTTTTTTTTTTTATTAGGGGCATCAGGCGTTTTTTTTTTTATTGTAATTAATCACATTACTTCACTAGTTAACTCAAGATTAATCACAAATTTTACATCTGTTCTAAATGTACAATACATTTTTTTCTAGGTTTTCATACTCTTGTTAACAAAAGTAGAAAAATATGTGAAACTAATAGAAAAAGTTCAAATGAATTTTGGACGTCTATAGCCGTCAATGGCAGTGAACGAGTTCATTTTGCTAAGAGCATCTTGGGTCTGTTAGCCAAGGTAAGGAGACAAATTTTATCCGAGAGGAGCGCTACAGCAAAGTGGAGAATGTGGAGCATAACACTGCGACATAAAGAAAGACGGACTTCCTAAAACATGGTTCCGCTTTCGACCAGCAGTTTTGCGAGCGACTCACCCGCGGCCTCTTCCACACCACGCGTCCGATCCTGTTGCCCTGGTAGAAGAGCGAGTCGTCGGTGGCGGGGAAGCGAGGGTCCTCGAAGAGCAGGCCGCTCTGCAGGCACTGCCTCTTCAGGGCGGAGTACTGCTGCCCCTCGAAGGCCTTCACCGACGCGAACATACTGCAGCTCTGCGGAAAGCGGATCGAAAGAATCATCGAGCGGCGCAGTTGGCTGACTTGAGTCACAGGATTGGATCCATCTTCTTCCTCTTATTCGGGAAACAGTCGGACGCCGTCACACGCAAGCATACGTTGTGCCTTATTCTTTGCCATTTTCCCTGACTGACACCTCCACAGCGAGCCGTCACGGCGGGAACTAAAAGTACCTGGAATCTTCTGGCTTCCCAACGATTCATCTGTCATGTGACCTCCACCAGGTCATAATTATCACAGCTATGTAGAGAGGCAGACATGTCCGCATTGATCCCCCCCCACACACACACACACACACGAGGCGGAATGTGGGCCGGCCTGCGCTAAAATGGAGCCGTCGCGATCGATAATGGATGAACCTCTCTATCGTTTCACCTAATTGGTCGCCGGCAAACGCGATGGGTCAATCTCATGAATTTCAATATTGATGTGATACCTGGATGATCGAGCTTGCGTTGGCGGATCGATTTGATACTAACAAGATTGGATTTCCAGCCGGACAATTCATTGAATACCTCCATGATGTTTATTGTTTATGTTCTATTAGTGCATTCAATAATCCATAAACTCAATCAAGACATTGTTTAGGATAAGTGGATAACATTTTATCCGATTCATAAATGAAACCCCCCAAAAATTGGTACTTTATACCCATAACGATAATTATATATATGAATACCAAGACTGACCAGTTTGCAATCGCAAATAATGAACATGTTTAGCATTTACAATTGTCGATTTCTGAACCTATGGAGTAAAAAAACATTCTTAACACCACTCAAACCGCAGGATAATCAGTCAGGATAATCTTTTAGAGATTTTTGTCGACTTCAATCGCAAGGGAGGATAAACGTTCAAATTTGGCCCGATTGTCTGGCGTATCCTGCTTTTGGTGAGAAAAAAAGTCACTTTTAACTTGCCCCCACACCACAAGATAACCCGTCAGGATAATCTTTTAGAGATTGCGATAATCAGATTTTTGTCGACTTCAATCGCAAGGGAGGATAAACGTTCAAATTTGGCCCGATTGTCTGGCGTATCCTGCTGTTGGTGAGAAAAAAAGTCACTTTTAACTTGCCCCCCACACCACAAGATAACCCGTCAGGATAATCTTTTAGAGATTCCGATAATCAGATTTTTGCTGACTTTAATCGCAAGGGAGTTTAAATGTCAAAATCGGACCCGTTTGTCTGGTTTGCACTGCTTTCGGTGAGGAAAAAAGCCACTCTTAACGCACTCCACACCGCAAGATAATGAGTAAGAAAAATCTTTTAGAAATATTTGAAAATCGGACTTTTGCTGACTTTGAAAAATTATAAATCAGCAAGTGTGTGTCCCGGTTTCCTACACTGGCCAATAAAGTATTTCCTGCGAGATTAGTGAGATTGCAGTCGCAGGCTAAATCTGACAGATGGCTCAGTGCCTGCTTTGGCTCGTGCCCACAACGGCGGAGAAGCATGCTGCCGTTATGGTCAACAACATCACCTGCGAAGAGTGAGTCGGAAAATCCATTGCCTTTTAAAAGGCTGAACTCACAAATGGACTATTTGTTGCATCATTTCCGTTATTTTTCCCTTAAAAATCTCCACTTTAAATAACTTCTGTTCGCGATTTAGAAGGAAAAAAACATCGGCCTGCTGCAATGCAGAGAGATCAAAGTGGACGTTTATGCCTTTCCAGCAATAATCAATAGAACCTGGAAGTCAGGGGAAGGAATCAAAGAGCTCGGAGAACGGATGTTCCAGCGCGCTGGACATAATAGCGTCGCGCAACGCAGCCTGTCAGACGACAGCCGTCAATCAAGAGACGCGCTCGCAACTCTGACAAAGTGCGACTCGAGCTTGCGAGATCGGAAAGCTCTTAAAAAGTCTCGTCGTGAATAGTGAACTGGATTTCAAGCTATCGGCCAAGTACGACTAATTTTCCGTAATGTGGCCCTTGTGAATAACAAGATGCTTAATAAGACAAGAACTGTGGACATGTGGAGTCCCGCAAAGGTCAATGCTCCGATCAGTTTTTTTTATTTTGCTTTGTTGGAATTAAAAAAAATCATACATAAATTACAAATAACACAATTTCATAGACAAATAATTCATATCCATCGATACAGAACGACAAAGCATCTTCCAACTAGTGGAGGAGATTTACAGGCACGACTGAAGCTTTCGTGACAAACAATCAACAACAACAACAACAAAAAAACGGCGTAACGGCAATTTCCCCCGCTGGGAAGGGTGATTAGAACAAATGTGAAATCAAGACTGCGCACAGCAGGCAGGGTCACATTCCGGCTGGTCAGAGCTCAGGGACGAGTGTGCTCTGCTGTTTAATTGTGGGGGTCTGGGGGGGGGGGGGGGCGCAGCGGTGGTGCTGGGGTGACTGATTGAGTCTGCTTCCGCTGACAGACTGATTAAAGCCACACAAGTGAAGAGGGAGAAGTAATGCACCACAGACAGCGAGAGAGAGAGAGAGAGAGAGAGAGAATGAAGGCGGGTTCTAGCAAATCATACCTCATCTACCCCGCAACTGAGGGAGGAGGAGGAGGAGCAGGAGGAAGAGGTGGGCTATCCCAGGCTTCCCATCCTCCCACCGTGCTGAGCTCTTCCCGCCCTCTGCAGCATCATCATCTCCCAACTGCATTCTTGGCCCTGAGACTGCCTGGCTGCTTGGTGATCTCCCGCACAAGCCGAAGCCAAATTCATCCCGGAAACCGATCATCCCGGAGGCCTTCAAATCCTCACATTGTTGACCCGTGACGCGTACGTGACCCTGTGCTGCAGCACTATAGCAAATAAAAATTGCCTCGCATATTTTAATATCAACATTTGACAGAGCGCACCACTTACCGTCGTAATAACATCATTTAAAAGATTTATTTTTTTTTTTTAACTCTTTGACTGCCAGACGTTTTCAGAAAAGGGATGCCGTGGGTGCCAGCCGATTTTAAGCATTTTGACTGATCTTTCAAGGTCCATAGAAAATTATGTGTTTGGACTATGGAAACGCACATACTGCCAAAAAAAGATTGGACTCTCATCTTCCATCAGAAAAAAAAGTTTGTTTCTACCTTATTCCGTTTTTCAGTAATCAACAATAGAAAATGGTTAGTTTCACCTGTTTTGAAAAAAAACGTCTTTTAACGTCTTTGGCACTCCTCCATAGGATTTTACTAAACGTTATTTAACGTTTTTGGCAGTCAAAGAGTTAAACAGTTGGTGCATCATGATAATTCAATGGGCATAGTGGTGGCCATTTGGAGTTTGCATATTGGCCACCAGGGGGCAGTATGATGCATACAAACATTCTACACAGATTTGATGATGAAACACAAAAGCTGCAATTATATTATTCGTTATTCGCAAAGGATAAAGAATATATGCCTGTAAGTATTATTGTTATTAGGGGTGCAGATCTCTCCAATAAAAGTCGGTTAATATCTATCTCGATATATCGATTAAAACAAAACCGATTTTCAGATTCTAATCAGTTTTCATTACGGCCCTAATTATTATAAAATATGTCTGCATCTAGTACCACTAATACCAAATAATTATTGAAACATCAATATTCCTTTAGCCCGTCGTTTTGTCCTGCGTGATAGCCCTAAGCTAGCATTACGACTTACTTCTCGTATTACAGCTTTTTTTCATGAAAATTTGAAATGCTTCTCGTTAAATTTCCTTGTTACAACGAAAAAGTCATAATATGAGGAGAATTACAAATTTTGTATCCCTAAACTCCCAAAAGAAATGACGATGTACTCCTCATAAATTACAACTTTATTCTCCTCAAGTCTGATCTCTGTGTAAAAAGGCTGTTGGTCGAGGAATTCTTAAATAACAGAAGAAACAACATGCCAGAGTTGATAAAACTGCTCATTCATACAAAAAAAAAAACAAAAAAAAACTTTTTCTTGCGGCATTAAAACGAACCGGTCGATAGTCACTAAAGTCGGCCAGGCAATGAAGTATAGACCAAAGTGGAAGCCATTAAACTTTGGGGGCATTTCATATTGATATTTTCCTAATGAATGGGATCACATGGCAATCAGGGAGCCCGGGTGCATAAAACGGAGGCGGCGTCAAAAACGGGGCATCGCTCAAGAAATGATGTGAACTATATTGTCATAACTTTTTGAAATATTATTTTTCATAATGTTTTGTATTTTGAGTGTAGTTTGTTCTATTCGTATTATTAAACACATTTTAGCTTTATTTTCACTGATAAAATTATTATGAGCAGCCAAATGCCGAATTCCTTCCTCGCACTCGTAAGTCTACGCATGGTCGTGATGTGTCTTCTCTGTCCTCTCGTCTCTCTGTGCTCTGCACAACAATACACTTACTTAGTGGAATAACTAATTCATTGCTTGTGGACCACAGAGGAAGGCGGCTGCAAAAGACCACAGAAATCCTTTATTGAAAGACAAAATGAAAAAGGGGAAGAAAAAAAAAGTTCATTAAAAAAAAAATCATTTAACCAGGTAGGGCAGTAATGACATTACAAAAAGTGGGCGGCAAAATGACTTTTTATTCGCAAGACCCCCACCAAAAAGTAGTGATGGGAAAATGAAACTTCATTAAGCTTCATGAAGCACTTGCGATTTTTTTTTTTTTTTTACTCCTCCAGATGGTGCTCTCAAAAATTATCATCAGTGCTTCATGAAGCTTCATTTTCCCACCACTACTAAAAAGGTTTACGATTGCACTACTTTTGTCTCCTCAACTCACTTCAACACAGCTCCTTGGCAACATGAAGCCACAAGAAGGCACCAAAGCACTACTTTTTAAAAACGGCTTACTCTGACAATTCATTGTCATCCTGACGCCAACTCAAGCATCACTTTTGTCTGAATGAAACTCCTCAACTCACTTCAACATAGCTCCTTGGCACCATGACGCCATAAAATGGCGGCAAGGCACCACAACTGTCTGAATCACGCTCCTCAACTCACTTCAACTTAGTTCCTTGGCTCATGATGTCACAAGATTGTGCACAAAAACAGCAACTAGGTAAGAATTTCAGCCATAAATGAAGGCTAGGTTAAAAACAGCACTTTTTGTGACATTTTTGTTCGGTGGTGTGTGGTGAGATATTCTCTCTTGTAAAATATGTGCCTAAGAAATATATCATGAGATGTGTGTTATGAGTGTGTGCGTTTTTTCGTCTTCTTTTCGTATGCTCGAAAAACATCATATGATGCGTAGAAATGATAGCTTAGTGCTCATATATTCCGCTACATTATGCGCAGTGTATACACGATGGATGCTTTAGGGTTTTGTTTTTGTAACAAGTACCAAAAAATGAAGCATCAAGCAATAGCATCGCGGTTCTCCTGAGATTTACCGAGCCGCTCCGCCGTCGCATTGCCCCCTCGCAAGCACCTGCGCCCCCGGGGCGCGCGACGCCGAGCGCTCGGTTACCTGCACCGAGGCCTCTCCCGTGGCAACGCGGTTCCCTCTCTCTCTCTCGGGTCCTCCTCCGGGGGTTAGGGGGTGGTGGGGAGTCCAGCGGGTCCGACTCTCGCTCTCTCCAGGGGCGGGGGAGGGGGGCTGGCCGGGGTTCCTCGCCTCGCTCGCTCCCTGCCTGCCTGGTCCTCTCCTCCGCCGGAGCACCGCTCTCCTCCTCCTCCGCCTCCTCCGCCGAAAAGCCTGAGTCAAGCCGGCGTGTATCACTCCGCGGTGACACCGGAAGTCTGCTGCGTTTTCAAAATGTAAAACATTTTAATGTACAAAACACAGAAGTTGGCTCCACCGTGGCTCTCCAGTCAATTTAGCTTTGCATTCCACCCGAAAAAAATAAAAATAAATATTGGTAAAGAAAGACGCAGTAGAAAAAGGACCCATGCAAAACTGTGTAAAACACTCCCATCTACAGGCGAGAAAGATAATATGAATTTTATTTTTAGTGAGAATAAATCTATAAACACCCAAATAATATTTTATAAAGTCAAATCAATACCGTGTCGACGAACTAGCCTGCTTAGCTAACCCTAACCCATAACCATGGAGGGGGGAAATGCTCAACAAAACTCGACACTTATTCCTATTTTAAAAATAAATAAACGACTAAATGAATAAAAGCTCATATTTCCATCCCTATTGTGTTTCCCAATAATCATGCGAGTCATAATGCACCCAAAAGTAACATTAACTGCTCCTTCAAAATCTTCTGAACTTATTTTTTAAAGCAACCTGCAGGAAGTCGTCTGTTGAGGGAAGGAAAGCATAGACAGACTGGGCATGCGCAGAGCCGAGCGGCCTGCTATAATCCCTCAGGTCTTTGTCACAAATAAGAGGATGCAATATGATGTGATTAGGAAAACGAGCCGCCTAATTAAAGTGGGGCCAATTACCTTTGCTATATTTACATGTAAAAATAAATAAATAAATACTTCAGTTGACATCTCTTCCTTCCCGAGGGGTTCCTCAACCCTTCTTTGACATCAAACACGCTTTTTATTTATACATCTTTACATCGCTGCCTGACCTCCTTCCTTCCTTTTCTTACCTTCTTTCCCACTTACTTTCATATATCCTTTCTTTGCCGAACCGTGTCTGTCTGCCTTCCTTCCATCACCTAACCCTAACCCAAAAGGTTGATTTATGATCTTTTTAATCAAATTAAGAGATATTACTAATTGTAAGAAACTTGACTGACATAAACCACCAACGTTCTCATTTGCACTGGAAAAAAACAAAACAATTAAAGTCGGTATTCTTTAAAATCTTTGCTCTGACGCCACCTACTGGCAGTGGTTAACATTGCCCCTTTTGTTTTCTATGATTCACAGCGTTCCAAACCATTATCAGAGGAGACGTAAGCACATCTTTCGATACTTACTTTCACAACTTAAAAAAACAAAAAAACATCCCATATAAATCAGGCTCTGATGTGTACCCTGGAAATAGGACTCAGGAGAAAAAGGTGTTGGCAAACGCTTTCATGTTAAGGTGCTGTTTATTTTCATTTATTCACATCTCACGGTACACCCCGTTGAAAAGCTTTTGATACTTAATACTGACTCGGGCTTCTCACACGGTTTAAACCGCCGTCACCGCCCTCCGCTGACCCTGAGGACATTTTTCGAAATCCAAAACGTCCGTCCTACAACTTTCTTTGACCCCCTCAGAAAACAGATTTGAGATGGGGGGGGGGGGGGGAAGCGGTGACATGTCGGTCTGGCACTGTACGCAAAAAAAGAAAAAAGAAGTCCTGATTAAGTGACTCTCACAACAACAACACAAACAAACCCCAATCCCCCACGCTGCCTTGAAGCGACTAGCTTGATTCGAAGTGCTGTGGAGGCTTCGCTCGCACTGGAAAACCCCCAAAAAAGTGGAGCATGAGTGTGTGTGTGGTTTTTTTCCCGCAACAAATCCTCCAGTGTTTGTCTGTAGAATTCCACAAGCGTCGGGTGCGAGCGAGCGAGCCAGCACGCCGTAGTAGCATTCCGAAGAGTCAAACAAAACATGGATGACAGCCTCCCAAATAAAAACAGTTACAACCACGAGGTGCAGACTTTGCTTGTCTTCTTTATACAACTTTAAGGCAGGAAGTGTTTTTAAATAGTCTTAATTCATGCCTCCCTGCACAGGATTTTGTTTTAAATAGAGGACGGGGGGGGGGGGGGGAGGAGGAGTGGGAAACGGAGGGGCGGGGGTCGAGTGGGCCTGGAAGTATTCTAGCGTCCGTCAGGCCCCAAGCCAGAAGTCCAAACCGTTGTGCTATGCCATGTAGATGAAGGTGTTTATGTCGGCCTCGTCCCGCTTAATGTACTTGTGGTCGATGAGCCACTCGATCTGCTCCTTGATCATCTTCTTCTGTGGTAAAAACATGTTCTTTAAGATCTCCACCAGCTCCGTCTGGAGCTGGGCGTTGTTGATGCGTTTCCTCATCTTCATGATCTGGATGATGGCCTCCTGGATAGCAAAGAAAATGGACGGCGTCCAAATTAATACGCATGCAAGATTTAAGTGAAACGAAATGTTTTGCATATGTTCGCTTCATTTTGGATGGTGTCCCAAAATTCAATGAAAAAAAATGATTGCCTATTAGATTGCAATCACAATATTGTGGGTGATGGCGGGGATTGATACAATTAGATTCTTTTTTGTAAGATTTTGGAAAATGGATAGAGACACTGCCAGTGCCCAGTAGAGGGCGGTCTATACTAGAGCTGTCAAAATTAATCGACAAATATTTTAATAATCGACTAATCGTATGGAGCCATTTTTTTATTTAAAATTGTCCAAATCCTCAAATTTCAGCATATCAACAGCAATCTTTCACGAAAGAAGACTGATTAACTTTTGTGTTGAATCAAAATAAGACATAGCAAATATCTGCTTTTATTTTGGAAAACAATGACAAAACCGGTAACATAGTACAATATCAATCCCCCCCTTTTTTAAATTACTAGGTTAATAAACAGTAATCAGGGGGGAAATGCTTTTGTAATACATTTTAATTCATAATTGAAATAAATCTGCTTCGTCGATTAATTGATTGTCGACTGTACAAATATTCACTCGTGCCAGCCCTACTTTTTATCTATGATGATGGCGGCGTACCTGCGTTCTGAGTATCCTGAGCTGGACAATGCCCTCGTTCTCCTCCTCTCGCATTCTCTCCGTGGTGAGCTGCAATCGACCAATCAGGTTGATCTTTCCCCGCTTCTGAACTTTAGAATTTTTTCTGGATATACACAAACATAACCAACATATGAATCCACATCAAGGTAGACGACATTTAGTTTTGCATTTTATTTTCATTTTGCTCCAAAATTGGCTTGAGACGGAATTATGTATTTTAACTGCTAAAGAGCGGGACAGCTACTAAAGGGGAAGCCTTCATTTTTGGATGAACTCTTTCACTCCCAGACATTTGCACTGAAGCAACCTCCTTCGCTCCCGGCTGTGTTACTGGATTTTGACAGATTTTGCAAGGCCAACAGAATATTGTACTCTATTGCTATAAAAACATGGAACATGTCAAAAGAAAGATTAGAGTCTCTTCTTTCATCAAGAAAAAAAGATATATAAGTATATTTGTATCTGTTTCCGTTCTGCAGCAATTAGCATAAGAATATAGCAAAATGTCATCATTATTCACAAATCAATTTAGAAATGTGAATAGAAGAGATTTTTTTTCATGGCCCTCTGCATTGCTCTGCTGCCACCTGCTGGCCGTTTGTGTAATAACTACAATTTCTTCAACCGTTCTTTGCTTTTAAGAGGCTGCATCAAAGCCTTCTGTATGCGCTAGCATAAAGAAAAACAAAAAAACTTATAAATACGTCTTTGGGACACTAAAAGCATTTAAAATAGAACGTATTTATATGTTTTTGGGAAGAAATTAGTTAATCTGGTATATTGCAATGTATGTCAAGTGAACACACATATTTTAACAAAATAAAAAGAGACAGACATGATGGAACGTGTTGGACTATATATATTGAAGGCAAACAACATTGTGGAGCGACCCAATGTCAATTCTTCTGGAATGCTAATCATTCTTCAAATCCAGTAATCGACATCATAGACTGGTCTCCATTTAGTACCGGGCTGGGAAATTGCATTTTTGATTTGCTCAAGGAGGAAAATAACCGAAGAAAAGACTTTTTTGCTTACATAAGGGAAAACTCTTGATTGACGTAGAATAACGTTCCCTCGGCGAAGTCTTTGGGCGACGACACCGCCGGGTCGTACGACAACACCTGCCGCTTGAGCTTGGGAAACGCCACCAGGGACTGCAACATAGGAAGCGCGAAGACGCGACGGGTGAGAATTCTAAAGTCACGTTCAACCAGAAAATTATTTTTCTATGCAATTAAGGCCTCTCAGGCGTCTTCAACGTGGAAGTCAACCAACGTCACAGCAGGCAATCTTTTTAACTCTTTGACTGCCAAAAATGTTAAATAACGTTTAGTAAAATCCTATGGAGGAGTGCCAAAGACGTTAAAAGACGTTTTTTTTCAAAACAGAAGTGAAACTAACCATTTTCTATTGTTGATTACTGAAAAACGGAATAAGGTAAAAACAAACAAAAAAATTCTGATGAAAGATGAGAGTCCAATCTTTCATTTGGTAGTATGTGTGTTTCCATAGTCCAAACACATATTTTTCTGTGGACCTTGAAAGATCAGTCAAAAATGCTTAAATCGGCTGGCACCCACGGCATCCCTTTTCTGAAAACGTCTGGCAGTCAAAGAGTTAATATTGAAGTTTTTTTTTTTTTTTTTTTTTAAATCTCTGTGTATTTTACCCAGAGTGTGCGCCGCAACTCTGCGTCGGGCAGCTCCGTGGCGAGCTTGAGGTTTTCGAAGCTGATCCTCTCCCTGGGCCTCTGGTTCCAGGCGAAGAGCACAGCCAGCTGGAAGGTTGTGACCTCCAGGTCGTACTGGCCCACCTCGTTCTTGAAAGTGATCTGGGAGGAGGAGAGAGAAAGAGAAAAAAAAGAGTCTTATAGTCTTCATCTGAAATCAAATGAGATCCGTGTGCGTGACACCCACAATGCCGTTGGACATGAGGTGATGCCAATGTAATTTGCGTCCGCTGTGGTTTTTCTTATAGAAGTCCTCCACCTCCGGGATTAAGTCCTCCAGCTCCGTGGGCAGCGAGACGAACACCTTCTCGCTGCTCCGTGACCACGCGCCGGCGTTCAGGATCTTGATGTTGACCGAGTCGGCTGAAGGAACATTGAGGCTGGTTAATGCGCTTTAAGTTCATAATATTACTGACGCTTAAAACTGGGATCCTCCATGATATCGCACATTATGAAGTAATCCGTTTGACCATTAAAAAAAATTTTTTTTTTTTCAGTACTGTATACGGGTAAGTCCGAATTGAGAGTTACACGCCTTCAGTGCATCGTGTGACAACGAGCCAGGCAGCACTGAGGTCTATTAAATATGTGCAGCCTAAATTAAAACAGAGAAGAAGATGCAGAGAAGGTCCCCAACTAAACTCCAGGAATACTTATTGCCAAAATAGAGTGAATATATGCCTGTGCAAAGGGATGCATGTACTGTTAATATGTTAAGTCAACAGTGACCTCACTAGTCCAAATATGGTATTCCGGTTAAATTGCGTTGGTGCAATACGAGTTATGAAGCAAAATGCAGCCATTTTTATCCATCCAGGGGGCGGCGATTTTGCCACTTGCTGTCGACTGAAGATGACGTCACAGTTGCTCGGCTCTCAGGCAACGACCAATCACAGCTCACCTGTTTTCTGAAGCTGAGCTGTAATTGTATGTAATGTAAAGCAACATTAATGTCATCTTCAGTCAAAAGCAAGTGGCAAAATGGCCGCCCCGAGATGGATAAATACGGCTGCATTTTGCTGCTTAACTCGGACCACTGACACAATATCAGCCAGAATGCCATATTTAGACCAGTGGGGCCGCATTGAACATATTATGGTCCCACCCCCCCCCCCAAAATTGGATGTTGACCTCCCCTTTAAGGTTTCTAATTATATAATAGCTATGCTAATTTTTGTTAGCCTGTCAAAGTATTTTACATGATACGTTAGCATTAAGCTAGTGGACATTCGCTTAACAAAATGATTTGCACAATGTTTAATGTTTTACACGTATGAAAATATTAAATCTTTTTTTTTTTTTTATATGGTCTCTCTGCATCCCCCACAATAAACTAAGGTTCGCCGTCTTGCCTTTACCTGGTAGAGCCAGCTTGTTGTGTTTATGCATTTCTTTGAACGACTGGTTGAGGTCTTCAGACACTTTAATGTCTTGAAACATCCTGGCCAGCTTGTTGACGTAGTCCGCCGGCATTCCCACTTCCTGTTCGGGTCGTTGACATGACAGAAATACGTGGGCGGTGAGTAGCAGATGGGAGAACTTTTTTTTAAAATTTTATTTCTATTTTTTTTTTGAACACTTGTGCGTACCCTGAGCCACTCCACCATGTTCTCTTCAATCTCGCTGTCTGCCGAGATGTCCAGGATGAGGCGGCGGGTCAGGTGGGCCTTGTGGTAGCGCATGAACACGTCTTTGTTCTGGACGTACTTCAGAACCAACAACTGCCAAACAACACGCGGTGGGGGTAGAAATAAGACGTGAAGGGAATCTAAACATTCGGGGGGCGACAGCAGCTATACGAGCGCCAATACAAAATACGTATTCCAATTTAAAAACATTTACAAATGCCGCTCGATGCGATGAATAAATGTCAATTGTGGTGTTGCTTTTTTTGTATGAATAATTAATGAAAGACTTTACATGCACTGGTATGTGCAGTTTTTTTGGCTAGCAAAAAGGCTAATTAGCAAATGCCCGTACAGTTACAAATAAGGTGCGAATCAAAAAGGATGGCTGGAAAAGGGATGTGTGAGTTGCCAGAACTCCTCGACTGTATCTTCGTAAATGAAGGCTTTTTGAGATAGCAAGTGTGTCAAATGTCATTTTAAGGATGTAATGTCACCACGTTGCAATCGACTCGGTCATTTGAACAATAGCGCTCAATGCTGACAAACCAGTTTGGCGCATTTGCAACATTGGACACAAACAGCAGCAACAACAAAACACACCACTTCCTTGAGCTTGGCCTCGATCTCCTCCGACGTCAGCTTCTTGCTGAGCGGCGTCTTCCTGAGCAGCATGTCGCAGTAGTTGGCCAGCAGCTCCGGACACTTGGACTCGGGTTGCGTTTTCAAGCCCACGCTGATAATGCAGTCAGTACGGTCACATGATATAAGAGTAGTTTGTTATTTGGAGGAGGAGAAAAAAAAAAAAAAACTCACAATGTCTTACCCTTTCTGTTTCAATGGAAGTTCTAACTTAAATATCGTGGCATCGTTCACGACGGCTTTGTAGGCCTGCAAAGAAGAAGACGAATCGTCTGTCACTTTTCCGTTGCACCTTCGAGGCTGACCTGCAGCGGAAACGAGTCGCTGGCTGAGACTCACTTTGTCTCTGGCGGTGAGGAAACGCGGGTCGTCCTGGAAGGCCTCTTTCACCAGCCGACTGAAACGGTTGAACAACGTGAGCAGCTGCTCCACATATTTCTCCGAGTCCTGCAACAAGACAGGAAATGATGAGAAATAATGAAAAGAACAAAAGTCAATGGCCACATAAAGTGCTTTTTTTCTGCTTTTTTTGTTTCCCGGTAGTGTTAATTTTATCTGCCATTTTTAAATTTAGTCCGGTTTTAATCATGCTAAAATAAATTTAATAAATTTAGCATTTTAGTCCAAGAAAACTATTTTATTCATCTAGTTTTAGTCAACAAAAACTGTCAACGTTTCAGTCAGGACAATCATTTTACCCCTGCATATTTTTTTTATCATCAGCAAATTATGTTGAACATTTCAGATCTAAAACTATTTCACCTAAAAATTTCTCTCATCTTTTTGATGAAAAGCGAATTCACACACAATTACAGAATATCAACAAGTGGCTGCGTGCTACGAGCTAGTAAATTAGCCAGCATTAGTCAGCGGTCGGATTAACATTATTGTTGGAATGTCATAGCCGTTGGATTAATGTTACGTTATAACTATAATTGACTTCATTTTTTTTTTTTTTTACCTTTCACCGTGAATCCACCTCCTGCCTGTCCCACGTGTTTGTGCATGTTGCGCTCGCTAGCTGCAGATTTGAAAGGGTGTGTGTGTCACTGTGACAGATTTTACTAAATCATATCATTTTTGTCTCGTTTTTGTTCATAAACTAAAAATGTCCATAGATTTTAGTCCAGTTTTTATGATGTGAAGTACATTTTCGTATCGTCTTCATCAGTTGGCCAAAATGCATTCTGATTTAGTCCCAGTTATTGTTTATTAATGAGGGTTTTAGTCCGGTGAAAAATGTGTGTTGACAAAATGATTTTTGTTGATGAAATTAACACTAGCATCTTGAAAACAAACCTAAGCGATTAAAAAAAAAAAAATCTACTTTCGGGCACTCACAGAAGTGATGGTCTCGGCGGAAGCCACCATGTCGGCGAGGCCGGCGCTCATGATGTGCTCCTCCAGGTCCTTCAGCATGGGCTCGATCCCGCTCGGCACTTTGTCCATCAGCGAGAACATCAGGTGCAGCTCTTTTGCGTCAACAAGAGGCAAAAAAACGGCACATTTTGGTGACGGGCTAATTCCTGGCGCCCAAGTGACGTTGGCACTCACTTTCTGTTTCATTCCTCTTGATCATGCCCGGACACTCGGCTAAAATGGTCTCCTTGAAGGACGTGACCAAAGCGTTGACGCAACACTCCATTAGCTGCAAAGCAGACCACATTTACGTTAAAGTGGATCTATTATCCAAACTTGACTTTTTAAAAAAGTGGGAAATTAAACAACTAAGTACATTTTTAGCTGCCAATTTCTAGAATTGTGGACTGGCCGTTGTTGCGGTTGTATATTGGTCAATGTATACAGTATAAACATCTGAACCAATCAATCGGGAGATGATCTTGAACCAAGTTAAGGCTCATTTTTGCTCCCCCACGTCAGGAATTCGACGTGTCAATGTCGTCACCTTCGTATGCCCAACACTCACCGCTTGCACAGAGTTGCAGTCGCGCCTCGTCTCCAGGTATCGCAGTGCACGCTTCTCCTCTTCCCTCAACTTGGAATCGGCCTAATCGAGCGCACGGCGACATTAGAATTGGATTTCCGTACATCTATTAAATGCCAGCAATGCAACCTTGACTTGAACTGACGTATTTCATGTAGTTCTGGACGCCGTTTTGCTGGAGATAGGCGGGCGCCTGCGTTCTGTAGAAGCGCTCGGTGGAATCCATGTAGGCTTTCTCAAAGTTGTCCCTGTAGATCTGCAGCTTGTCGTCGGGGTTTGAGCACAAGTTCACTGCGGGGACCGAGAGAACAATGTCATGCACTCGCACGCTCTGTCGGGATTGGACGCGATTAAAATGACTCGAATACGGTCTTTCTGCAAAGAGTGGCACACTCGACCCAACTTATCCCAGAGTAGATCATCTAATAAAATAAATAAATGCCAGAGGCCAAATAGACGTCTCCTTTTCCGTCCAAGTAAAAAAACAATAATCTACAAAATAGACGCAGCATCTGTAAAGTTGACATTAATTGCCTGGCACATCACTCATATGAATAAATAAGCGCCGCACTCAAACAGATATCTCCCTTTAACCCTCGGGGGGGAAAAATACACAGAGATTACCAGATATATCTCCACACACACCAGCTGCTGATGTGAAGTCTGTAAAGTTTACATTTAAATTACTGGGCGAGAACTTGAATAAATAAATGACACACTCCAAATAGATGCCTACTTTTTGCCCCTTAAGAGAAAAAAAAAAAGAAGGTGCACACTCCATCAGCCCCAATTGAAATGTCATGTATTTCCATAAAAACAAACAAAAAAAAACTCCCCCAAGAAAACAGGTATCAAAGTACCAACTGCAAAACTGAATTCCACAGTATGTTGTAGTATAAATGAACACCATACTCCAAATAAAGACTCCCCCTTTTTTTTTTTACCTCGCGGAAAAAATAAAAAATTTTGTCCCACAGAGCAGGTGACATCTGAATGCGGACGTTCAAAAAACACTAAATAAACGCCACAGTCCTAAGTGACTCTTTGCAGAATTTTCCACAAAATGAGGAAATTACAGAATTTAGAAACTTGTGTTTTCTTTTTTTCTCGAAAAAAAAGAAAAGAAAAAAAAACAGAGACTTGTGTTTCTATTGATGTCACGCTAGAGCAGGGGTGGCCAAGTTGGGTCCTCGAGAGCCCCTATCCAGCCTGTTTTCCATGTCTCCCTCCTTCAGCGCAGATGATTCTAATGATCAGCTCATCAGCAAGCTCTGCAGAAGCCTGACAACGATCCTGATCATGAATCAGGTGTGTTAGTGGAGAGAAACATGGAAAACAGGCTGGATAGTGGCTCCCGAGGACCCAACTTGGCCACCCCCTGCGCTAGAGCTTGACTGCTACACGGTTCCGCTGCAGTGAACCGCCGCTCACCGTAAGACTCCCGCACTCCGATAACCAACTGCGAATCGAAGGCTTCCCCCAGCCGCTCGGCGTGGACCAGCTTCATTGCGCTGTCTTGTAACCTGTTCTTAATGTTGGAGAAGATGGACTCGTTCCACGTGTCCAGCATCAGCTGCGAGGTCAACACAAGCGACGGGGGGGGGGGGGGGGTCATTACCATAACACGTGTCAAAGCTTCAATTAAGCGCTCGGCTGCGCACCTTGCGGACGATGCTGTCCTCCACGTTGGACTTCTTGTTGCTGCCCTGCTTGCCCATCAGCGTGATCTCCAGCTGGCAGAAGGGCTTGGGCAAGATGTCGCACTGCGTGAAGAACTTGCGCCACTCCACGATGTAGGCCTTCAGCAGCGCCGTGTCATCCTGGTGACTCAGCACCCGCTTTGAGAAAACAGTGGCAAAACATTGGATTCATTTTCCTGAAAAATAACTGTCGTTCCTCTAATACCTCTTTGACTGCCAGACGTTTTCAGAAAAGGGATGCCGTGGGTGCCAGCCGATTTAAGCATTTTGACTGCTCTTTCAAGGTCCACAGAAAATTATGTGTTTGGACTATGGAAACACACATACTACCAAATGAAAGATTGGACTCTCATCTTTCATCAGAAAAAAAAAGTTTGTTTCTACCTTATTCCGTTTTTCAGTAATCAACAATAGAAAATGGTTAGTTTCACCTCTGTTTTGAAACAAACGTCTTTTAACGTCTTTGGCACTCCTCCCTAGGATTTTACTAAACGTTATTTAACGTTTTTGGCAGTCAAAGAGTTAATCATCTCATCTCATCTAATCCATTTCAATATCCAAGTCACAGCAGTATCACTATGTCAAGCAGCCTTAAAGAGCAAAGCATAGCGTGGAGAGGGAAGCTATTTAAAAAATAAAAATCGATTTGGTATGCAAATGACATGCAAATATGGCATTATTGTCTCAGCCTTACTGCTTGTGCTTGTTTGATGAAGTCTAGGATGTCCTCTTTAAGGGCCTGGTGGATCTTGGCGGGACCTTTGTCATCCCACAAACAGACGGCGTGGACGTCTCTGCGGAATGAGAAGATGTCACCAAACCGAAGTTTCCCTTCGACATTTTTTTTTTTTTTTTTTTAATGGGCCAACTCACGAGAAAAGGTCAAACCACTGCTGCTTGGTGACCGACTCTTGTCGTAAGAGTTTTAGTACAATCGGACGCATCAGGTCCCATTTATCCTCAAACTGAAGGGAGCCTTTGTTCTAGGAGGGGGGGGGGGGAACGACAACAACAAAGTACATTAGTGATAATATTATAAATATGTAAAAAACTGTAGCCAACCAAGACATGCTAACCACTCAAAACCTAGCAAAGTCATCTGCAAGAGAATGATGAATGAATGAATGAAAACAAAGTGGAAAAAACACTTTGAATGCCTTTAAAATTCTCCATCGCAAAACGCAAATAAATGTTGAGAAAGAATGAAGTTTTACTCTAAGTGGAAGCTGTTTTTGACCTGATTTTGTTCAGGTCATACAAGTATTATAATACATATTTTAAAAAAAGTTCCCCCAAAACACACAACCAAAACATCTCACATTCTCTTTCTTTTCTCTTTTTGGGGAAAATCATGTCACGTTGCTACATCATGTACCCACAATCACACCCATTTAGTCTTCAATGAACAATACATGCGTGTTTTCAGAATCTGGGACAAAGATCCACGCAAACACCGCACAGGAGTCAAAGCACAAACCTCATAACTGAGAGGCAGACTCTGTATCCGCTAGTACACCATACTTCCCAACAACGTAGAAATACTGAATTTTATGCAATTGAATTGTGTTGTTAATTGCTTCCTAGGTCTTGAATCGTCAGATAATAGTTACAAGTTAAAAATTGCAGTTACAGTTTAGTTTTAGGAGAAGAGGAAAAAAATCATTGAGAACCCCTGGCTTAAATGCTGTGAGAAGTCTAAAAAATATAGTAAATATATCATTCCTATTGAGGATATTCAAGAAAAGCATGCACGTGCCTTCAGCACTCAGCAACTCCCCTGCATGTAAAACCTATGCACTGCAGCCTGTCGATTTGATTGATTATTGATTTAAGTCAAATAGGTGACTGTCAGGCTGCGTTTGACGCCAGTGAGGCGCTTTAGTGGCGGCTCAGTGTGCAGAAAATACCCCCGCCAGTTGCCTTTTGGCAGCCCTTACAGTGGGTTTTAAGGGGGCCAACCAGTCAGCTGCAGATTCCTGTGTGTGCCTGCCTGACTTGACAGATGATATCGCTGCTCCTGCGTGGGGGTCGCGCAGACAAAACAGACAACACGTCCGGCCGGGGTACGCGGACCCCTCACTGCCGGGCCTTCCTACCTTCCGTCAACCCTTCGCATGTTAACGCTGTCCCTACTCCCCCCTCATTTAACAAGCTAATGTGGTAGCTTTGCCATTGAGCTAAATCTCTGGCAGGGAGCTAATGCTAGCCAAGTTAAAATGCTCCCAGCTCCGGCGTCAAAGCAGATAACGGCGGCCGTGGTCCACAGACGGGGGTCTTCCGGAACCGGGAGATTCTCACGGCGACGCGACGGCTCGCGGGTGACACGCACTTCGGCGTCTGATAAGCTGGAATTAATTAAATTGGAGTGCCTCCTACCTTTAGCAAATTAGACGTCGCCATGTTCCCTTAACTTATACTCTCGCCGAAACTCGCGAGAGCTCAGCTGTTAGTCGTCATGTCGTATGTCAAATATCAAAATGGTAAGCAACCACAACAACAACAATAATAATAATAATAATAATAATAATAATAATAATAATAATGAAGTCAATCATTTTAATAGAATATAAGGTATTAAAACCACGTATAAAAATACAATATTATATAAACAACAATGCATAACAAGTAGTGGAACCTTACATAGGAAATAATGTTTAACAATACAGACAATTTTTAAAGTAACATTTGACATGGTGAATATAATTAGACTGGACAACTGCGTGATAAAATGTAAATAAAGTAAAACAATGCCCTGTGATTGGCTGACAAAAAGTCCAATGGGGTGGATGGATGGATGGATGGTTGATATCATACATTATGTCCCAAAGGCACGCCAATTGACATTGGAGCAGTGTTGCAAAATCACCACCAAACATTACATTTTTCTCTGTCCGATTGCAGTTTAGCGCAACTTTGAGAAACTTTATGGCGTCACACTGCTTCCAGTGTTATCCATGGCCAGTTTCTCAAAACAGGTATTGCTCTTGACATATCACGTAGTGGAGGGCCTGCTACTTTCCACTGCTGATTTGCACAAGGCCAGTGAAAGTCCACCTGGAGGGATGTATTACATCCGCAGTCAAAAACAGATCTTGTTTCGAGAAACTAACCACAAATAGCGTGAGCTTCTCAAACTGGAGCTGAACTGCAGTCTTGCATCCAAAAACTACCAGGTCTACCATTATTCTTGCACTATTACAGTAAAATCATCCAGTGAGCCGAAAAGGCCATTATCACAGCTACAAAAAAAGAAAATATAAGCCATGAATAGAAGATTAAAGCTGAAGTAAAAGCTATGAAGGATAATTTTGGTGTATATTATTCTTTCTCTGTGTCCTTGGTCTGGTGTTTTCCCACACTAGTGCAAAGAATTCATCCTTCGCTTCAAGATAAGAGAAGTAGTTTGCAGAAGAAAAAAAGGATTATTTATCTTGCTACAATGTAGGTCATATTTTGTGGTAGCCATGGGTCATATTTAAATTAATTTCAGGGTTATGGTGCAGTTTTGTTTTGTTTTGAATAAAGAATAGAGCTTTAATGTCTACATTTATTTGAGTCCTGTCCAAATATACTTTCCAGTCACAAAGAGAGACAAGCAAATTGTACTCTTTAAAGACATTGATGTACTCATTGCATTGGGTGTCAGCTTATCTCCCACACATTTGGTCATAGCTTTGGAAGTGATTTATTTATGCAAATAGGGCCCAAGGGCTGATCAAATCAACTCATTCTCAAAAGAGAACCCCACTAATTTCTGTAGTATGCTAAAAAGCTACTTCACAACATGTAATTAATCAGAAAGCCGTTTGTCAAGAAATGTGTGGGAGTTCATCACTAAAATGCATTCCACCCAGATAAAATTAACCCTCACCCCCGACCGAGTTTAGAAAAGCGAGCACTAGAAAAGGCAGCAAAACTGTTTTGTTTTATTTATTTATTTTTAGCCATCGCAACAGAACAACAATAATGTTAGAGTCCTACTGAACCTTTGTGACTTGGTGATTGGCACTTAAAATATTGAATGTGTTTAATGGTTTATTTGACCAAATCATATGCAGTCATTTTAGTTTTGTATTTAATCATTACGGTGTATCTTAGTTGAATTGCTCTTGTATTTCTTTCTTTTGTTATTATTATTATTATTATTATTATTATTTTAATCGCTCCAATGTTTTCACTTTATTAAATGGCGCATTTTGACCAGATCCTATGAAGTTGTTTTATTTATACTAATTTATTAATGATTTGTATTCTATCGGATTAATATTTTTTCTGTATATTCATTTATTTTAAAATATATATTTTGATGAATCTATCAGATTTTTTTTAAATCATTTATGTCATATCTTATTTATTTAATTATTAATTTTTGTACGAGTTTGGCAGGTATCTTTTGAAAGGGACGCTGAAATTTGACGTAAGAGAACCCAAGTGGTCTGATTGGTCCAGGCTAAAATGACGTCATTAACACGCGTTACCTATTCTGAAACAGCAGAAGCGAAACAGGCCACTATCGATCCGCCAAATAAACACCGACGTAACGGTGATAAAAAGACACATTAAAGTATGAAACATTCCTAGTGACTGCAGAGACAAGAAGTATCGCCGGCTGCAATTTTCGCTCCAATGGGAGAAGTAGGAGGAGAAAGAGGAGGGAAAGTGTCCGCTTCCGGTGCGGCAGCGTGATAAGTCTCGTAACAACACGCTTGTCAGAGGAGGAGGAGGCAGAAATGTGGTGGCTTCTTCTAACATTCCCCAACTGAATATTATCGTGTGAGTGAATGGACTATAGTGAAATTTTTGTGTTTTTTCATTTAAAGTGCCAAAGGTAAGATTCGTTGTTTTCACTTCTGGTTGCCATTGAGTCATCTTTTGAATTATGAAGCAGGGTTAGGCGCATAACTTTTTTTTTTTAAAAACTTTTTGCACGTGTGTTGTTGCACTTGGACTATCAAGCATTTGTGTCGATGTAAGATAAGTACTCATGCAATCACGGGGAAAGAATTAAAAACAACATAACTTGGCATGCTTTATTAGGGGAGTCATTCAGCTTGTCAATTTTGGACAGTACCGGTAATTGGAAACCTAAGACATTACAGCGTGACTTGTGTCATTCTCTCCTTAATTAGCCAGGACACTAATTCCTTCGCGTTTTTTTAGTTTTATTTTCTTATAATTTTATAGCCCTGACAAGCGATGGAGGCCCCAACGGACGAGAAGATTTGTGGGAAACTGAGGCTGGGCTGCGGTTTGTACAATTACAAGCTAAGGGACGTCTTCACGTGGTGAGTGCTTGGAATGCGGGCTTGTTTTCGTTGGCACATCATCTGAGGTAGCGAGCGTTGATCCGCTCGTGCTCTTCCCTCTCCAGGGATTTGCTGAAGACCCTGGCCATGGGCCAGGTCTTGTCCCTGATGATCTGCGGCACGGCGGTGAGCTGCCAGTACCTGGCCAATGCTGGTGCCGAGACGCCCATGTTGCAGAGCTTCCTCAACTACGCCCTGCTGCTGCTCACCTACACCACCGTCCTCTGCACCTACAAAGGTACGCACAGTTAAGCTTAATGCTAACTCATAATGGGAAACACCATAGACGGGCTTACGAATAGCATTGGTGTTGCGATGTCATAACCCTCTAAAGTTACATTCTGTGATTCCTAGCGCCATCTAGCGGTGAACTAATAATTTATTCATTAACTCATTCACTGCCATTGACGGCTATTGACGTCAAAGATTCATTTAAACTATTTCTAATAGTTTAACATTTTTTCCACTTTTGTTATCATAAGTATGAAAACCTAGAAATTTTTTATTGTACATTTAGAACATATATCAAATGTATGATTAATTGTGAGGTAACTATTGACGTCATGCGATTAATTACTATTAGAAATTTTAAATCACCTGACTGAATTGGTGTTAGGCTTGCGAAATATGGTCTCTCTGAGCCACCGTAGTGTGCATGCTCCTACGTGGTTCTAATGCTATCCTTAGCTCACTAGATGGCGCCAAGGACTACACATTGGGTCTTTAAGCAATGGATAAGTAGAAGACGATGGATCAAAAAAAAAAGAGGGAATAATAGAGTTCTTATTAAAAAAAATTGTTGGGGGCTGGAACGGATTAATGTCAGATCAATTAATTTCAATGGGGAAATATGATTTGAGAAAAAGTGTTTTTAGATTTTACCAGGCTAATATTGTCCTCAATGTTGTGTGCATCCTCCGCACTGCTCTCCAGAGATTGAAACCATCCTGATGTTCTCCCACTCCCTCCTACACTTAACAATGCGTTTTGGCCTGTAATAAGAATAGCAACGCAAGTACGCCTTTTGTATACATCTACAGAGGAGCAAAACTTCCTGCAGGTGCTGAAGACCAAGTGGTGGAAGTACCTGCTGATGGGTCTGGCTGACGTGGAGGCCAACTACACGGTCGTCAAGGCTTACCGCTACACCACACTCACCAGCATCCAGGTGAGAAACATAAAAAAGCGCAGCATTGCGGCTTTACGGTTAAATTCACATCACATGATCATTTCATATCGATCCCGCCGCGCTTGCAGCTGCTGGACTGCTTCGTGATACCGGCGCTGATGCTCATGTCCTGGTTCCTGCTGAAGACTCGCTACAGGCCGCTCCACTACATCGCCGTGACCGTGTGCCTGCTTGGCGTGGGCGCCATGGTGGGCGCCGACATCCTGGCCGGAAGAGACCAGGGATCCAGTAAGGGAGGCCGTGGTCTTTCTATCCTCTCCGTAGTCCGTTCAGTCGGCAGCCCCCTCGTAATAAATTGACTCCGCAGCCAGCGACGTGATGCTGGGCGACGGCTTGGTGCTGATCAGCGCCGTCCTCTACGCCGTGTCCAACATGTGCCAGGAGTTCGCCGTGAAGAACCGGAGCCGGGTGGAGTTCTTGGGAATGATGGGATTCGTTGGGACCATCGTCAGTGGGATTCAACTGTGAGTTTTCCAACCTGAAAACAATTTACAACATGCTGTACATGGAGGCACATTTGAAATAAATTAGAATTATAGCGGAAGAGTTTATTCATTTCTGCACGGCGAGTGCTCAGGACCTTGCAAGCCCTTTTAAGAATAGTGAAACTCCACCAATAATCCCCGCACTTCGTGAAAAGGGTTTACTAATTATGTATAGCTGCCACAAGATGGCAGCAAAGAACATAAAATGGAGAGAACCATAAAAACATCATGCGTCGAGCATGAGCGCATGTTACGTAAACTGTATTCACTAGTTCAATAATTCAACAGAAGCTTAACACCTTCACATGAGGCTTAGCAATAGTATTAGCTAGCGTACTAGCGTAAATAACAGGCTAGCCAGGCTAGTGACATCACACACTTAAAAGGTTAAAACACATATTAAGTCATTAAATCCACTTTCTGGCATTTACACAATCATTTTTTTTTTAGGTAATACAAGCTACGGTGTTTATTTGTTAGAATATTTTTCAGCTTTTAGTTTCACTTCTGACTTTGCGCGAGGTGTATTCAAGGACCGTCAAGAAAACGGGACATCTTGGAAATGGATGAAAAAAAAAAAAACACATTATCAATGAATCAGCTTGGTGGGGCCAAAGTAATACATTTACATTGAATAGTTGAGATTTTCCGCAAATAATGGAGGTCATATATAAAAATAAAAAATAAAAAAATCCACCTAGTGGTGTTTTATGGGTACTTACAACACATTTACATCAGTATCTGTTTGCCTAATTTGCATATGTAATTGATATTCTATTGTCTTATCACCAGGTACTTTTTTTTTTTATACCGCGCAAGACGCATGTTGTAATTAATTATATTACTTGTATTGAACTAATGTCAGGAAAATAATTTGATTAGAAAAAGAAAAACACTTGTAAATAATACAGTGATTGATGATGATATCAAATCGACGTATTTGACTTCATTTCCTCTTACTGAAGCTGCTCTCCTTCGCAGAGCCGCACTGGAAATTAGTGCTGTCAAGAAAATCGAGTGGAACTTTCACATTGGTGAGTTAATTCTCCGTCTTGAGTATATGTATGTATTTTGATTGACTTTTTTTTTTTTTTTTTTTGGATTATAAGTACCGTGATAAGGTTAAACGTATACCTCATTAGCCATGAACACTTTACTGCATTTCAATGATCATGACGTGGAGTGTGTGTTTTCTTACTTGGTGTCAAACGTTTGCGAAGGGCGACTCGAACCCATCTCCGGCATTGTTGTTTTTGTGTGTGCCGCAGCTATGATGTTTATCCTCTACGCGCTGTGCATGTTCGCACTGTACAGCTTCATGCCGGTGGTGGTGAAGAGGACAAGCGCCACCGCCGTCAACCTGTCGCTGCTCACCGCTGACCTCTTCAGCCTCTTCTGTGGCCTCTTCCTCTTCCACTACACAGTAATGAGATAGAAAGACAAAAAAAAAAAGTCGATTTTCTGTAGTGCCGGATCTCGGGCCGTGTGTGAAACGGGTGAATTTGTGACGTGCCAGCACATGAATCGTTGACACCTGCGTAAAAAAAGGGTTTGTAACTGTGTGCAGATGCCACAAGATGGCGGTAAAGCACAGATGCCATACATTTAGCAATGCACACAATCGGGAACATGTAACATAAACAACCGTATTAAAATAGCATTCAATAAAAATAATTCGGGGTGTCAAAATTGGTACGTTCATTTCAAGTACCTTTAACGCTACTAGTTTTTTTTCAAAGCGCGATTAATGACCACCCCATTACTTGGAAAAGCTGTACTGGGGGAATTCCAGTCGCAACGCAGCAGACACGTCCATGTCAAAATTTAGCAGTAATACATGTAATAATAATGCATATATTTGACAATTTACAAAATGTGCAGAATTTCACAAGTTGCTTCATGTTAAAGATTAGATAGCTTTTAATATGAAACGAAAAATGCTCTGAGCTGTCACCAATGTCTTACAAATGCAATTATGCCATCTAGTGGCAGAAAAATGACCAACACAAAAATCAATATCACACTCGTTTTTTTACAGTACATCTTTTTAAATTTTAACTGAAATTAATGAATTATTATGAAATTACTGTATCAATGACAGATGCAGACATATTTCTATAAAACATTTTTTACACTTATGTTAACAAGAGTATGAAAACTTGAATTGTACCGTTAGAACAGATATAAAATTTGCAATTAATTAATAAATTTTAATCGCCTGAAACAAAACAAAACAAAAAATTAAAACGAAGACAAGCATGCTAGTTTAAATAACAAATTTGATGATGATGTGAACTTGCACATGGTTAAACAAATATGTGCATTTTAGCGTTAATATTTGGGAATACAGTTAAATTGCAACAAATAATGGAGGATAGGCTAAAAAAGAAAAGAAAAAAATATCATATTAAGGGACTCACCGTTTGGCAGCGACTTGTCAAATCCTGATTTTAAGATGACTTACATTTTGGTTTTCCAGTTCTCAGCGCTATACATCGTGGCCTTCATCCTCATCATGGCGGGCTTCGTCACTTTCAACGCCGTGCCCACATACTCTGCTCAGCCCGAGCCCGACTCTTCGGACCAGGAGGCCCGGAGCTCCTCGGACCGCCTGCTGCCGGCTGACGGAAACGGGCCAAGTAACCCGACGGTGGTCTCTGCGCTATGACAACGCAAGAGGACGAAGAAAGTCTTTCTGTTCTAAGAAAGGCATCTGAAATGTTGTCTTCCATCCTGCTGTTACGAAAACCAGAACAAGCTGTTGTTTACGTTCCTTTAGGGAACGCTGCTGATTATTTGTTTTCATGTTACTGCTACTAACGTGCTGCTTGCTACTTGTTGGGCATTCGCACCTCAAAGACAATTTGTGATCTCGAACGGCTCCTTTCTGCTGCTAGACATTTTATAATCATTGATTTGATCATATTTTCTGTTCTGTTTGTAGTTCTGCAATGGTTTATTATTATGCCGTCTTTTTGTTTTTAATATTCCCTTTTCAAAACAGGCCAAATCCAAAAATGAATAAATAATCACAAAACTATCACTTGGGGGGAAAAAAAAGCTGTTTCTCCACATAGTTGTAATGTTAAAAAAAAGTTCTACCTTTTTAGAAGGTAATATTTTGCAATGAGTCAATGAGTGGGACATCAATTATCAACTTAAGTCAACTTTATTTTTATTTATTTATTTAACCATAAATGCTGCCTTTTGTTTGCCCAAAAATTGTGGATTGTTTACTGTTGAAGTCATTTTCTCTCGCAATTGTCACCTGCTCATCTTAAGTGCTTTACTTCATACCTGCCTTTTCTACATTGTTTTTTTTGTGTGTCATTTTATTCAATTCAGTGTAAATGATTTTTATGGTATTTGGAAAAATGTGACATAAAATATTTAGCCAAGTCTATCTTGCAGTGAAGGTTTTGTCGACTAAAACATTTTTATGACCGATGTTTCCACACACAATTGTCTTTTGATATACTTTTTATGATATATTTTTATTGAATGCATTCATGTGGAAAAGTCGACTTTTTTTTGAGTACCAAAAGCAGAAAGAATATTGAATAATTGAAAATTTTAGTGTTTGACTAAACACAAATTTCATTTTATTTACCTTAATGCAATTATATTGAAATTTCTTACATAAAATACAAAAGTCCACCAAAAAAAGTGTGTTTTTTGTGTCAGTATTTTATACACAATTGTATAATTGAATGTTGCCATTGGGGTCAATGTCTTTTGTTTGCCAAAAAAAGATGATCATCTGACGAGTTACTAATTAATATATTTTTAAGAAATTGAATTTATTTTCGCAAGAGATGTATCAAAAATGATAATTCCCTCAAAATAGGTAAGATTCAATTTGAGAGGTCTATGTTTTATTTTTCTACGACTATTTGTGTGCAGTCTAATCAGAGCCTCGCTCTCCGACCGCCGCGTGACGTCATTCAGCTGCTCCCTTGCACTTTGGCGCCCCCTTTCGACTGCGTCCTCACACACAACGGCGTCATGGAGGAGAAGCGGACGTCTGCAGCCGAGTGACGGCGGGGGGGGGGGAAACACGAAGCCGCACGTCGCCTGCTTTTACAGCCTTTAAAAGATTTAAAAACGGTAAGATCATCTTTTTAAGACGCGTTTTGTGACGTGCTGACCTTGCAGGGCGGAGGGCATTGCTGCGCATGGTTGCGGATTATGCAAATGTGACGCGCCGCTTTTGCTAATCATCCAGCAGAGGATGACTTCAAATCTGATGTTTTATTTTGTTGCACGGTGATTTGATTGTGTCGCGAATTTGAAACTGGTGACGCGTTGCAAGAGGACAATTTGGGTGGGAAGGGACGCAAAAGCGATGGCTGGCGCGTTCATCGCTGCGCGCCCTGGACAGTTCCTCAGATGCAGGCCTGCAGCAGTGGGGGACAACGTAGGGCCCGCGGGCCGGATGCAGACCGCTAGTATGGAAGAGTATTCTTTTTTTTTTAAGTTGAGAATTTTGTATTAAAAAATGAGGATTTCTCATTTAATATTTCGCTTTTTTTTTTTAAAGATAAAATAATTTTATGTTGGAAAAAAAACTGAAGCACTATTTCTCAAAAGTATGATCACATTTTTGTAGATAAAAAAAAAAAAAGCCTTCTACTTTTAGTAAAACAACTTTTCTTCTTGAAACAAAAAAATATATATCTTAATTTCCAAAATGATGTTTCCCCAAAAGGATAATAATCTAAATATGATAAGTAAAAAATGTTTTATTGTAAGTATGTCTTTTTGTAGTGGTAGAATTTTTGGGGGACACCATCCAAGATTTTCATTCCATACAATAAATGAAATACAACTTTTTACTCAAGAGTCAAAAGACAAGAAACATGCCATTAAATTCTCCTAATTCCAATGTGTTATTTACATAATAAGCCATCCTAAATATTTGTCTGATTATAGTTTTCGCACATTGCATCCGGTTGACCATCATCACGCTCCCTTTGCAGGTGATCCCCCAGCAGAAGCTCCAGCAAAGAAGACACCAGGCATCATGAAGCACTTCCTGAAGTAAGACGAGCCTCCCTCCATTGTCTGCTGACGGAATTCATTTGTGATGTTGTTTAGACCAAATCAATTAATTCCAAGTTCTCCTGTTCGGGCCCTGTATCGATCTTACCCAGTAAGAACCTGCTATGTAAACAAACGCTCGTCTGTCTGTTCTATTTATAGCCCTCTTGTTGCTCTTACTGCATGCACCGCGCTGGTGTTATTGATCATGCGAGTTTTTTTTTTTTTTTTGCTTTATCCCTCCATTATTTCTCATTCAGGTACAGTCAAAACAAAAAAAAGTGGATTTGCCACCCTGCAATTTTTGCCAAAGTACAGCAGCTAATGTCTCACATGGTGCCTTAATAGGTCAGCGTGCATTTCCTACGAGGCACGTGTCTCTATTCTAACTCAATGTCACCTGCAAAGGTAGCTTTTTATAAGGATATGCTCTGTCTAATTATGCGCGGTTATCATACAGCTTTCTCTTCATTTCTGTTCATTGCGAAATACTGCTTTGGCTAGTGAGACAAAGTATTAGAAAAGCAGAGAGTGTAAAACCAAAAATGTGTAAAAATATGCTTCAAAAGTCAAACTGAACATGGATGTTGAAAGCATCATCACGCGCAACGTCGGCAAATCTCGTTCAACGTCAACAAACAAGCTCCTTCACAACATAAGACATTTTTTTTTAATTTTTTTATCTGTAGATAACAGTGAAAAAATGACAGGACTTAGAATGCATCCCTGAGGAACGACGCCACACCGAGCCATTTTTACCGAAGCAACCCCCTTCACTCCTGGCTGTTTTGACTGATTTTTGCAAGGCTCACAGAATATTGTGCTCTATTGCTCTAAAAACATGAAACCTACCAAAAGAAAGGTTAGAGTTCTCTTCTTTCATCAGGAAAAAAAAAGTATATTTGTATCTGTTTATGTTTTGCAGCATTTAGCATTAGAATATAGCCAAGTTTCATCGATATCCATTCCTGGTGAAAACACTGTCAAAAAAAAGCTTGTTGCAACACGGCCCTGGCTGAGCAAAGCCTCTCTTATACTCTGTTGCCGCCTGCTGGACGTTTTTTTTTGTAATAACTACCTTCTGTATGCTCTTGCATAAAAACAAAAACAAAAAAACGTGTAAATACGTTTTTGGGAGTGAAGGACAAATCATTAAATAACGTTTTGACGGGTTTAAATGAGTTAAGTGTGTCTTACTGTTACTCAACAAATGCAATACAGTACAATTAATTTTCAGCAAATAATAGGGGCTTGGTTCCCCCCCAAAATGTCCATGCGGAATGAATGACATGTCTTTGTAACGGCACAATATGAATTTCTCCCCCCCGTCTTCTTCCCTGCAGGGTGTTGACCCAGTTCTTCGTGTTCCTCTACTGCAAATGTTTGTGGCGAGGGCTCAAGTTCGTGGCACGCAAGTTGACCGGGCGCTGCGAGCTACAGCGGATCTGCTACAACAACAAACATGGCGCCCGCAGGACGCTCAAGATTGGTAAGAGGCGCACTGCGCACTCCTGCTGACCTTTTGAGGATACTATCACGAAGGGCTTTAAAAAATAAATAAAATTTTTTTTTTTATCGACAAATCAGATAGAAACATTTTGATTTATGTCCATTAATTCAAGAATAGGACATTATTATACATGAACATCAATTGATTATGATTCAGTTGCTGGTTTGGTCAACATGTCACAACTTTTGCAATGTTTTTCTTGCAGAGTCATCTCTGAAGTACTCCAAAAATGAGGTAAACATCCAAGTTAAACCATTAAAGGGGAGGTCAACCCAATTTTCTTGGGGCACAATAATAGTCTAAATATGATATTCTGTTAGTGGAATATGAGGCAGCAAAATCCCAGCCGTTTTTATCCATCTCAGGGGGGCGGCCATTTTGCCACTTGCTTTTGACTGAAGATGACATTAATGTTGCTCAGGTCTCAGGTAACAATCAAAAAAAAAAAAAAACAGGTGAGCTGTGATTGGTGGTTGCCTGAGCCCTGAGCAACTGTGATGTCATCTTTAGTCGACAGCAAGAGGCAAAATGGCCGTCTCCTAAAATGGATAAAAATGGCTTCATAACTCATATTCCAAAAATGTAATATTAATTAGACTGTCATGTTTAGGCGAGTGAGGTCACATATAACTTATTATTGTCAGGAAAGGTTTAAAGTTGACTCCCAAGTATTTTCTTTGCAGCTGCTGCAGGCCGCCCTTAGCAGCCACCCCGACAAAGTGGACAAAACTATTGATGACATCATGGCTCTGAAGAAGATCAACCCTGATACCAACCCTCAGTAAGACCCCGTAAAGCCACTGCTCGCCAAACCGAACGAGGAGATGACGATTTCCTTTCTTCCCCAGGTTGGGCATCTCCCTGCAGGCCAGCCTTCTGCAAATTGTAGGTTACAGGAACTTGGTGGCCGACGTGGAGAAGCTGCGGCGGGAGCCTTACGACTGCGAGAACGCGCAGCACGAGGGCATGCTGATGAAGGTGCGCATTCATCCCGACCCGTAGCTTGTGTTCTTCTTGACAAGATGGCCGCACAATATCACTATTGTTGTTTTTCGGCGCAGTTGTGGAAGGAGCTGCGTCCCGACACCCCCCTGAGCGGACGCGTTTCCAAGCAATGGTGCGAGATCGGATTCCAAGGCAGCGATCCCAAGACGGACTTCCGAGGCATGGGCCTGCTGGGCCTCCACAATCTTCTGTAAGGTCAACAACTCCTTGAACTTTTACACGGCGCTAAAAAAGGGCAAGACGCCAAAAGAAGTTCTTCTCTCTCTGCAGGTACTTTGCGGAACACGACAAGGCTGCGGCTCTGCAGATGCTCCACGACTCTCTGCTGCCCAAGCACAAGTATGGCAGAAAACTTTATTTGTGTCGACCCTCACGCGCCATTTGTTGCATCAACGTTATTTCCGCGATAGCGCGAGTGACCTCATCTGTGCATCGCACGCGGACGGCTTCACGACATATGGACAAACGTGTTTGACTTGCTCAGGTTTTTTCTGAAAAAAGGACAAAAATCAGCTCCCCTCCAAATGGTGTGAAAAAATAAAAAGGCGAGGACGGTTCAACCTTTATAGAAGTATGACAAGACTCAAAAGGAACCCCCCCCCCCTTTCACAATGTCTTAGACTTTTACTGGATGTTGAAGCATCAGAGGTGACTTCTTTTTCCAGCTCTTGCTACAAGAATGAGGAGGGTTTGACTTTTGTGGAAAAATGATGGTACGTAGAACACTTCCCTGTGGAACGTCTGACTGAATTGGTACTTGCGGTAGATGCTCAGAATGAACGGCTTCCTGTGAGACCCTTGCCAATTTGGATTTAGTGTTCTTGCAACAAGGTTGAGGGATGAGATTTCAAGAAGTGACGAGCACCGCTGCCTGCGTTGTGCTTTTTTTTTCCCCGAGCTCTTACTATAAGAATGAGGAGGGTTTGACTTATGTGGAAAAACGATGGGACTGAGAACATCCCTGCGGAACTCCAATCTAAATTGTGTCTCACTCGTTGGTACTTCAGAAGTTAACTGCTTCCTTGTGAGACCCTTGTGAATTTGGATTTCGTGTTTTTTCAACAAGGATGAGGAGTGATGTTTCAATAGCATATCGAAAGGACTTAAAACACTTCCCTGAGGCTCACCAGGAAAAAAAAAAAAAAAGATCCCACAGTTCTCACAAATTGGAAGCCCGCAATTGATGAAGAATTGCGATTCAACTGACGGATCAAACGATGTGGTGGTACTTTTTTTGTCCATATCGCGTGGGTCTCGGCACCGATGTTCGCACCTCCATCCCGGCCGCTCGCTGGCTCCTCATCTTGTGTTGATCGCATCACTGCTTTGTATTGCTTTGCCATCAGCATCTCAGTGAGCTTCTTCTGTCTGTTTCGACACACGCTTCCCTCCTCTGTGTCGCTCCCACGGCCCGCCGCAGGAGTGCACAAGGGAGTCGCAGGTACTCCATTTTCACCCTCACTCACCTGCTTTGTCAGCCGCACGCTGCGCAGCATTGTTGTTAATTCCGTGCGGTTCATTTAAAACAGCGTTTTCTACCACGAGTCATTTCGTACCGAATTTATGAATTGCACAAGTGGTCTTGTGCTGCAAGTTGCCCACCCCTGTTTTAAAGCATTGCAAGTATTTGTAGTTCATCTTTTTTTTTTATATAAATATGCTTATTGGCCCACTTCATTAGGTAAACAATTTCATAAGATTTGGTATAAGAACTCTAACAGAATATAATACAGAGTGTTGATCTTATTTATATAGCGAGCTGGTTGTGAGTGAATCATGAGCACTTCTGCTGCAACCCTTGACTGTCGTGTGTGTGTGTGTGTGTGTGTGTGTGTGTGTCCTTCACAGCGAGGCAAACGAGTCCGAATTTGAGCCGAAGAACATTGACAAAGCCATTGGGTAAGACTTCCATGATTATAATCCGTGTGTTAAGGCAAGCACAGTCCTCAATAAATACAAGTCATGCAAAGTAAAAGCCATTTTAAATGTTATTTATGAATATATGCATCAATACGAAAAAAAAAAAGAATATAATAAAATAACATACTGTAAACATTTATATATACTGTAGTATAACAAATAAGAATAAAAAGACTGTTACATTAAAAAATAGACTAAAAATGAATTGCAAATAAAAATAAAATCACATACTTATCATGATAATTTACAAAAAATGTTTCACAAATAATTTCATAAAAGATCCTATGACAAAATAATGTTACTATGCTGTTTGAAAAAGATTTTTTTTTTAAAATTAATAGAATGAAAATTATTAGAATAAAATAAAATCACACACTGTATTTAAATAATTTACTAAAAATGTATTGATATGATTTATTAAAATCAAGCTATAATATAATATGAATTTTATTCAGATTGATGTTTTTAACTGAACTAAAAGTTCATTTAATTCAAATCAATTCTATTGATTTACTAAACACAAAAACAACATGACACATTTTTAGAATTTACAAATAAATAAATACATAAATAAATAAACAAATAAATAATGTGCATAAAATAAACAGGGATGTGATTTTTCCGCTAATTCGCGGAATTCCGCTTTTTTTATCTCCCTCAAAAAAAAAAAAATTCCGATTTTTTTTTTTTTTTGGTAGTAGTTCATTGTGTATGCACATGACTCCGACAGATAACATCTTCTGCTATAACAAAGACATTTGTGGTATGCTCTAATATGAGTTACTTTTCATTTGGTCACGATACAATTATTTGTTCATGAAATTTGAACTCTTCAACATTATTTATGTGTTAACTTAGTAATCACATTACTTAGATATGATGATATTCTCAGTGATAGTTTTTAAAAGCAAAGGCAGTCCAATGTTTTTGAATGTGACTGATTTTGAGTTGACTAAAACTGCCATTTTATATGGGATAGTTCAATATACATTGAAAATTGATGCTGTTGTTTTGTCTATTTCTTTGTCATGTGAGTGCATTGAAAGTACTTAAAAACACGCAAAACCCATCAGCTCCGGGGGGCTCCCAGACCCCCGGCTAAATTTTCAGATAATTTCACTTTGGTCAAATCACATCCCTGAATAAAGAATAGAGTTATTAATCTTGTGGTTGAACGTTGACTGTTTCTGAGCAGCACATGCATGACTTTTACGCCACAATCTTGACGTCCTTCCTCACACCCTGCAGCTATTCTTTCGCCATCGTGGGCATCAACATCACAGACCTGGCCTACTCGCTGCTGGTGAGCGGCGCCCTGAAGACACACCTGTACAACGTGGCCCCCGAAATGGCCACGCTGCCGCACCTCCAGCAGACCTTTTGTGAGTCAACCTCGAGAACGAGAACTCCGACTACTGTTTGGATTGTGTCGCTACGTTCATTTGTATTGACATATGCGAGCGACCAATAGCGAGTCGGGCTTTTGTTACCATGACAACCAGAGGCCGCGCTTTGCAACCCGAGGGGCTTTCAAATTGGCTGTGCGTGTTTGTCAGGCTACCTGATGCAGGAGTTCCACCGCTTCTGGATCGAGGAGGACCCCAGCGACATCATGGAGTTCAACCGCGTGCGCGCCAAGTTCCACCGGCGGATCCTGCGGCAGCTACGGGACCGCGACGCGGCGCTCTGCCCTCGCTTCTCAGCCTCTGACCTACACCTGGTCAACCTCTAGGGGGGGCATTACACCCCCCCCTCCCTACCATCACCCAACATCGGATGTCCCTGTAGGCCTGTCAGTAAATATTTTCGGGCAAATGTCATGAATGCAGCACACATATATATATATATATACTGTATGTATATATATATATATATATATATTAGGGGTGTCAAAATTAATTAGTGCGTTAATTTTGAGTAAATTTAATTTAAAGTTCCTTTCATGCCACTAACTTTTTAAACATGCGAGTTCCCTGTACTTGGTTTATTTCAGTCGCGACGCAGCAGACACGTCCACATCAAAATTTTGCAGTAATAAATATGCATCTATTTGTGGAGCCTGGAGTCAAGTTGTATTTACAATTTTGAAAATGTGCAGAATTTCACAAGTTACTACATGTTAAACATTGGACAGCTCTTAATATGAAAAGAAAAATGCACTGAGCTGTAACCAATGTCTTACAAATGCAATTATGCCATCTAGTGGCAGAAAAATGACCTTGATTTTGTGAATTACTATGAAACTACTGTATCAATGACTAAAAGATGCAGCCATATTTCTATTTAGTTTAATTTTTTCCACTTTTATGTTAACGAGATGATGAAAAAAACACGTTGTTGTACATTTTATTGTACATTTAGAACAGATAAAAAAGTGATTGTGAGTTAGCTATTGAAGTTATGGGATGGATTAAAATTTGAGCCGCCTGACACCCCTAATATATATGTACATGCACCACCAGCATCAGACATCACCATAGCGATTGTCGCACCATCGTCGTGTCACTTTTACTTTAATGATTGTATCGCACTCTACCAGAGGTGGGGGGCTCGAGTCACATGACCTAAATGCAATCAGACCGAAGTCGGCAATCTGCTCACGCGTCTCAAATATTCAACTTGGCTTTGACGTGGCATTTTTTGAGACTTGACTCAACTTACACTGCAGTAAACCCCAGCATATTCGCAGTTTGGCATATCCACCTATTTTTATTTTTCATCCGTTATCTTCTAAAAAAAAGAAAACCTTTACATTGTTTTTGTGTGCAGGCCAAACTTCTAAAAGTACTGCTTCGGTGCCATCTTGGTGTTGACGAACTATGTTGAAGAAAATTGGAAGTATTTCATTTCGACAACAAGAGTGCTTTGCTGCCCTCTTGTGGCATCCAAGCATCAAGCAACTCCTTTATGTTGACATGAGTTGAGGAGTTTCACTGAGACAAACATAGTGTCCGCCATTTTGTATTACTTGTAGGCAATTATAAACCTTTTCAAGGGTGGCTGTCAACTAGGGGGCGATGAGTACATTTCGACTCGCTGCCAGGTCTCGTATCTCATTAATATGGCATTCATTAATTGCTTCATTTGTTGAAAAGTTTGTCGTCGCATTGCTTTGACCGTAAACCAAACACGGGTTCTGAGAAAGCGGCAGAATGCTTGAGTCATAAAGCCCATCCGTATTTTTTTTTTTTATGGTTTAGAGAATAGACTCTCAATTGTAGATGTGAGGGGCCAGGAAGGTTGCTATAGAAACGCGACTCTCTTTACAAGCCGGATGCGACCATATAAGGAAAAAAAAAAAATGGTCACAGCGAGTTGAACTGGCAACTCGGGACTTGCTTGAAACTTGAAGGTTAACAAGACTTGAGATGATTTGCACTTATGTGACTTAATCCCACCTCTGCTTTTTTACACTCATTTTGCTTAATCACACCCAAAAAATAAAAAATAAAATCACTCAACCAAATAGAGTAAAAATAATGACATGTTTAAAATACGACACTGAAGCTGTCTGTGAGTTTCTGTATTTCTGTATAAGTCAATCACCTTGCCAATATTTTGAATGTGTATGTTTGAAGTGGCGTCTTTCTGGCATTAGAATGCTTCTCGTTTGCCTTTATTTACAAAAAACAAACAACAAAACACTTTCTGTCATGAATGTTTCTCACGTCAACGATTGTTTCCGTTGGAATCCATGGAATGTGACACTTTTAATGTCCGACATCAGCCAAAGCAATAATTGCGATTCATTTGGTGTAGCGGAGTTGCAACATGATTGTTTTGATCTTTTTTGTTAGCTCGTGGCTTTCGTCGTGCCCTGTTTGCAGCCGAGTTACATTTTGGAACGACGTGGTAATAACCGAAGGTGGGAAGAGAAATAAAAGATGGCCGCGTTGACCAGTCAGTCGATGCAACAGAAATGCAAAAAAAACAATTAAGTTGTACTGTCATCTGGAGCTTTGAGCCACACGCTGCTTCACCAAGACACGATTCTGCGATAGCAACGTCATGAATTGCATTGTTTGTTTACTACTCCGTTCAGCAGCACTGTTTTGCCTTTTGACGTTTTTCATTGCCTGCACTCTTAAGTGGAGTCTCACTGCTTTATTGATTGATGATATTCTTCTAAATGTTCTGAGTAGATATTGTAATGCTGTGCTTTATTTGTCCGTGTTGTGCATTGGAGAACACAAATCAATAAAAACAAAAGTAAAAGACAGTTAAAGGATGGCTCTTTCATTTGAAATACAAAAATCGGATAGCGGGTGATTTAAGATGGCCTGATCAAGTGATTCTCAACTGGTGGCTCGCGACCCAAAAGCAGTTTGCAGACAGGTAGCAAATCATGTCATTTATTTTCAATCGAGCTGCGCAGGTTATAGGTCACGTTAATGGTGTTTTTCAATGACATATCTTGGGTTCTCTTGCATTTGAACAGAGGTGTGTAGACTTTTTATAGCCAACGCTACGGCAGCATGAGAAGTGACGGTCGCTGATGAGGGTGCAAGTGGAGCAACATGAACATCAAAGCATGAGGAGCGTCCGGATTAGTGCGGCTCAGCTCCAGACAAGCGTCCTGAATAACGGACGCCGAATCGCGACTGAAAAGCTCCGCACGTTGACTCAGCAATTTTTAAGCTGTCATGTCTGTACAGTAAAAATAATTTTGAACTAATTTATTCATATGCCTGGATTAGGATAGATGGCTTGCATAACTGCATGAATACTTTATTATACCTACTTTGTATTTTACCATACGTTGAAGAGATACTTTAGTTAATTATAAAAATTCCAATGAATTATATTTTGTTGGCGGTAAAAGTTAGATTATTATAATTTTTTTAACTTTTAAATAACTTCCCACTACATTGGTAACAGTGAGACAACTAAACAAAAACAGTCTTTTAAAAAAATACACATTGAAGTCACAATTATGCTATTTTCCATTTCAATGATATCGAAAGTTGCTCATTTGTAATTGACATCACTTCATTGTTAATGTTCTGAATAAACACAACCCAAAAAGGCACTTTTTTTTTTTTACATTTTAAAGACTACTATAAAATGTTAAAATTGAAATGTTAATTTCATGGTTTGACTGAAAAGGGGCTTTAATGGAGTAATGTTCAGGGTGGCCATGTGGTGGCGCTAGTAGCTAACATGTCATACAGCGAGCACCGCTGTCATCTTATGTCGCGCGCGCGCGCACACACACACTAGCCAATCACAGCTTGTCATTTCGTTCCGCTGTTATCAGTTAATACATTAATTTGTGTCTGTAACAATGATGGCAATTAGCTTTTGTTTTTTGTTTTTTGTCACATTTCAAGTGAAAGATTTACAACTCTTTTTCTTTGCTTTTTTTGTGTGACAGTTTCTGCAGAGGAAGTACAATGGCAGCCATAGAGAATGGATGGTGGATATAAAGTCTACACCCCCGTTTAAATCCTTGGCTTTGGTATTTTTTTTTTTAAATTTATTTAAGGTAATTGTGACATATAACCTGCACAACTCAAGTTGGAAGTTTAAAAAATATATATTTTGTAATTTTGAAAATACTGCTTTTCAAGATCTAGTAAAATGGCAGTATGTGCAATTTTTGTTTGCGCAGGAACATGAACGTGACGCTAAAAAAAGAAGTACGTTTACAGTCATTTCCAACTTCCCTGCTCCTTTACTGTAATTTTGGAAATCCTGCTCCTCAGGTGCAGTAAAGTGTCAGCTAAAGAAATACCTTTTTTGCTAGGTCATTTTTGCAGTTTGTGCAGGAACATGAACATGTCACACTAAAAAATAAGTAAGTTTACACTCATTTCCAATTGACCTCCTCCTTTTTCTGTAATTTGGGAAATCCTGCTCCTCAGATGTGATAAAATGTCAGTATGTGCAATTATTGTTTGAGCAGGAACAGGAACATGTGACCCTAAAAAAAGAAGTACGTTTACAGTAATTTCCAACTTCCCTGCTCCTTTACTGTAATTTTGGAAATCCTGCTCCTCAGGTGCAGTAAAGTGTCAGCTAAAGAAATACCCTTTGTGCCAGGTCCTTTTTGCAGTTTGTGCAGGAACATGAACATGTCACACTAAGAAATAAGTAAGTTTACACTCATTTCCAATTGACCTCCTCCTTTTTCTGTAATTTGGGAAATCCTGCTCCTCAGATGTGATAAAATGTCAGTATGTGCAATTATTGTTTGAGCAGGAACAGGAACATGTGACCCTAAAAAAAGAAGTACGTTTACAGTAATTTCCAACTTCCCTGCTCCTTTACTGTAATTTTGGAAATCCTGCTCCTCAGGTGCAGTAAAGTGTCAGCTAAAGAAATACCCTTTGTGCCAGGTCCTTTTTGCAGTTTGTGCAGGAACATGAACATGTCACACTAAGAAATAAGTAAGTTTACACTCATTTCCAATTGACCTCCTCCTTTTTCTGTAATTTGGGAAATCCTGCTCCTCAGATGTGATAAAATGTCAGTATGTGCAATTATTGTTTGAGCAGGAACAGGACCATGTGACCCTAAAAAAAGAAAATTTACAGTCATTTCATTTCCAACTTCCCTGCCCCCCTTAACTGTAATTTTGAAAATCCTGCTCCTCAGGTGCAGTAAAATGCGTAGCCTTTGATCCTGGTTGTTTTTGCAATATGTGCAATTTTTGTTTGCACAGGAACAGGAACACGTGAAGCTCATAAAGAAGTACAATTACCGTCATTTCCAATTGATCTGCTCCTTTAATGTAATTTTGAAAATCCTGCACCTCAGATGTAATTAAATGTCCTGCGTTGTAGTGAAATTTCAGCTGTACAAATGCCCTTTGATCCTTATGGATTTTGCAATACGTGGAATTTTTGTTTGTGCAGGAAGAGGAGCGTGAAGCTCATGAAGAAGCAATTTCCAACTTCCCGGCTTCTTATTGCGGAGGGTGATAGCACACTTCTGTATAAATTCACTTTGATCCTTTCCTTCTTGGTTTCCTTCCCTTACAGTTCTTGCTCCTGTACACCAATTTCTTTTTTTATATAGTGTATATACCTTTCCATGTTTGTTACTGCGCCGTGAGTCACCATTTCTCCTGCTGAAACCTTTCCCCTTGCTCACTTTGTCACCCTTCTCCCCCACTGTACCCTCATACATTTAATAAAAGTGCCCCTCTCCCCCTTTCCTCATTCCTCCACCTTCTGCAGGATTAGGCGCAGCGCTAATTCTATGCACAGCGCCGGCCGCTTTGAAGTCGACTGGCAGGGAAAAAATGGCCGCCTCCTCCTCAATTGGCTTATTTGCATAATCCTGCTGGATGAGCGAGTACGCGCTGTCGTCATAATCCCGCAGCGTCCAATCAATATCCGCACGGATCAATGGTCGTCCCCCCATCGGATGGCCCCCGTTATCGCAATTAGTACGCGCAACATGCTAATATCGTTTTTGTGCATTATCCGCACAATCTGCTGCATGCACTCTCATAGCGGCTGTGAATGTATAATTAGGCCTTTTTTTTTTATTTCATAATTCACCAGTCAGCTCCCACGGCGTCCATTTTGTGACCAACTCATTTTGGAGTTGATTGCTAGAGACGTCCGCTTCGCTGATGAGGCGAGGTTGGGGGAAAACCTGACAGGTACAAAAATAACAGCTATCTTAAAAAGTTGAGAGGCGTTGATAATAAAATATAAAATAAAAAATGAATTGGATTGTAGACGCGCGCCGTACGACTCCCTGATCCACTGCTTACACGCTGGATTTGAATGTGAAATGTATTTGAATTAGCATAATACCAAATGGAAAACAGTAGGAATGCTAACAACATATTGTAGCTCATTGCGAAACAATCTCATTCTCTAGTTAACTGCTGTATATTATGATTTATTTTTCACATCTCGTATTATTTCAAAGCATAGTTCATTCTCTAAATAGTGTTTAGATCATTCCCACAGCACGTTTTCATGCTCTGGTTACATATCAACGTAAGTTTCATTCTCGAGTTGTTTCAGAGTGTGCCGCATTCTCTAATTATTATTTTTCAAAATACGATTCATCCGCTAGTTTTGGTTTCAAAGATGGCTTCATTCTTGAAGTAGGTCTCACAAAAGGTTTTGTTCTCTAAATATATTCACATGGTATGTTTCATTCTGTAGTTATAATTTTACAATGTTCGCTTCATTTACTGCAGACTTTTGATACTGTATATTTTTCGTATTTGTTATTATTTTTCACACAGTATGTTTCATTCAATTATTACACAGATTGTTTCATTTTTTAAATATATTTTCACAGTATGCTTTAGTGATTATTTTTAGGGGTGTCAAAATGAGTGTGAGTTATTTTTTCAATGCCCGATTAATGACTGTCCCTTACTTGGAAAGCCTGTACTGGGGGAATTAGTCACTACACAGCAGACACATTCATGTCCAAATTTTGTGCTGATAAATTCAATAAGAAATATATTTGTGGAGATTGGGGTCAAGTTGTAGTTTACAATTAAAAAAAAAACCTTGCAGTTATTTCATGGTAAAGATGAGATAGCTCTTAATATGAAAAGAAAAATGCCCCAAAAAAAGCTGTCACCGTCTTACAAATGCACATATGCCATCTAGTGGCAGAAAAATGACCTCAACACCAATCATTATCACACAGTACAGTACATCTTTTTAATTTTAACTCAATTTTATGAATTGTAAAATTACTATAAGATGCAGCCATATCGCTATTAGTTTATCCCCCCCCCCTACTTTTATGTTAACAAGAGTATAAAAACTATAAAACGATATAGTGTAAAAAAAAAAAAAAAGTATTGTACATTTTATTGTAGCTTTAGATCAGAGATAAGATTTGCGATTAATTGTGAGTTAACTATTGAAGTGATGGATTAATTATGATTACAAATTTTAAATCGCCTGACACCCCTATTATAAAGTGTGTTTCATTGACTACACACCGCATGTTTCCACATAGTATGTTTCATTCTCTTGTTATTTTTCACACAATTTGGTTCATTCTGTAGTTTTCATAGTGTTTCATTTACAAGTTCTCTCACAGTAGGCTTAATTCTCTCCCATAGTTATTATTTCAAATAATATGTTTCATTCCCTAAACATGTACGTTTCATTATGGAGTTATTCTTTCCAATGGTACGTTTCATCCATTTTAATTTAGCAAAGAAATTCAAAATGTGACGACTGTGACGCAATCATCGGCGAAGTGCGACACGCATTGCCATGGAAATTCCGACACGAGTGATTTAATTAGTCGCTTAATTAATTCCCGATGCTCGTGCCTATAAACAGCATTCCAAGACCTAAAAGGTTTGAGGTACGGGTGAGGAAACACTCATTAAAATTGGACAATGGATAACAAGTCGCTTCTAAAAAAAATATATATATAAAAAGACTCATTAAATGTACAACCCTGAAAGCTGTATATGCTAGTGTTCATATTTCAAGCCTTTTCGATGCAGCGTGCTTCCATTCCGTTAGCATTAGCATTCGTCTCAAAGCGCTACATTTGCTGCGGGCAGAGCTGCAGGCGCAAAGTGTTTTGCTTCAGGACACATTTCAGTTCAAAGTTTGTGATCTCTGACAACTTGAGTTTTTTTTTCTCTTCTTTGCTGAAAGCTCAGATGGATTAACACGAGTTATTTGCCGACCTCTGTCAATTCAATTCATTTCATTCATTTGTGAAAGAAAAAAAGAATATTGAAATTCAAAGTAAAGTAAAGAAAAAAGAAGAAGGGGGACAGAAAGAAGTCAAACTTGTTTTGTCTGCCCCTCATCAACAAAAAAGAAAGGAAAAAAACGACGAGCGGTCAAGGCGCTTTCAGTATAAAAATTCTACAAAATTGTTGGCCAATTCCGACATTGTCGTGCGTCCTTCAGCTTCAGACGTCAAGTACGTCTGCTCCTCCGCGTTGGCCAATGTTATTGATGTATGCAGTTGATTTTAATTTGGACTCTGGACATAAAATTGTCTGCAAATTAAAAGGATGGCTCTGCCCACTGGAGCTCATTAGCATTCAGGACAAACAAACGTGCTCAGAGCCGCACTCTGTCACGGTTGACATTTTATGGCAAAAGCGCAAACGGGAGGAAAAAAGGTGATGTTTGCTACTTGTCATGTTTATGAGGGAGACAAAATAATAAGAAACTGGATCGCAATCACGGTATCAACGAGCCATGCCCTTAAAACATGATGATTGATTTTCGGGCTTCTGTTGGTTTCCCCTTTGCCGATTGCTCCCTGAAAACTCAAAAGACCAAAATGCATCCCGAACTTTGGTGACTCTGAAACATCTGTTCTCAAACTTTTCGGGTCCAGGGCCCTTTTACTGAGGAGAAATATTTCCAAAAACCATTTAACTCATTCAAACCCAAAAACGTCTAAATACGTTTAGAGACGATTTAGGTTGATCCAGATGCTGAATATCTCCAAGCCTTTGTGAGCGGTGTACATCAAGCAGGGTGCTTAAAGGCTTGTTTGTTTTTTTAAACCAAGAAACCACTGACAGGGACTAGTAGCAAGTGTTTGCACGCGGCGACAGGGGTTTTGGTGGCGTCTCCAGCAGCCATGACACTTTCTTGGCGTCGCTTTCACACCTTTCGTCTGATTAAACGGCCAGCTTTGCCTCCTGCTAGCGCCTGTCGGCTTGACAAGCGCTGTCATAAGGCAGGAAGGAAGCGGGTGGGTGGGGTTGTTTTATATGCGGGAAGAACAGCAGTGCTGACATTGGGGGGGGGGGTGTCGGGGGGTAACATGATGCGCAACATGTTTTTTTTCTTTTCGTTACGCTACTGCCAGAATTGAAGTTCATGAAAGGACAATTTGAAAAGCTGCATGAAACACACTTATTTTACAAAGATGTTAATGTGCGAGGAATATCATTGATAAAAAATAAGAAGGACGGACCGACTAATTGATCAATGAAGATATAATTGGTAGGACAGACGGACTGGACTGTCCGATTGATGGAAGTATTGGAAAGATGGATGGCTGGATTTATTGACAGATAGACGGCTCAACCAACTAACCAACCAACCAACACTTTGATGATGTTTAACTCTTTGACTGCCAGACGTTTTCAGAAAAGGGATGCCGTGAGTACCAGCCGATTTAAGCATTTTGACTGATCTTTCAAGGTCCATAGAAAATTATGTGTTTGGACTATGGAAACACACATACTACCAAAAAAAGATTGGACTCTCATCTTTCGTCAGAAAAAAAAAAGTTTGTTTCTACCTTATTCCATTTTTCAGTAATCCACAATAGAAAATGGTTAGTTTCACCTCTGTTTTGAAACAAACGTCTTTTAACGTCTTTGGCACTCCTCCATAGGATTTTACTAAACGTTATTTAACGTTTTTGGCAGTCAAAGAGTTAATCGGAAAGAGCAATATTTGGACAGATTGGAAGACATAATTGACATCCGAACTGAATGAAATTGATTTTGGAAATCTGAATGGATACCCAAGCCCTACTGACCAAGACAGTAAATCTCAACTGGGAATGCCAATAAATAACGTGAAGTCTCTTTTATGAACAAGTGTCCAATTTCTACAATGGATGCACAAATGCAAAGTTGATATATGCTATTCTTGAAAAACAAAATCCCCGAAAGATTTTTAGTAAAGCGAAGTCAATATTCTAAGAGGTCCTCGCTATGCTACTGTAGAATGAATGTGTACCGAAAGGATATCACTTGCCATCCGTGTTCATAACCAAGATGGATTGTCTGTCAGCCTCAGTGCAGTTAGCCCTCTCGCGCTGTTAGCATAGTGACACAAGTCACCTCAGTCGCCTTGGGATTATTATTATTTTTTTAACGCGCTTTAAATGCAGAATCAGAACCTTTTCAAAGGCCCCAGAGAAGATAAGAGCACGCCGGCATTGCGTGTCCGGAATACAAAAATGGCCTCCTTAGCATAGCGAGGCGAAAAGAGAACGATAACGGGCTGAGGTGAGAGCGCGCATAATGGCCAGATAAGGACATCTACGGCCACGCGGCTTGTCGCGTGAACCATGGAGAGATGTGCTCAAAGAAAAGACACGTGTGAGCTAACCGCCATTTTCTTTCACACCAAAAAAATCTAATCAAATTCTCTAGTTAATATTTTCACAAACGGTTTCAGTCTAGAGGTTTATTTCACAAAGTACACACCATTCTCTAGTTATTCTTTCAAGCAGCATGTTTCGCTCACGTCAGGCCAAGACTTTTGAAGCCGCGAGGCCGCCATATTGCTCCTCCCACGAAATGTTTCTCGGCGTACTTGGAGAACATTTGAGACCGTACTTAGAAGAAACAGCATGATTTATGATGTTTTAAATTTATTAAACATAAACATGAGGACTTCAGACATTTTACAAGGGAACGTGTATATTTATTTTATTAAAGAATTATAACTAATTCAACAAAAGATGCCTCTGCCAAATCTAATATTGGGGTCTAAGGAACTGAGTGATAAAAGAAAAAGGGGGTCTTCAAAGCAGCGCTTACGTCCACTTTTTTATCTTTATTTTGTTTTACTTGTTAAAAATTAGTGACCGCCCCACCACGACCCCCCGAACCCCCCTCCCCCATACAAACTGCCTACGAGCTATATATGTCTAGTCTGTACGTATACTGCTCACGAGACGGGAGGGGCAAGATGGCCGCCCCGTGACTTCAACGGCTTGCACGGGCTATCGGCTATCCGGTCATATATTCTGATCAGTGGTTCACTCTCTATTACATTATATATTAGGGGTGTGCCCCAAAAAAATAATTGATTCTCATAAGAATTGTAAATCTCATTTAGTACGATTCAGAATCGATTTTATGTAAATTATTTTATTCTTGTTTGTGTGTATTGGGAGCGCTGTTCATGTTGTACATGATTTGGCCACTTAGGGGCAGTGTGGTTCCGCACGTTATGATACATATATATATATATATATATATATATATATATGTCAAGTTATTATTTTTATTATGATAAAAGTTGTTTTTTTACAGCGTAGGACGTTAAGCTTCTTCTTTGTATACATTCCTGAAGCGTTTTGTATGAATAGCCGTTTTATTTTTGGTGTGATAAAAGTGCCGTGAGTAGCGCGCTAATTAGCATGAGTAGATCATGACGATTCTTTGCACGTCTATGAATTGAAGCATTTTGAATCAAAAATCATTCTAAATCGAAAATCGATTCTGAATTGAATCGCAGACCCAATAATCAGAATTGAATCAAATGGTGAGACAGTCAAAGATTCCCGCCCCCTATTATATAAGCAGCAGTGTATTAGCAGGTCGGGATTAAGTTGGTCCAGGGCCCCGAGAATATGTATAACCCCAAAACCGATGGAATTAGTTTTGTTGGGAACAAAAAAAGTCTTCAATTGAACGAGACTATCAGAAAATGGCTCCATTAGCATTTGCCCGTGGCCGAGACCCTGCCTCAAATTAGACCGCATTGATGCCGCGCCGTCATTCCTTTCCTTTTACCCGCTCGCCACGTGACGCATATTAAATCAGCGCGTGAATGATGAAGCTTATCTGGCTTAAATTAGAGAGACACGGCGAAGAATCCCCCTCGGGTTCGGTCGCCATGAATATTAAAGGCAAACTGGCAAGGTTACACAGAGGAGCGTCGACGGAAGAGAAGAAGTGGCGAAGCAACATGAAGGACAAAGAAAGCGGATGAAAGAAGAGGAGGAGGACGGATGTCGTTATAAATTAATATGGACGCTAATCATTCTGTTCACATGAAAAACTGCCTTACAAAAGGGGATAATTGAATTCCGGCATGCCACAAATTGGGCAAAATGAAACAGGCTGCTTGGCAAAGTCAACTTGTTTTTCTGTATTTTTCTTGACTTTTCCACTCTGTTAGTGGGACGTAGTGATAGACTACGTCGAGTTACGTTAGCATCATAGCAACAGAACCCATAGATGCTGGCGGTGTTCCACAAGGTTTCCTACTCGGTCCACAGACTTTTACAATAAATGCTAAGTGACACTCGTCCTCACCTGTCCTTGTTGACGCCTGCGTGCCCTAAATCCAAATCAACTGTGACTATTTGTAACATCTGCTGCTGTATCACCGCAGCTTTATTGACAACAACTTGTAGTTTGTTTACAGAGACAAATACTCCTGTTTTTTGGGGGTGATTAATTAAAGTCAGTTCCCTGTCAAAATGACAACATCCATGTTGACGCTTCTGGCCTTGCTCACGCGATAAGCAACGATCAGGGGAGCTCATCGTCCCCTCTTCGCCGCGTCAATAATAAATGCACTCGGATGTAAATGGCTTCCTTGCTCTTTGTATGACCTTGTAACGATGCTCTTTCATTTTCTTTTTTTTTTTTGCGTGAAACAATGACAGCTCTGCGGTTTTGAAAAAACAAATGTCCTTTGTCGTATGTCGTGTTCCAGATTGATGATATTCATTCACTTTATGTTTGTTACTAAACCTTCCCTTCAGGGTGTGCTCCAGCGCTGCAGGCAAAAATGCTACTAGTAGGGGTGCACCGATCGATCGGCCTGCGGATTTATCGGCCCCGATTTCCTTAATTTTGGAAAATCGGTGATCGGCAGATCCCTTAAAAATATATTGATCTTTTCCACCAATCTCATCTTCCTCCTCAGAGGGCTGAAAAAGTCAGCAACTGTCCTGTTCTGCTGAGATGACTAATAGCATTTTCATTTTTTTTTGAGAGAACAACTTCATCTGCAGTTAAAACAACCCATTAGTATTATTTCACCGATATTTTTCAATGTTTTCCAATAAAACAAGATTGCAACGCCGAAGGTATATGTTGCTTGTAATGGGAAAAAAACAATCGGGATAGACAGGTCAGACTTTTTAAAAGATCGGTGATTGGACAGGAAATTGTGGTCGATGCGCCCCTAGCTACTAGCTTTTGATAGATGGTGAATTATGGCAGTGGGAGAAGAAGTAACATAGTACAAATTAGAGCTGTCAAAATTAATCAACAAGTAATCGATTATCAAATTAATCAACAACTATTTTAATAATCGAGTAATCGTTTGGAGCCATTTTTTTTAATTTAAAATTGACCAACTCCTCTGATTTCAGCATATCAACAGTAATTATTCACCGATTTCTGTAGTCCTTCAAGTAAGAAGGCTGATTATCTTCGGTGTTTAATCCAAATAAGACATTTGCAAACATCTGTTTTTACTTTGGAAAACAATGTCCGAACCGGTAACATAGTACAACATCAACCCCCCTTTTTTAAAATCACTTTATGAATACAAAGTAGAAAATAAACACCAACCACTGGTTAATAAACAGTAATCAGGGAAAAAAAAAAGTGATACACTTAAATTAAAATTTATCCAATTAGTCGATTAATCGATTGAATAATCGATAGATGAATCGAATATATTCTAAAAATATTTGATAGTGATAGCACTAGTACAAATACTTCCTTCCATCCACTTTTACTACCACATAAATCCAAATGGACATGCTCAGGGTTCTTCCCACATGCGAGCAGCGTCAGTCTCACTCTGCATGTTTTTTGTTTAGTTTTTTTCCGATAGAAGCTGAGGAGCTTGTCATCCTCGACAGCTCTTCTTCGGGGAGAGAAGTCGCTAAAGGGCATTAGCACCACGTCCTCCGTGAATCACTTGGAGACGTCCTGTTGCCTGGACCTGGTGGAGGCCCGGAGGCTGCCATGTGACGTAGCCCATAAGATAACACTCCCTCTTAGTCAGTCATTTGTGTGTATTTCCTGCGTTAAACGCGCATAACACCCCTGGTGTGTCCTGCTAAAAGCGCTCATGTGGACAGCTTTGTTCAAATGTGTCCCGTGACTCATCTCATTATTTGTGCTGCATATTCAACGCAACCTCTCTTTTTTTATGCTTTCTAAGCAGTAGGCTGAATTATGATGCATCACTTTCTCATTGTCCAACCATCAAATAACTATTCATTGAGAATGTTACAAGAGTTTGTTGATTTGTTTTGAGCTGTGGCTCAGAACTCCTCAAAATACGACCAAAGCTAATATCGTAGCATAACTGACCTACATACATTTTCAACCTAAATTATATTTGTGTGATGTCATATCATTAAGAATATGTTATAAAACGTATTTTATGACAATTAGCCTAAAACACTTTGAGAAAGAAGCTTCAAAGAACACGTCACTAATAACTAATTTCCCAGTATTGGATTAGGCAATGTGTCGAAAGAATAAAAGTACAAATATCTCTGGCATCTTATTCCCTGAATTTTCTTTTAAACCGATTAAGTATCAAAATAAAAACATACCGTGTGCAACGCCGTTATCCTGGTCAAGTGACCGTGATGATGTAGCTCCCGTGCGTAAACGACAGCTGCCGTCATTCAACTTGAATGGGAGTTTGTTGACGTAATGGGCGAGAAAAAGACGTCTTCTATCCCAATTACTGCGCCAATTCTGATGTGAGTAAAAATCCTCAGCACGTCAGGTTTCATGTCATTCCGTGTCGGGGCGGGCTTCTCCTAATGTGGGCTAATGCGGCCTGAGCACACGACATGTAGCATGGCCTGGCATAGTAAAAGTCACCCGGATGTTTACCGTGCAGGTTAGGGACCGTCCACAACTTACATTTCCATAGTGCACAATGTCAACGGTGACTTGACTGGTAATTTGAGCCTCTGTAACATGCAAATTGTAGACGGTTTCCAACTCCGACTAGCAACAGCCGGCCGGCTGAATGAGTCGTTGTCCGCCACTTTCACCCGACTTTCGGCCGTGGACACAAATCTTTGGCGAGTTCTCCGTGGCCGTGGACACAAATCTTTGGCGAGTTTCTCCGTGGCTGTACCGCTTTTGGAGAAGTACGTCTTTGTTAAAGGGCGTGATTCCACCTCCGATGTCCGCCGTGGGATGCAACAATTCCGTGTGAGTGTCTTTGTTGTCATTAGCGGCCATGTCGTGTATGCGTGTGTTACGCACGTCACGATGATCACGCGACTGTCCAAAATGGCCGAAACCGTACAAAATGCAAAAGTATTCATAAAAAGTGCTATAAAAATCATAATCGCTCAACATGAATTGACATTTTTTTTCAGGAAAGAGTTGAAATGAACAATTTCACAGATTAGCTTTTAAGTTTTTTTACAAGTCTTGTATTCATTTCAGGTCACAAAGCAAGGGAAGTCAAGTCTTGAATGTAGGTTATTTTCAAGACAGACCAACGGTAAATGCTCTTTGCTTCCACATTAGTAATTGTATTTACGTATGTTCATTTGCGTGTGTTTATCCAACAAACATATCCTGTAGCAAAAAGGTTTTATAAATAAATACATGCTGGCTAACATAAGAACGTACACAATATTTTAAATGTTGAAAATAAAAGTGTTGTTCCAAGACACCACTGTTTTTCTTTAAATTTTTTTCAAGCATGGAAAAAAAGTATCACGCTTTTTTTTTTGTTATAAAAGTGAAAAAAATATCTTGCCATATATCTTAAATGGAACAATTTTGTAGACATTTCAAAATTTGGCCTATTTTCCAACAAAATTCTGCTCAAATTGTATCCCTTCACTATTCTTACTTGACACCAATTAAAGTAGCACAGTGGTAGCATACTTTCTTGTATTTGTGACTAATGTACACTTTGTAAAATGTAGACTGTTACTGAATTAGAAATCTGAACTTTAGTCTAATTCCCCCCCCCAAAAAATATTTCGATGTTAAGTACATTTGAATTCAGTTCGTACAGAACAAAAACGCCTGCTTGATAGGTGTTTTCAATTTACATGAATCTGGAAGCACATGGGAGCATCGAGATGAAGGTCGGTGTTCCTCACCGGAAGTCACCATGGCATCAAAACAGGATGCGACCATTCATGACAATCCTCCGCCAGGACGTTATGTAAGCGCTCCTACTAGAATAGCTTTGGATTTAATCGCCGAAGCCTGACAGCCGGCCTCTTTCTTTGCTCCCTGTCTTCTGTCTGCCTTGCCCGGGGTCGATTATAAAGTCATTTATTAAAAAGTAGTTGCAAGGTTGCCTTGTTGCAAAGGTAATTCCCTGACAAATGTGTCTGGCAGCATTGTAAGGGAAAGGTACGAATAGTGGCTATTAGAGTGGAATACTGTATACCATACAGACTGTTGCCATTTCCAGGCAATTTTGTTCTGAAGAGACCAAAATATACAGAGGAGGATGGTGACCGTGCAAATATGGCCGCTTGTAATCCAGTTAGCCACTAAATAAGTTATTATCCCCGACCTTGAGGCAACGTCTTTGCTGGAGTGTTTCAGCGCTAACTGTAGCGACCACGTAAACAAACACATCATCAGTTTACGTTTTTAAAAAAGGTCCCCTGAGAAGCGCCACAGTTTAGATTGCATTTCTTAAAACAAGCAAAGAAAAGAACCTTACGCAACCAGTAAAGTGTACCACTTAATCTCTTGCTTTTTGTTTACATTTAAGTTAGCATTAGCGGTTAACAGAAGTCGGGCGGAATATCACGTCCAAAATCACTACCAGTTACCACCATTCAAGTTTTATTTCATACCCGCATCAATAAACACACACATTCTCTCGCTAATTTAATACAGTAAGCTTTTAATACTTTACAAAAGAAAACTACTATGATTACATCATCTTCCCAAACTCCTTTTCAAAGATCTTGGAGCCATGATTGATGTTTTGATTTCATGTGAAAGTGTGACCTCTTAAAGGATAATTTTTTTACTTGTTGATATTTGTTTGTCGATGTTTTTTGTCACCGCCCTAGGAAGTATGAATATAAATTAGCTGTATGCTAGCTTCATCATATTTACCTACGTAGTGTTCATTAATGTGTATTGTGCCTTTCAAATAATAATATGCGGAACAGGCAGAAATTCATCTGTCCTTTCTTGACTTGACTAGTGAATTGTCTAAAAAAACATCCAGACTTTCAATCTTGCTCCACTCCGAGGCAAAAACATGAGAAATCAAATCAGTCTCGCCTCTTGCAGCTGATTTGTCAGGGTCTCATCTCACTCGGCCTCATCCTCGCGTCGGCGGGCGTCGCAGCTGATGAGGCGGCTGCAGCTGTGTTCCTGTTATCCCAGCTCCCGATGAACGCAGCAGCGTTTGACACTGTTTAAATTGGCCGTCCCACCTCCATCTCGCTGCCTGTGCAGCGTCAAGGCACAAAGTTAGCAGGATCCTGCTAACATAGCATAAGATTCTTTTGGATTTCTTTTTTTTTTTTTTTTTTTAGTTCAGAATTCATTTTCAATTAATCATGTGGTGATTGGAGTGCAATGTTTGGCTGCAACCAGCAGAGGCACTGCTGGCACAGGCTCGGCTGGTTCACCATATATATATACTGTATATATATATATATATATATATATATATATATATATATATATATATATATATATATATATATATATATATATATATATATCATTGGTTTATGTTTGTTTTACATGGACAAAAAAAAAAAAAAAAAAAAAATATATATATATATGTATTTTTTTTTTTCTGTCCATGTAAAACAAACATAATAAACCAATGACTCCTAAGCATGTATAATAAACGGCAAAAACAAATTTCACTTATTGCGGGTATTTTTTGGAACGTGACCCCAGTGATAAATGAGCAAAACACTATTAAATTAAAACATTGACTAATAATATTGCCTTTAGATGAGTGGTCTAAATTGTGTATAACTAACGATGAGTAAAGTCTTTCTTTTTGTTCATTTCTGTTGCCTGATTTAATTGCGTACTTCCTGCCCGTGGTGCGCAATCTTTACCCATGGCCTTCAATGCAAAAGATAGGACCAAGGTGGGCTCGTCAACATTCTGGCTTGAAAAGTATTCATGGCTAGAGTGTGCGCGTGTGTGTTTCTGGATTGGCCTGTTCCAAATCCGTCAGCATGATCTCCTCTTTTCCTCCTCCAGCCACAGCCAATTGATTCTCCACAGGCTGCCGGGCCGAGAAACGTCGCTTCCTGTCAGAGCCTGGAATAAGCGGGTGGGCGAACGGATTACTCTATTGTGGCGGTGAGGGCGCGCGGCGAGAGAATTCACATTATATTCAATTAAAAGCCGCAATTAGCAAAACAATGGCCCGAGGAAGAAGGAAAAAGCCCCAACCGCGTTCAGTTAGATTTTTCGATTGAAGTCGTAAAGAGAGAGTGCAGAAAATAAATGGCAAAATCAACAGCGTTTAATAGAAGAAGTGCTTAGAATCCTGTTCTCGCAGTAAAGTGAGACTTCGCCATTCACAGCTGTGATGCGTGAGGTGGGATGGTGGGAATGGCAAGCACGGGATGCCAGATGGAGACGAGAATGCGATTAGACGCAAGATTCGAGCCAGTGGATACTTACTCATCTGTTTCCTGTCTCTCTGTCATGTTCCCTCGCTGGGATGCTAGTAAAACTTTCTCGTTTTGGGATGTCGGTAAAACCACCAAAGTTTTGGATTAATGTGCTAACCTACACCTGTCCATCTATTTTAGAAACAAAATTCCTTGACTACAAAGTCAAAAGTTAAGTCTCGAGTTTGAACCCTTAAAAGCAAGTCAAACTAGTCCTAAGCTAGTCTCGAGTTACTCTCGCTAAAATCGAGTCAAATCGAGTCCTGGCTAAATTTCTATTTCTTGAGTTCAGCCAAAAGTTTTTTCTTTAGTCACTCTCAAAAACGATCAATCCATATTGAAGCAGGAACATCAAGTACATATTAGCATCGTTAGCGTTCCATATTCTTCGCTGCTAATTAACGAAGGCACCACACGCGGTTTTCTCGTCCTTTGATCGCGTCTCATCAGCATCTCTCCTTGTTGTTGACACGAAATCAACTTTGTCCCGCAACTTTTCATGTTGATATTCTGCCAGGTTCGTCTCCGCCATCTGCGCTACGTGTCAGCTAATCAAAACCAGAAAAAAAAAAGCGATTGCACACGCACGTGGCAAGCGATGAGGAGCAGGTGATGTGTTTAAAAATACACAAAGATTTGCATAATGAAAGAGGAAGGCGTTTGTTTGAAAGCGCCGTTCATTGACGCGGATGCGCGACAATTATGCACGAGGTCTATTTGCTGAACAACCAAGTCAGATGCTGAAAACTCAATTATTCCAAACATCGGATTGTTCGGGAATTGGAATGAAGTCAATATTTTGGAAAACATTCCTAAAAAGTCCTACAAAACTTCACATTTGAACTTTGAGGGGAAAATTCTGCCGCAAAAGTTCAAATACACTCGAGATTGTATGGACACCAAACTTTGGGGCAAATTTCAGAATTTGACCCATCATTTTGGAATTTGAATGTCATGAATATTGTAAAAACGAGACAACCACCACCATTTTGGGAGAAAATTCATTAATTAATCAACTTATTTATCTTAATTTATTTATCTATATGCTACTTGTTTATATGTTCGACAAACAAACAAACAAACAAAAATATATGTCAAAATCTTTCCGCGACCTCGGAATTGAAATTGCATCTAAGATCGTGAATCAAAAAAAAAGAAGGATAAATTTGCCTAAAAAGTCTTATTTTTACACTCAATAATCAAGAAACTTAAGTTGTCATGTTAAATTTCATTATCAAACTCAAGGCCCGGGGGCCAGATCCGGCCCGCCACATCATTTAATGAGGCCCGCCAAAACAAATTATATATGCGTTGACTTTGTTTCTTGCCAAAGTGCTGAAATTGCCCTAACCCTTTCTTTACTTATATTAAAATAAATGTTATATTTCAACAAAGCTGGCATCTGATTTCAAAACTAGTTATTTATCATTTCGTTGTGTAACTGTAATATGAGGCAATCTTACATTTATTTAGTTTCACAATCATAACGGTCCTCCGAAGGAAGCCCGAACTACCATGTGGCACGTGACAAAAACGCGTGTGGCGCCCCTACTTTAAATCGGTGCGGTTTATAAGGATTTTATGTGGGTAACACTTAGACCCTGAAGCAGATCATTTTTATGATTTTCTGAGGGACAAAAATGTTCTGAAGCCAAAATGAGAGTGGGGAAAAAAAGCTACTTCTATGCCCTCCCCAAAAAAGAAAAAAGAAACTCATAGCAGTAAATGCCTTTCGTGACTAAATGTTCACAAACTGGTCAGGTGTAAAGATGACCTGCAAGAATTTGAACGTGAGCATCAATAAATGTAATCAACATGTAAGGAATTTGAATCAACGCGTGCAGGTTCACTCGCACTCTGCATTTCTTCAATCTGACTGTACGCCCGCGTTCTCATTTAAAACGGCACGAGTAATGAAGGCTCGGCGGTGCAAAGGAAATCAGTGCAAATATGTCATTCCTATGAAAGGGGGAATTATTCTGCAACGTCTTATTGGTTCGCCGAGCGCTCCCAGGCCACATTTGCAACTCCCCGCTTGTTATCTCGCCGCAGTTAATTAAGAGCGCTGAACTAAAAGAGCCCGGGAACGGGATTTCTCTCGGAATTAAACATACACGTGCGAAGAAGCCGGTGGTAGACGCTACTTTTTCGCTTCATTTTACACAGCGAGAGGCAGACATTTTGTTTGTCCTCTGGGAATGCCAATCAAATTTTCATCTGCACCTTTTTCTGTGGAAAAACAAGATGGAGTATGTAAACAATAAATCGGGAATGGTACCTGAAGGGGGAAATGTGGATTTTTAGTCTGTCTTGCGTTCATGTTTTAACCCGTAGCATGGGACTGGTTATGAAACGGGAAGTTTGAGTTTTGGATGGCTCGCTCATTCACTCACTTGATACTTTATTTGGCTAGTCGAATGAGATAAAGATACCATATAAGCTACAATAACTCCACAGTTTGGCACGCCGATAGTTGGTCAAACATCAGCTAAGCTTCATGACAGGGTTGAATTAAGAAAATAAATTACAGCAATCCCCCATCCATTGCCAACAAAAACACTTTTAAAACAAAAAATAAAAATACAAAAGCATATATACACACATATATAAACACATTCGAGAGAGAAAGAGCAATAAAAAAAATATTGTCCTAACAATGCCTGTGTTTGCAGTAAACAAATCCAGTCAACAAATTTAACTTATCCTCTCACATTATACATCAATAATAATGCCCAAAGGTGTACTTTATAAAATGAACCGGCAGCCATCACTTTCTGTAGGCGTAAAAAGCAGGTTTGAAAATTTGACAGTAAATAATCTTCAGCATAAATTAGGTTTAGCTGAAAGACTTCCTGTTTTCATTCTTCTTTCAAACAGTGTCAGACAAAATAGTGTGCCGCCAGCTAGAGGTCAATGGTGGAATTACACACAAAACAAATGGGAGGAAGAATAAGATGGAGTTATACAAAAATGCAGTACGATATCCGCGAAATACCCTAACCTAATAGAAGAGGAAAACTTCATATTTAATATAATGAGTAAACATGGTCAACCTCAAACTCACTCAAAAAATGCACCATAGAGAGTTTTCATAGTTTGTTTTGAATGCCGTCTGTCAAAAGTCTACATAGAAACGCTTGTTCGACACCAAAGCAGTAACCCTATTCATTTTAATGTCTCATTGAAGTTTTTGGGCTTCTTTATATTTGATACCAAATAGCTCTGAAGCTTCCAGTAATCTTCCACTTTTCCAGTTTCCTTTAGCTCCTATGACACTTGTGAGGGGCGACGCAGTGTTTAAAATTGCATGACGAGGTCGTGCAGGCACGAAGCTGACAAACTTGCTGACGGCTGACAGAAGCGATGACATCAGCTGCCACTCGGACCACTGATGATGATCATCAAAGACGTGCCGGTGAAAGAAAGATGTAGTGGAATGTTTTTTTCCCCCCTGACTGCACATTCCCACTAGCTAGCTAGCTAATTAACGTAATTTTCTGTTTTGTTACCGTCACTATATTTTCCTCCAGAAATGTTGATCACTGTCCTAATTTTATGATATTCAGGCATTTAAATTCTGAAGTCTTGTGTGACTTTCAAACACACAGTATATTTTTTGCGAAAAACTCGACTGACACTAACTAACTAACTAACTAACTAACTAACAGTATCACAACTAAACCTGCATAATACGACTAACTAACTAACAAGATAATAATGGTAACAAACCCTTGACCATAACACTACCCTAAACCAACTGACACTAGAACAGAAAGTATCGAAAGTTGTTGAGCGCAAACCTCCAATGACATCTTCAGTGGACTATAAAGACAGAAGAAGTGCGTTTAAATCGGACGGAGCGGATGAAATTGAGATTAATGGCTAAAAGGTCTACGGTAAGAAAAACAGCCCGTCCCGCCAATGATAAATGAACACAATGTACACAACGTGTGGAACTTAAATGAACTGCTCGCCGCACAAGGTGGCTGCAGTCCTGATGACTCATTTACTGCAGCGCTGCTTTAAATCACCTTGGTGCACTTCTGATTCCTACCCTGTCTGGTATCTCAAATTATGTATTTAATTTTCCTGGATGTTATTCTTTGCGCAATAAAGTAAAGTAAAAACTCCGCATGAACCATTCCTAGACAGATGGTTCAAGGCCAAATGTAAAACTTTTGTGCTTCTTCGTGAGCAATGTTTCCCAGTCGCCCAGTAACCTTTGTTCTGCCCTCTGCTGGAGAGGAGAAGATTAATTGTGACAAGGCGACTGACTCTGAAGAAAACATTTCAAAACTCTTGTTCGACAGGCTCAGGCCGCGTCACAATGACAACACTGACAGGGTTTACCAGAAAAGCCATTTCAACTGTTTTTATGAAAACTTTACTTTGAATTCCAGGTCCCTCACAATATTGCAGACCTTCGAATTTCCCTTAGGAGACCCTTGATATTTGAATTTCCCATGGGAAAACAACAATATATTTCCAATGATTACCGAACTATCTTTAGGTGGTGATGCACAAAGGGTTTTGAGACTGAAGTTCTGCCTCATCAGAGGAGTCGAAGTATCTCTTGGACTTGGTCGTGAGTTCAGCGGAGTCTTGAATCAATGTGGTGCAGTGTGCAGTTCCAGACTGTCATGTTGGAGAGAGAATGAAACCAAAAGTCCAAAGCGTTCAATTCTCCAGTGGTTCTCTGTTTTTACACTCAGCGATTGTCATAAGCTGTGGGTAGTTACCGAAAGGACAAGGTCACTGGTACATGTGCGGAGTTTCTATCCTTAGAGAGAGTGCGGAGCTCAATCATCCAGGAGGCATGCAGAGGTTTTGCTCTCTTATTACATGTCAAGATAACGTAGAGGTGACTCGCGCATCTAAACAAAAATGCACTTTATATGTCGAGGGTACGGTGCTCTCTGCTTTTAGCCCATCTCTGAAGAGCAATGGGCAGTCATCATGGAGCGCCTGGGGATCAAATCCAGATCTTGTGACACCACATTGGTCAAGGGAACTGGCTTGAAATTGACCCTCTATGTGAATGCCCTCTGGTCACTTCCCTGGTGTGGTGCTCCTAGCAGCTAGAGAAGACCTTGGGGCAAACAGACACATTGGAGTGACTACTGTATGTCTCACAGGGAATGGCCCTGGACTTCTTTGGTTGAACTCACGGAGGTAGCCAGGAGACAGGGAAGTCTGGCCTTCCCTACTTAGACTGCTGCCTCTCAGACCATTCTCATGTCGTGTGCCTCTGATCACAACCAAGTTGTTTCCTTTGGTAGATGTCTGGGCTCAGCCTTGGGGATAAGTTGTCTGGTAACGGACAGAGAGCTGTTTTGGTCCCTCGTGGATGCCTTCCAGGTAAGGTGTAATTGGCAAGGTCCAACTGGTGCACACCGAGGCTGATGGAGAGACTCTAGCTCACTGCTAGCCTGGGAAGACCTCACTGTCCCTTTGGAAAAACTCTAGGAGCTGGACAGAGGCAGAAAAGTCTGAGCCTCACTTACTGATCCTACTGCCCTCTACCCATACCAAGAGACTTTTTCTTTTTCTGTTGTCTACCTGGTCAAGCTTTAGGTAGTGACCCTTGGCACGGTGTCTGGGCTAACTCATCGAGATCTATCATCCAGAGGAACTCAGAGCTGAGTCGCTCTATCTATTTAAGCCGCCTCCCTGATGCCTCCCTGGCGCAAGGTCCAAATTGCCAGGGAGGAGTTCTTAGGGTAGATCTAGGGCACACGCTTGGGACTATGTCTCACAGACGGCCTGGTAATGCCTCAGTATCCCATTGGAAGAACTCGGAAGCTGGCCCTTTTTATTCTTCTTCTCTTAATTTGGTAAATTAAGTGTTTTTTTAAAAATCCAAATCTTCTTCCGATTATGAGGGGATTTTACACAGTGTGTCCCAAAACAAAGCTCAGTGCTTTTCTGGCCGAGTTTGATTGCCTCTGTATTATGTATTTTTGCTATGTTTATTTTGAGAATGAAGTGTTTTAACTGGAGGGCATTGGTGCTTCTTTGGTTCTGGTCTGGAGTATCCATTGTGTCATTAACATTGTGGTGTAGCCTGGTCCGGTCTCTGTACGTCGTCTTGTCCTAGATGGCTTGTTTCATAAAAAAATGACAACTACTGCAGCATTAAACTTTTTAGGACATGAAAAAAAGACGTGTTTTCCGGCGTGTTTACCATCTGGAGAACCTAAACATGCACTTTACTTTCAATTTACACCCGATAACAATAATAGGCTGCGCTCAATCAGCCGTATCAGCCTGGCTGTGTTGAAAATCATCATGGCGTGCAATTTCCCAGAAGCCACTTCAGCTTTTCCAGTCTTGTTCTGCTTCCTCACATCATACAGGAGTAGGGAAGGGGAGGGGTTTGGGTGGGGGGGGGGTCACTTGACAGGCGCATCCTGACATGCGCTGCATCTTCTCTGCAGCTGCAACGCAGCGTGAATAATGATTGAGCGCCTATCGACGATGCTAACAGGCACGAGCACGCACGGTCTGGTCCTGCGTCATGTGCCGACGGTGTGAGCTCGACGGCTCGAGAGGCTTTGGGGGAATACAGCCTTGGGAGTCATTAGCAATGATGCAAAAAAGAGGTGATTTTCAAGAATATGCAGATGTTGATCTGAATTTGTGTTTTTTTGTCTGTTTTGTTTTTTAATCTTTTGCCAGTGGCAGCACCAACACAACCCTCTAACCCCTGTCTCTCAAAGTTATTAGGGTGTTTTGCACCCCCCCCCCCCTCTGCTCTACAGAGATAACAAGCTGCTGCTGACTCTTCTTCACCCAAACCGGCGCTCGCTTATCGTCCTTAAACACACCGCTCCCTTGAAACTAATTATAATGCCGCCAGTACAGTCCAAGGATTTTTTTTTCTTCAAACCCAAATGCTCCTCACTTGGTCCCCCTCTTCTTTTTTTTCTTCTTTTTTTTTTTTACTCCGGACCAACTCAGGTGACAATCCCAGGGCAGTTTGGATAAAAACATTGACAAGAGAAACGCTGCCAAATACTTTGTATTTTCCAGTTGACTGTGCCCACCAAACGATACAAAAATCATTCATGTATGGGACATATACAGCCTCTGACCAAAACATCTCTTTTCAAAGATAATAAGGTTCAGTTTTGACAGACACTTTTAGATTCTGAGGTAGAGAAGGGCAATTATGGAACATAGGACACTGTCAGTATTGTTGTTAACATGGTTCTACACTTACAGTGACACAATTCATATGCACATGGAAACTACTATAAAATACTACTATACGCTATATATACTATTACTATTATTTTAGATATTTTATTTCATTATTTAATTAGATTATCATAGTTTATTAACACATTATGTATATTTAAATGCTAGTATAAATAGCTAGTGGTGATAACATCAATTCAAAATCAGATAAAAGATATACAGTTTATTTTGAAAAGAATTTCGACATTAAAACGTCTTATTTAATTTCTAGTTTAGTCTTTTAGCTATTAATTTAGTATAACTAAAAAATATATAATTGTATGTAATTAAGAGGTGTACAGATACCATAAACATCAAACCAAATAAAACGTAAAACCAAAAGTAAAATCATGATTTGACTGTGAAAGAAACACCATGAGGAATTTACTTTGAAAATTGTCTTTACTTTGAAAATTATTTATATATTTGATGGTTTTATTTATTTAATTATTTTATTTATTTATTACAATTATATATACTTTGTTTTATATTAAATTGTTTATTTTGTAATGCCCAATTTAATTATTGAATCCATTATTAATATTGTTTAATTCAGTATTATATTATTTAATTCAATTACAATAAACAAAAATGCATAATAAAATAAACCTTCACTCATTTCCTGTTTAAATTGACAGCCTTATATAGTCATTTCTAGCCCCCACCATCCTTTTTGTTTGCTAGCCCCGCCCTAATGTGCTTCACCTGTGCCTAATGTGGCCATAATCTTAATGTGGCTACGGTATTTAAATCCAGCTCGTCCTCTCCTGACATGACAAGCATCATTCGGCTGGTAGACCTCTTGCTGGCCTCTGGCTGGATGCTAACAGGTTCACCATTTTGTTACATGTAAACAAGTCACATTTTTGTTAAACTGTGCACCTTTTACGTTGACTTATGCTAGCTTCTGCTGAAGTGTGCTGTTTAGCTGTCTTTCCACAAAGTTCCTTCAAGTTGCATTTGACCTGTTTAAACTGAAACCAGTGAATCCACAGTGACTTTTATGTGAGTATACTTAATTGTAATTGGATGAGACTCGAGTGTTGTTCCTGTGTTGAGCCTCGTAATGAATATAGAAATCCTGAATGAAGCTTTTGTTTATTAGCATTATCACAAGTGGATGTTGCCTTGAAGGAAACTGGGAAGAAGTAGTTGTGCTGCATTCAGTCATTGGTTCGATTGTTGCTGTATTTTTTGCAATGCAGCTTTCCTGTTGGTCAGAAGCGCTCCAGTCGGGGTGCTTCGCAGGCGACTGATTGAAACCTGATGGATAATTTATGTTCTGGAGGTAAGCCTGTAATTTCCAGGGGTGGGCAACTGGGGTCGGCCGCTATGAATGATTTATATGTCAACATTATCCATAACTTTGTCTCGTAAATTCAGCCGGTCGTTAATCCAGCCCAAATGCCACACCGCACGAGGGAAAAATCGGATGACTTTGAGAGGCGCTTAGCGTGAGAGTTTAGCGGTCGTCTTGGTGACACGAGTCAACGCGCTGTTGACGGTTTGTTTGCAGCGCTTTGGGCTAATTAGCTGCCAATTAGCATGCGTACTCCCCAGAGTGTACGACTCAGCGGAGATGAGTTTAGTGTTCCCACGGCAAAACAATTCCAAGTGTACCAAAATGCATTGCAACAAAGCATGTGACATCGTGGTTCTCCATTCATATTGGTCGCAGGAATCTAAACAGGAAGTGAATAACCCAAAATGGTGCTAAAGTCGAATTTGTTGGTTCATTCAAATTCCTACTCTTTACATTTTTTCCTATGGCAAAAATATGTTTATTAGTGATCTTTAGAGATTTGACACCAATTTTTTTAAACAAGTTAAGAATCTTTTAAATTAGGGATAGTATGGAGGACCAAAGCTGCCAAAATTCAAAATAAATAAATATATAATAAATAAAAGAGAAAATAAAAACGGATATAGAAAATATAATTAAAAAATTTAATTAAAAAAATAACAAAAAAAATATAAATGGAAATAAAAACAACTATATATATATATATATATATATATATATATATATATATATATAGCAGACGCTCTGTCAGGTCGAAATGTTATTCAAATGAGGGGGCGGTCTTAAGCGTGTCTTGGGTTGGGCTCGGCAATATTTTTTCCTTGTCCCTTTTTTTCTTTTTTTTTTACTTTAAATGAATATTGGCTTCAAATATCGGTTATCGGCCCCCTTGACTACAAATAATCGGTATTGGCCTTGAAAAAAACATATCGGTCTATCTCTACTTTCAATCCTATTAGTTTACAAGTGTTAAAACCTGTTTACAACATGCTACCGCACTAGTATTCACTGAGCACTGAGTTCAACAACTCGTTCAAAGACTGTCGAGTGTGACAAAAATCACCCCTCGACTAATCTTCCCGTTTAGCCTCGAGCTATTCCCTTGTTAGCGCTGTTGCTAACTATAATACATTCTTCCATCTACATGTTGGAGCTCGGCTCAGTAGTACAATGACTGGAGATGGCGCAGTCCTCAGCTGGTGTGCATGTCATTAGGCTACAACTTGTCCACACACTCAAGCGTCTGTTCACAAACACAATTAGCCACAAACAGCCTTCATTTCTCCGGTGGATCATTAACGCCGGGGCTTTTGTGCTTCTCCCGGCTGCCAATCAATACACACACGCGGCGCTCGAGTTGGACAGCCAATATATATAAGCCCGGCTTGGGGGGGGGGGGGGGTGATTTTTAAAAAAAATTTTGGTCAACGCTTCAAAAAGATCAACACTCCGGGGGCATCCGGCAAAGGTTTCCCGAGAGCAGCGAGTCTGCCAAAATGGTTTCAAAGCAATTGAAGCCGACATTTTACTTGGCGAAGCGGGACTGCGCTCGACTTTCCCAAAACATTGATTGACTTTTAAGTGACTTTGTAGCGGCCTTGTTATCAGCGCTCCCCCTCATCACCCCCCCGTCCTCCAAAAGTGCTGACTCCAGCTTCGCACCGCTCGTCACCGCTTCTTGCATTAGCACTTTAAAGCGCATCTGTTGCCTGCCGGGGCAATTACTGCCGCAGATTTGATATTTCCACACGAACATTCCTCCTAATCATACCGAAAATGAGGTTGGAATCTTAAATGGAAGGAACTAATGTCGGAGAGAAGCTAGCCATGGCTTCTTGGTGCTTTCTTAGCATGGGGGTGACCCACATTTTTCCCTGCCTCGGAGGACTTGGCTTTGTTTTCGGGGTTGCATCTCTCCGTCTGGTCATTTCAAACATGGAAGGCTTCCTTTAAACAAAGCCATATGCTGTGTGGACACACAAACACACTTTGCATTCTGAATAAATTTGCCATGAGCAGCTCCCCATCACAGGCGCCTAAATAAAAGATTTTTCTAAGAAAAAGACCGCCATCCGGAACAATGGATTTGTAAACCGGAAAACAAAACAAAAAATGCTCTGTCTGTCATGTTGCATGCCAAAACATCAGTTGGTGCTATCATCTCCAACCAAAATTTCGGATTTTGCCTATTAGCAACCTGAAGAAAGTTATTTATTCTTTTTTTTTTTTACTGTTGTTCCGATACCGCTATCTGGAGAGACCTCTGCATTAAAACAGTGGCATCGGCAAGTACGAGCAAGTAACATGCCGATGCCATTATTTCCGACGCTGATAAAGGATTTTGGATGCAGCATCTTATGTCTTGCTTGTGGATGACATTCACTGATGTGTGATGTGTTCACAAATAGTGCGGCTACAAATAGTAGTGGTCTTGGTACAGAGCCTTGAGGGATTCCATGACTTTTAATCAATTGTCGTCTGTACTCTCTTTAAAGCAATATAACTCAAATTTGAATTTCTATTTTTAACTTATGACAATAAGTAAATAACTTGCAAGTGCTTCCTCCCGGACTTCACCTGCTACTATTTTATATTCATGGCACACATTTTCCACTTGGATTTAACAGTGGTTGCGTTGCTGTAGCTCATTTGGTGACCTAATGACTATACAAGAGGATGAACAACAGTTGTTGTTTGTGGCTGGTGGGCGGGGGTGAGGGGGCATCTTTGTGCATTTGGCCGCAACGCTGTCATTGAAAAGTTGGCAGCCGCAGCAGCTTTGCATCGTAATTCTCGACAAGACTTTGGAGTTTTTTGGGAACAGGCAGCTGCCAATTGCGAGCGCCTGGCCTCACCTCGCCGCTCTTCCCCGACGGTGATGGATGAGCCTGTCTCGTCCTCTCACCTTGCTGCCGTAATTGAGGCTCCACTTCACTGTTGTCGAGTCGCACGTTTACGGACGACCTGAAGTCAGTCGCAATACTCTTACTTCCATTTTTGGCTATTCTACCCACTCCTGATCCAGCTTTAATTGTCCATAGGTGTGAATGTGACAATTTAAGATCAAAAAAATTTGCCACAAAATGACATATGCTACTACTACTGTGTTTGGAATACATGAGAAATTCCACAAGATGTCCATGAGGATGCTTGATAGTCCGCAATAGCTTAGCATTTCCTTTCTGAAGCATTCCAGGATAAATTCCAGAATATGTTTGCCAGCTGAGGCGGAGGCGGGGAGGATGGCGAGCATTTGCAAAGGTGTTTGGCACGTGAAAGTCGTCCTTGGTTGCAAGGTCTTGGCAAAGGCTCTCGTGGGATCAGGTGCCTTTTCTGTCTTCCAGGTGGCTGAAGTTGAGAGCCCACACGACATCTGCGAGTCCCCTCTTCAAAACATCCGGATTTGAAGCAGAGATGTGACAACCTCGCGCCATCCATCAGGTTTTACACTTCTCCGTCCATCTGTTCCATTCATTCAACCATCCTATTAGTGATCTACCAAGAGAAGTTAACAATGTAATAAAAATGTGAGAGCAGTGAAAGCAGACCGTCAATCGGCGTTGCACTTTCCTTGTTGACTCGAACCATTCAATGGTGGTGTTGCAAAAAAAGAAGTAAAACACACTCGTGGCATTCGTCTTCTACAGTATGTGTATTTTGTTTATTTTATTGAGTAACGTTTTTTATATTAAAATTAGTGCTGTTAAAGCGTTAAAAATATTGTCTTAATCATGTATTAACGCAGATTAATCACACTATTAATTTTGACCGCAGATGATCCTTTATCTTGACAGCAGATGGTCATGTTAAAGGTAGCACAAGTTGTGTTTGAGCAATCAACATAACTGCATGCATTAAAGTAAAGCATTTAATAAATGTTTATGTATGATATTCAGAATATTTGTTCATGTCAAACTATTGAGGTCATTTTTCCCCCCATTTTAAATTATGTAAAGTATTAACTGATTAGAAAATGAGGAGGGTGTGAGCATGTGCAGTGGATCATTTTTTTTGAAGGCGTCCTCATAACATTAAATAAATGTAAAAAAAAATAACACAGGTGCTTTTAAAATTTGGCGGGCAAAAAATGTTGATTAAAAAAAGCCTTTTTAATTAACCAATTTAATCGTGATTAATAAAAATTCTAAAATGTAATTAATCTGATTTAGAAACGTAATCGTTTGACATCTCTAATTACAATTTAAGAAATAATAATAGTTGGGTAAAATGAGTGCCCTATTGACCATCGATGGTCATGCATGTACACTGTAAAAAATGAAAAGATTTTTTTTTTTTACGTTTTTACGGCAGCTGGGACGCCATAAAATCACTTTCTTGTAAAAACACAATTCCCCCCCCCCCCCCCCCCCATAATTAAAGTAAAGTTTTTAAACTGTAATATAACAGTATATGACAAGATGTGTTGGAGAAGGGCAACATGCAAAACCTGCAGGACACCTCTGATTTATAGCATTTATTCCACCTTACGAGGCTCTCAAAGCGCTTTCCATTTTGATGAGTCATTCACCTTCTGATGACACAGCATTAGGAGTTCGATATTTTGCTCAAGGATACTTCAAGATGTTCATCAAGGGGATCAAACCCACAATGTGTTTGACATGTAAAATCTGTTTATTCTTGTAAATCAATTGATAAAATTCGTTTTTTTTCTAACAGTCTAGTTCATTGAAACTGCCCTACTGTTTGATAGTTGCAACATCAGTTTTGTAGCATTGTTGGTCTTGCTACTCACATTGGTGTATGAATGATGCGAATGTTTGGTGGCGGTCGGAGAGGCCGTAGGCGCACACTGTCGCTGTCAGCCTGCTCCAGGGCAGCTGTGGCTACTGAAGTAGTTTACCGCGTGTGAATATGTGAGTGCATGAATAATGTATCCATTCCATTTTAAAGCGTCCTTGAGTGTCTAGAAAAGCACTATATAAATCTGATGCATTATTATTATTATTATTATTATTATTATTGTGTTGCTTTCACCAATTCCCCAATTTTCATTTGTTTTGGCGTCACTAGCAAATCTCTGTTGGGGCCCTCCAATTGAATGAATGAAGCACATTATCTCCCTTTTCCCAAGTAAATCCAGTGGCTGTGATGGAGGACAGTGGAACAATGTGGAACAAGCCATTGGAGGGGTGGTGGGGGGGGGGGGTATTGCGGCCGGCGGAGGGCGAGCGAGCGGCCTTCCCAAAGCGTGTTGCACTTGTCGTTTAGTCGCTCTTGTCACGGTGGATCAAAGCGTTGGCCGCTGCCCCTCGCGCGCTTGCTCACAATATGCCTGCTTGCAAGCCTCATCTGAGTACGGCGATGGATTAGGCCAAGCCATGAATTCAAATGGAGGGGGGTGTAGGCCTACAGGGGGTGGCATGTTGCTATTTCTGGCTGGAGTCGCATAAACTACATCTTCAACGTCTTGCTTGCGGGCATTCATTTGTGCCCTGGCCCCGCTTTTGAAAGAAATTCAGCTGTGAGGACGGAAAATGAAGTGCGCTTTAGCTGCTCCACGTGCAATTGATTCAGTCAGTCAGCGCGATATTGAGAAACCGATAGCCACTTTTACTTCTCTAATCTTGGCTGCCAAAGTTAAGTCTTCATCGATGCTCAAGTGAAATCATTCTGATTTTTTTTTCTCCCTTGTTTGGATTTGTGGATTTTGTTTTCAGACATATTAGTGTAATTCAGTCTTTACGACCGTTTTAGTGTACGTTATTCTATTCGTCATTGAGAATTGCTGATCAATAATTTATAGTGTAAATGCTCTACCATGGTAAAAAAAAAAAATAGAATTTGTTTGCTTGAATGCCCAGTTCTTCTCAAACAGTGTGGTGGGCCCTCTAAGGGGTGCGGGTGGGGGACATGGGTGTGACCTAAAGGGACATTCAGCAGCTTCACCATGTTTACTTCGAACTCTGGGTTCCACTAGTTGGCCCAAGTCTGGAGATCTCAGAGCCCTGCTGGGTTTGTATTCAGTCAGCATTTCTTGAATATGTTCAGGATCCAAACCATTCAGTGATTTATAGACCAGGAGCAGAATTTTGAAATCTATTTTTAGAGCAGTTTTTTTTTTTAGTAGTTTTTGTTTATTTAAATGCTTTATTTTAGTTTGTACTAGTTTTAGTTTATTTAATATAAGGAGTGTTTATCGAGTGCAAGATAAAAAAAAAAAAAAGGTCTCTAAGTTTTGTGTAAAAAGTAAATAAAACTACAATTCTCAAACGACTGTTTGACTTTCCTTCTTCTGACAGACGCACGGCAATGTTGAGATAAATAACAACAAATAGTTTAAAATGAATCCTTGAAAGCTCATCTATGATATAACGTAAGATGAAGTCTGTTAGTTTTCGTTTTTTTTTTTTTAAAGCATTTTCTTTTTTTATTTCATTTTGTTAAAAATGTTTTAGCAATTTTAGTTATCTTTATTTTGTTATTATATAATAAGTTTGATGTCCTACATAAATTATGGTAATTTTGGCAGATTTGTCCTTTCAGGAGTGTGTCAAGAAAGCTGGCAGGTGTCGTCACGGGAAAAGCGTTCTGATCCGAGCAATTTTGACGGCAATGGCATTTTCCCGTGGCTATTAATAGTTGCCACCGAGTGAGTCGGTTGGCTGGCGAGTGGGTGACGCCACGCAAGTTTTTTCCCCCTCCCTCAAATCAGGTTTTTTTTTTCCCTTGATAACTTCATTCCTTCCCATCACTCCCGCATTCCTGTAGGCGCTCCTTTTTAAACATTAATGCACAGGTTCTCCTCTGCTCGATAAATAAGCACTTAATAAAATGCCAGTTAATATTTAATAGCCTCATTGTGCATTATTAAAAAAAACATTAGTCAGTCTGGCTTTTCCTGTCCTGTTTTGCTAATTAAGCATGCAGGTTTTTGTCTTCAACTCAAAGTGGCCACCATGGAATACAATTCATCCAGTTATTTCCATGTGTGTCAATGGGAATGTCAACATTATGTTCCGTGACATTGGTTGACTTCCAAGTTGTTCTAAATTCAAGACAAATTTCTTATAATGAATACATTCCAGGCCCCACCTGCTCCGGGCATCCACATTGCTTGGCGCCATCTAGTGGCATTTAATTGCCAAAGGGCTATGTTAAAGTGAGTTGGCACACTTCATTTAAAGGGATAGTTGACTCATTGAGCCAACAATAAGTTATTTTTTTATATTTTGTCCAGAATGAATTTCATAATGTCATTATTTTTCATGTACAATTAATACCTTTAAAAACAATTTTTTCCACTTGCTGGCGACTGAAGATGACATCACCTGTGCTGAGGAGCAATCATGACCCAGAAAACAGGTAAGCCATGATTGCTCGTTACCTACTTCCTCAGCACAGGTGATGTCATCTTCAGTTGACAGCAAATGGAAAAATTTATTTTTAACACATTCACTCCCAGCTATTTTTACTGAAGCAACCTCCTTCGCTCCTGGCTGTTTTACTGGATTTTGACTGATTTTGCAAGGCCCACAGAATATTGTGTTCTATTGCTATAAAAACATGGAACCTAAGAAAGATTAGAGTTTCCTCTTTCATCAGGAGAAAAAAAGTCTACGTCTATCTGTTTCCGTTTTGCAGCACTTAGCATGGCCCTGGTTCATCTCTTTTGCACTGTTGCCACCTGCCGGTCATTTTTTAAATAACTACCATTGCTTCAACCGTTTTGTGCAGTTCAGAGACTGCATCAAAGCCTTCTGTGTGCTTTAGCATAAAAAAAAACAAAAAAAACGTATAAATATGTTTTTGGGACCATGGTAATATTTAAAATAGAACGTTTTTATACATTTTTCGGAGTAAATGAGTTAAAGGTATTCATTGTACATGAAAAATAAGGAAGTTATCAAATCACAAAATCATAACTTTTTACTGCTGAAAATGGCTCAATGAGTCAAGTATCACTTTAAATATAAGAAGCACACTGCCTCACATTTTGTCAAAGTGAGTTGAGGAGCTTCAGTTAGACAATAAAATTGCTTTGCCACCACCTCGTGGCATCTTAATGCCAAGGAACTTTGTTGAAGTGACTTGAGACTTGTCCTTTAAACAAAAGTGGTGCTTTGGCACCATCTACTGGCCTTTAGGTATCGAGGAACTATGTTGAAGTGAACTTGTGAGCATCACTTGTCAGCCGTTCTTGTTTGATTAAAAGAAAAAAATTGCTTGTGGAGGAGGCACTTACGAATAAATATTCCCTTGACACAAGGTCTAACAAATAATAAAATAACCACTCTGAGATGAATGTTCAAGCTTGTTATTGCATGAAATGGCTAATTTAATTGTTTTTGTTTTCACAATTTTTTATATTTCACTATTTCCACTGTTCCCTTCTTGTTTATTTGACTCCTTACCTTTGTGTGCCATGTTTGTCAAAAGCACACTGGGAAAATAAATAAAGCCGCGTTAAATTAGAGGAAAATGGCCCGACTCTCGATTTAGTGCCTGTCGGCCGCCGTTATTTGAATACACCGCTGCAGGAAGTAGCCAAAGTAAAGCGCGGAAAATCACTTTGCAACGTGTGAAATGGTCTAATTGGCATGAGTTAATGTGAATGAACGTACGCTAAAATTAGAGAGCTCGCCAGAAGGAACACTTGACTGCCCGTCCAGACAGGACTCACTTGCATTAAGGACTTTTTTTTTTTTTGCTTGCGTAATCCTGCTAATACCCTTAAATAAACAAAAGTCTAGTTTAAAAAAATCAAGAGTTGCGCAATAACGGTTAAAATAAAAACACAAAATAAATTAATTACTAAATATCAGAAGTAGGTATGTAAATAAAATTGATAATAAATTAAAAACTCACGAAGTAGCTAAGTGAATATGTAAATAAGTAAAATAAGAATCAATAAAGTAATAACGCAAAATACATTTGAGACTGTTCCACTCCAGTCCTGAAGAGGGCAGTGGTGCCCATTAGCAAGCTTGACAACTTCACAAAGATTTTTTTTTTTGCGCAATTCCTGTTACTAACTATGGCTCGTAATTTCCGATTAAATTAAGATGTCATTACTTGATCCGGAAGTTAAATTGCTGCTGTCTATTTAAAGAACACTTATCTAATCAAAATGTGTACAGTAAACCATACACTCTAAAAAAAAAAAAAAAAATTGTACTCAACTTTATTTCTTATTTAGTGGTTGCACAAAATAAAATCATCAATTTAAAATATGTTTCTGGATCAAGATGATTTTATTGTGTGCAACCAAAAAAAATCACTAAACTTTGTTTATCACCACAGATGATGTCACAGCATGTCCACAGCTCACAATCGCATGTGCTTCCTCCGCCTACTTTTGTTGCGTTCTCACGGCACGCCTTCGCCGCGGTGGCGTCTGCGTGCCGGAAGAGAGAAATTAGAGGCGGGTGAGAGGAGAGGAAGCGGCGTCTCTTGACAGGCGTGTGACAGCGCCTTTAATCACCGCAGCCATTTGTGCTGTCAGCGCAAAAGAGAGTCACAAGAGGGAAGAGTGTATATAGTGTGAACCCCAAACACCAAATGACTGTGTGAGAAACGCCGCAGTGCACTTTTGATTGACACTGCCTAGAGGTATTCATGTAACGGCTATGTATGTATTCTGTATCGCACAAGAGTCGACAAAACTCCACATCGGTGAATCTCAACTCAACATCTGTCCGTTCTCCTCGCGAGCAAAAATAATCTAAGTCTCTTGTCTTCCTTCCTTGTCTGTTGTTTATTAAATGTTCAAGGTTGATCAAACTTGACAAATAATCTTATATGGGACCTCATTAGTCTAAACATGACATTCCGATTAATATTACATTTGTTGAATATGAGTTGTGAAGCACAATACAGCCGTCTTTATCCATCTCAGGGGGCGGCCATTTTGCCGCTTGCTGTCAACTGAAGATGACATCAATGTTGCTCAGGTCTCCGGTAACAACCAATCACACAGCAGCTTGAGAAAACAGGTGAGCTTTGATTGGATGTTGTCTGAGCCCTGCAAATGTAAATATAAAAATGTTGGAGGAACTCAGTTATTTCAAGGCAACAAATTTAGATGCGATTTTAGGTTCGGCAATTCAACAACATATTTAAAAGATTTGCTGTTGTGAAAATGGACTTTTCTGCATTTCTCCACGAAGACATTTAAGAATGAGTTTACATAGCTAATTGTTCCTTGTATTGTCCCCTAAGTAAAAACATTTTTTGTTGCGCCAACACTGTTGCCATGAATGTCAATAATTCCTATATTAAATGTGTTTGAACTTAAATGACTATTTTAGCCCCAAAAAATACAAATTGTTTTTCTACAGTGTATAACGCGTGAATGACTCGCGTGTGTGCGTGTGCTGCAGCATGGAGCCGATGCAGGCAAAAGGTGCTCGCATGCAACTAATTGACCTATTTGTAAAAGTCACCAGCTACTGTTGTTCTCCTTATTGGTCAGCTTGTGTTCGTACATGATGACTCACCGTTGTGTGATTCAGCTGATAACCGCCGGCACTTTTGTTATTTTTTCTTTCTTCGTTTTTTTTAACTCTCCTTCTCACCTCTACTGCCAATACGGAGGCGTGCGCAGAGGTCACAATACATTTTATATTCATGATTGAGCAGAGGATGGGGCATAAATAAGTCAATGCAAAAAGGAAAATCGGGAAATGATCACAAAATGGGGAGGAAAAAATCGCTCCTTTGAGTTTTAGGGAATAAAAGTCTCTAAATCTTGACCAGTGTGGTATTTTGACAAAAGCATGTTAAGACAATTGGAACGGTTTGAAATTGTGATACATAAATAAACAAATGAATGAATAAATAATTTAATATAATATAATATAAATATATTATATATAATATAAATAATATAATAATAATAAATAAAACAGGTAGGGTTTTTTTTCGTAAACCTTGGCATTTATATCCAGTTTAATGCACAAAAATCAACTTTTAGATCAGGATGAATACAAACTTACGTACATCTGATCGCTGCTAGTTAAAAAAAATAAAATAAAATCATAGCAGCGGGTACTTTGTGATAGACTTCATTTTTGGAAAATCACGTACAAAATAATTGGCTTTTTTTTTTAACTTACTTGTTACCAAACATGTTTAGTGACAGGAATATAACAATCTTCATACGTCTGCGCAAGTCTGATTGTACGAAAATTAGCTGTTGGTGGACAAGAATAGCGGTTAGCTTCGCTAGCGGCTAGACTTTGCTAGCTTTGGCTATTCTGTTTGCTGCTACTTAAATTTTTTTTTAAAAATCATACCGGTGGTACCTTGGCATAGACTAGGGTGACCAAACCATTTTCTTATGAAAATGTCCGGTTGGCATTGCGTGACTATTAGGAGGTGAAGTACACTGTGTAACTCCGACTGGTACCACAATTTCAAGGTCCAGGGTAAGTGTCCTCTGAAATGGAAATATGGTCACCCGAGAATAGATTTCATTTTTGGGAAATCACATCTAAATTAACCCCCCAAATTTTTTGATTTGACTTTCTTGTTACCAAACATGTTTAGTGACAGGAATACAACACTCTTCATACGTCTGCGCAGGTCTGATTGTACGAAAATTAGCTGTTGGTGGACAAGAATAGCGGTTAGCATTGCTAGTGATTAGCCTTTGCTAGCTTTAGCTATTCTGGTCGCTGCTAGCTACCATGGGATGGACTTCATTTTTGGAAAATCATCATTGTAATAGTCCGGCGATGAAAGCAGACCGGCAAGTTAAAAGCCCTCTCATAAATTGGCCTATTAGAAGGCGAGACGTTTAAAACGCATCATTAGGAATTAATCGACCTTAGGCGCTAGTAAGCTACTAAACGGTTCAAATTCAACCCCTCGTACAAATTGCACTTAATAATATGTTTGGAATGTATAATGGGAGGTGGTGGATGGCTGGAGAACATGCCGCATGCACCAAGTATGTGTGTGACGGTAAAATATGGTGGAGGGTGGGGTGTGTGAGCGGGGACGAGTGGTTGGCGGCAAGAAGAAGAAAAGAGTATTTATCAGCAAACGGCAGCACGGTTTGCCACTTCCATCTCCGAGTAATCCCGCCCGCAGCCGAGATCACAAACGGCACACGGGAGCACAATGCTATTTATGTGAAGCCACACATACACAGCGCATGCAACGCACTTGCACTCCATCCTGAGGAGCGAGAGTTTCTGCGATGTGTTCCACTTGCACCGAATATGATGGTACGACAGGAACATTCAGTGTAGTGGATGAGGAGTATGGCCTTTATCAAGATAATGCACTTTTTTTTGCTTTCTGTTTTTAGCTTTCACCAAGTCGGTGGTCATGTCTATCGAAACAGAATACGCAAAAGTTTCAAGGATTCTTGCCCCAAATTGAACAGGAAATTATTTAAGTCTGAAGCAGCCATTTTAGGCAAATTCCAGTGCTTGTACTGAAAAACTCCTACGAGGGAATCCGGCCATATATCAGGGATGTGATTTTTCCGCTAATTCGCGGAATTCCGCTTTTTTTATCTCCCCCCCCCAAAAAAAATCCAATTATTTTTTTTATTATTATTTTTTTTAATTTTTAAATTTTTTTTTTTTTTTTTTTTAGTAGTAGTAGTAGTAGTTCATTGTGTATGCACATGACTCCGACAGATAACATCTTCTGCTATAACAGACATTTGTGGTATGCTCTAATATGAGTTACTTTTCATTTGGTCATGATACAATTATTTGTTCATGAAATTTGAACTCTTCAACATTATTTATGTGTTAACTTAGTAATCACATGAGTTAGATATGATGATATTCTCAGTGATAGTTTTTAAAAGCAAAGGCAGTCCAATGTTTTTGAATGTGACTGATTTTGAGTTGACTAAAACTGCCATTTTATATGGGATGGTTCAATATACATTGAACATTTATGCTGTTGTTTTGTACTTAAAAACACGGAAAACCCATGAGCTCCGGGGGGCTCTGCCCCCCTTGTCCCCCCACCAGGGCACTGCCCTGGACCTAGCTGGGTGCCAGCGGCCCCCAGACCCCCGGCTAAATCTTCAGATAATTTCACTTTGGTCAAATCACATCCCTGATATATGGAATCACCTTTCTGGAGATATCAACATGCCTGAAAATCCACCAATTTCGACACAGCCATGATTTTGGTGATAATGGATGAATTTTAGGGGGGAAAATAAGTCCGAAATTCGAGACATACGTCTGTTGTGACGGCATACATGAAAAATCTCAAGGAGTTATGTGTAAAACCGAACACTAACTCGGATATTTTGCTTTGAAGCATCCATTTTAGGCTAATTTCAGGGTTTGCACTTTGACAAAGTTCTGCTCGGGAACTCTGCCAAATGATCCCCAATCACAAGCAGGTATCCGTAGATTGATGGGCAATACTAAATTGCAAAGTTCTTTGGCCTATGGCGGCCATTTGCTGTCGACTCACAGCTTATATTTGTTTTGAGAATTGAATGGAAGGCTGTATATACGTACACGTCATCGATCATTACTTTTTATCTATAGAACCTGATTGGAAAAATGTATCCCACCCCTGACTTGTCAATGCCATCCAAAAAATTGACATGAAATATATAGAACATTGTGAGTCTTTGAGGCTTAAGATTAAAACCTTGTAGGTTCCCTTTCAGGAAAACCCTATTCATTAGCTTTTATTGCCAGCTTGTTCAGCGTGCACTGTGGGAATTCTTTAATGGTATAAACAACGCTTCATGCATACAAAAAAACCTGGCCGTCTGGTTAAAGCCAACAAAGTGTAGGTAAAGTCACATTGCTTGCACCTTGATGATGTCCTGAACACTGTAGCTTCAACCACAACACTGACATTTTCTACTCGTCTTATCAAATGATGAGTAACTTTATGCGGGGAATTCTACTCTGTGCCCACAGCCAGGAGCATGTAAATAATTCATCGAGCTCATTTCTTGCCAGCTTGGTTACGTTAGAGTTCTACGGTGTCACACTTTTATAGTACCTTGTCACAACTTCAGTTTCAATGACTGTAGGTTGTGTTTTTAAACTAAAACAATGTCATGACAAATTCTGTCAACGAGGAAAAAGTGTCAACGTAAAAACATGAATTGGTTAATGCTGGCTAATACATTTTTTTAAATCATGGCAATCCCGCAGTAGTTACGCACCTGAGAGGCTTTGAACATACTAGTGTTGACATTAAGAGCAATCTGATTGGATGGTAAATACATTTTTTAGTCAGTTATAAATGTTTGGCTAGCATAGTCCTTGAGGACAAGGAACCATCTTAGGTGCACTTGAGTGAGAAGAACCCCATGATTTTTCCCAGCCAATCCCGAAATACTCAACCATTTCGACAGGTGGGCATTCCGTCAATTATTCGGTAACGGCTATTTTGTTGACGATTGACGGCAAACGTCAAAAATTGACGTTCTAAGCATTCACAAAAGGTGTTTTTTTGTCCGTCAATTCGGCAATTCGTCAACGACTGACGTCCCAATTTGAATGACGATCGACGGACCATCGATGGATGCCCACTTTGAATGACGGAAACGTTGCTGAGCGATCGGTAAAAGACGGATTGACGGTTCATCTTAAAGTATTGATGGATTGACGATGACGGAAGGGTGTCCCGACTGTTGACGATTGCTGAATGACGGACACTCAGAATTCATTGACGCGCCCACCTCTGCATTTCGAAACAGTTCTGCCTGCATTTCATTTGTTAACATTAATGAGAATGTATTTTAATGGCCGTACAAGAAGTCATTGGTGTAGACTTCCTTCCACTGCAGACTTTCTTTCCATATTTGGGCAATTTCCCTACCTATACTCTGTCCAAAAAATGCAGAAGAATGCAAATGAGCAAGCAGTTTTCATTGTCCGGGCAATCTTAGAGGACATGGCTGCTAAAGCGCGTCGGGACTTTGATTACGGGATCGCTTTGTTATAATTGCATAGCGATCAATCACACGGCGAATACTTGTGTAATTAATTAGCCCCTACAAACACTGCGGAGGTCAAACAGAGAGTCTGTCCCACGCATGTCTACTTGAGTTGGTGACTTTAATTCTGTAAATTGTTTATGAGACCGGAGGGTTTGTTGAAGAGCATAACATCGGGGGTAGCACCTCCCTCGCCGTATCTACCTGTGGCGTAGATGGCTTGGCAATGTCAGGTGGAACAGATGAAGAGTGTCTGGCTCCTCAGAAATGCTTGTCCTGAGAGTCGCCTGGCTGAGTTTCTCCCATGGCACCACTGCGGGCCTCGGATCCCCTCTGTCTCCTGCTGTCGCTTTCCATTTCTCTCCATTTCTTTTCTTCTTTTTTTTTTTACACTGTGCCTCCTTCGCTTCGCCCTTGGTTGCTCTCACTGTCATTCCTTACTCCGGTGCTGCTTATCGTCCCGGAACGTCCTCCTCTCCACCTTCCCCAGACCTCAGCCGTTCCATTTGACGTTTGATTTAGTCATTGGTTATTTATGTGAAGGAGATGATACAAGCGGTCTGCTCTCTCTAACTCGCCACTTATAGTCTAAACTGGACTTTGGGCTCTGGTTTACTTGGCAAAAGTGTCCTTAATAACCTGTGTACCATTACGGAAACAATCTAACAACTCAGGGTACAGGTTTTTCCACCTAGTAAATAGTTCTCATCCAGATTGAGGGTTCTAGACCTCAGAGAAATTTGCCGTCAGGTGTGTGATGTGATTTCACTTTCCTTTCTTTTCTTTGGTCCTTCCTCGGGTCTCCTGACGGCCTCACGACTCTGGCTGGAAGTGTTCGGTTTAGGTGAACGGTATGGGATTTTTTAATAGGTTTTAGGTGAACTAATGAATACACTCGCACGCACGCACGCACACACGCACATACACATCCTCACCCACATACAAAAAAAAAAAAAAGATAAAAAGAGCAATGATGATGACATGTCAAATTGGTAAAATTACCGAATGAACAATACTGAGCTCTCCAGAAAAAGAAAAAGGTGTGTGATGGTTAGCTGTTACCCTCTGGAAAGCGTAGGATGGTACGTCTGCAATCTGGCAACCATACCAAAGAATTTTTCTTCAAATCCAGTTTGAGGCTACTCCTTTTCAGACTTCCGTCAGAAGTGGATTGGTTAGTCATTCCAAACGTGGAAATGCCAGCGAGTTGAAATGTGCTATCACTAGCATTGTGTATGTAAACTAGCTAGCACGCAAAAGGCTTTTTCTTCAAATCCAAGTTGAGGATAGTGCTTCTCTGATTTCTAAGCCAAATTTGTGGTCAGAAGTGTGGTTGGTCAACCATTACGCCGCCATTTGAAGACGTTGGATATGTGCCATCACCACGGTTGTGTACATAATGTGGCTCCCACGCTTAAGCCAGTTTGTGGGTACTCCTCAGACTTCTGTCACAAATGTGGAAGTGCCAGGGAGATGTAGTGTTCTGCCACTACGATTGTATGCACAATCTGGCAACCTCTTAAATGAATGCTGAGGGCACTCATGCTCAGATTCTGATTGCGTCGGCAGAAGTGGAGTGGTTAGCCATGAAGCCGCACTTTGTGTCTGGAACCTTACTAGGGGTTGTGTTAGCGATCTGGCTACTATTCCAAAGGTTCTTTGTCCAAATCCAGGTTGAGGGTACTCATCCTTAGACCTCTGAGGCAAATGCTGTCAGAAGAGACAAACATGGAGTCCAAGTTGTAAACAATGGAGGACATCTGGGCAGAAACAAATCCTTTTTGTCTCTCCCCATTTCATTAAAAAACAATTTCCCAGCACCTTCTTACGGGGCTCTTCACTCCTGGCAAAAGCTTCAACTGCTGCTATCCGGCGGCCAGCCAGGGGAAAGACCCTGGCTCTCGGCCATGACGGAGGACATTGACGCTCCATTCCAGCTCTTGATGAAAGCCATCAAGAGAAGGCCTGTGTAGCGTTAAGTGCACATTAGCTGGCGTTAGAAGTATCCACATCTCCTTTTCTAACCCCACTTCCGCTCTAAATGCTTTAAAATGGAATTGTTGCATCATAAGGCAATGTATATGTCATCATACTCTTTTAATAAGATGTCTAATAAATTGTGCAAGCTTACTCTTAAGTGTCCAAAATGTGATGTAACCGGCCTCGTTTTTGCTTAAATTGGAAGCTATTTGGGAAATTGTTACTTCTTAGAGGCTTTTAAGCTCAAAGATTTATCCACTTGCAAGGCGTCTTTTCACAAAAAAGACCTATCTTTTTTTATACTTTATTTTTTCATCCGAGACAGTCACAGACACATGCAGAATGAAAACGACACTGTTGTGTGTGTGTGTGCGTGCGTGCGTGCGTGGGATTCCTTCCCAAAGAGTCGCTGAACAACACGACAGTCGCCCCTGATGCGAGCTGGGAAAACCTGCGTGGGATTCCCATCTGTTCAGCACTGGGGTAACGGCTGCGGTCCATTATGCATAAAACACACAAAACTCATTCAGAAAGTCGGTCAGACTTGAGGTCATGTAGGGACACAATACATCAAAAATAAATATGCATCAAAGTACAAAAACAAAAGTTTCAGGACAAAACCCAGGTGACAAAACATTGCACCCTAAAGGATATTGCCGAGTGCCTCCCTACGATGAGATATTGTAATCCCAAGGTAACATTAAAAGTTAACCTTTTCCAGGGTCACAAAGGTACATGTATGCTCCAATGCAATCATTTACATTTAACCCAGCGGTTAGCCAACATACCTCGGAGGGCACCTAAGAGAAGAGAATGAATGTCGTTTTTACGAGAAAAAATCCTGAATTTAAAAGACTTCCTTGAGCCAACATGAAAACGGATTTTAGTCTACTGAGCGAGCGAGAATTCAGTTCTCAAATTAAGCTTAGGTCTGGCGTTATTATCCTAGAAACATGGGCAGGACTTGTTTGTTATTCATTAAACCCACTTCCTTGTTCCTCAGCCAGGCCACGTCTTGATTGGCTGCGTTCGGTCACAATTCAACCAGTCATGACATGGGGGTCGTCAGATTTCCCCACACACGTGGATTTTTTTTCATTATCGGAAATGCTGAACACGTTCTCGGCCCCAACCGCTTTCAGACCCTTTTATTGGCGCAGTTATTCAACACACCTCAGTCCACTGGATAATCTTATAAAATATAGAATAATCTCATGCGGCCCACTTATTTTTGTGTGCCCCAGGCATAAAATTGTCTACCCGCAAGACAAATGATTGTATTTCAACTCGTGCCTTTCAAGGCAACAAAGGTACAGACAGGCATGATCCCAGAAATTAAGAGTAAAGGCTCCAGACAATTTCCCGCTACATGTGCACTGTTGTACCCACTTGTACCATTAAGTTCAGCGTCAAGAGTGTCTGATGTTGGGATCATCCAGCATCCCAAACCCCAAGTTTATAGCAGCTAAAAAAACAATATACAGAGGTTTGATTTTCAGCACGATTTTCGAGAAACAAAATTAAGAGTTTTTGCTGTTTTCCAGATGTAATCAGTAGAAAGACACCACCTTCTAGTTTATAGTGACTATTTTTTTGTTGTTTTTTAAAATAAAAACAGTTTTAAGAAGCTGCAGGATGATTTTAATTTGCATGAATAGTTTTATGACGCAGTAGCGTCAGATGTGCACATCTCGGCTGCTCAATATGCCTGCACTTTTATTGACCTCAATGCCATAACAAATGTTGCTACACAAGAAAGAATTAGGAAGTTACCATGCAAATTATTATTTTTTTTTTTTGGTGGGGGGGGGGACCTTGGCATAAAACCTTGCAATGGTTTCTCCTGAGACGGTGCAGATGTTTCCTTTCAATTTATTCCATTAATTCCACACACATCAAAGCAATGCCGTTGCTAAAAGTAGATGTTCCTTTCTTAATAAACTCATGAAATATGAATTGTAACAATATGCATCAGGATCTCCATATCCGCAGACTTTCAATATTGATAGGGACAACCAAACAACGCTTGGATTTACAGACATCCATTTACACTTGTATGTGCGCATACTGTAGTAGCCTACATGTATATGCGTATATATATATATTTGTATACTGTATATGTGTGTATGTAAATACTGATATTACGTACTGCGTATTGTATATGCACATTGCATATATATATATTACACTGATCATTTTAAAGTAAATATAGTCGCGCATGCGTATGATGGGAAAACAAATGTTTTAAGTGTCAGACGGCCGTGCACCTGCCCTGGACGCTGAAAAAAAAGCGAATGGGGCGCATTTGCGTTGTGACTGCAGCCGCATCCAGACTCACTGGCCGCCTCTGGCTGATGCTCACTCACTCGCTCGCCCACCCCTCCAACTCCCCTCCCTCTTCTTCCTCCCCTCCCTCCTCTTCCTCATTTTGGTGGCGCTGTGCGCAAAGCTCCAGCGCCGGACTGCATGCAGTTTTGACGGTCCAAAAACGCTGGTGGACATTTCCAAAGGAACAAGAAGAAAAGGGGGAGAAGAAACGAAGAAAGCAAGGCAGACATGGATATTTGAATGCTTTCCATGCGTCACTTTATTTTCTTTCTTTTTATTATGATTTGTGTCCTTCCTGCATGTCGATGTGGCTCTTGCCCCGCGGGCTGTTAAATGAGAAGCCGCTGCAGCTTCAAATGTCTCCAATCAGTTTGTAAGCGCCACAAGATGAGGATTTCTTCTCGCCGCTGGTTTTTGTTGATATTTTGGGGCTTGTGGGGACTGTCGCTGGCTGCTTTCCCCAGCAGCGTCCAGATCGGTAAGTGCCGGCAATACTCGAGTGTTTTTTTTATTTTATTTTATTTTATTTTATTGAAATTCCAAGAATGGACCGTGAATGAATGCATGTGCGCGGACTTTCCTGCCAGAGTCTCTTGCATTTTGATTCCGACGCGTTTTCTTGGACGTGTGCGCGTAAATCTTGGTTACGTGCATGTTTTAAGCGCACGCGTACTCCGTGCGTGTGTGTTGGTGTGAGGATCGAGGCAAGGCAAAGCAAAGCAAGAGAGCGTGCATCCCGTCAGCGCACTGCAGCAAAGTGACTGCTTTTCTCCATGCAGCTTGCATGTGCACGGAATGTCGCGTGTGTGCGCCGCAATTAAACTCCACGGAGATTGGCAGGGTTCGTCCAATGACTGGCGTGCCTTTAAAGCAAGGGTGGGAAACCTGCGGGTGGTGGGCTACTTGGGGTTTGGTCCAGTACTCTGACAACCATAATTCTTATATGCAGTGGTGCCTTGAGATGTGATTTTTTTTTTCTTTCTGCCTGATGGGCACACACTTATGTGCTCTATATTGTGGCAACAAGCAGCAGTTTGAAAGAGAAACAAATTTGTCAACAATTCGCAAAAAAAAAGAGAGCCTTTGAGCTGTTTATTGCCACTCTCAGTTAAAGTTTAATAAAACAAATAGAATTGCAAATTTTATATTTTTAAAGCAACCACATTGCTTAGCCTTCCAATCCTCTGTTTTAATGCTAATGCTAATTATATAAATAATAATAATAATAAAAATGTTGCCGTGCTTAACACATTTTTTGTTGAGTTGGGCCTGAATCCAAAATGGATCTCAGTTTTTCTCTATCACGTTAGTTTGTTTTTGAACTACATGATCCCTGTTTTCTTTATAAAAAGAAAATGTAAACATAAATAAAACACAAAGATGAAATAGTTAAAAGCTTTGAAAAGTAAAAAAACAAAAACAAAGCAAAGTAGGACTTATAAGTTTGGTCACAAGTTTAAGAGACAAATTGCCACGTAGCTGGAGAGGATTCTAATCGTAATCAGCTGCTCTTACTACAGTCTTACTACAACTAATCGGGAATTTTGCTTATTTGGACGGTAAGATGGAGAGAAAAAAACTAATTGCAATTTTGGAATCCGCACGCCAATTTTAATCAGAATAAAAACGTCACTCAACAAAATCATTTTTTTTAATTCTCAAATTATTCTTCAATGTGACGTAAGTGTAGAGTCGAGGCATCCCAATGAACAATGTATCCGTTGGTCTGTCCTATACTGCCTCCGGTGGCCAAGTTTAGCACAGCAAAGGGGGAGCAGTACAATGGCCATGCAATTGACGCGGCAAGATAAAAACTCATTTTATTAAGTAATATAATAAATGAATGAATTGATTCTTTAGTTGATGGCATGATGGAGTAGTGTTTAGCATATTCACCTGAAAGCCAGAAGATCTTTGCTACTTCGGCTTTCTCCCTCATAGGGTCATTGAAGACTAAATTGAAACGTACGAGTGATTGGTTGTTTATGTGCCTCTGTGATTGGCTGGCAACCAGTCCGGGGGCCTACCCCATCTCTCTCACCCATGGCCTGTAAAGTGGACAACCGCTATAGAAAATGGATGAATGGATTTTTATTTTATGGCGTCGACATCTCGCCGCCATTGTGATGCGAAATGGCAGGCTGTTCCAATGATTGTGCTTGTCTCTTTATATTATGTGATACACTATAGCACCCCCAGGGAGTTCAGAGGTCGTCTTCTGTTATGAAAGCTGGACCGGCGGCGGCTTGCCATTGTGCTGTTAGTGGAAATAAAAGTAAAGTGGCTGGATCTGCTACCATTTCTGGCTTATGTAGCGTTGCTACTGATGGTAGCCGCGCCTTGAGAATCTCCTTCAGTACTGCAGTTGTAAATTTAATTTTTTTTATTTTCTAGTCTGGATTTACACTGCATGCTTTAAGTGGCACAATTCTGGGAGAACAGGAATGTGGAGGTTAGATTCATTTTAGTCAACGGAGGGTTCGAGGCAGCCCATACTAAATGCTATGTAACGTTTAATATTTGGATTATTTATCTTATTTTACGTCTGTCAGTGTAAATGATCGCTGCTCACACAGACCTGCAAAAATGACTAACAAGCAAGCCAGGTCGCTCGTTGGTGAATGTCAAGTCAAGTCAATTGTATTTATACAGCGGCAAAGTCTCAACAGAGGCACGTTAAACATTGAGCAGGTCAAGAACGACACTCCTAACGCATTGAAGAAATCGAACCCCATGTGAATAAGATCTTGCAACGGAGGCAAGGGGAAAAACTCTTCAGGAGGAAACCTTGAACAAGACTCAAGCCCTGGAGGGAGACCGTTTGTCTCAGGTGGCTTTAATTGAAATGGCGAGACAGATGGGGAAAACAGGAAAGAGGGTTTGAGTGAGCAGGGGAGGAATGAGAGAATAATGGGCATTGCAGCATGCCACTTTGTAAACAACTACAATATATATATATATATATATAAATATATATATGTATGTATCATATATTATTTCCCAAGCCTTATCTTAAACCGTCTTTTGAATATTTTCCTCGTGAAGGTTGACGTAGCGTTGTCGTTTTTGCAAAATGTACCCGTTTTCAGGCACCGAAGTTCTGCTGTCATGTCATCAAACAAATCAAATGTGCCACTGGCACATTACAAGCATTATCAGTGTTATGCTAACGCTAACCTCATTATCACGATGGAGCCTTTTATTAGGATACCCGTTCATACGGAAAACAAAACTGAAAGCGCATTAATATTTATGCCAGCTCAATAGTGCAACTATACTTCACAAAAATTCTACAACGTCCTTTTTTGCGGCCATGTTGACCGTTTTTAGCATTTAGACGGAAATGATGGGTGAATGTTTTTTTTATAAAGTTTGACTACGGGAAGCCGAGAACCTTTGCATTTTCAGGCCCTTAAAAAACAATCGTCGTTATTGTTGTAAAGAAGCTCCCGAAACAACACAATTGTAATTCATGAACAAAGCTAACAATACGATATTATCAGAGTATTTGACTTTTAACGGTGGTGTCAATTAAGCGATGCTCCGTATCGGACGAATTACGATGTCTACATTATGAAACTAAAGGAAGTCAGCATCTTCTATCACATGTAGCATTAAGAAAATGAAATGATGTACAAGAAAAGATCATGGGAATCGCTATGAATTGTGAACCTAACTTTCCACTATTTCACAATATTGAAATTTTGAAGATATTTAAGATAACCGTTTCAGTCATAGCAGTCATGTGTTGGACACACTTCTAATAATTTTCTTTTTGCCAAACTTTCTGCATGCCCAGGATGGGTTTTGCTGCTGGCTGCCCCAGCATGCGTTGCCTCACATTGGATTGGGGGGTGCGAACATCCCCGACAGGAAATCCATCCACATTGGATAAAGATCCTGCTTACGATGATTAAACTTTATGTCTTTAAAGTTGGCGCTCATCAATACGACACCCTTAAGGCACTTCTCCCCAACTTATTTTTTTCTTTCTTTCTTTCTTCCACTCACAACCAATTGTACTTCTAAAAGTCCATTCTGACTCATTGGTTGGTTTGTTCTCCAGTCGGGAATAAACACAGACTAGATTTGGTAGCAAATTTAGGTTCAAGGAGGTTAAAAATAAATAAATACACACTTGCTTGAAAGGGCATTTGCACGCAGGAAATCTGGCCCGAAGGCATGCTTTTGAAATGTGAAGCAAACTGCCTCCAACGTAAAATACCTTTGACATTTGCACAAGCATGAACATCCATAATGAGGAGCTTTGTACATGAATTAGGTTGGAATGTCAAGAAGGCCGAGAGGAACCAATCGTTGGATTTTATGCTAAGCTTGCATTTTCATCAACTTTATTATGACTGTTTGCCTTTTGTCAAAGCAACGTCGGGGTCCGCAGTAGCCCACCTTGATGGTATTAGCAAACCATGCTAACCACATCTCGTCTATTGTTGGGGAAAATGCACTGTACGTATTTTAACATCTCTGGCACAAACTCCGAGGGCATCCGGTGGATGGATTGTCACATTTGACAGAAGCATTCATCTTTCCCCTGTTGATGCATTGGCCCATGACTTTGGTGATCCCCTGATATTTCCCGCTGGGGTTCCGCCGGTGGTCTGACATTCATCATTGCCGCTGAACGGACAACGCGGCATGCGATGGATTGCGATGACGTGTGGCACAGATGTTGCCGCGTACCTCCGGGTGATCTGGCGATCTCCTGACTTTGCTGCCCAAAGATGCCGTCGGGTTGGTACGGAAACAGTTGATGAACAAACACAAGCCAGGAATGGATCGGATGACATTCCCATTGGCCCCGCTCCAATTTGTCTTTCGCGCTGTACGGCTGCTGTTTACCTGCTAACACGGATTAGATGCGGAATATACTGTAGAGAAATGAATATTGGAATTGTCACGGGTCCTTAAAGTTCTTGCGATTAGGATTCCTATTTTTGGTCAAGTGGTTCAAGATGCCATGCTGAAGATGGAACAGATAAGGAGAAGTGTTTGGCTTCCTGGTATTTTGATGAAATCGTACCTTTTGGTTGAGCTGTTTGGGTCGAGCGATTAAGAAATCTAGTTTAAGATCTAAACCTTCCCAGATGGTCTACGGCAGGAGTAGGCAACCCTGGTCTTCAAGAGCCGCCTGTTTTCCATGTCTCCCTCCTCCAACACAGCTGACTCATTTTATCAGCTCATCAAGCTCTGTAGAAGCCTGGTAACGATTCCTGTTCATCAAATCAGCTGTGTTGGTGGAGGGAGACATGAAAGACAGACAGGACAGTGGCTCTCAAGGACCAGGGTTCCCTAACCCTGGTCTAGGGGTTTAGATTGCCTGTTATAAGATGTGAAGGTTCATGTTATTTTGATTGCTGGTTCCTTTTGGTCTCGCTGTTTGAGTCGATTATGACATACGGAACGTCGGTTTGTCATCATGCTGTCAATATCTTGGTTTCGGATTTCGATGTTCCAGTTTGCATACGATCTCATTCTGGGGTGGGCAATCCTGGTCCTCGAGGGCAGGACTCCTGCACGCTGTCAGGCTTTGCGGAGCTTGCTGATGAGCTGATCATGTCAATCATGTTTGTTGGAGAAGGGAAACATAAAACCCGCACTCCTGACCTCGTTGTTCAGTTTCCTGGTTTTACGTCATGATCGACTCCCTTTACGGCAGGCTTCCCCAATCCTGGTCATGGAGGGCCGCAGTCTTTCCGTCCTCCAACGCACCTGATTCTAAAGATCAGGATCATTATCAGGCTTCTTCCGAGCTCGGTGATGAGCTGATTCTATGAAAGACCAGGATTGGGGAAGCCGTCTTTACGGGAAATTGAACCGAAAGCATAATCTGACCAACCACGGTGTTCCCGATGCAGTCTTCCCGAGACCCTCATCCAACATCGTTTTTGTTCCCCCTCAGGCGGCTTGTTCATCCGAAACACGGATCAGGAGTACACGGCCTTCCGCTTGGCCATCTTTCTGCACAACACCAGCCCCAATGCCTCAGAAGCGCCCTTCAACCTGGTGCCTCACGTGGACAACATCGAGACGGCAAACAGCTTCGCCGTCACCAACGCCTGTAAGTCGCTCTCGTCAGCTTTTATCAGCGCTTTGTTTGACATGACGCAAGGTTTGTTGGGTCTTATCTTAATTTCATCACCTGCATTGCTCATCGAGGATAGCTGGATGTTATTTGTCACTGTCGTTTGGATTGTTTTGCAAAAGGTGATGCAATTCTAAGATGTGGTGCATGACAAAAATAAGCAGACTATTATTGATAAAAAGGTTTACTTATTTTTTTATTTTAAAGTACAATTTTTCAAACTGGAGTCTTGAGCTCTGCAAAATAAACCGTATGTATTTTCATTTATTTTTTAAGAACAGAGTCCTAATTTTTAACTGATTGTCATGTGCGGCAACAGGTGCTGTCATTTTGGTTAGCAACAGTGATCAGAAGAGCCCAGCGAGCGCTTAGCTAAAATTACCGAACCTGCGTGTCTACCAGAATGCTAATTGCCATTGAAGACAACTTACCATAATGCAAGGTCATCTTAAATACTTCGACTTTGCGCAGAGATCCTTGGTGGGTGCTGCTGTTTTGGTTAGCAACAGAGCATAGGTTTTGTTTATCTATTTAACTAACCTACGTATTCACCAGAACATTAATCACCATGAATTAAAGATGTTGTCCTCATATAATGTGAGATCACCTTGAATTTTGTACTGAACTTGCTGTAGGTGCTGCTGTTCCGGTAAGCAACAGAGTTCAAATGGGTTTAGAAATGGGATAGAACTGAGATCACTATTTTCAAATTTTTGTCTATTTGAAGGAGGCATTTATTTTTCTTCATCACGCAACGATGGTTAAATTTTAATAGAAGGGAGGACGCCGACTGGTTGTGATGTGATGCAAAAGAACGTCTGTGTTGTGTTGATTCATATGTTAAGTTGTGCGTCGTCATGCTGCCAGTCAAATGCAATGTGTGTGCGTTTGTGTGCGCATGCGTCCACAATGTGTGCCACGGATCCCACGGACACACACACTTACTAATTGAAGTAGGCGGTGTTTGTTTTAGTGACCATCCCCGGGGAAAGCAACCTCCTTCCTTCTGGCCGTGCGTGTCTTCAATGTTTGTGTGTGTCGGTGGCGGGCGGGGGCCAAGAATGGTTGGGGGGGGGGGGGGTCTTGCAAAGGCCATAAAGCACGGCGGCCCAATGTCTCGCGCTATGTGCATTGTGATTCGCTGTTAGAAAAATCAATGTGTAAACTAAGCAGAGAATGAAGTGCCGTGAGCTCGCTTTGCCAATCGAAGGTTGTGTTTTTTGTCTGCGACTTTTGTCTTTTTTTTTTTGTATGCGACAGATTTCAAATCTGAGATAAGAAGACGTTCCTCGTATCTATTCGATATGTCTGCTTTTCAGACAGGCAGTAGAAAATATCATATTGCCCCTCTCGGCCCAAAAATAGCCGACTGTCTGTGTATAAATGTAGAAAGATTGGTAATGTGACAACGCTCATTCCAAGCAATTGAAACGGGGTCAAATACAATTAATACACGGTATAGAAATTGGACAATAAAATAACAAATATCTGCTTTAAAGGTGGTCTTTTGTCCAAAAAGTAGTCACTGTTATTCCATAATCTGGCTGTGACTTTTTTTTTTTTCTTTTTCTTCAGGAGAGCTCAGTATTGTTCATTCGATTTGACATCATCATTGCTCTCCTTTTTTTTTTTTTTTTAAAAAACAAATAAATTAAAAAAATTTAATATATATTTTTTTAAATATATATACACATATATATATATATATATACATATACACACACACACATATATATATATATATATATATATATATATATATTTTTTTTTTTTTGTATGTGTATGTGCGTGTGTGTGTGTGTGTGTGTGCGTGCGTGCGTGCGGGCGAGCGTGTGTGTATTCATCAGTTCACCTAAAGCCCATTAAAAAAAAAATCCCATACTAATAATGTAATATAATAATAAATTGCCAAATGCAGAAACATCAATGTAAGTTATCACGATGTAGTGGCTCTCGCTAACAGACAGAATTAAGTAACCGGAATTAGGTTAAAAAATTCTATATACTTAGACCATGTTTCTATAAATTTTGATATTTGGTTTTTATTTGAGGCAGATATTTTTTCCATCAAAATGTGATTTATGAGGAGGTTAGACCATTGGTCGATATTCAGGTTACAGCATCCTTGAAACCGGCAGTAAGTGTTCAGTATGGAGAATGCCAGTCGGACCGGAATGGCCGCTCCGAGCCCCTCTCGATGACCCCGCGTTCGAGAGCAGCAGGCGATCCAAACGCGGACGTTCAGGCGTCCAACGGCCGTCCCCTATATGAATTCCCAGGAAAGACGAGGGAATGCTGCGATTGCTCACCTCGGCTCTAATGGCCACACGCTCACAGGAAGCCAGACTGCGGCCCATTGATTGGACGAGGCAAATCAGAGCAGAATTACATGAGCCAATCAATGGCTGTGATCGCTCAGGGGCCAGCGAGGGGGAGAATCTACTATCGAACCGCATCGCTTGTTTCGACACTCATTTTATACTCTTTTATTTGTTTTTTCTGCTTCTTGCTTGCTTCTGGCTCTGTCATTGTTTTCCTGATCTTATGACGGTTGGCTAGCTCATGTACCTCTATTATCCTTATTGACTTATGTCAAATGATCTAGCCTTCAGTGTTTTTTAAATCCTTGAATATGCTACTCAAAATTGATTATTTTTGTTTGAAAATCACTTTCTCCCTTTTAGGCTACAGCTGAATAATTTACAGATGTTCCTTGAACACCACTCAAACACCATCTAGGTAGCTTGCTAGCTAATAGAGAACTTTGTAGTCACTTGTGACATAAACAAGCAAACAAAAATAAGAAAGTAAATTGAATCTTAAGCAATGTTTTATTGGACAAATAAATGGTTACTGCTGTAGACAATCTTCCTATGCCAATTTTTACTACAATTTTAATGCTGTTTAAAACCTTAAATGTGTTACCCGAAACGGATACTTTATCGGTTTCTTGAAAAAAACACACTTCTGTAGGCCATTTTTTCAAATTTCTCATGTTTATTCTTCAGTCATGCTTAAGCGTGTTACCCACAATCGAAATTTTACTCCAGAAATACTTTTCAAGATTCATTTTAAGATTATAGTTGGTTATTGTGACAGGTTTTCTTAGAATGCTACATCCAAGCACTTGTATGTTACTAGCTAGCTACTAGAAATGACTTTCTAGCCTTCTTGTGGTAAAAGGGACCAAAACACTTTTTTTTTTCATAGACTAGCTAAATTTACAGTTTTTCCTCCAACGTGTCACATTCAATCTCCACTAGAAGATAAATAGCAAGCAAAAAAAAGAACATTGTGGTCTCCTGGTGCAATTTAATTGAACAATGTGATAACGGGCTCTTCTTCTTATTCTTCTTCTTCTTATTTTTTCATATATATATAATAAATTGTCGAATGTTTTAGTGGGCAGTAAACACTAATGTGATGCATCAATGGGTAAAACAAGTTGAATAACCTTGTTCTTAAATAGCTAATAGGATCTTTTGTGTGAGCTAAAATGTTCATATTTAAAGCAGACTAGCATGTAGCTACAGCTAAGTAAGTAGCAGTGGAGGTCAGCCACCACTGATGCACATCCAAAGCATTGATCCAATGAGGCGCTGATGTGCTCATCATGCAGGGATGGCACCGAGAGTGTTTGCTATCTGCTATGCTAATCCACCATTAGCCATTGTGGAAGCACGGACCAAATCAAAGTGTCTACCGGCGTCGAGGCCACTATTTCCGTTGTACTGAGAGGTATAATAAAAGGCCTTCAGCTGGAGGAGCAGCGCAATAAAGCAATAAAATTAATTGAGACGCCGCTGCATAATTACCATGAGCAAATGATGCCGGGGTGGGAGGTGTGGTCCAATTGTGGTGTTAAGTGTTTCCCTCAGTGAAAGTGAATGTCAGCAATCTTCCTTCACTTCTCTGGTCTTTCCCATGCTTGTTATCAGGCATCATGCTTTTTATGTGTTCGGCGTCTGCTTGGTAAAGACTAATTGAAATGAAAAGTTAATGTACACATTTGATGAACTATGAACTATTACTGCGCACTTAAGTACCCCAAGTATGCTAATCTGTGCTACACTGCAGCTCTGCTTACATTTTTGGCTTTGACACAATCGGGCTTCCTTGTAGTGTGCAGTTTGCAGATGGGAAGGAAGTGACAGAAAGCTCCTAGAGCTCTCTGGTGATTCCCAACCCATTTGAAAGAAAGGAAATATTCTTTCGACGCGTTATTGGACATGAGTGTCAACACGTCACGGCGAAAAGGCAGATGAGCTACTTACCGTTGGTAAAAAAAAAAAAAAATAATAATTAAAATAAAAAATGCTATGTATGCCTACACACTGAAAATACATCTTTCCTCATGATAATCCACTGGCGTCGCCACTTTAGAGCGCCCCGTTGTCAGCTGTGAGTGCCTGCACGCCAAAGAGAAAAAGCAAGGGGAGTGCAGGGAATAGAAAGGACTAATGAAATTAAGTTTCTAGGTATTATTATTATTGATGAACATTTAACATGGAAATCGCATATAGAATATATATATGCAAAAACATATATAGCACAAGGACATGCTGTTGAATTATTTTATAGAATTGTTACATTGAACACGTCTTTCATTTTGTGTTGATTTTTTTTTGTTGTTGATCAGGGGCAGATATAGCAAGTTTTTACTTCTTTCTGTCCCCTTTCATTTCTTTTCTTTCAAATAATTGTTTTAATTGAATTGAAGCCCGATGTGACAGCCAGTGTGTGAACATGCTTTAGAGTGCCTCGTTGTCTGGGCATGGAAAATCCCCCTTAACAACTCGTTTTTTTTTCCAAACCCCACAGACTTTTTTTTGAAGCCTCATTTTATATATGATATCTTTTATGTATATTTTTGTAATCATTGGAAATTGGCAGGGTTGTTAACCGACTACTGTCGTTCTTTTATGCAGTTGCAACAATGTTATAATTACCGTCAGAGACGAATCGAGGCGGACCAATTCCACTTTATTACGCCTTTTTCCATGTCACTCATCCAGCTGATGCCTAAACGCATAAATGGGGCGCCGGGGCTTGTGCACCACGGATCAATTTGACCTCGCCTTCCTCCAAACATCTTCACGTGCGCCCGTCGAGTCATTTATATGCGGCATCCGACTCACGTCGCTCATGCTCTTATAGGCGCTGGTACGGCATAGGCGATGCTCCTTTGTGTGTCCTTGAATGAAAATCACTATGTGTGTGTGTGTGTGTGTGTGTGTGTGTGTTGGCCTTATTTAAGTCTATTATCTCCTGCACGGGCTTTCATTGAGAGGACCCTTCCACACACACTTTCCTCATTTGTCGGAGGATTCTTCTGGAAAAATATATATAAAAGGCCCTATTGCTGCCTATACGGGCAAATGGCTGGCGAAAGAAAGAAAGTGCAGAAAGGGGGGGAGGGGGCAGTGGAGGCGGGTGGGGTGGGGGGGGGGTAATGAGAGATTAATGTGGCGAAGCAGTGAGGAAGCCGGAGGATGTGGAGGCTAAAAGAAGGATGGTGTGAAAGAAGCAAGGGGGATAATGGTTAGACTTTACGCAGATCCGATGGGCTGGATCGTATCGGCAGATATTTAGCGTTTTATGCAAAATCGGTGACGTCATAATATGCCAATTGATCATTGATGTCATTGATTGGGTCCGCAAAATAAGACATTCCAGCAAACATAATCTGGGTTACTCCAGGAATGTTCTGCGCTGCCATCATTAAATAATAGTTGGGTTAAAAAAAACAACAACAATATTTTGGAATAATGTTTTTTTTTTTTTTTTTACTTGAATTTTCTAATTATTGAATGTTCATCATAATTTTGGGGAGAATTTCTAAGGTTTGTTATTTTCCCCCGCAGTGCATTTCTGTGGCTATCAATTATACGTACATTTTGGCTCCATTGGTCCTTAATTGGTGATCAGCTCCAAACTCCTGACAGTGTAAAGCCTAATAATGGAAATACACTGTACCACCTTAAGTATACAGTGGAAATTATAAAAAAGTCTACACACCCCTCATGAAATGTAATTTTGTTGTGATTTAAGAAAATGAGACCAAGAAAAATAATTTTCCAAGCGTTTGTACTTTATATTTGCACAACACCATAAACAAGCATTTGGATGTAGATGTGTAAACCTTTTATATCCTCTCACCGTAGTTGTCTTGCGTTTATAGTCAGACCTATAGCGATCATCACAATAAAAGAAAGGTGTATTTCCCTGTAAAATTTTGGTGGACTACCAACTTTTAGTAGCTTTAAGATGTTTGACTTGATAAGTTTCCGCTCTCTTCAACTTTATTCCCTTAAGGCGCATCATTACTGCGCCGAATGTAGCGATGCTGTTTTTGTTTTGTTTGCAAAGGTCATATGCAAAATAAGTCTGAGACGCCTCTGGTCAAACCATGTTGAGGCTAATATAGTCTAATTGGAGCTCTACTTTTAAAAAAACAAACTCAGTCAAATTAGGTTCACCTGCACCATCTAATCAGATCCTGTATAAGTTACTGTTATTAATGTTTTATTATTTTCAGTGGCAATATCATTAGCAAAAATAAAAACAATTGTTTTAAAATACATAAGTATCTGAAGTATGTTTTTTTTTATTTTATTTTTTTTTATTTTGAGGAGTGTATTTTCTAAAGAATGTTTTTGTTACCATTCATTTTTAAAATAATTGGATTAATTTTGGGGCCAGCAAATATTTTGTATTGTATTTTCCTCCAAAATTTAAACTGAAATGTTTCGTTTGTGTAAATTATATTATTATTAATAATCCAATTATTTTTACTTAAATTGTATTCTTTCGATTTTTTTTATTCTTAAATCAAGACAATATCATTTCAGCATTCAGACATTTTGCCACATTTTGATTTGAGTTTGCCAAGAGAATTTTCTCAATCAAAATGTCTGCCTTGCCTCAAAACGGCTCACAAACCAAGAAGTCGAAGTTCTCAAATGGACAACCCCTTGTTCAACTTTGACTTTCTTCCACGTTCCCCGTTCCCCGTTGCCCGTTCCCCGTTCCTCCCCCTCCTCATCTGTGTGCTGGTTATGTAAGAGCCCCCCGAGGCGTGTGTATGCAACTGCGCGTGTGTATGCGCGATTGCGCGCGCTCGCGTGTGTTTAGGTCACACGGTTTGGGAAAGAACTCTGGGGAGGCGATTTGCACCAAACAGCATCGCAATGCTTTTCGATGAATGACTGTACGGTAATATTTTAAGTCAACAGTTGAGCTTTTTCTTGCCTATAAAGTTAAATCGATCTTTTATGGCACCAATCGGAATGGAGAATGGTTTATATCTGTGCTCATTGTTTCCTATGCCAAATGTTTCCAAAAGAGGTTCCACTATATTTACTGTGTATCGTTGTTTTAAGATGACGGCAAGTCGACGAAGTCGCTCCCGGCTGATAAAAACGTGTCGACGAGGCCACGGCGAGCGGCGGAATGTTTTGATGAGGATGACGACGGCGCTACTGTACCTTCTTCACTCAATTAACAACAACAACAAACGAAAAAAAAATCTATTTTTGTGGGGGGGGATTTGAGAATGTTCAGAAAGATTTCCTCCCTCTAAACTAGGACAGAAAGTCGTGCTAAAGTCTGTGTTCATCGCGCGAGAGGTTTTTGCGCAAATTCCGGCATCCCGCTGGAAGATCATCATTACTGGATTAAAAAACACTGCTTGGTTATAAATATAAATATAGAAGGACGGCAAATACTTCAAAAATGGTGAGATTTGGAGTACAGTGGACTGGGACGTTTCTACCTTCATTGGGGCCCCCGCCGGGGCAAAGGACGGTTTGGGGGCCCCTAGTTTGCCAAACTATCTCCTAAGATTCCACAATCGATTAGACTTTATGAGCAAAACAAACTACGGTTAAAATTAAACATCTTAAGCTGACACTCATCTTTACATCAATAAATAAAACAGCTTTTGAGTGTTTAGACAAATGTAGAATTTAAATAAAACACAACAAAATAAACTCAATTTTAAAGTGCAATGGAAAACTAACTTAAAATAGCTTCTTAGGTTATCAAGCAAATAAACCGTGAGTGAATATTCCTATTTTTTTTTTAAATTACAATAATATTGCAGTAATGCAGAATATTAAAATGAATCTGTTTTTATATTAAAAAATGTGACGTACAGTGTCTTTTTTTAAAGCTTTTACCCAATTACAAATATGTCACTTTTAAGCTTTTTCTACAATAACTCGTTTACTGCCATTGACGGTTATAGACGTCAAAGATCAATTTTTACTGGGCTGGCAGTGAATTCGATCATTTCCATATTATACTAGTATAACGAGGGGCTTGCCAAGGAAATGTTAACATCTATTTAAAAAAAAAAAAAAAAAAAGCAGAGGCTAGCGAGCTGGGTAGCAAAACAAAGAAACAAACTTGCTAAAAATAAAATAAAATTGAGTTTCGCCTCCAATTATCCATCACCAACGAGTGCCAACCTTTCTCCTTTGCCCGTTTTTCTTCTTCAGTTTTTTTTTCTTCCGTCTTTCCGCGCCGCTGAGATTTGTGATGCCCTTACGGTGTCTGTTTTCTTTAGTCCTCTCGCTAACGGGAAAGGTAGACCGCCGCCTACTTGGCCTATAGCAAGAAGCGACGATGACAGTCGACCACCGCTATTGGTGAAAATCATGCAGATGACAGCTCGTATGTCGAAAAAACGTAATAGCAAAGAGGAAAAGTGCGTGGAAGTAATTTAAAATGTGTAATCCACTTACGTTGTTTTTGGAACAACCTTGGTCGTCAGCCCGCATCCCGACATTAAGTAACCTCTTTTCAGTCCTTAGTTGTCATCTTGCATTCAAACGCAAACGCTCCGATTATTTCGAAATCATTCCATTTGACATGCAACATGCTCAGATAATGAGAATTACAAAAAAAAAAAAAATCCTCATTAAATACCTGAACTGATGCGCGTGTTAATAATAGTGCGCCAAAACGCCGTCCGCGTCGACCTTGAACAGCCGCGTCTCGTCCAGCCGCTAATTTCAACATTGTTCATGCAACATTAACGCTAATGAAAGCCGAACGGATTGAAAGGCAAGACTCGCACGCGCCTCAAATATTTGAAGGACGGAACACAAATGAATCAAAAAAGCTCACGACTGCTCAGTGACACGTTCTATTGTCCTCATTTCCAATAGCAAATGCCAAGCGTTGTCCTGAATTTTTAGAATCGTGATCAGCCAATACGTTTATACAATACAAGAAATTCCGATATTCTGTTCCAGCCTGAAACAAGAAATATTGTGTATTTAATAACAAAAAATATCACTCCATAATATTGTACTTTATTGAATGTAGTGTTCGGTTTAGGTGAACGGTATGAATACACACTCACACGCATGCAAAATAAAAATTTATAAAAAAAATAAAATAACAATGCAATGATGATGACATGTCAAATCGGTAAAATTACCGAATGAACAATACTGAGCTCTCCAGGGGGAAAAAAAAAAAAAAAAAGGAATGAGAGGAGCAGCTTCGACTGGCCGTGAATCAAATCGGCCCGTTTTTAACCGCGCCAAACCGCGTGTGTCTAAGAAAATACCAAAACCCAGTCTAACCTGCCCCTGCGTGGATTTAGACCACCTTTCACGCCAGACTTGCACTGCTCACGAAAATAAAACTAGCGAGTGCTCCCTTCACAGCCGAGTTTTGAATCCCACGACGACGTCTACCGACATTTTATTGCATGCTCGTTATTCAACCGGCGCGGTCCTGACTACAAACCATACCTGTTTATAAGAAGCCGGCAGTGCGGTGTCACAAGGGCAGAGAAACACGGCGAGCATCCCAGCGGACCTGCCAAACAGGTCACGGAATGTTTTCCTTGCACATTTAACGAGAGAGAGAAAAAATCTTCTGGCAACTTCTCCTCCTCCATCCATTGGGATAGCAATAAAGGTCACAAGGGGGATGCGGCACGTCAGGTAGCTTTTTCCCTCCTGAGGCCACATTGACGTGGAACTAATGAACAGCGCACATAATTAAGAGCGTTCGTGACAGCTTTCTCCATCAAAGCTGCAGATTTAACGAGCGTGTAATCAGCGGCTTAATTGTTTGGACACACTGGCACGTTCAACACGGATGATTGCTGAGACGACTTTGATAGACCTGAAGAGGAATTCGATACTTTTCGTCATTTTTAGACCACTCCAAGCGTGCTCGTTTCATAAATGGCAACATGAGGACGGACGTCGTTTTCAAATCTTGAATTGTCGAGATTTTTTTGTTTTGTTTGAACTGAAAGTCCAAAGTTTCATACTTGAAACTGCAAATAAGTAAATAAATACCCGTCACCCTTGTGAGGAATAAGCGGTTAAGAAAATGGATGAATGGAATAAATAAATAAATAAAATATCATAATATATTAAAAAAAAATATTTTTTTTTAAATAGATACAAATATTTTAAACAATAATAAATAAATAAATAAATAAAGTAAATAATAATTAACTACAATTAACTGTAATAATAATAAGTTTTCTTTGTTACGCACTTTACATTTATAAAATGAATCCTGGTATGATCAAACCCAGTGAAACCAACTCATGACAAATTCCGTTTCAATTCACGTTTTAGGACTATTATTTTCATTGGCTAGCAATGATGTCATCCCCTTTTCTTCATACCAACCACAGCTGCATGCCGAACCAAGCCAGGCTCAATCCCAATGGCTCTCTTTCACACACACACACACACACACCCTTTAACCTTTCACCTTCTGCTCCTCCTGCCCCATCAAATGATGACTGTTATTAGAGCAGATCATTACTAGTTATCAGTTCCCTGCAAACCATTCAGCCTCTGTGTCACTGTGTGTGTGTGTGTGTGTGTGCCGGCTTTATCGCCACAAAGCCGGCGTTGGACGGCCTCGCCGTTTCAACTCTCTCCGGCGGGCCACCGGAGAAGTGCGGCCTGATTGTAAGTTGATTGGCCAATTATTGCACTTTTATCCAGCGCGTCGATAAGACTTCCTCAGCGTGCGGACGGAGGCGCAAATGGGGTAGTGGGGCGGCGGCGGGGCGAGGGAGTCACGGGTTCAAATGATTGTGAGGCTTGATGCCACATCTCAGCCGGCCCCGTCTTGTGCTCCATTCAAGCAATTTAGTAAATCCTCCAATTGTTTAAGTGTCCATATTCTGGGCTGATTTGACAATTTGATGGATGGGTGGATTTTCTACAGTTGCAGTCTAAGGAAAACTTTTTAATTAAGGATAAAATACAATAAAATCATTCCCTACCATGTAAACCCCCCCCCCCCAGCAATAATTCAATTTGTGCATCATGATTTCATGCTTTAATGCCCGTTGACATTGTGCTCAATTTGCTGTTCGAACCTTGGCCACCAGGTGGCAGTATAACGCAGACATAAATAATACAAAAAGAAGAGTTTTACAAATAAGTGACTCATTTTTACATTTTTACTTGCAGTTAAAGACAAATTGTAAATTGGCTCATTGACTTAGCAAAGTGTTTCCACTTCACACCGCACCGAATCCATTCACTTTCTTTTGAAGACCCAAAATAGGGCGAAGACCAAAGCTGGTCACCGTTACTTTGTTTTTAAAAAAAAGTCTTCAGAATCTCACACAATGAATGACATTAAATTGACCTTGGAAAATAAATGTTAAATTATACGCAAGTGTGGAAGAGTCACTGTGGAGTAAATCGTTTTGGCTGAGCTATGTCGTTTGAACGTACTGCAAAGTCGATTAAACGTATTGCTAAGATTGTTCGAATGTGTTTAAAAAGTTGTTTGAATGTATTCATAAAGTCATTCAATGTGTTTGTAAAATGTAGGCTAAATGCTCAATATTAAAAATAATAATAATAGCCATAATGCTACACTGTATTGATTTGCCGTTATGGGAAAAAAAAAAGTTTTTAGCCTCCAATACATTCAAACAGTGTGTTCAAAGGACTTCATTTTTCCGTTGAAACGACTTTGCAGCACGCTACAATGACAAAGCCCAGTCAAAACTGTTGACTCGGGATTGAGTAAAATGATGCCATGTTGTCAACACGTATTTCCACCCAAATCACAAGATGGTAAAAAGCGAAGACAAGACTCTGTTTTAAAAACCAAAAGATCTGCAATCTCGCATACTAAGTGTATTTCATCACACCATTGGCCACCGTGACCGTCTTGCCAAATATCTACTTCCTCTTTCCACCACAACAAACACATTAGACCGTGAAGACGTTCCAAGTGTTGAACACCTTGAAATATAAGCGCCTTTCTCATAACGCAATTTTCCCCAGCACGTTTCTTCACTGTTCTCCAACTGGGAAAAAAAAACAAACAAAAAATGTTGGTGGCCAACCTTTTGAGAACGGCCGCGTTTTATAACATCGAGGTGCGATGAAAAAAAGTCAAAGCAGGCAACAACAAAGCCGCGCTGCATTGTATGTTGCTTTTTTGGCACATTTGCACACAAGCTGATGTCAGGGCTTATTTTGTGAGCGCTGCAGAGGATTTAGAGAGAGAGAGAGAGAAAAAAAAGGCAAGCTTTTTTTCCCCCCTTCTTCTTCTTCCTTTCGCGTTGCCCTTGACATTTCGCAGCCCGGCACTCTGGCCCACTAAGAGACTCAACACGTCGGATTGTCGACTATCCGGCCACCACAATATCCCGCATGTACCCATGTGATAACGAATTGCCCTTGAAACCTTGCCGGGGTTCTTCTAGACCGCCTTCTCTCCTTCTAACCCCGCCCCCTTCTCCACTTCTATTTGAGTAAATCCGCTGACTTGCAGGATCCTGCGGGAAACAGACTGCATGATGATGCACATTAACAGCCCACAGAGAAAAGACATTTTCTGAGCCGGACTGATGAGATGCTTGATTCTGCAAAGAGAAAATGATGCCATGTGTCATTTTATTATCATATGCAAATGAGTCCAAACAGACAGAAAGATACTTTTTATCAATAGAGCGCCAAATTGGAACGCCGTCTGTTGTGTAAGGCTGGTTGATGGTCAAGTTATTTTCCCATTGGAAATAATGGAAATAGAAAAAGTATTAAGATAAGAAAACTCTCCAGCAGTGGTTGTTAACCTTGTTTGAGGTACTGAACGCCCACTTGAACAAATACACTTGAACAAACTCGCCAGGCAAAAATGTTGGCAGTTCCACGCTTCCGTACTCAATTATATCCGAAGGGCTACTTTTTTCTTTTACTTGAATTGTGTTATTCTTAAGGCTGGGTATCGATTCATAAACCATATATTAATTTAAGGCCTTTGTTCCCATAATTAATGGGAAAAATATCTCATTGTATTTTTTTTCCTCACCTTGCTGTTTTCTTGAAATGTACTGTTCGTAGGGATTTAAAAGTATTTTCTTGCAATTTACTAAAGATCGTAATTAATTGTACTTTAAGACAATTTTGAATCTTTTTTATTTATATTTAAAATGATTGAATTACATTTAGTAATTTCGTCATCCTTACTGATGTCAATGTTTGTGTAACATTTAAAGGTGCGTTGTGCCGTTTAAAAAGGTATTATTGAAGCTTTTTACTACATCATGCATGCTCCAAGAATGCTCAGATGAGTACGAAGAGCCCTGACTGTTTTACTCTGACTGCACCTATCAGCTTTTATCTTCACTTTTATTTAGTGCAGACCCTGCGCACCCCCCCCCCCCCCAGTTTGTCTGGGGGAGGGGAGGGGCGGAGTTTTTCTTGCCTCATTTCAAGTCATGCCTTTGTTTCGTCGACTGTGGCTGTCGCTTTAAGATCGTGCACGTACTCGCACAGATGCTGCAGTTTACGCTTTGGGCCACAGGCGGCAGTCACGAGTAAAAAAAATAAATAAATTTTAAAAGTGACCAACTGCACAAAGATCCTTTAAGTGATTAATTAAAACATTACTTTCATTGACAAAAATAAACATAATAATAATAATAATAATAATTTGACCAGTAATTTCCTCCAAATAAATTAATTTGGAATTTAATGTTAGTGAGTTTTGATCATGATATTGAAGAATTGGCGTTTTAGATCAACTTTGACTTTGAAAGTTCCACCGTAATTCAACGCGCTGCTGCTTTGTCCTTTTCCGACCATCTTTTTTTTTTGTGAATTACAAGGCCACATAATCCCATATTTGTGTCAGTTTAAGTACAAATTGCTACCGTGTTGACAGGCGGGTTTGCGCTTTCACATTAAATTACGCTTTTCCCGAGCGAGACCTCATGCAAGAATGAAATGTCAGAAACGACGCATTTTGTTTTCAAGTCTTCTCATTTCTTCTCGCGTCACTCCTCGAGTTTTCTTTTAAATCCTGCAAACAAACATCACTCACGATGACTCTTGCGTCCCACCCTCAACTCCCCTCCAACACACCTGGAGTTATTTCCTATCTCCACGGGGGGGGGGGGGGGGGGGTGGCTTAATGAGGCAGACAGGCCAGATGATTCTCCTCCTCGGTGAAGAACATCCAACGTTCCCTCAACATGCATAATGCAAAAGCCCTTTCCGGAAGAAATGAAATGAGACGCCGCTTGGAAGTGTCGTCTCGATTTTGAAGACGGGATGCGGAGCGAGTGGGACGTCTTAACGGAAACTTATTTCGTGTTTTGTCAACAAGGGTGTTTGGGTATGACACGAATCTCAATTACTCAACTACAAGACAAGGTATTACATCGAGTAACCGTCATGCAGGGTTGGGAGGGTTAATCAAATAATCGGATACAATTTCCTAAAACTCTTTTACCGCCAAAAACGTTTAATTACGTATACTAAAATCCAAATGAACGCCACCAAAAACGTTAATTGTCAGGTTTTCATCAATTTTAGAAAATACTTTTAAATTCACGTGAACAGTATATTTTTAAGAATACAGTAAGATACAAAAAAATCGGCCTTTCTTTGACTGCCAGACGTTTTCAGAAAAGGGATGCCGTGGGTGCCAGCAGATTTAAGCATTTTTGACTGATCTTTCAAGGTCCACAGAAAATTATGTGTTTGGACTATGGAAACACACGTACTACCAAATGAAAGATTGGACTCTCATCTTTCATCAGAAAAAAAAAGTTTGTTTCTACCTTATTCCGTTTTTCAGTAATCAACAATAGAAAATGGTTAGTTCCACCTCTGTTTTGAAACAAACGTCTTTTAAGGTCTTTGGTACTCCATAGGATTTTACTAAACGTTATTTAACGTTTTTGGCGGTCAAAGAGTTAAAATGCTATTTTCTAGAGATATTTAAATAATTGATTCATGATTTTATGAATCAATATTGGTTTGAAAAGGAAACTCAATTCTATATCGCTTATTCAATTTTTTTTTTTAAACCCAGCCCTATAATCCACTTTTTTTAATAAACGCACATGTGATCTGCTTACGCCCCCCCCCCCCCGCCCCCCTATAACAGAATACAGTCGCATTTTTTTACGTAACGCCGTCATGTATGGACTCTTAAAAGGGCGGCGGACGCTGCAACCCCGTCAAGTAAATAAACACGCTTTGCTATCCATCTCTTTTTATCCTCCAAGTCACCTTGTTGCCACACAAGCGTGTCAGCTCAATAGCGCTGCACTCGAGTGCAAATAATGGCCCGTGGTTCTTCTGGAAGATAAATCCCGAGCCCAACCGGTGTCGCGCGCACTTGTTAGCGGCTGTAATGAGGTCAGAGTTAGCGCTGTCTGGCTGCGGTGGAGATTTATACGGAGATGAAGAGATCCAGCTGCCTTCCTGCGCTCCCGCCATGAAGATGCACGAACCATCCGGCAGCTCGCGCCGGACTTCTGGACGAGAGGTGGAGAATGAAGCCACGCTCTTTTCTATTGATTGCCTCTCCTCCACTATTTGAGGAATTATGCTATTCATTTGTCACTTCATCCCCTTGCTTTCGGACTGTCTGTGAATCGCCGTTGATCATTAGTCATCCGATGAATTCATCGTCCTCAACGTGCCTGAAAATCCGCTAAACCAGTTTTGCCAATTGACTTGAAGTTAGTTGGAGATGTCCGTCATAACAGGATCCACGAAAAAGTCTCAAGGTTCCATGCTGGAAATTGAAGGTTGCCCATTTTGGTTTGAGGCAGCCATTTTGGGTGAACTCCTTCCTTCAATGGTGCTACCCGGAAAGTTAGAAAATCCAGCCCCTGACACCAGATTCACCAATCAACACCAAATTGGGGGGACTTGTTGATCAAAATAGACCAAATAAAAAAGTATCACGGACTCAGGCCCAAAATTTAACAGGAATTTGCCCATTTTGGTTTGAGGCAGCCATTTTGGGTGAACTCCTTCAATGGTGCTACCCGGAAAGTTAGAAAATCCAGCCCCTGACACCAGATTCACCAATCAACACCAAATTGGGGGGACTTGTTGATCAAAATAGACCAAATAAAAAAGTATCACGGACTCAGGCCCAAAATTTAACAGGAATTTGCCCATTTTGGTTTGAGGCAGCCATTTTGGGTGAACTCCTTCAATGGTGCTACCCGGAAAGTTAGAAAATCCAGCCCCTGACACCAGATTCACCAATCAACACCAAATTGGGCGGACTTGTCTATCAAAATAGACCAAATAAAAAAGTATCACGGACTCAGGCCCAAAATTTAACAGGAATTTGCCCATTTTGGTTTGAGGCAGCCATTTTGGGTGAACTCCTTCCTTCAATGGTGCTACCTGGAAAGTTAGAAAATCCCGCCCCTGACACCAGATTCACCAATCAACGCCAAATTGGGCGGACATGTCTATCATAGCTGTGCGCACGAAGAAGTCTCAAAGACTTGTACATGAAATCGAACAGGTTGTTGTTCATTTTGGTTTGAAGCAGACATTTCTGGTAAGTTCCAGGCCTCTTACCAGCGTGATGTTATAAATCGAATTCAGGAAAAGCATGGTGTCAAAGTTTAATCATCGTTTTGGGGATTCTTGGAAAGTATTTTTTATTTTATGTTTTGCCCGCTACGCAAATTTGACCCGTTAACACAGAATTGGACGGACACGGCTAATATAACAAGATGGATTAAAAAGACTGAAGGACCCGTGTGTAAAATTTAATGGGATGGCGGCCATTTAGGATTGAAGTAGGCGCCAAGGCTCGTACTTGGACAAAAGCCTACTTTGAAATTCCCCCAAATGAGTCCCAATCAAAAGCAGGTCTACGAGACCGATATTTAACACTGAAAAGCAGTTTTTTAAAACCTGTGCCATCGAATGTGAGTGGAGCATTGTGTCAAAGTCTGATGCCATTTTGAATTCAGCTGTTCTATCAAATTGGCCCCATCCAAAATAAAGCCTCTCACGAGAAAAACGAATAATCAAACTCTGTGTTGTATCTGACAATATATATTTTTTTCTTCCTCAAAAGAATCGTCAACTGGCCCAGACGATCCGTCTGTCTTTTTTGTTGAGCTTCATCTTGCTGGAAACTCGTCAAGCGCTCACCAGGTTGCACGTGGGCATCGCGCATTGTTCGGGAAAACGCAGAAGGCGGGATTCTGCTCGGCCCGCTTCATCAGATGTACCATTTTCTCAGCGTCTGGGCCATCGGGGGGGTGGGGGGAGGGGGGGGTGCTTCTTGGAAGCGGCGAGCAATTAAACGTGCGGGATGAGCCAATTCTTTTGCTTGAAGTCCAAAACTCGCAGGAGGATGGTGAGCAAAAGCAAAGGGAAGCTGAGCTGCCTGCTAGAATAATGAATGAGCGCGTGGACGGTTCTGTTTGTTTTGTATCGTGGAACGTCCAACATTGAAAGTTGTCAAATGTGGAGTTTTCGGGAAAGACTTGAACTTGAATAGAAACGTCACAACGCGGAACTCACGGGACCCAATTTCAGCTCGCATCAAAGGATCAACTCTGCGTGTGTCTTTTGCTTTTATCTTTTTGCAACTTCATCTTGTAAGGTTGACGTATCCTGAGCAAGTTACTGTCAAGTAAGTTGACGTCTTGCTGTTTGGCAGCGTTGGTTCCGTTTCCGCTGAATGGTCGTTTGTTGTCGTTTGTCTAAATGTGCCGTGCAACTGACTGGCAAGCGGTCCAGGGTGTAATCAGCTGCGATAGGCTCCAGCTCCCAATGGTCTACAAAATGCAAGGACAGAATCAACTATTTTTTTGTTGCCTCTATGAATGAGCCATCTGTTTGTTGTACTCATCAAATGTGGCCCTTGAGCACAAAAGTTGGCCCGCTTTTGCTTTTTTGTCACTTTTGTGCAGGGTCAGACTTACCATTAGGCAAACGCAGACAATTGCCGGAGGGCCGTGGGAATTCCAGGGTCTCCCAAACGTCTCATGCAATGTTTCCTTCAATTTAAAGAAATGATTATTGCTGTCGTCCAACGTTAGAATACTTTTGGAATTTTCATTATACTGTAGTTTCTTTTTATTTCATTTTTTAAATCTTATTTATTTTTATTTTTAATTCGTTTTATTGATTTCTTTTAAAAATGCTTCATTTTAGTTTTGATTTGATCAGTTTTGGTACCCATCCATCCATTTTCTTAACTGCTTATTCCTCAATTTCAGCCGTCTTCGGGCAGAAGGCGAATTGGTTGCCAGCCAATCACACTAGTTTTAGTATTATTATTTTTTAAATTATTATTTAGTGCATTAGTTTAGTTTTTATTCGTTTTATTTTATTTTTAAATTGTTTTGTGGATTAGTTTAGTTTTTAATTAGTTTTAGTATTAGTTTTATTAAATTATTTTGTCTATTTTTTGTGTGCAAATTCCAAAAAAAATTGTATTATTATTATTATGTGCAATTGTTTGTTTTTTATTAGTTTAAAATAAATCTTTTGGGTATTAGTTTGGTTTTTATTAGTTTTAGTTTTAGTTTTTCTGTGCAAATTTAGTCACAAATATACTAATAAATATACTATTTTAAAATATATTTTGAAAACAAACATCCATGCTGTATAACAGTCCACAAACTTTGACTTACAATAAGTGCAATGGACAAACTTTATTCAGGAGGAGTCGGTGGAGCAGTTAGCAAAACAGATGAGTTGGCGCGTTATGAGGAAAATGACCCAGAGGTGTCAGTTAAGGAGGGCGCGGTCAAAATGAAGTATTTTAAGGACTTTATATTTTGTGTGTGTGTGAAATTCAGACTTTTTAGTTGATGATAAACGTTAATAACCAAAATCTTTGCCGTACTAACTACAGTACAGGTTGCCTGGTGTAGCTATGTGAATGTCGCCGTCTCTAGCTAATGGCATAAGTGGAGAAATTTGGTGTCATCATGATATTATGTAAGTGTCTGCAGTCCTTAGGTCATAGTTTGGAATATATTTCTGGTTCAAACCACCATTTCGGCAATTTTTTAAGGAAGTGTGGAGTCGCTTACTCTGTTTTTTCCGCTATTCAGAGCAAGGCTCGGTCCTCCCAATCACATATTTGGGTCGACTTACTGTACTTGTAAAAGTTCACACTAATAAGGGTAAACAAACTCCCGTCTTTGGAGGTCACGGTTGTTGTTACGCCGGGGGAAATAGAACTCACATTGCAGCGCCAGGCCTGTGAACGTAACGCAGTCTTCTGGATTATTCATGTTCACTTTGAATAATGCAAAGTGTTTACCTTCGCTGACAGCGCCTATTTCGCAATAACAAGTGTGCCGCGTATGCGTGGGAACGCTTGCCGCTTGTTTCCAAATCCCCGGGAGTGAGAGATGGCGGGAAGAAAGTAGTACCACCTCGTCCCACAATTAGCGGCGTGGACGGGGCGTAGCGCGGGAAGGAAAAATTGTGCGTCCTGCGCTCCTGTGAGAGCAGCCAGATGGCTTCTTTTGTTGTTGCTTGTGACATAGCCTTTAGCTTCTGATTTCTGTCCTTGAACACACACACTCTTACGGAATGGAGTCCCCAATTATGCGACCCACCCTGATGCCGAGGTGTGGTCTTCAGGCATCGCTTTCTCCTCATTATGCCTCCCATCTTGTTGGAGCCGTGTTAGATTTAGATTTAGATTTTTTTCACTTTTTGTCATTTCTGTCTCTCTCTCTCAACGTGGCATAATTGACCCTCCTTTTCCTCCAAATAATCCAATGTGTTGATGAACCGTTTGTCTTCAATAGTCTGTTGCTTATAAGGTTTTAACGCAGCCAAATAGGTGCTAATCCTATATTAGCATTATTTGTTTAACTCACGGAGCTAGCCAACTAATACAGGTCTGAGATGTGAGATATTGCAAGATTTTTTTTTTTTTTTGGGGTGGGTTACCAATCACCCCTTTGAAATAAACTGGAAAAAAAGCTGAACAAACAATTTACTGGCTTCTGACTTGTTGTGTATGTACATTTATATGCGTTCACGGTTATGACGGCCCTCCGAGAGAAACGATAACAATGATGTAGCACGCGACAAAAATGAGTTTTGCAGCCCTGTTTTACACCCAGAAATTCCTGAATCTATTTTACATTATCGCATGTCATCCTTTTGAAGTGTCATCTAATTGTATGTGTGAAATCATTGCAAAAATGATGACATATTATTTTTCAAAGTGCAACATATCTTCTGCCATTTTCAAAGTTACGGCCTGAACAAGAAGCAATTTTTCAACCAATCGCTGCATACTCCAGAGGTGAGAAAACCTCAAATTCAGCCAAAAGCTGTAAAAAAAAAAAAAACGATGCTGAGGTACTCGACAGCTCATATGCATTTTTTATCGTTTGTTTGCTTTGCCAGCTCTGATGGGAACAGACCGGCCGCGGCTTCACAGTTGTTGGCTGAGGTACAAACAATCCATGTTAACGTGTTTGAAGGGGAAGAATTGCCTTGAAAGAGCAGAGCGATTGTCCCTTCACCGTTTTCTCTCGTTCCTAAAATGATGACCTTATTGGGTGCAGCCTTTCCCATCTTGTTTATTCCAATGGAAATCCATGCGAGCGTGGTCAACGCAGGCAGATTCATTCTGCGAAAAGGATGAATTTTACATACAAGGCGCTCCTCTCTCGAGTTGACGCTTGGGCCGCCATCCCCCCCCCCCCCCCGTTCTGTATTGTGTGCGCTTTTGGATGTTTTCTGCCCGTCTGAGCGGCTTTCAGCGCTTTCTAAAAATAGGCCAAACGTCTCCGCGGTGGTCGGCGCAAGGTAGCGGGCAGAATATGTCGGCCGTGGTAGGTCATCGTGTATTACAGCCCAGATGATATCAAGCCGGGGTCGATATTCGATTTCACAGTGTGGCAAGGAGGCGTTTGTTTGTTCTGGAAGGTGAGTTTTGAAAGCATGGGTGTGCTCAAAATGAATTTTTGTTCATTCCCAGTGAAAACTACCAAATCTTCATCTATTTTGATTGTCTGTACAGTTTGGTCCAGTCCGAGCCCGCTTTCTATTCCAAGAGTGGAGTAAGCACGACTATCTCCATTCGTGTTATCGGCCGCCATCTCAGCTTTGCCGCATGACTCTTGTCTTTTCCAAAAGCCAGATTAACACCAGCGGTGCTTTCATGAATGGAAGCGGCGCGACGGGTGTGACATCATCGAACGGGAAAGGAGGAAGGTTGACTCATGCGGCGAGGGCGGGTGCGAAGCGCCGGAGTGAGGATATTAGCGATCTTCATTCGCTTTTGGATGCGAAGACGTGGCTCTTTTCTCGCGACCTCGTTTTGCCCTCACCCTGTCCGCCCTCTCGTCCTATTTTTCCTGACTTTGATTCACCTCGCCTCCGCCCAAGCTGACAGGGGTCCGTGAGTAAAGAGAATACATCGGCCCGTCTGCTCCTCCCTGATCATCTGGAGACTGAGCTGGAGGAAGGCCCACTGCGAGCCTCTCTGTGTGTGTTTTGTTTCTTTTTCGACTGAGCTCCGTACATGTGACGTTGAGTGAATCTGACATCAGCACAAAAAAAAAAAAAAAAGAACCGTTGTCCTCGGACCAAAAGTCCTCCCAGCCCTGCTACGGTTTAAGTGTGGCTGGGTGGACGAGCTGTCTGAAAAATCAGTGAAGCAGAGTGCGCTTTATCCTTGCCAACATCCTGTCCTGAGATGACTCAACGCGTGCACGCATGAACAAGCGTGTATGTAATATGTGCGCATTCATGTGTGGCCCTTAACCATGTTGCGCCCTATCAACGGTACTTTTGAATGGGTAGAAAGCTGACTGAAGTCTTTGGTTGCAATAGATTAGATTGAAGACTTTGGTCGTGTTGGAGACCAAAAAGCTTTGGTAGTGTAAGTAGAAATGACTTCCTTGGTAGCATTAGGTAAGACTGAAAGCATTAAGCGAGACCGTAGGCTTTTACCGTGTTATGTGAGGCCCAATGTTTTGGTAGTGCTTGATGAGACTGAAGACTTTCGTTGTTAGGGCAGAGGTTTCAAATCCAGGTCCAGGTCCAGAAAGTAAAAACCCTGCTACAGTTTGGCTTTCGCCTCAAGTGCTTGTACTCAACCAACATGTGAACGAGCTTCCGGGGGAGGTTTTTACTTTTTGGACGTGAATTTGATACCTTTGTGTTCCGGACACTACCTGGGTGCGACAAAAGTCTTTAGTAGTGTTAGGTGGGACTGAAAATGTTGTTGCTGTTATGTGAGACTGAAGACTTTGGTAGCGTTCTGTGAGAACAAAGGCTTTGTGGTATCATTAGGTACGACTGAAGGTTTTGGTAAGGTTGTATGGGACCGGCAGCTTTGGTAGCACTCGATCAGACTGAAGGCGTTAGTAGCATTAGGTGAGACTGACATATTTGGTAGTGTTTGGTGAGGTGCTAGTGTTACTCTAGACCCGAATCTTTTGGTTGCAGTAGATGAGACCAAAGACTTTGAGTGCTTTAGATGATACTGAAGTCTTTGGAAGCACAATATGAGACCCAATGTTGTGTTTGGTAGACTGAAGTCTTGGGTAGTGTTAGGTGAGACCAAAGACTTTGACTGTGTTAAGACCCAAGACTTTGGTAGTGTTGGTTGGAACTGAAGGCTTCAATTAAATCAGGCTAAAGTCTTTGGTTGAATAATAAGCAGAAAATGAATGATTTGGTGATATTGAAGTCTTTGGAAGCACAATAGACCCGATGTATTAGTCGTGTTTGGTAAGACTGAAGTCTCGGGTAATATTTGGTGAGACCAAAGACTTCGACTGTGTACTAAGATTAAAGACTTTGGTAGGCTTAAGTTAAATAAGGCCAAAGGCTTGGTTTGCCTAATAAGTTGAGACTGAATGATTTGGTGGTTTTGGTGAGATTGAAGACTTTCATAGTATTATGTCAGACCCAAACATTGTTGACGTTCAGGTTGGTGGCATTAAGTAGCATTAAGTGCCTTTGAAAGCTTTCGTGGCATTTTGTCGGACCCCAATTTTTGATACTGATATTTAAAAGCCATACAAAGTCACAGATACTACAGTAGAATACTGTATTAGGACGATGACCCCAATTGGACCAAAATAATATCTGCACTTCACAACCACATTATTGTCTATTATTGTCAAATTTCAAAGTTTTCAATTCTGAAGATATTACATCAAGTATGAATACCTGAAAGATCTACTGTACTCTAAGTACAGTAACGAAATATTTGTACTTTATTTTTTGCCACCACTGACAGTCACTCTGATTTCGACTGCTGGTGTGAGGTTTCTGCGGTCGTACACGGTCAAGCTAGCGGGTGCGTCTGGGAGTCCGCTCCGATAATATTTACATTACCTCCCAATAAATTTCCCATCGTCGCCACCCCTCCTCTGGTTATCTCATGTTTTATGGATGCTAAGTGGTTACAAGGAGTTTGGCTTGCGGGTCCCTCGGCACGGCGGTTAAAATATTCATTTTAAGGCGCTGCCGGCGATCCCCTCCGAGGCTCTCTGCTACATTATTAGCGCTTATATTTGTTGTGTTTTGATGTCTGGCGGACGTAAATGTGTTTCATCTCGAGCGGGTTCTCGTCGGGGTGGGGGCTTCAGGCACTGCTGGTGTCTGCATGCAGTCATAACTATATTTTACTCTTCTGTCATATGCCCCCCCAACTCCTCCCCCAACGGGCTCATATAGGCAGTGGGTTGGGCACTTAGTGTAATTGTGTCGCTCCACTTGAGTTTGGATTTTATGCAACACTTTGCCAATAGTCTCCCCGTATGATGGATGCCAGGCATTTTGCTGGATTGAATTTATTTCCCCGACCGCGTGATTGTATTCAGGCGTCCCTTGCCGTTTGTTTGAGGAGGCTAATGCGTTCACGGGAGAGGATTGTACTCCTGGATGGGGCTGATAACGAGCAATGATGGAGTATTGACTCATTAGGCAATACCTTGTGTTGTATATGACACATTTGTTTCTCAAGAGGGAGGAAGAAAATGCTTTTACAGTGGATTATTTTAATAAGAAAACATGATGTAAACCATCACGAGAAATGTAACTCACTTTGCATTCAGAGGTGGCGCCTCTGTCTAATGTTTTGAAATCAGCTTGTTAACAGTTCGAAACCATCATGGTGTCTTTAGTATCTGGACCAACTATTCAAATTTTAGTTCATAAAGTGTTTTATTACAAATACCATCAACGTGCCCTCGGGCTCGCATTGTGAACACCGTGGCTCACCTGTTTTCTGGGTGTGGTGTTGTGCCGTTCGCAATCCCCTCTTTTTATAATTTGGTCTCACATTTTAGCAAACGCTGAAGCCTCAAGGTGTCCGATTCAAAAGCAGATCACGGGACCTTCTGTTTTGAGTAGGAAACAAGGTGTCGTTTTTGCCCACTTTTCGAAGGCTTTACATATTGGAATTTTAAAAACTATGTTGTTCCTTTATTCAAGCTCTTTTCAATGATATTGATTTTTTTTAATAAATTTTTTTTGCCACATACCTATCAATGCTAGTTTCCTGTTTATGGCGTTTCGTATTATGTATTCGCAGTAAGTAAGCAGACATTCAGAAAGGAAAGTTACTGTTTGTGGTTTGGTTAAATAAGTGTCATTCCCTCAGTTTTATATTCACGTTTCTAATTGTTTTATGGCTAACGAACTTCAACTGCAAGTAGTACTACTGGCTTCTTTTTTTGTATCTGGAAATACTCGTAAGTCAAGTCATTTGTAAGTAGGGTCACCACTGTGTAAACTTTTTGCAACATTTTTTGTTTGTGATGTTTTGTATGGTCAAATACGTGCCTTGCCTAATCAATAACAGTTGGCAAACACAGCATTGGGTCAGCAGGCGGCCCTCAAAAGTCCGTTTCACACAAGATATGCATTTCTATGAAATTGTCCTTTTTATTTTGCGTTCCCTTTTAACTTGACACAAATTGTAATATACAAATGATTTCACCTTATTATAAATAAGCGCATAACAGCTGCCTCTCCCTCATCTATAGTTGAACAAATCGACGCCCCCCGGCCGCGATGTGCACGCAGCAGTATTCGCCACGTCCTTATTCATTTTGCTGTCATTTTAACAGCACTCACGGTGAAGTGTGCTTTAATTAGAGCGGATGGAGGCCTTCTAATATTATGGCCACGTGCACTGTAACAGGCGAGCGCTAATGCTTTTCAACATGCAGTGTCAGGCTGCCCGATCGGAAGACGGCCTCGTGTGGAAATGATGAGCGCGCTTGCCCCCCCGAGCTTTCACTTTGAAAGCCAAGGCACGCTGGGAGACAAAATCAAGCTGACAGAAGTGCACCACGCACGCACGTGTGTGTGTGTGTGTGTTCTCATATGATATGTGCGTGTGCTCTATCACTGGCCCTCATGCATTATGGGGAAATGTGTTGCCATGATGTCCAGTGGGACCCCCACCCCCCACCCCACCCCACCCACCTCTCTGTCTTTATTTCCCCTCTGTGTGTGTGTGTGTGATGCCCAAGGTAAATGCATGTGCACAAACGCGGACATGCGTGCACTTGAGTGCCCCACATGCTTTATTCAAGCTGACACACACTCACGCGCACATGCACGTACGGAGATGTAGGATCATACGTTGTGCTTCTGCAGGCTTTACTCAAGTAGCCGACTCAATGTGATGCGCTCTGTCCTGTTGCTTTTTCAAGGATTTCAATAACTAACAGTGGGAAGCCCGAGTTCCGAACACAGTTAAGTTTTGATTTGGCAGGAAGACATGGACATTGAAATGAAGTCCCAGAGTTTTGACCCTCATGTTGGGCTTGTTACTTTGCTACACCAAAATGATGACAATGTCAATGTGACCGCTGCAGGTTTCGTCTTAAAATAAGGGTAAAAATACATATGTGACATAGGGTGAGAAGCTCGGTCATCCAGGAGGGACTCAGTGTCGAGCGTTGAGAGGAACCAGTTGAGGTGGCTCGGGCATCTGATTCGGACGCTTCCTGGACGCCTCCCTGGAAAGGTGTCCCAGGCCTGTCCCACCTGTGGGAGACCCCGGGGACGTCACCAGAACACGCTTGAGAGACCATGTCTCTTGGCTGGCCTGGGAACGTCTTGGGATCCCGCCGGAGGAGCTGACTGAAGTGGCTGGGGAGAGGGAAGTCATAATAAAAAGTAAAATAACAGAGTAGGCTTTTTTTTTTTATACTTTAGTATGTGTGAATGTGAGCAAATTGAACAAATATAATTGCCATTAATTTCAGTCAATTTTAAGGAAATTTACTGTAGTTGGGATATATGTCTTTTAATTTAAATTATCTGTCATTGTTTTTTTTTTGGGGGGGGGGTACTAATGGTAACGACACTTGGTATCAGTATCAGTGCGTACTGAAGATTTGAATATCGGTATTGGTCTAAAAAAAAGTGGTATAGAACATCCCTATTATTCGTACAGTATTTTCATCATCATCATTATTAACTCATTCACTGCCATTGACGGCTATAGACGTCAAAAATTATTTTTAACTATTTCTATCAGCTTAACATATTTTTGTCCACTTTTGTTAAGAGTATGAAAATCTAGAAAAAAATTGTACATTTTTAAAAAAATATTTTCTTCTTTTTTTTAAAAAGTAATTTTATTTTTTGTTTTTAATAATGTTTTTTCTTTTTTTAAAACAAAGAAAAAGAAAAGATTATTAAAATTAGGGACGTCTGGCAATTACATAATCATAATTAATCGCATGACTTCACTAGTTAACTGAGATTAATCACAAATTTTATATCTGTTCTAAATGTACAATAAAAAAAATCTAGGTTTTCATACTCTTGTTAACAAAAATGGGGAAAAAAATGTTAAACTAATAGAAATAGTTCAAATGAATTTTTAACGTCTATAGCCGTCAATGGCAGTGAATGAGTTCATATTGAATAGAAATAGAAGGACTAGCATACATATGTTGAAACCCTTTCCTGCATTCTGCCTATCATACAAGTGTCTTTATATTTTGTCAGTGCTGGCATTCTTTTCCTGGTTCCCACATGGGGGGGGCAGCATTGATCTTAAACCCCGCAGAGACCTACAAAAACACAAAGGGGCTCCACTCGCGCTTTCGTTTCCCTCTCTCTGCTCCATTCTCGAGTCGATCCAGACATTTTTCTACACTTTGTCTCGTGATGTGAAATGCTGTCATTTAACGCATCATTTCTAACCGTTAGATGACACTTGACTATAGAGACAAATTTCATTGGAAAAAAAAAATGGAAGGTGTGATTGTGAGTGTGAATAGTTTGTCTACATGTGCCCTGTGATTAGCTGGCGACCAGTCCAGGGTGTGCGATAGGCTCAAGGTATCCTGCAATACATGTATTGGGCTTTACGTTATTTCCTTTGTGAAAACGTTGTGTCCCTCTCTAGTATAAATTAGAACAAGCTTAAACGGTCAATATGTGTGCGTGTGTGGTTTACACAAATTTTCATGCTGGTTGTTGTTTGTTAACACAGCCATTGTTTTGTTTGGACATGGCATAGCATCCAGTTGCGGGAGCATACGCCGCCGCTGCCGCCTTTTATCAGTTTAGACGGGAAATAGCGACGGGCCAGTTTGATGTTTAACATGTTTGTACACTGGCGGACATACAGCGTGTGTTTGTCCCGTGCTGTGTTTTCAAGATGGATTATAGAACAAATATTGTCGAGGCAGCATACAAGTATTTTCTCATGTCTTTTCTCAATTGGCATTCATGAAAGGAGAAATAATTTATCACACTGCCCAAACCTTTGATTTACTCTACTTTGTGTGTACATACAAATATGTTTGTCCAAATGTGTGCATTTGAGTTGCTTTCTGAGTCTGTGTATGAGTTAGCCTGTTGCGTTGGCCACCATTTTGTTTTTCACTTGTGCTTCCTGCCATCATTGTGATTGCTTTATATTTACTATTATACTAGGACAATTGATAATGAGGTTAGTACTGACTAAGAAAGGAACTCTTGAGTACAAATTTCGACTGCTACTTTAGCTCCTCATGCTAGCCGCCGCCAGGCTAGCAGCCGTTTTCTTGTCACAAAGTAGTGTTAAGTACTTTCCATTACACAAGTGGTTGATTTCAATAAAAAATAAGAGGCCTGTGGACACCTCAATTAGTCATCCACTTGAATAAATGTTAGCTTGCTGCATTAGCCGCCAAGAAAGGAACTCTTGACCAAAGATGTCGACCGCTACTTTAGCTTCTCATGTTAGCTGCCACAAGGCTAGCTGCCCTTTGCTTTTCACTTGTCAAAAGGTATTGTTATGTGCCTATTATGTAAGGGCTTGATTTCAATAAAATAAGAGACATAAGTTACAACCACTACACGTTTATCACAGCTATTATGCCTCCTCATTGGTCTCAATTAGCTGTCAAGAGCGCCGTTCACTTGAAAAATAAAAATCTCGGCTTGAATAGACGCCTCGTTTTTTTCGCCGTCATAAAACTGTCATTTTATTCTTAATAGCATACTCCCTTAAATGGTGGCCCCAACTCTTGTGGACACCTCAATTAGTCATCCACTTGAGTAAACGTACGCCACGGAAATGGAACTAACTCTCCGGGTACGCCGTCTTCCTCCCGCATTCCAAAAACATCAACATGAAGACAAAATTGCAGATAGGTGTGAATGTGAATTGTTGCCAAGTAGTGTTCTGTGATTGGCCGTCGCCCATGGATGGAGTTCCATTTTTTATTTTAAATTAGCGGTTTATTTGATACATTTTAGCCCAGGTCTCCACAATTACACCTCGAGCACACGACAACAAAACAGTTAAGCCCTCCAAAGTCCCGCCGGGCAACACAGGCGCGAGCACAGAAAAAAAGATTATCTCACTTTTATCTCACTTCAGTAGTAGATTAGCGTGGCTTAGCTGGATGTTTTTTATAGATGCTTGATGAAGACAAAAAAAAGGAGCAGTTTTTTTTTCTACCCGGCAGAAATGACATGCTGAGGTCCTGTTTGTGTGTCACACGCATGCAAGTCTGAAGCATTGATCAGCTGCTGCACAATGTGTGTGTGACCTATTTGTGCAGTGGAGTGTGAGGCCAGCGGATGCACTTTCAGGGTCACCGCTGGTATGGGACTAAATGGACCAGTCCAGGATTCCGCGGGACCGCCCACGAGGTCAGAACGGTGCGCGGCGTGTGAGCCGCCGTGACACTGATGGATCGCCATCGCTATTGGCTTTTGTCTCTTTTATGCGGCGGCGGCGGGAGGTGGGGGGGTAACTTCTCAAATGTCACCTCTCAGAATAATTAAAAGACCACCCCTGGTGTTTTAATTGCACAATCAAAGAACAGGAAGTTTGTCATTTTCATTTGAAGGAGCCATTCCCTTTGAAATTCAGGGCTCGTACTCGTTTCACTGATTACAGTGCTGTCACTATCGAATATTTTTTTAAATTGAATAATCTATAGATTATTTAGTAGATTAATCGACTAATTGGATTGATTTTAATTTAGCATTTAGTGTATTACTTGACTCCTGTTTCATTGATTATCACCAAATTGGGTGAACATGCCTGGTATAACGGAACGCATAAAAAAAAAAAGTCTCAAGGACCCATGGCTGAAAATGATCAAGGAGTCAGCCATTTTAATTTGAAGCAGCCATTTCAGAGTGGCTTCCAAGACTCATATTTGACTTACTCCCGACATCCACTTATTATTTGATTTATTGCACTTTTATTACTTGTCCCTGCTGGAGGTGCCGCGGTAGGAAACCGACGCCTGCCGCGAGTCTCCACGGCCGGACGCGACTCGACGTAATAAACAGCGGCAGCGTTAAAAATGAATGACGTCGGTTCCCCGCCTGTCGTGTATCTTGGTGTCTGACGGTGGCGGAGAATAAAACAAACAGACGGCAATTAAGAGGCAAACACTGGAGGGAGAGACAAAGTTTGTCATCTTTTGATCAGCCACCAGCAGTTTATCATACATGCATGCTGATGTGTTGTTGTTGAAGCGGCCTTTCCCACTCGTGCGTGCTTGCGTGCGTGCGTGCGTGCGTGTGTGCGAAGCCTCGAGAGAGGACATCAGTGGGCTGTGAGGATTTCCAACCTTCTTTCTTGCTCGAGTGGACCTGCTTTCGACCGCGACTCCAATGCTCCCGAGGGCCGTCATCGCTCAATGTGGACACGTACACGCTTGCGCAAGAAAAAAACACACACACACGCAAACACAATGGGTGTGAGATATAATGTCTGTGTGTCTTTTGGGAGCCAATAGCAGCAATCGTTCAGCCTTGAAAAGTGAAATATCGAATATTCAGGTCGGTAATACTAAAGTGGCACAAAAAACAACAACAGATGTGAACGACTGAAGACTTGTAGCTACTTGTCTTTACAGTTGATTAAAAACAAAGTTTAATTTCAAATGGGAACATTTTGGAAATCAATACTATTTAATCCAGGCATGTGATAAGTGGTTTCCCATCTCAGTTAGCGAGGCAAAATTAGCAATTTGCACCACATGAAAACACATTGAATTGCAAAACTGAGAATTAACCACCAAGATGGTCCTAAAAAAAAAAACTTCACTGGGCTTGACGCAAATGCGTTAAAGGTGGAGTAATGCGGCAGTTGGAGGCAACGACTCGAATAGCTCAATGCTACTTACGCCGAACCCGCTAGCTACAAATAGCACAAGCTTTGGCTAGCTACTGCTGTGACGAAACACGCTGCGGTGTCGCTCCTAAGCCAGTAATCATCACCTCCGTGGCAGCAAATAACGCTTCTGTTGTAACAAGTATCGTTCTCACGAAGGGACGATGAGGAAAGACGGAGAAGCCTTGCTAACTGATAGCTAACCTAAGACTGACACGGCTAGCGCGTTTACCACCGGAATCAAATGCTTGGAGTAATCAAGTCCACTTTAGCAAGGAAGCAATACTTCAAATTTGATGTCACATTTGCAAGAGCACCGTAAATAACACTTGGACGAAATGTGCGATCAAACTAAAACATGGAATTTGCTGACATCACGCATAACTTCCCTCTTGTTTAAAGCAAGGAGTTAAAGGAGCCTCTGGAGCTTCTTTCAGCAGGTTGGCTGAGGAGGACGATGCTCATTATCTTCCCGTTGTGTTGTTCTGCGTTGGCCAATTATAGTAGACAGCCAGAGTCTTTCCATAATGAGATCTCCCTTAAGCAGTCCAGTCGTCGTTTTTTTTGTTGTTGCGTGAATTCAAAGTGTGGCCAACGACGGCGCATTCTGCGTGCTGTTGTGCTGTTTTCATGGGTTTTGTTAGTGGGGAGAAAACTTGTCGGGAAGCGCAGCGCTTCACAGATGAAAGCGGAGGACGGCCTGTAGGTTTTTTTGAACGGGGTTCTGATCTTTGTTTACTATGCGTTGCCGTCCATTTACAGCAATTAAAGGATAATGCTTTGCTATTGTGTTGTTCTTCATCGTTTGTTTTTGTTTTTGATGTTAGCAGGATAAATGCTAACAATTCTGTAAGGGAGATATATAATCAGAGATGGCAAAAGTACTCACACCACGCACACAAAATAGTCTTCCTGTTTTATTTATTTACATCAGTTTGAAGTGAGATAAAGCACAATCACTGGACACAAATTTGCTGCTAGCTAAATGGCAGCGCTTCTTTAAATCTTCCCGCACTGGCAGATTGTGAATAATACTTCAAAATGAGGCCAAGTGATTACTTCAAGCTGTTTATTACCACTTCAAGTAAAAATGAACTGGAAAAATATGCCGGAACTCGCGTCAGTGTCAATTGGAGGGGTGGGGCAGATTGTTATATAGATACTGTACAGTCGATCCAATCTAGGGTATATAATAATAACGAGTCTGCGGCTAGTTAGCATTAAGCTAATGTAGCAGTCTATGATATACACCACACAAAGAAGAGCCAAATGACCAAATTCATCCTTAGCTGTGGGCTTAAATTAAGTCTACAGCAGTGCGCTGATTGTTTCTGTGATATGACGACAACTTTTAGTCCAAATCAAATTTTAAGAACTATAGTTGGTTTGTTTTATCTAGCGATACATCACTCTGTTGTTCCACAGTTTGCTCCCAGTACTCCCGAGGTGTCTTCGCCATCTTCGGCCTCTACGACAAGCGCTCGGTGCACACGTTGACGTCCTTCTGCAGCGCCCTGCACATCTCCCTCATCACTCCCAGCTTCCCCACCGAGGGCGAGAGCCAGTTCACCCTGCAACTGCGGCCGTCCATCCGGGGGGCGCTCTTGTCCCTGCTGGACCACTACGACTGGAACAAGTTTGTCTTTCTCTACGACACCGACCGAGGTAAGTTTCACAGTGGAGTTTCTTCCTATTTTTTCTTCTCTTTTTTTTTTTTGCTGGCAGGTACTTGTATCCTTTTTTTATTTATTATTATTATTATTATTTAAAAAAAAAAAAGATTTTTTTTTTTCTGGAGAGCTCAGTATTGTTCATTCGTTAATTTTACCGATTTGACATGTCATCATCATTGCTCTCTCTCTCTCTCTTTTTTTCCATTTTTTTTTTTTGTATGTTTTAGTTTTGAAATTTAATAGCCATGTGTATAATGAGTAGATCCACAAAAAAGTCTCTGGAACCCATGATCGGAAACGCACAGGACGTCTGCCATTTTGATTTAAATAAGCCATTTTAGGTCATTTTGGCCATTTCAACTTTTACTTTACTTGACTATACTCCTCGTAGGCCAAGTAAATCAAAACACATGGCTCCATATTGAACATGGGGACATGAAATTTAGCACAAAATCTAAAAACAATATCTATTACGAGAACCGAAAACACACAGGAAGTCAGCCATATAAAAGTCTAAAGTGGCAATTTTAGGTCATGTTGGGGTTGTACTTGGAAGGACTCGTTTGGGAACATGATATCTGAGATGACATTTAATAGCCATGTCTATCATGAGTAGACTTACAAAAAAGTCTCAAGAATCCATTTGTGAACACACACATGAAGTAGGCCATTTTGGTTTGAAGCGGCCATTTTGGCCATTTCTATGTGTCCGTCAAAGATAAACCTGGAGATTTTTTTCTCCAAATGCTAATCACTTTAAACTATGGATGTTAGTATGCTAAAGGGACAAACAACCCTAAATTGCAAAATATTCCTTTTATCTTTATGTTTGGATAAAATCATGGTAAAAGATTGACCACACATTCACATTTTTTTGCACAATGAAAAGGAAATTTCTTTTCAAGTGCAGCAACTCAACTCTTTTTACACGCTTTTGTATTGGACTGAATGAGAAAAGTCTCTCCTGTTTAAAAGGAGTCATTGTATCCCAAACAATTGAAGCGGATTGCTGTAAATGGCGTTATCACCGTCGTGTAGGGCCATTTGATTAATACTTGCTCATTTCCTGTACGGCTGCTGCCCCTGAAATTGCACACACCACGCCGTAAAATAATGGCGCTACTTTGTCCGCAGCATGCCGCGGGGTGGAGAAGGCCGATCAATATCGCAGTGCAGCTCCTGGTCCAAATGTTGCAGCGCGTGTCCCCCCCCCCCCCCCCACACACACACCACACACTCCCACACCTCAAGTCACGTCGGCGGTTTCCTATTCTGCCTTTCGGGGGACTTTTCTTTGCTTTTTGATTGTCTCACTTCCAATCTTTTGCTTCTGCTGCACTTCATGTACACCAGAGAGAGTCAATAGTGTCACATTTCCATTACAAGGCTGGATCACATCTCCACATCTCACAGCAACCCCAACAACACACACACACACACTGACCCCCCCCCCCCCCCGTTTTTTTGTTCTTACTTTCACGCTTGACAGCATTGAAAAGCCATTCCACCCGCTCGACAAAGCTGATCAAACACAAGAAAGCTTCAAATATACAAAATATAGATATGACGTTACTTTGAGAGCAATATTTCCTGAGGTAGTATTTGGTGTAAAAAGTTTGAGAGCCACTGCTTTAGATGTTCGCTGAAAGGACCGCTCTGTATTGACTACAAATTGTCCTTGATAGGACTGAGGAATTGATGCAGCCCTGACACGGGCAACCTCGGATCGATCCATAGCTACGTTTTGCGTTTCGACAAAACATGGAAGCGAAACAGAAGACGGGTACGTGCGAGTGGTATTGACATGAGAAACATGACTGACTGATGTCCAAAGTCCTTCTTTTCTATTCGTCTTGTCCTTTTTAATGAACCGGACATTTGTTTCAATAATAGAATAGTGATTTCATGTTGTGCTGTCAGATATCTTACTAGTAGAACGTTTAAACCATGCCTACCATCTGTAAAAGACGATCTCGATACGTGGTTGTGATATGATTGAAGGACGGTTCGATTCGATCCAGTGGGATTACGATTTGATTTGACACGCTACGTATCTGTTCGAGAGGGTACGAGGCAATGAGTTTCATGAGTATGAATGAACTTTCAGTAATGTAAATGTGGCATTTCCTTAAAAAATAAATAAATAAAATGCTCCAAATCAGTTTTTATCAACTTATTTTGACGCTTGCACTACAGGAGTAAAAACTGTCCAGAGGAAAATGGTTCTAATGATGACCGTTTGACCCTGGAAGATTCTTTTTATTTTGGTAGTGGACAAAAAAAAAAAAAGCATAAAAAAAAAAGTGAAGAAACGAGCGTGTGAAAAATGAGGACAGGCGAGCCGGGCTGTAAACAAGACGATCTTTCTTCCCCGGCTAGCGGCCGCTTGTACATGTTGTGATGGATGGCTCTTTTTCTGGAAAGCAGAATATTCCCTATCTGCCATCGAAAAGCACTCAATGTGAGAAGGAGGCGACACATGCGGCCCATGCAGATTTGGAATCACAGCTACTCGGCGCGTTCGTCTGTGGCCCGCCAACGCTGATTTCCTGCCTCGAGGTTGCACATTTATCAGCCGGTAATCGGCCGGCCCGCTACACCGAGCGCACTTAGCTCGCTAGCTGTCCGAATTACAAAAAAAGAAGACCCAAGATGCAAATTCGCTTCCTGCCACCGCCTTTATAGCTAAAGCTAGCAAAGCTAGCAAAGCTAGCCGCTATTCTCATCCAACACCTGCTCATTTTTATACACTCTCACCCATGCATGGGCATGCTTGCATAAAATAAGTATTTTTGAGTTAAGCCGCTTGGGGAACACTGTAGTGTGGTGAAAATAAATTCAATGATGTCATCGATTTTCACATCATAATCGTCGACTAAGGAAAATCTTTAGTCGTTTAACAAATGATGTCTATTTGAGGAAATACGGGATTTTTAACATCACTCCCTTTGGCTGCTCTTGTTTGGGATATAATTAGACAGGTGCAGGTGTACCTAATATTGTGACTTGTTTGCATACAGTATGTGTGCAGTCTCCCTTTGCACCATCTTCTCCCTAGCGGGTTATAGTAGGGTTTGAAGAAGTGCAGGTGGGAAGGAGGAAGAGTTTGGTGGGGGGGGGGGGGGGGGGGTTGTGATGAGCCGGGTGTGCCAAAGTGCAGGTTAAGCCACTAATTGGTAGCAAAGGGAGACGGCTTGCCAGATTGTGATGGCCACCAGGAGGGGCCGTTTAAAGGGGACATCTGCTCCTGCCGGTGAACAGCCAACCTCGCAGCTCGCCGCAGTCACCTGTCTTCTTTTTCACAGCGACTTGACAACGCGGGCCGCCCCCTGACCATAACATGTGCATGGAAAGCATTGCGCAGTAGGCCAATATGTTATTGTCCTCATGCATTAATATTATTGCATTTCATTGTGAGGCCCTCTTGGAACCACTTTATTTCATATTGTTTCGACAAGTGGACTGCCTTTCTGGGGACCTCAACGGTCTCCATAAGACACCAATTTTTGTGCTTGCTTATTAAAAAAAAATATTTGTTGGTATAAAGCCCAGGAATTCACTAAGTAACAACCCTTGGAAAGTTACAAAAATATTTAGCCCCCAGCACCAGTTTCACTGATTGCCACTAAATTGGGTGGACATCATAAAAGGACGCACAAAAAAGTCTCAAGGTCCCATGTATGAAATTGTACAGAAAGTTGACCTTTTTGTTTTGAAGCAGCCATTTTCTTCAGTTGGGCTCTCTCGAAAGTAAAAAAAATTTAAAAAATAAATAGAAAGAAATAGACATGAAGTCAGCCATTTTGTTTTTAAGCAGGCATTCGGTCAAACTTCTCCTGTAGGGCACCCTCGAAAGTTTAAAAATAAAAAATCAGCCCCAGTTTTTCCCATCAACACGAAATTGGTTGTTCTAATTTAACAGCGCACAAAAAAAGTCCACGGATCCATGATTGAAATGGATTAGAACGTCAGCCATTTTGGTTTGAAGCAGCCATTTTAGGAGAATTTCCTCAGTAGAGCTTCCAAAATGTGTGGACATGTCAGTAATAATAATCATTTTACAAAAAACTCTCCCTTTTGTGTCTCGTCCAACCGCATCAGGGTACGCCATTCTGCAGGCCATCATGGAGAGGGCGGGGCAGAACAACTGGCAGGTGAGCGCCATCTGCGTGGAAAACTTCAACGACGCCAACTACCGACGGCTCCTGGAAGACCTGGACCGGCGGCAGGAGAAGAAATTTGTCATCGACCTCGAGGCCGAAAGGCTGCAGAACATGCTGGAACAGGTCATGATATTATTTGGCCACAAGACTAACTTCTGTTTACCAATTTTTTTGTTCTCAATTGCAATTTGGTGCTTTTAACGGCTAATGGAGAGGTTCCGTTCATGTCGTTCGATTCATCCAGTGTGTTTTCCTTTAATCAGCTCATGGATGTTCGTTGGGCGGTCTTTGTTGTGATCCGGAGCCGTGTTCTACTTTTGGCGTAAACAGGCGCACCTTCCTCCCCCCGTGCGCTCGTCTTCCTCACATCTTTCCGCAGGGGCAACTGGTGTCTGTTTAATTATTCACCCAATCTCCGCTCTTGACATCTGCCAAAGCATTTATGCTTCACGCACATGGGGGCTCTTTTGCCCCACCCACCCCCCCTTTCCCGAACTGCAGCATATGTCGAACTGCACACGCTGGCGTGATGTCAGATTTTGGTCACATTTGACTTCAAAATCGCAACGGAATGTTTTATCGAACATCAATTTGGAATATCGTTTGTGTATTGCCGACAACCTCATGTTTACAACATGTATCACGATACAGTTAGGGCTGTCGCAATATGCAATACATTAATTAACTCTTTTACTGCCACACGTTCTCAAAAAATAAAATAAAAACGATAATGCCAGCCGATTTTGAGCATTTTAACTCCTCTTTCAAGGCAAACAGAATATTGTGTACTTTGACTACACAAACATGCACAAAGATCGCGTTCCTTTCATTCATCAGGAAAAAAAAGTATGCTTCGACCTTATTCCGTTCTTTAGTAATCACCATTTGAAAATCGCTCATTTGAGTGACATTGAGCGAAAATTGAAATAAGGAAAAACAAGCTTTTTGACTTTGACACACTAATATTTTTTGTTTAGTGACGCTCTGTGAATTAGATTTAATGTGAGAAAAGCAGGTAAATTTCTTGCAAACCAACTTCGGGAAAAATCTCTTATAACGGCTATTAAAGGGACAACTGGTGAATGCACACAATCACCAGAAGAAATTAATCACATTTTTTATAACTATTATCGCAATCTATACTCAGAAACTAACAAGCCTAACCCTGAGCATATTGAGGCATTCCTCAGTAGCTTAAATATACCTCAGTTAACCACTGAATATAAAGACATGTTAGATGCGCCACTTACTATAAACGAGTTGTACAGTGCTCTAGATAGTATGGCTAATGGCAAAGCACCTGGCCCGGATGGTTATCCGGCTATATTTTTTAAGCACTTCTGGTTAATGCTTGCTCCACTATTCTTAAGAGTAGTAACAGAAATCAAAACTAACGAACACATTGACAAGAGATACAATGCTGCCATCTGCTGGCCATAGTATTAGTAGTTAGTTAGTGGCTGTTTTACGATTTTTGCACCCGCTCACAAAAGGAGCGCTGCACAAGAAAAAAAAAAACTTTCTATTTACTCACTCACGCACACACATAAACATGGTCTCCGGAGCCCGTAAAGCGACTTTTAAAACCAGTTTAATCATTTTGGTTCGTACGTGCCCCATGCTAATAGACATGTAACATTATTGCTAGCAGCGCACCACAGCTATCGGTGTTGTTTTTATTCGTTGCTTGTGCTTCGAAGCCTGCCGAGAAAGCAACACTCGCCGCGTGAACCCACGTCTTTACCAAAAACTAATAACCAAAGGTAATAAGTTAACTTTCCTGTCACGACTGACTCCTAAACCGCGCTGACCGTATTGATGAGTGAAACATCTTGCCACGCACTCTGGGAGGCTGCGGGGGTACGCATGTTTTTCAATTTGTGTTTTGGAGTTTTAGAAACAAGGTTTTGTAACAAGAAAAATAATATTTATCGCAGATAAACAAAAGAAAAGCTCGCATTCTGCAATGGACTCTCGGTGCGTTCAATGACCACGCACGTAGTAGGAAATCTCAGTGTACATAGAAAAAGCTCAAACGACTGATGAATGTTTTTGAAGTTTAAGGTTATGGTTAGGGCTCGAAACAAGGGACATGTTCGAAAAATCACCACTTTTATGTGGTAAAAGTCATAAGATCCCGCGGCAGGGATACAAACAAAATGGTGGCAAAAAATGTTGTCTTCTTTGAACGTAACCAGCGCTCCCGGTTTACCACCAACACCGTGTCTGGTCAAAATATGCGAGCACTGATCGTTTTCCCTGTGTGACAATAATACCTGCATTGCGTTTGTAACCAGATGGTATTTTGAATATCCTTTTACAGTATTAACTACAAATGTGATATTTCCAAAATAACACAACTTGGCGCACTTTCTTCTACAGTCGCCCTTTGAAGATGTTAGATTTTTATCGTAATATTCTTATCCTTGCAAGCTCTCCGGAGAGATCTAAATTGTTTCTTCCTCCCCCCTCCCCCCTCTGCTTAGTTCACACTCTCAGTAAGTGGTCGTCCAGTGGGATTTTCCGGCAGATGTCAGCTTTCAAAATCACTTTTTATCAACACGTAGCTTGTGTGTGTGCGTCACAGCGAGCATTGTCTGAAAGTATTTACGTCCGGACACGCTCGCCCGGCCGTCACACGCATGGCTTAACGCAATTAACGTGTGATGATGTCACGTTGTCAATTTTTAACAACGCGCTTTTTCTCCCACCCGTCTCCTGGCAGATCGTCAGCGTGGGGAAACATGTCAAAGGCTACCACTACATCATGGCCAACCTGGTATGTAAATGATAAGAACTGTATGACGTGTCTTCTTTGTGCAGTCCCAGATTAACAATTTTTCAGAAGCATTTTATGCCTCTAATTTCATAGATGGCAAATCCAGGTCCAGAAAGTAAAGACCCTGCCACAGTTTGGCTTTAGCCCCTCGTGCTAGCTAGCTAGCTAGCAGGTAAACAAGCACCCGGGGAGCTAGCTAGGGAGCTAGCTAGAGAGCTAGCTAGGGAGCTAGCTAGGGAGCTAGCTAGCTAACACGGGGGGCTAAAGCCAAACTGTGGCAGGGTTTTTTACTTTCTGGACCTGGATACTTATTATTTCTTAATTTCATCTCAGGTTTTGGAACGCTTTCGACTTAATGTCCTCTCATTATGCATTCCCCCCAAAAAATAAAAATACATCAAACCATTAACATTTTGTTTTTAGCAGTACTCCAGTGCGAACACGTTATGCTAACCATGTAGCTGCCTTGGGAAGGGAGGAGTGAAGTGAGGCTGCAAATCATAGTCTGGATTTCATTTGATCTCACCTGCTGTGAAACACGGACTATTCTCCATTATCCTGAATGAAACCTCAAGTCAATTTCATTCCAAGTTATTTCACTCACAACTGTGGAACCAGGGCATCATTTTGCGCAATATTCAGTCACGGTGGTTTTTAAAGGTTAAAAGAAATCCAGGCAATCATCACCCCGCTCTCCATCTACGATTACTCCCGTGACGAGTCTTTGTGCTCGTCTTCCCCTCAAGGGTTTCAAGGACATCAATCTGGAGCGCTTCATGCATGGCGGCGCCAACGTGACGGGCTTCCAGCTGGTGGACTTCAGCAATCCCATGGTCATCAAACTGATGCAGCGCTGGAACAAACTGGATCAGAGGGAGTACCCGGGCTCCGATGCGCCGCCCAAGGTGAAGCATGCGTCGACCATGTTAGTGTACATCTGGCTTGATATTTAACTTACAAGTATTGCGATATTCCATTTACAATAAGAGTTGATATTTTGGCCGTAATAATAGTAATGCGATCATTTAGCCGTCATGGTGATTCCGATATTCCATTCCGATAATGAAAGTATCACAACATTTTGCTTGATATTTCACTCTGAAAACGAAAGTTTCACGATATTTATTTTGTTGACGACAGCAGTCTATATTTTAGCCATAATAACAATAGTATTCTGATCATTTAGCCGTCAAAGTAATTACGATATTCTGATATTTTACTCTGATCTTTTTCTCCGATAATGTATTACAATACATGTCTACAACGGTCGATATTGTAGCCGTTATAACAATACTATTGTGATCGTTTAGCCATTAGCAATTACGATATTGGAGTGTTCCCTCAATTTTCGAGAATATCATAATATTTTGCCCACGATGAACGTACAATAATAATATCAACACATTTTAGCCAGAATAAGAATAGTATCACAATCATTTTGGCTGTGATAGCTATGCCGATATATTGCTCCGATAATATCGTGTCATTTTGCCCACGATAAGTAATTTCTCAATACAATAACAAATTAGTGTCATGATATTTTTTTTCCCGTTAGCACATTTGTATATAAATGTTTGTAACCAAACAGCAAAATGCAAAGCATTCAGTAGCCTGTTCATCCCACCACGGTCGGCTTTGCTTCATCCAGCCCGTCATCTGCTGCGATGTGACAGAATGACCCACTTTACTTCTTTTCTTTCTTTTTTTTTTTTCGTCGTACGGATAGCAAATGGCACTGGGGCGGGCAAGAAGACGGTCAGAAAACGCCCGCCTGGAGCAAATCTTTTCTATCATTATTTTATTTATGAAGCAGCTGCAGTGGCGTGGAAAGAGTGTGAGTCAAGCTTATGCATGTGTGTGTGTGATGGATAGGGCGCTTCAATTAAAAGTTTACACCGTGGAGCAATATCGCACAACTATGCGTGTGTGTGTGTGTGTGTGTGTGTGTTATCTTACCAGAGTTTCTCGGTAAATTGCTCTCGCTTCTGGAAATCTGCTCGCATCCGTGCAGACGGCAGTGTGTTTTATTTATTTATTTATTTATTTATTTTTACAAGCTTGTTTTGCACTGTGAGGTCGATACATGCATTTAAAACAAAAACAGACTAAGCAACAGGGGGCGCTATAACCCTCATTCAGCCAATATAAGGGAAGTTAAATTATGTTTGAATTAGGGGTGTCAGGCAATTACATTTTTTAATCGTAATTAATTGCATGACTTAAATAGTTAACTCACGATATATTGCAAATTTTATATCTGTTCTAAATGTACAATAAAATAGTTTTTATTCTCATGTTAACATAAAAGGAAACATGTTAAATAGACCTATAGCTGCATGTTTTAGTCATTGATACAGTATTTTTTTTTATAATTCATAAAATGGAGTTATAATTAGAAAGATGTACTGTACTGTAAAAAAAAATAAAAAATTTGATTTGTGTTGAGGTCATTTTTTTTGCCACTAGATGGCAGAATTGTACTTCTAAGACATCGCCGACATCTCAGTGCATTTTTTTTTTTATATTAAGAGCTAACTAATCTTTAACATGAAGTAACTTCTGCACATTTTTAGAATTGTAAAATACAACTTGACGCCAGTCTCCACAAACATAAGCATTATTATTAAATGTATTACTCCAAATTTTGACATGGACGTGTCTGCTGCATTGCGACTGGCATTCCCACAGTACAGGCTTCCCAAGGGGCGGCCATTAATTTAAAAAAAATTGTTGCATGAAAGGAACTTTAAATTAACTGAAATTAAATTCACTTATTTTGATGCCTCTAGTTTGAATATAACCATAAGTAAAATATTTATCACACTTACAAAGGATTCAATAAAAGGTCAAAACTAAAAGAAATTTGGTACAAAAATTGATAAATAGATAATAATAATAATACATTTACAATATAATTAGTGATTAATAAATACAATATTTTTTTTGCTAGTATTTCACACTGTATAGAATATAAAGTAGTGTACTATAAGTACATATATAACAATATTACAGTACTTAATATAGTAAAAAATGTGTTTGTTCAACTAAAGGCCTCCCCTCAAATAAAAAGATGTGTGTGTGGCATATGTGAGTAGACACTGCGGGCTTCTCGTCAGAGTGACGAAGAGGACGAGGGCAACGGGCGCGCTCAGAGAACAATAATGTCGCGGCGAGCTGCGGGCTAATGAAAAGGAGTCAGCGGCGGCCGGAAGCCAAGCTGATGAACTCCCGCCAGTCGGGATGATTAAAGCCGGACTGTTTGCTCGCCGCTTGGGCTAAACACTCACTCTCCATCTTTGCACCATTTCTTCAGTCCCCTCAATTAGTCGGGGGAGGTGTTATGGATGACTCATAAGAGGTAAATGCAAATAGTCACGCAGCCTTCAGGCGAGGAACAATAAGAGGGGGCCGATAACGTCACTTCACCTGCTTCTGCTTCAAAATGTTCGAATGTGATCAAATGTTCCCACACACAAAGAAATGCATCAGCACATGATATTCTCTTGTCGGAATGTGGATTTCAAATTGCAAAACTGAAGCATGGCTTCATCCAACCTTCCAGTACACTTCGGCGTTGACGTACGACGGCGTGATGGTGATGGCGGAGGCCTTCCGGAACCTGCGCAGGCAGAAGGTGGACATTTCCCGGCGGGGGAACGCCGGCGACTGCCTGGCCAACCCCGCCGCCCCGTGGAACCAGGGTATCGACATGGAGCGTACTCTCAAGCAGGTGAGACCAAAGCAACTTCCGAGTTGTTGGAATTCGGGGGGGGGGCGCGAATTCAACCTCACCTGAATTCATTTCCATGCGTTTAAACGCGTTTAGGTGCGGCTGCAGGGATTAACAGGTAATGTCCAGTTTGACCACTATGGCCGCAGGGTCAACTACACAATGGACGTGTTTGAGCTGAAGAATAATGGACCCAGACGGGTAAAGTATCACAGCACGCTTCTTTCATGCCCACGACACATTGACCATCTTTTCTCATTCATGTGTCTTAACCGCCGAATCACTCGCTTTCTCGCTTCTGAAGGCCACGCCTTACCTCAAATATGCACCTTAAATTTAAGTGAGAAACAATACAGAATGAATGCCTTATTCTTCATAGACAAGCCTAACTTCAAATAAACTACCAATAATAGACGTACTCTTTTACCCGACATGCACGCTTTACTGAGAATTAACATTCTGTCAAATAACCTTACCATAAATAGATAATGAATGTAAAAGAAATGCCTTACTTCAAACAAAAACCTAACTTCAAATAATTGGATAACTTCACATCAACTCCATACTCCAAATAAAAGATTTCAAATCAACAGCTTACTTTAAATACAGGTTTTATTTCCAATAAATGCCTGACTTTAAATAAACATGGTTTCAAATCAACAGCTTCATTCAATTAAAAGCTTCCTCCACATAAACGTGTATTCCAAATAAACAACTACTTCCTAATTGGCTACATTCAAATCAACTCTGTACTCTGAATCAAAGATTTCAAATCAACAGGCTTACTTCAAATGCAGGTTTTACTTAAAAAAAAATGCCTGACGTGAAATAAACATTGTTTCAAATCAAAGGCTCAGCTCTATACTCACTCATTTCAAATAAACACCTTACTTCAAATACACTTGTAACGTATAAAAACACCTTACTTCAAGTAAAATGCTGACTTCCAATATGAGTTTACCTCAAATAAGTGATTATTTTAATTAAATGGCTTACTCCAAATAGACACTTAATTCAATTAAATGTCTGACTTTAAATAAAAACCTTTCTACAAATAACTGTCCTACTTCAATTAAATGTCTGACTTCATACAAATACATGTCTGACTTCAAATAGGAATCATGTTACAGATGAATGCCTTACTCCAAATAAACATCTACCTTCAAATTAACACTATACTCCCCAAAAACGTCTCATTCAAATAAACATTTGACTTCAAGCTTAATACGAATGAATGGCTTACTGCAGATACTGATTTCAAATAAACACCTTACTTCCAAACAAGCTGTTCGCCACTTTTCTTTGAGTAGGAGAGGATGAAAGGGCGCAAGAAGTGAGGATGGCACTGTGGGGGGGAATCAAAAGAGGAAGAGCGATGGTGAGCGGATGCAGTGAAATAAGGTGCAATGGAAACGGCGCGCAGGGCGGGGGGGGGGGGGGGGGGGTTGGGGGGTGGTTGGTTTGGCGGTCGGGTAGGGAGCTGCCATTAATCAGCCGCTGCTTTGGCCTGTCTTCCCTTACACAGGGAAGGTCCCGTTAGGACACACACAGCACGTGTATGTATGTGTGTGTTGGTCTCCCTCACATTTGACATGTTCCTCAATCATCCCTGCTGGAGGTGGCGGACACTCACAGCCTCTTGCGCTCTTTGTTTGGGCGTCATCCATCCGTGGAACAGATGCTTATTTTGGCTAACGACGTCAGACGAGATCCGGAAACTCAGAATCACCCTCAAAACAAGTTCAATTTGTGGATTTTATGCCAGGCATTAAAGAAAAACAAATGTTACCTCAAATGGACACCTCCTTTTCACCCACCAATAAAAGAAGAACAGCATATTGAGTGACCGTCAAACGATCCATCGCAACATTGAAGTAACAATTCTGTCGACTAATCAGCAAACGGCATTTGTCTGGCTCCACCCATCTTGAAGTATTAGAACTAACATAAACCTCCGCTGAAACAAACATCTTTCTTTGAAGAACTGTCTTACATCAATAAATCTTAATTCCAATCCACACCTCACTGCAAATAAATACCTGTCTTCAAATCTGTCTTTCTTCAATAAACCTTGAACCTCAAATAAATGCCTTACTTCACACCAACACCTTAATTATTTTATTATTACTGTAAAAAAAAAAACACTACCCTACCTTAAATAAATGCATAATTTAAAATAAATGCCTTGCTTCAAATAAACACCTCACTTCAAATGAAAGGCTAACATCTAATGAAATCCCTACTCCGGATTTAAAAAAAATACTTTGTCAAATAACCTTCCAACATCGAATAAAGATGTACCTCTACCTGTACATATTGCTTTTTAAACACCTTACTTCAAATTAAAGGTTTACGTCAAACAACTTACTGCAAATAAAATCTACCATAAAATAAATGCCTTATTTCAAATAAACACCATCTTAAAATAACCACTTAAAAAAGTGTCCCTTCAAATAAACACCTTGCTCCATTTTAAACACTTACTTCAAATACATGTACTGCAAATAAATGCCTTCCTTCAAATACATGCCTTGCTTGAAATAAATGGCCAGTAATCTCTGCCATGGTGTGAATAAAGACAACATGAGGATAATCATCCTTGGGTGGTTGTAACCTCGCAATGCGCTTTCCCTCCAGATCGGATACTGGAATGATGCCGACAAACTGGTGCTGATCCAGGACTCGCCGCTCCTCCCCAACGACACGTCTGGCATGGAAAACCGCACCGTGGTGGTCACCACCATCATGGTAAGACGACAGCCTGTCTGCATGCGCCACTTTTAGGATAAAGAACACAATGTACCGCCAAGAGGCTTCGTCAATTACGATTTGCCGCAAAATCACACAGATCTTAATAACACCTGAAGGAAATGCGGGGGACCCGACGCGGGTGGTAAATTATGATGCCAGCTGCAATTGTATCCCTCATTCTTGCTAATTTGCACTCGGTATTTACCCGACAACTTGCAATTTTGCCACATGCTGTTTGTACCTTTGTAATAAGGCTGCTCATTTATTGCTGTTTTGAAGCAATGGCCAAAAAAAAGCTTGATTAGTTTTTCAGCATTTTTTTTTTAAAACTTAATTTATGGAGATTTTGTCATTGGTTATGCGTATCTCAATTCAAGAAATACCATAATTCCATACGTGTAGATAGTATAGATACACTAGTTTTATTTTTAATCTGCCTACAAACACACTTCAACTTATTAAAACATACTTTTATTGTATCCCTGATACAAAGTGTGATTATTTGTCACTCCCAGTTGAAGCTTACTATAAAACTGACACTTAAAAACAACCCCAAATTTTTTTGAACGTTTTATATTTAACCCAACCAAACCAAATAAACTGAAAAATCTGCTAGCTCAATGCTAATACATAATGTGAAACACAATAGGCAGGCTAACAGAATAGTAGCATATATGTGACGGTAACTATCAACTGCTACGTCGACACATGGAGCAGCAAACAAGGTTTTCTCTCCTTTTGTGTTTTGCTCTTAATTACGATGCACCTCTTCCAGTAAAGCTCAGTGCTGCCCCCCTTGATGTGGCCCGATGTGGTACTACACCAAATGCGTGAAAACTAAATGCAGACTGTAAAAAAAAATGACTGATGTGGCGGGGGGGAAGACGTTAGCATAATTTCAGCCCCGTTTTTTTTGCAGTATAGTTGTAAAGTGGGGCAGGCTTTTTGCGAGACAGGTGAATTGAACCGGAGCGGCCAAGCGGACGCGCGGGAATGAATGGAGGTTTGGGGGTCAACAGCTCAGCACAATCCTCCCCTCTTTTCAGCCCCCGGTGAGGAAGCCCATTTTAAGAAACTGATCCCCCAGCCTGGACAGCAAGCGGGATATGACACAAGAAGACGAGCCCTAACGCCACAAATGGACGCCACGCCCCCGTTTAGAAAGGAATCGGAGCCGCTTGAGAGGAGAATGAAATGCAAACGGAAGGAAAAGAGGATAAACACGCTGCTCTTTTTGTGCTTGTGTGTCACGCATTTCACGCTCCGTGTTGTGATCACAGCATCCTTCAATTTGGGATTTCGTTTTTTTTGTTTTTCTACGCAACGTCTCCGCCGAGCAGACTGTGAATGTCAAAGTCATTTCCTGTTTTGCTGTGAATCTGTCAATTGGTGCAGTCCTACCTTCTACGTTGCTCAGTTCCGTGAGATTTGCTGTGGATTACACGGACTAATGGCGGCGTAATCACGCGTATGCGTCCTGTCTCTCTTTGGCATGTTGGTGACAAGTAGTGTTTTATTGTGTTTACTGCGTAAATTTGTCAGCAAACATGTTCTACGTGGCCTGTAAGTTAGTTTCACGCCAACATAAACAGACCCCCGCCTAGCGGCATGCACTCATTCATTTCCGTCACCAGAGTTTGCGTGGAAGTGAAACGGAGTGCATGACTTGACTGCCGCATGATTCATTTCGCAAACCATTTAGCCAAAATGTTTATTGAAGTAAGGTGTTTGGTTGAAGAGGGTTTTGTTTTTTTTTAACAGTTATTTGTACTTCATTTGAGCTTGGGTGCTTTATTGAAGCATGGTGCTTATATGAAGGAATTTATTTGCATTTGAAGTCGGGCATTTATTGGAAGGAAGTCAGGCATTTATTTAACGTATTGTTGTTTTTTAAGCCATACATTCATTGAAAGTAAGACATTTACTTGTTAATTGATTTTTCGTAAGGAGTAAGTAAATTATTTCATTGAAGTCAAGTCATATATTTATTTGAAGTTTGGTGTTTCTTTTAAGTGAGATTTAGTCCACTACTTTTTTGAAGCCAGGTATTTATTTTGAATAAAAGGCCTTTATGTAGAGTGGAGAGTTTATTGTGTTTGTTAGTCACTAGAATTAGGTTTCTATTTGAAGTAAGGTTTGAGGTCAGGCATTTATTTATTCATTTATTAGTGTGATTTTAAAAAGTAGTTTAATTGAAATCAGTTCTCTGGTTGAGGTAATGTTTTACAATGAGGCACTACTGACGTAAAGTCAAAATTTGAAGTTGCGCTATAACCACCCATTAAGTAGCATTATTCTGCTACATACTGCACTGGCATTGAAATAGGTGTTTAGAACAATCTGGGGAAATTTTGAGGAAAAACGAGGACAAGTGGTTTGGAAAATGAATGAAGGAATAATTTGCACATAATTTGAATATTGGTGAAAGTGAATCAATGATTACAATGTTATTTCAGTGGCATAAAGACTGACACCCCTTTCGTCCAATGGCATCAGTTGTCACTGAAGAAGCAGCCAATGGCAGTCGAGTTGGAACATGCATGACGATAGAACGATAGAAGGACCCGAGTCGCAGCGATAAGGGTAACGTGTGCATGCGACGTGTTACTCGTGAGATCAATCGGCTTGCGATGAAGCCTTCCGTCATCACGCGGTGAATCCTTCGCCGTTGTACCAAACGGAGAAAAGGAAGAGGAAAAACAAGGCATGATTCATTTAAGGCGATTATAAGCGGCACCGGGAAGAATCTGCGCGGCTAAATCCGTCTTTGCATTTTTGCTCTTTGTCTTGAAATCCGCGTGAAATCAGTCGGATTCTCCGTTTTGTCTTCCAGCGTTTTGCTGTACACAATGAGATTGTTCTCGTGCGTACATAAAGCAAATCATAAAGAAAATGTTCCTCGTTAGTATACTGTAACAACCATGGTATAGAGATTCTTGAAAGAACAGTAGAACCACAGAAATTCAACTTTTTCCCTCAAGAAAATTAGACGTTAATTGCGGAAAATAATTTAAGCTGAATGTTCTAAACTCCTGTTTAAATGTACTGATTGCTCAACATATATAATATAAGCGGCAGTTATGGTCAAATGACCAAAAACTAAATTCCACTTAAAAATTAAAAAGCCTGACTATAAACTATATACTGTAATTAAACACCTTCACATAAATGCCTCCCTATTAAAAAAAATTAACTTAAAAAGTCAACATACTTCAAATAAATGTCTGACTTTAAATAAATACCTTCAAATAAATGACTCGCCATAAAAAATGCCTTAATTTAAATAAAAGTAATAAACAATTTGGGACAAATAAATGCCTGACTTCAAATAAACGACCCACTTTCAATAAATGCCTGACTTTAAATAAATACCTTCAAATAAATGACTCGCCATAAAAAAATGCCTTAATTTAAATAAAAGTAATAAACAATTTGGGTCAAATAAATGCCTGACTTCAAATAAACGACCCACTTTCAATAAATGCCTGACTTTAAATAAACAACCTACTTCAACTAAATGCCTCACCATAAAAATCTCTTAATTTTCATAAAAGTAATAAACAACTTCAAATAAATGCCTGACTTCAAATGATCATACTTCAAATAAACACCTGACCAAACAAAATATTTAAACTAAATACCTGACTTCAAATAATCTACATACTTTAACTTAGCAACTTCAAATAAACAAAAAAAAAAGGCTTACTTTAAATGCAATGAACACCACCTGATTTGAATAAACAGATCGGAAAAGTGTGCGTGGGTGGGGTGGGGGGGGTGCTCAATTTCCTTCCCCCATTGTTCCAATTATACAGTTGAGAGGTTACCGGCCGGCAGGGGTAAAATTTCCAGGCTGACTTTCTCTATGTGTCGGTTCTGTTTCTACAGTGATATTTAAAACAGGTGAGGAAATTCTGCCATATCCAGACAGGTGAAAGAAGCTTAAGGCGTCCTTATGCCTCTTTTAGGAAAAAGCGGAATCCAGATGCCACTCCGGTTCTGTTACGCCGCCAATACCACTTTTGAAGCCGCTTGGAAGGGGTTATAGATCCAATGCGGTTGGTGCATCCAAGCGTTTTAACTTGTAGCGGCTCGGGGCCATGTAAAAAAAATAAATAATAATCAGCGGAATAAATTGCGCCTTGTTCTCAATATGTAGACGCTTGCCTCATATGACAAAAGTAATTTATTTGGCAAGACGCAGGCGCGCAACGCAAGGCCAGCGTTCCGTTTGAGTGACTTGTGGATTGTGTTGATCCAGGAACCTTCAGCACCTCCCGATCCGCCATCACTGAAAGTCTGCCTGGTATTTGTCCGCAGTCACTCCGTCTGACGGCAGCTCATTTTTCACTTGCCATCAGCTTTACCTCCGCTTTCCGCTTAGTCATGCTTCCCTCCCGTCTCTTTGATTCTGTGTATCATCCATCCGCATTACCATTTTGATGACTTTTTTTTTTTTTTCCCAGGATGTGCTGCACATATGCAGCATGAGGCCATCACGCCGATTACTCGCGCGTGGCTTTTTCTTTTTCTTTTTGTTGTACCTCGGCAGGGATGGGGGGGAAAAAAAGTGCATCACCCAGCAGGACGTGACGGTTTAAAGACGTAAGATTTAAAGCCGAAGCGCTTTCTCCGTCGGTGTTCATTTTGGTAATTGTTTGCTTGACGTGCAGCTTTAAATAAACCCTGCGGGGGTATGACAACGTTACATGCTTGTGAAACATATAGTTGTAGTGGTCACGTGACAGAAATTTCCCACAACATGTTTCTCCAACCAACGGTCTGCCCTGCACTGCTTCGAACCCTACCGAAATGTTACTGATGTCTGTTTTGCAAAATAAAGATTGACTTCAAAACAAAAGGACGTCGTCTCCATTTCCTGACCAAAAACTGTCGACATTTCTGTGCCATTCTGTCGTCGTCTGCTGCTGTGTGACATCCGTCTGTCCGTGTGTCCGTCTGACGGTACGCTTCACTGGTTGTGGTCCAATCCCCGCCCCCGCCCCGTCCCCCCCTTTGTGTAGGAGGGTCCCTACGTGATGCTCAAGAAGAACTGGGAGATGTACGAGGGCAACGACCAGTACGAAGGCTACTGCGTGGACCTGGCCTCCGAGATCGCCAAACACATCGGCATCAAGTACAAGATCTCCATCGTGCCCGACGGCAAGTACGGCGCCCGGGACCCAGAGACCAAGATCTGGAACGGCATGGTCGGGGAGCTGGTGTACGGGGTGAGACGAGACGTTTTGACGAGACGTTTTGACAATCTTGTACAAAAAAAAATACAGCCTCACCAGATTCTGCATTAAGCCATAATCCCGAAGGAATATTACAAAAAAATTGCGTGTTTTAGAGATGTGTACATGGCCGCCACACATAGAGAAGTATTGGATTTTTTTATTGGAATTCGTTTTTAGCTTGTTTTGACTTTTTTTTAAATTCAGTTTTAGTTTTTAGAGCAAGTTGGTTTGTTTCTATTTTTTTAAATGCTTTGTTTTAGTTTAGTTTTTTTTTTAGATTTAACATTAGTTTTAGTTTTTTTTATGTCAAGTATTTATTCATCAACAAAAAGGTCACAATATTGTGTAATGACGTGAACTACAACTTCTGTCAATTCAGATAATTATCACTGTCAAATGAATAGTAATGCAGATTAATAATAATAATTAGAAAGATAAAGCAATGACAAAATAAATTTAAAAAAAACGCAAGCTTATGTATATCAGTTGTCAACGATGAAAACAAGGGACATTTTTGTTATAATTATAATTAGTTTCACAAATGTAAGTTGTAGTTTCGTTTTTTTAAAGGCATTTTCATTATTTTATTTCGTTAAGGAACATTTTTTTTTCAACTTTAGTTCCTGTCATTTGGTTCGTTCCATGTTTTCCTTAGCATTGCCTTTGATTGGAAAGTTGCGCCCTACCAAAATGGCCGCCACTTTGCCGCACTTTTTATCCTGTCTGAAGTCTACTGACAATCCGTAGATGTCAAATTGTGGCCAATTCTGGAAGGACCAGGCTGTACAAAGGGACATTTTGAGTGGCGTGGACCTTCTGTCTGTCTGTTGAATCCAGGCTCATCTGTACTTAACTCTTTGACTGCCAAAAACGTTAAATAACGTTTAATAAAATCCTATGGAGGAGTGTCAAAGACGTTAAAAGACGTTTTTTTTTTTTTCAAAACAGAGGTGAAACTAACCATTTTCTATTGTTGATTACTGAAAAACGGAATAAGGTAGAAACAAACTTTTTTTTCTGATAAAAGATGGGAGTCCAATCTTTCATTTGGTAGTATGTGTGTTTCCATAGTCCAAACACATAATTTTCTGTGGAACTTGAAAGATCAGTCAAAAATGCTTAAATCGGCAGGCACCCACGGCATCCCTTTTCTGAAAACGTCTGGCAGTTAAGTCAAATAAAATAAAAAACACAGACGCAGCAATATCCCACCTTCACTGGGGTCAACATGAAAAGCAAAGGCGGATACAACAGGAAAGATTGCACTCTGTTCATGCTTGCTCATACGAAATGACTCACCGTATGCGCTCTCACTGCTTTTTGGTGAAATCAGTGGCCAAGTGAAATGTTTGTTCCGCTGCCTTTGGTTCTAATTGCGTTAATCCATCACTCTCCCTGATGTCTCTCCGTAATGAAGCGCTTTAAGTTTCCATCAGAGCTCATGCAAAATTAAACACCGCGTCGCACCATCATTAAATTCCGGCCCCCTTCCCCGCCCATGTTTGCTCATGCTCGGCCATTTTGTGTGTGTTTTGAGCCCCCCCACCACCGCCCCCAAATTAGTTTCAGTAATTCAAGGCGCCGGCCGCAATTACGGGAAGGTCCGAGTGTAATCGAGTTGGAGTGCAGCGAGGAGGAGATTTATGTGCACTTTGGACTTTTACGGCCACTGTGCAACAGAACATGTCCAGTTAAGTTCTCTTTAAAGGAAGCTCATCCATAGTACGAGATGAAATTAAGTTACACCCCCCAACATAGTTTATCTTCGATTTTACATGTTACTAAATTGAGGTTGTGTAAATGTCATCTGAAATGACGAATTTTGACTGACTTTGACATGATAGGGTTTCAGACGGCGTGGCTTGAAAGGGGCTCTTCATCCAGCCTAGCTACCAAGTCATGGCTGGGGGAACTCCGTGACAGGGCGGTATTATGCAAATTAGCGCCCCTGGTCACCTAGGGGCAGTGTAATGCTGTCATGTAGACAAACAAAGAAGAGTTTAACTCTTTGACTGCCAGACGTTTTCAGAAAAGGGATGCCGTGGGTGCCAGCCGATTTAAGCATTTTTGACTGATCTTTCAAGGTCCACAGAAAATTATGTCTTTGGACTATGGAAACACACATACTACCAAATGAAAGATTGGACTCTCATCTTTCATCAGAAAAAAAAGTTTGTTTCTACCTTATTCCGTTTTTCAGTAATCAACAATAGAAAATGGTTAGTTTCACCTCTGTTTTGAAAAAACGTCTTTTAACGTCTTTGGCACTCCTCCATAGGATTTTACTAAACGTCATTTAACGTTTTTGGCAGTCAAAGAGTTTTAACAACTACTATAAATTCCTGGTAGTTAAAGTGCAAACGTGTTTGAAAACAGTTTGCATATCAAATAGTGTGCACCCGCGTTTGACGGCAAAGGTTACAACTGAAGGCACAGGCCACCGACGGGAAGGTCCGAGGACACGGAAGCTGTCAGCAGGAAGATTCCACTCGGGGATTTGCTCCTGTTTCTTCCCGTTTCGTCTCGTTTCTCCCAAATGCCGAGCGCAAACGCGCCACTGACTTTTACCCTGCCGAGTCTTCTACCACCGGCTGTCGTCTGTTTTCCTGAGGATAAGAGGACTTTAAATCTCTTTCATCAGAGTGTCAGGTGGTCAAAACCAGGCCCGGAAAGCTCTTTGTTTCCCCCAGTAGAGCAGATGAGGCCGGGAAATGCCGCCATTAGTCTCCAACTGTAATCTGCTGTGTGGATTTCCAGCAAACGGCTGACTTTGTTCTGTCCAATTTCTGCCTCCCTGCGCTGTAAACACATTATTGTATCCTCCCCAGATGATACTTGTTTAGCTTCTCAGTAATAAGAGAGACTTTCGTGGCAGTTTCTTTGCCTTGACTTAGCGCTGTTGCTCTTAAATTGGATTGAAAGATGTGAGTCCGTTTTCTGAGCGCATTCCCGTTTCTTTCAAACTTCAACAGAAAGTGGAAATCAGTGTCGGTTAAATGAACATGACCATAAATCACTCAAGAGTCGCACAGGTAAAAATAAGAATCCACTAAATCCCATAAAAAATTTACACATTTAATGAAGACAGCTGGAAATTCCCTAAAAGTTGTACAGGTTCAAAAAAAAATTAAACTAAAACCTACCGTATATCCATTAGAAATTGGCCAAGTAAAAAAATAAAAATAAAATCTCTGAAATAAATGCATAGGTTAAAAACTTGTTGAATTAAGACTTCACAGTTGCTCTAAGAAGTGCACAGTTTACAGAAAGACTACCATAAATCTCTGAAAAGTTGTACTGGTTAAAAAAAAAAAAAGATGACCATAAATCCCCCGAAAGTTGCACATGTTAAAATGGGACTACCGTAAGCGTTTGGAAAATTGCAGGCGTAAATTCCCTAAAAGTTGCACAGGCCATCATAAAAATGCCAAAGTTTTACAGGTTAAAGCAAGTCTACTGTAAATTGCTCAAAATTTTAAATAAGGCTATTGTAATTCCCTGAAAAGTTGCAGTGGTTAAATTAAGATTGCCACAGATTCTTTAGTGTAAAAACAACTATTGTAAACCCTTGAATAGTTGCACTGGTTAAATAAATAATATAAATGCCCCAAAAGTTGCATGTTTCAAAACAAGATTCCCATAAATCCCCAATAAATTGCACGAGGTAAAATAAAGTGCAGTAAATCTCCTAAAAGTTATGCAGGTTAAAATAAAACTGTTGTAAATCTCGGCAAGGGTTTCCCAAGTTATAAAACTGTAAATCTCTGAAAAATGGCATAGGTTAAAATAAGATGACCAAAAATCTCCCAAAAGTTGCACACATTAAAATAAAACTGAAGCAGCGGCAAAGATGAAAATAAGACTTCCGTAAGTCCCCCAATTGTTGCTCATGCAGAAGTAAGACGACTTCAAAATCTGTACAGATTAATGTAAGACTTTTGTCAATCTTGCACACGTTAAAATGATGCTGCCATAAAGACCATAAAAGTTGCACAAATGAATATAAGACTAGCGTAAATTCTTGAAAATGTTCACGTGTTGCAAGACTGCCAGCGTAAATCCCAATTGCCTTTTCTGACCATTCTGGTTTCCTCCCAACATCCACAGAAAGCGGAAATCGCTGTGGCCCCTTTGACAATCACGTTGGTCCGGGAGGAGGTGATCGACTTCTCCAAGCCCTTTATGTCGTTGGGCATTTCCATCATGATCAAAAAGCCCCAAAAATCCAAACCGGGGGTGTTCTCCTTCCTGGACCCGTTGGCCTACGAGATCTGGATGTGCATCGTGTTCGCCTACATCGGCGTGAGCGTGGTGCTCTTCCTGGTCAGCCGCTTCAGCCCGTACGAGTGGCACACCGAGGAGCCCGAAGAGGGCACCGACGGTCCGCCCAGCGACCAGCCCCCCAATGAGTTTGGCATCTTCAACTCCCTCTGGTTCTCCCTGGGCGCCTTCATGCAACAGGGGTGCGACATCTCGCCCAGGTAAGACCTCGGCGCGTCTTACTGCGCGCTTTCTACTGCACGCCCGCCCTCGAAGCTGCGCTGGATTTCACTGGCTGATGTGGGAGGAGTTTCCGGTGTCCATACTTTTACTTCCGTAATAACCAGAAAAGCTGCCAGCAACTTGTCAATGGTAAAATAAGAGCAGAAATCACCTGATAGTTGCATAGGTTGAATTGTGCAAGGTATAACATAAGACTTACCGTAATGCCCATAAAACTTGCACAGGTCAATATCAGACTAGCATTAACGCCACAAAGGTTTGAATAAGATTTACCGTAAATCCCCAGCAAACTGCTCAAGTTTAATTCAAATTTAAGTAAAAAAGTAAATATGTAAATCCAATTAAAGTTAATTAAAATACTCCCATAATGTTTACTTACGGTAATTCTCATAAAAGCTGCTGAGGTTGAATTGTGCAAGGTATAAAATAAGACTTACCGTAATGCCCATAAAACTTGCACAGGTCAATATCAGACTAGCATTAACGCCACAAAGGTTTGAATAAGATTTACTGTAAATCCCCAACAAACTGCTCAAGTTTAATTCAAATTAAAGTAAAAAAAATAAATATGTAAATCCAATTAGAGTTGAAAAAAATACTCCCATAATGTTTACTTACGGTAATTCTCATAAAAGCTGCTGAGGTTGAATTGTGCAAGCTATAAAATAAGACTTACCGTAATGCCCATAAAACTCGCACAGGTCAATATCAGACTAGCATTAACGCCACAAAGGTTTGAATAAGATTTACCGTAAATCCCCAACAAACTGCTCAAGTTTAATTCAAATTAAAGTAAAAAAGTAAATATGTAAATCCAATTAAAGTTGAAAAAAAAATACTCCCATAATGTTTACTTACGGTAATTCTCATAAAAGCTGCGGAGGTTGAAATAAGAATTACCACAAAAAATATAAGTTTTAGATAAGAGTTTCATAACCCCTGAAAATTGCAGTTTAAAGTAAGAATTACCAAAAATCCCGTAAAATCGCACTTGTTAAAGTAAGACTTGCCATAAAATGTGCAAATGTCCCAAAATGTTGTATAGGTTCAAATAAGACTTAGCGTAAATTCCTGCGCAAATTAAAAGGAGACTACTATAAATTCACCAAAAGTTCATTTAGAAGATCGTAAATCCAGCAAAAGTTGCTCGGGTTAAACCAAGACTTACTTTCAATCCCCCAAAAGTTACAAATCTTTAAATACTGTAAATCCCCTAATAGTTGCACTACTCTTGAGGAGCACTTTTTGTGCGTCATCATCACATATTGACTTGTGTCCTTTGTCGCACCAGGGGCCTGGCCTGGCCTTTTTTTTTCTTTTTTTTTTTAAGCCTTTCTCAGCCGTGTGAATGGCTTTGCTCGGCTTAAAGTTCTGGTGAGATAAATTGTTTCAGCTATTTTAAGACTCCGCTCAAGTTGCAGTGAGTCTTTCCCATTAATTGTGCTTTTTTATCTGCGTTAAACCCGTATGGATCTCAAGATACTGTAATAATGTTGGTTAGATTGAGTCTTTCCAAACCTGGCATTACATGAGAAAAACAAGATGGAGGATCATGAGCAGTCAAAATATGCAGTGCAGTCCTACAACCGCAATAATCAGAATATTTGAAATATAGCGTTATCTTAGTAATGGCGGATTTTTTAAATTTTAAGAAACAATAAAAACATTTTCACTTACTAACACAAGGCTTGAAAATGGGGGATCTTCACCCTGCCTAGCTGCCAAGTCTTGGGCGAAGAAAGCCAGTCTGGGGTGGAATTATGTAAAGGACGTTAGAATCTTGTAAAAGTCAGAAGGATGGGTTTCTTTTGAGAAATAGATAATGAAGAAAACTTCAAAATATGTAACGATCATTTTCAGTTTCTTCTCCGGTACATTTGCGAGTATCGTAAACAATGTTGCAATCCTCACCGTGTATTTTTTCGGTTTGTCTTTATTGGCAACATTTGAATTTTATCACTTACAAAATCAACTTAAAATGAAGACAAGCAAAATAGCATCATATTTATTGTCGCGGCATAATAATCCTGTCAAATAGAAATTATAATGGGAATTAAAAAGAAATAAATCAGCGTGTCCAATTTAAATTTCTCACAATAGATGATAAAATCATCTGTTCTTTTTGGCCAGTCCAGCCTCTATTTTGGCCACTTCCATTCTCTCCTGATTTTTTTTTCTTTTAACTCATTTTAGGGAGTTAGAAATAGCTGGTAATCTTCCAGTTTTTTCTCCTCTCTCTTAAATAAGGGTTAATGCCATTCTTCCGCTCCCTCAAGGCGGCCCGAATAATGAATTCGGTGATTAATGTCCCGGTCTCCGGTGGTCGCGTCTCCGTGGAAACGGGCTAAAAGGGAGATTAAATAAAACGACTGACACAATAGCCGCTTTCATTGACAGGGGATGTTGACGTTTTTTTCGGGTGAGATGTCACAGTTGTGAACATTGCGTGCAATTATGACGGCGTACAGATTTTGGGATTTGTTTTTAAAAAAAAAATGGTCACAATGGGTTTGAAACGTAAGGTGGAGGTGTGGACTTGCAGTTTGGATTTAAGAGGTCAACCTCAACCCTATTGAGCAGGAGTCATTAGTATTTCAATTTTAACCGGTTCTTTGATTATTATTTTGCTGTCTCTGCTTAGAGGTTTCATTTCACTAACTGAGGACAAAAGTGAAGGCACCAATTGAACGTCTGCCTTGAAGGCCAGGCAGGCAAAAAAGCATCTTCAGGGATGCAAACCTCCAAATTTGCCAGTTTCCACTTGGCCGACCAGAAGCCGCCGAGCATTGTGCTCATCTATAGGCTTCCCATTATTCCCGAGCCCTGCGCCACTTCGCTCTCTCATCCAGCCGGAACGCCGCACAGCTGTTCCTTCCCGTGCCGCTTTTTCCGCCCCCATCAGCAGTACTCGAGTCTTTCTGTCGCACAAGCTGCCGACAGCTTTAAAGCCGAGAGGCAATTCCGAGTTGGATGGCGGGCGACGCCGCCGTCTGCCAATTGGGATGCTTTTCATCGAGCGGCCGCGGGTGCGGAAAGATTTTTATTCATTGTTGAGCTATTGTTGAAAAGGCTCCAAAAATAGCTGTTTATGCTGCAAAATGAGTTATAAATAAGTCAAGCAGCGTGACATCGGCCCCCAGGTGTCACCTCTAGGCCAAACAAGCACCTGCTCATTTATTTAGGCCCTCAACATAATTGTCACTTATTCGCCGGCAAGTCTTCTTTGACGCAATATTACACCTCGTTGTTTTTAATGTAGTAGATTTCAGATCATGTTAATTGTTTACATAAATTTGTAAAAATCGTGCTAGTTTGACCACACTTGTTGATGATTCTTGCAAAACTGTACCTACAAACGCGTACATAAAAACACTTACATGCCGTTGATATAAAAAAAAAAAAAAAAAACAATACAGTGCAACGTGCCCCATTTGTCTGCCATATGACAAACCGTAGCCGAAGCTAGCATGCAAGCTAACGTGCTAATCGCTAGCTTAGATGCTAATCGCTAGCTGCTAATCGTAAGTAAATTCTATCTAGCATCTCTCTGATAGAAACTTGGAATCAACAACCCCTCCCGTTTACAACGAGCGTACATTCCACACATTTACAACGTACACGACGTTCACGCTGTGCTTGGCTCAGAACACGGCGCCGATGACAAAGAATGACCTCAAATGTATAAAATAAACCTCAAGCTCAACTCAGTAACATTGATTATAGAACAAGGGAGTAGAACAAAACAAGAACATTTGTCAGACATAAGTGCTTTTGTTAGCTAGCAGGCTACTTCCCAGTTAATGAAAGTAAATAGAGGACATTAAGGTTGCACTAAAAAAAAAAAAAATACATCGTACCAATAGCCCACAGTCTTTTTTTTTTTACACCGAAACTAAATGAAAACAGTCGTCGTTTTGGCGAATCGGTTACTGATCAATTTGAGTAGAGTCACTTTCCACTTGTCTCGCTTTCTCCTCTCAAGGAAAAGCAAAATTGGTTCGTTATTACACTCGAGTCCTCCAGCTACAAAACATTTTTTGTTACATTTTAGATGCTCCGAAACTCTGCCAGTTTACTGAGGTTGAACCAACTGCGCAAACACACACACACACACACGCTCATGTTCTCATTTGGCCCCATTGCGCTGCAATTACTTTGCGGTAATCTGATTAACTTCGCGATCAACAGATGCCACCAAAACATCATTAAGAACATTTAATGAACGGATGCCACTTACAACCGAGGTTGTGTATTTGTATCTGTGCCATGAGAGTGTTGCATTTCCGCCACGGCAGCGAGAGAGAAAAAAAGGGGCCGACGCCTTGAAGTGGACCCTCTCCCGCCACTGAATCCCGCCCGCCCTGCGTTTACCACATGCCTTTCACTGTGAATCATCGTCAACGATTGAAGGCACGGCGGGTTCATGCTCATGGAGGCACAGTGAGGAAACGCCGATACCTTTTTGTTAAACTCAAGACGCTCACAAAAAGACGAACTGCAGAGATTCTGCACCAGGCTGCAGTTCGGCGTCATTTTGAGGAGTTTCATGGCCAACAATTGAAGATATCGTGACAAGATTCTCAAAACAGGATCTGCTCAAGACAAACCACGCCTGCTATCGCCACTAATGAAAACACAGAACTCCTAGAGCAGGCGGGAAGACCTCGATTCACCAACTGACTTCAGGTTGCTGAGTATCATCATCTTTTGAGGGACAAGACGTAATGTGTAGAAAAACTGCAAAAGTCTATTTGCTACATAGCGATTGCCTCACCAGCTGATTGCTTTCTGCACAGATCACTGGACAGCCAACCAAAAATGCCAAATTAACTATCAACAACTGATCAAATAGATCTCACCGGCATGTGTTTTTCAGATTTGACTGAGAACTTCTGTTTTTTAGGTTGTCATAAGAAAACACATTCGGCATAAATCCCTCTCGGAGTCGCCAACATCAAACATTTCTCTTAAAACGAGGCCATGGATGGACGTCATTGTTGTGAATTCACACCCACGTTCCTTCATGTCGCTCCGTTAAGTCCGCAAGGTTGACTTCACCTAGATCTGTTTACATCTTTTGTACGTCAGCTCGTCATTCCGCAGACGTAGAAAAAAAGGTAACATTTTGACTCACTATTAGAAAGTGCGGATACCTGCGAAAAACCTTAAGTTAATAATTACCGAAAAAGCCGAGGAATCGACTTAAGCACATTAAAAAAAGTATTCATAAATCCAACTGCCGGATATGGACCTGCACCACCACCCATTTATTCATTATCTCTTCTTAAAAGTATGGTCTTTCTCAATAGATGAGTGCGAATGCGAGCGTGGGGAGACAAGCGGAGGAAGTCATTTGTATTCAAATCCACAGCTAATGCGTCAAGTAAGCGGTGTGTGCGTGTGTGTGTGTGTGTGTGTGTGTGTGTGTGTGTGTGTGTGCGTGCTTGTATACGTCAGCATCCCCCCCCCCTCAGCGCCGCCTCAGTCAGTCCATGCTCAGAAAACCTCAGTGACGCAGAATGTCAAAAACTGTAAGACCAGAATCTTCTGTCCTTGGTCTGTATTGCTTAGCTTGCGAGGTTGGAGGGTTGTTCCAGGTGACGGGAGGTACGACACTGACCCGGGACAGATTACCGGCCAATTGCAAGACCGACACTAAGCAGTACATATCATGGTTCAAAAAGATCCAATCTGGAGCATCCCAACCTTTCAGTATCTCTTGTGTGGTGATGAAAGCTGAGAAATTGACAAAAATCTTCTGAGAATCATCCACTTTCTTTCACATCGGAACGGGACAAAATGCTCACTCGGGGTCAGGGTTGGGTTAGGTTAGGTTGGTAGGGTCAAGTCAGAGTAAGATGAGAGCAATGTTAGGGTTAAGGTTTGCAGTTGGGGTAAGACTAGAGTAGGGTTAAACAACCAGGTAAAATTACTCAGGGTTAGAGTTTAGGGGTTAGGAGCTTGGGTTAACCACCGATGATAGTGGCCAATATCCATTTGGGACTCAGATGACTGTTAAGGCCTTTTCACCCTGCACTTAGCAGAACGCAATGCACTGTCGACAAACCCATTCATTGGGTATGTGGTGAGGGGCTGGCACCACGGAATGGAGCTTTGCTGGGAGGCGGGACTATTGCCGTAACAAGACACCTGCAATAAAAAAAAAATAAACGACTAGAGCGTGGCGGCGCTGTGACATCAAAGTGGGCGGAGCAGTTTTATGCTAATTTTGACTCGTTGCTCGGACTTATTTACAGGTAACGGTAGCTGAATTGGAAAATGCGGTGTCTCGGTGTCCTGAGCTTTGGGACACAAAAGATGACGTCCCGCTACAATGAAGTCAAAATGTGGCAAAAGTCTCTTGTTTACTTCTTGGTCGGCTGCTACGTCAGCACTTCCAAATATGGGCACGCTGGCACCGGGATCGCGTTATCTTTCCGTTCCCGCCGCCCAATCCTTTTAAGTGCAGTGTGAAAAAGGACTTCAGTCCAGGATGTGGTCATGCTGGCTTGTTATCGAGGACCTGTCAACAACACACCTCGCTTCCACCTCCCTTTGAGCTGCAGAGGAGCTCGTTAAAAAAGGACTCTAAGTCTGAGGGAGCAATCGATGAGGTGCAAGCACCCGCTTCTTAACACGCGTGCGGTCACGCATGCAGATCACAAGACATTCGGTACCAGCTTCAGAGCCTAGTGGGACTTCTGGTTACAGGCCAGATGGCAATAAAAGTCCCGTTGCAGGGTGCAGTCGCGGCAAAAGCAGCGACTTCTCTGCGGATGTCTCTCTCTCACTTTGTCTCTCCGCGCTCGCCCCGATCTGACACGCGGGGCCTGCCGGGCTTTTGTATCCGCCGTTGTTTGATTTGCACCGAGGGGAGGTCTTGTTTGTTCTCCTCAATGCAGCATTTATGCTTTAAGATTCTCCTCACGCGCCGCCGCTCGGCAGCCTGCTATCTGTCTCCCCCGAGTGTGCAAAGCGGGGTAGCGCCGCCGTGGGGGTCTTGCAGCTCTTTTTATATCGGATAAAACCAATTGGTTTGTGCAGCCCAATCACCAATAATGAATGGAAATGGTCCGACGATCTGAGGTGGTAAAAGTACTTGTCCATTTTCTTCCACTTATCCAGGGTTGGGTTGTGGGGGGGGTCAAGATTTCAAATCGAGGACAATGAAGTAAGGAAGTATTTGGCTGCCGATGATCGATCCCGCTCCTCCTTGTCTCCCGCCCCCAAGGTCGTTATCCGGCCGCATTGTGGGCGGGGTGTGGTGGTTCTTCACTCTCATCATCATCTCGTCCTACACGGCCAACCTGGCCGCTTTCCTGACGGTGGAGCGGATGGTGTCGCCCATCGAGAGCGCCGAGGACCTGGCCAAGCAGACGGACATCGCCTACGGCACTTTGGACTCGGGCTCCACCAAGGAGTTCTTCAGGGTGAGTTGGGTGTTCCTCAGGGATTGGTGATAGATCTCTTTATCTTCTGAAACGTATTTTTGGCTTTTTGGGGGAAAACTTTTGTTTTGAGAAAACGAATAGCTCTTTCTTTTTTTTTCTTTTTCTTTCTTTTTCCAGGAGAGCTCAGTATTGTTCATTTGATTTGACATCATCATTGCTCTCCTTTTTTAAAAAAAAAAATAATATATATATATATATATATAAATTAAAAAGAAAAAAAAATTTAAATGTTTTTTTTTCTTTCTTTTTTTTAAATATATATACATATATATACATATACACACACACATATATATATATATATTTTTTTTTATTTTATTTTATTTTTTTGTGTACGTGGGTGAGCATGTGCGTGCGTGTGCGTGCGTGCGTGTGCGTGCGTGCGTGCGTGTGTATTCATCAGTTCACCTAAAGCCCATTAAAAAAAAAATCCCATACTAATAATATAATATAATAATAAATTGCCAAATGCAGAAACATCAATGTAAGTTATCACGATGTAGTGGCTCTCGCTAACAGACAGAATTAAGTAACCGGAATTAGGTTAAAAAATTCTATATACGCTTTTTCTACTGACCACTCAGCTTGGCGGGGTTTTCCTCGCCAGGTTCGGGTTAGAGTAGGGTAAGGGTATTGAATACAGGACTGGCGTGTTCCAGCAGTTTCCGTCAGAAAATTGAGTAAGTCCTGTGCAGTAGGAATAAGGCAGAACTTTTAAGGGGTAAACAAACTTTCTTTGCACCAGTTCACGCTTTACCAGAAGCAAAAATAAGTTCAACTTTGACGCCGGTGTTTCCTCCACCTGCTGGTGAACTCCCTCTCCTTTGAACCTTCCAAGCGCTCCAAGATCGCCGTCTACGAGAAGATGTGGGGCTACATGAAGTCGGCCGAACCCACCGTGTTCACCAAGACCACGGCGGAGGGCGTCGCGCGGGTGCGCAAGTCCAAGGGGAAGTACGCCTTCCTGCTGGAGTCCACCATGAACGAGTATACGGAGCAGCGCAAGCCCTGCGACACCATGAAAGTGGGCGGGAACCTGGACTCCAAAGGCTACGGCGTGGCCACGCCCAAGGGTTCACAGTTAAGGTGGGTGGAATAGTGTAACAATATGGCCGACGTGTTGTTATGGTATTCCACCTTCCCTGGTGTGCCGCCTTTTTTCCCGCCACTTCCTGCTTTGGTTTGGGCAAGCGGGGACTTTAGTGTGTGGACGTTTTTTGTTTTTGTTTTTAAAGCAATTTTCTCATCTGTGTTTGCTGCATGCGGCTTTTCATTGTGATCTAATCGACTGTATTCCCTCTAATAGTGGTCCGTACTTGGTCAACGGTCAAATAATAGATGCCTCAGCGTGAAATCTATTCACACACACAGAGATTCAGTTAACATTAACTCAGTCAAACCCAAAAACATCTCAACACGTTTTTTTAATACTTTGTCCTTCACTCCCAAAATCCTATTTACACGTTTTTTAGTTTTTTTTAATGCAAGAGCACACATGGTAGTTATTACAAAAAAAGGGCCAGCAGGTGGCAGCAGAGTATAAGAGATCAGCCAGGGCCATGTTGAAAAAAAGTAAAACTAAAACAAATATACTATTTTTTCTTGATGAAAGAAGAGACTCTAATCTTTGTTTTGGTAGGTTCCATGTTTTTTTTTAGCAATAGAACACAATATTTTGTGGATCTTGCAAAATCAGTCAGAATCCAGTAAAACAGCCGGGAGCGAAGGGGGTTGCTTCAGTGGAAATGGCTGCGCGTGAACGAGTTAAATCGTTCCGCCCCATTTGAACGCTGTTGCTAACCAATAGAGCAGCATTGCTTCCACTACTCAGTCCTGCCTCCGTAACATACCGAAGTCTCATTCCGAAAAATGCCTCCCGTCCTCTGCGCCAACCACTGTATGAGGGAATACGGTAATTTCTCCACAGGTGATCCTGCTCAGGTAAATTGTGTGTTTTCATTGCATGCGTCATTCATTAGTAACGCATTTTAAAGGAGACATGTTGTGCCATTTTGTAGATCTAACGTTAAAGGATAAAGAATTTTACAGCATGCTGGTTGAAATCACTTTTGGCCAAATGACTTTGCATATTATGTCCCCTTTAAATGAATCGGCGATACATTTATCATATTTTGCTTTTCTTCATTTCTTTGAATAAAGTGAGATTTTCTGGGGTGTCGCGAAGGCCCGACGCCGACGTCAACGCCGCCTCCTCGCCAAGGCCCAGAGGAATTTCCAGATGTGTAAATGGCTCAGCGCAGACATAGCGGGTCACGGTGAAAACGATCCCGATTTATTGGCGGTCGTCTGCGTGATTGTTTGCGTCCTCTTGCAACGTCTGTAAATTCCTCACGTGGTTGGGGAGCAGCTGCTGCTGCTGCGTTTTTGTTTTTTTTTGCACAGTCAGTTTTCCGCCAGGGGGAGAGAGAGTCCCTGACAGATCACCGTAGTCCCTCTCCAAGCCTCCATCTTGTTATTTCAAGGGATTATGGTCTTCTGCCATTCATGTGACAAAATCCAAACGGCGACTTGGCGAGGAGACGGCGTTGTCATTCAAGGCTTCGACTTCATCGACCCGTTTTGTGTCTCCGTAACCGACTGGATCAAAGCACACGCTAAGCCAAAAGCACACCGGCTAAATATACAATACTGTTCACTTCCAGTCCTGTAGGTGGCAGTAGCTTCCATTGCATTGCAACGGATAAGCAAACAGTGATTTCTAAATATGCAAACATGTAGCATACATTATTAATTTGAGGTTTTCTATGTACAAATATAAAAGCTGTTACTGTAACTCTAATTTTACAATTCAAAATCCAAGCTTTGTTGTACTTTTTTCCCAAATTTATTATTATTAAATCATTTTAAAACTCTTAAAATTTTGACTTACTTAAAATAATACCATGCATTTGAAAAATAATACATTTTAAATAACTATCAAACTAATTTGTGTGATTAGCAAAACATTAACTCAATAAAAAAATCATGGTGAATAATTTACATCTTTTTTTTATTTAAAATATGACTTGACTTGACTTCATTGTGATCCTGTCTGTAAAATAATATTTAAAAAAATGTAGAACATATTCATTTTACTGATTTATTTTGTTTTGACTTTGGACCAAATTATTAAATTCATTTAAATTTTAAATGACTAAAACTACTATTTTTTTTTACAATTTATTTAATTGTATTAAAAATTAGGGGCAAAATCAATGCCTTAAATTAAGACTAATGTTTCGACTTTATTATAAATAGTTTGGTACTTTTTTGATGTTATTAATATTTTCAATTAGAATTTAGAAAATCATTTTTAAATTCTTCATTTTATCATTATAAACATATTTGTAAAAAAAAAATTAAGTCTTAAAAAAAAAAAAATAATAATTTGCTTTGGATTGGACAAGCCAAATCTCAGGGCATAACAACAAATAAAATAAAAAAAAGAAGTGAGCTTTGGCTTTCAGTGTGTTGTGGTCCGGAAATGGGAATAATTGCACTGTATCCACTGTTGTCTTCCGCTCTTTATTGCTTTCCCTCCCCCCCCCCTCTCTCTCTCTCTCTCTCTCTCTCGCTCTCTCTCGCTCTCTCTCTCTTCCCGCCCAATTGGAAGTACACACTCACCCTTTTCATCCAATTTCTCTGTATGCTTGTGAAGAAGCGCCGTTAACCTGGCCGTGTTAAAGCTCAATGAGCAGGGCCTGTTGGACAAATTGAAAAACAAGTGGTGGTACGACAAAGGAGAGTGCGGCAGCGGCGGCGGCGGCGAGAAGGTTAGCCGCTCACGTGGGCCGCACGCTCGCGCTCACGTCTTTCTTGTCATGTGTTGTGCTGGCAAACGGGCGCATCTGCAGGGACCAGTGCTCATCTTTTGTTCTTTTTTTTAAGGGGGGGGGGGGGGGGGGGTTGTCAACATAAAGCGTGTAAGCCACACAAGAGCATTTACATCCTGGTCGTCGGGGTTGGGCAAAATAGGCAGGAATTTAATTGAGCTGCTGTTTCCATAAAATTGGTTCATAAAAACTATATTTTCAGTTCATTTATCCTCATTAAATAATTAGTTGCAATGGAATTCATTTATTGCACATGATAAAATACAAGAATAATGCTAAATATTTGTATTTGATCAAACAATTGTATGTACTTATGATTATATACGTTAAATATATAATATATGCATACACATTAAATCTAAATGTGATTTTTTTATTTTTTTTTAATGAGTGAATTTTTATTTTACTTAAAATCAGTGATGGACTTCGGGCCCTTACAGTATACACCTTTTGAACATGAACACTTACAGTAATTAAAATAAATAAAAAAATGAAATAAAAAAACTTATTTTAAAAAAATTTAAAATGTAAATATGTAACAGCTAAAAATTCAACGTTACTTAAAAGTTAAATACAAATGTACTGCATTTGAAAAATGTACTTGAAAGGTGCCTTGAGATATGAGTGACTTGACTTACAAGTGTAGCAACACATTCCCTCGCACCGGTATATTTTCTTTATCCTATTTATTATTTGTTATGCTAGTAGGTTAAAAAATGATCCAACAAACAATTTATATCATTTACAACTTTAATATTATTGCTTAAAAATTTTTTTTTTTAAACATGATCTATAATGACCTGTCCCATGTGTCTGTTCAAAAATAATAATAATAAATGTTGCCCACCTCTGATGTAAGTCCACAAATGCTCGTCATGCTTCAAACAACTTTGAACGCTCGCATTCCAAAATGTGGTCCCAGCAGAATACGGCCGTTCCAGATAAGCGATGCGGCCCCGGGCGGGGCCCCACGTATACACGAATATGTCTGTTGTACTCACGCCGCCGCAATAGCAGACATGTCGCACAAGTGGGGCCCCTTCCCGGCAGCGCCATGAGGTGCCCCTCTTTACGGGGGCCACATTTTTGATTGAATAACATAAGATAACATGTCCTATGATGTTATTTATGTTATTTCCCCTTCCTCCTCCTCCCCCCCCCCCCCCCCCCCCGACCCTTTGGTTTGAAGAACGCCGGTAAACCTTGCCGTATTGAAACTGAGCGAAGCGGGCGTCTTAGACAAACTGAAAAACAAATGGTGGTACGATAAAGGGGAGTGCGGACCCAAGGACTCGGGAAGTAAGGTCAGTCCATCAGGGGAGCCTCCACGTGTTTTTTTGTCTGTCTTTTTGTGTACGCTGTCACTCGCCCGCCTGCGGGTGGCGCTGTTGCGTTTACGAGGACGCTTAAAATGAGACGCGTGACCGGGGCATGACGGGTACGAGGCATGGCACAGCTGACGGAATGTCACCTGCGGGGCATGCTCGGACCTTAGACACGTCAGTTTTTCTCGCACTCGGGATGCATGGAAACTCAATCGTGTGGGGCGGGGGGGGGGGGCAAGTAGCGGAGACCGGAGCTAGTTGTATCACTTTTTATACTTTTATATATTTCTCGGAATCAATACATCGTATATAAACAATATGTATACCAGATGAAAGACCAAAGTCTTAGTTGTATTTTTTGTATTCATGTCATTTTCATACTTTCTGCCAGTGCAGAATTAGAAGTCATCAAATAGAGGGAGTGAACATGTGACATGTTGCCCCACCATTGGGTAAGTTGTCACACTAGATGGGGTAAGATGTCACACTGGATTTTGCAACTAATAAAACAAGGACAAAATGATCTTCTTTTTTTTTCTTTTTTCTTTTCTTTTTTACAGCCAGAGCAATCTTGAAAATTGACCATAGTCACCAAGCGAACTTTCACTTTAAAATCTTATGAAATAGATTAAAGTCCTTAGGAACTGCTGGCATGGAGGTCACAGTTCTCAGCCTCAAATGCTTGTTTTGCTTAAACTGGAAATTGAAGTTTTAAATTGAATTTCAAAAAATAAAGCATTTTAGTTAATGGATTGATGGATGGTTCGTCATGAAACTTAAACCAGTCCTGACACGAGGGCATCCTGTAGTTCCTGGAAAATCAATTTTTAAACAATGAAACAAAACTAACTTCCTCACTCTTCAGAGTCATCATCTGAAGGGCAATTTTGGCATATGTAATTTGCATTTTTCATTGGCCCATTCTTTGCATATGTGACAACATACCCCGAAATGACTGAGACAAGTTGCCCCAAACTACCATGTTGGCGAATACTAGCTTTAGTTTAAAGTTAGCTTAAGACGGCGCAGTGACAAATGCATGACAAAATGCTTGAATCTCTCCTCTAACAAGTCCACATGATTTGCTACTAGCATTTGTCTACGTATGTACGACGCCTCTTTCAAAATATTTGAAGTTGAAATGTTTTACTTTGGGTTGTCCAAAACGGATAACTGGCACTCATCTCAGCTCACAATGTGCTATTCTCGTCTCGGACAGTACACAACCCCTTGACCATTTATACGAAGAAAACTAGTATTCCACTTTTTCGTTGCGCCCTCTGGTGGAGAAGAACATTTCAATGTGACAACTTACCCGTGATACAACTAGCCCCGGTCTCCTCTCATTTTTGGTGTCAAGGGGAACAGGAAAAGATCACAGATACAACACAATCACTATCACTTCGATCAGAGTTTTGTTGCAGATTACTCATCACATGGGAAAAATGTTAAATCTGAATAAATACATTTTAAAAAGTGCCCGTAGGATGACCCTTAGCAAATAGCACGTTGCTGTCAATGGAAACAAAGTGACGTGCAAAAAATTTAAATACATTTTTTTTATTTTTTTTATTTTAACAAGACCGAGCATGACAAGCAGTTTTTTTTTTTGTAAAAGGGATTCATTTGACAAGATTTAAAGGACAAGATTTAAAAAAAAAATGAGTCTGACAGCCAAGGTAACTTCTGGCAATCGGCTTATCATATTCATACAAATCGTCACAGTCAGGCGGAAACTTTGTTTTTTCTCTCACAGATTCATACTATTGGTCTGTCTTGTTATTTTTATGCATTAACCGATTTAAAGTTTTGAAAATAGTTTGAGAACAAATCTATGAACTATCTGAGAAGTGTCGTAAAAAACGCCTCTTTGTTATTCTACGGGAGCCGTGCAGCATGATGTCACCTCAAGATTGAAAGTGGCCATGTTTGTTTTTTTTTTACACTGTGAAGATAAACATTTGATTGAGGCTGTTTTGTTCAAAACGAATTGCCGTAATGCAAACACATTCATTTCCGTCGATTGTTTTGGATATTTGAACACTCATGGCTCTAAGACCTTTGGGAAAATGTTTGGGAAAGATGACATCACCATAGTCGAAATGTGAAGTATTAGAGCGGGGTTATCAAACATACAGCCCACGGACCAGAACCGGCCCGTCAAGAGTTTCAATTTGTCCCATGAGGACACAGCACACACAAAGTGCAGTTTTTCACGCAAATTGTGTTGTTGCTCATTTTGTCCACTGGAGGGCACACTGACAATCACTTAAATGACATTCTGAAATGTGGCTGATGCAAATATTACGCGCTCATTTTTGTTAAGAAAATTCAAATTATTCTGCATTAGAATAAAAAATAAATGGGAATATTTTCAGAATGTAAAAAAAAAAGAATACAAATATGTTTACCTGTTAGCTTATTCGGCCATGAACAAACTGGTCCGGCCAACTTGAGATCAAAATTAGGTGAAAGTGGCTCCTGAATTAAAATGAGTTTGACACCCCTGTATTAGGAGGCTTTTTGATTTTTGGGGTATCAAATAATCGATTTAACATGATTTGGGGGTGGTGATGGGGTTGATTTTAACACTTTGAATTATTATGCTAATATGTATAATATAATATTTATGTTAAAATGCGAAAAATTTGGCCTCAAAATACTCAAAATGTACGTCGCAAATGTCAGCATGACAGGCAGTTGTTTGTGTCAAGGTGACGCGCGGAAGCGTTTCAATTGACGGGCAGGACAATCGTATCACAACTGCGAACTTGTGAGCATGATGGGTTCAAAGCATGGCGCCGGCGCCGCGTTATCAGATGAAGAATCGCGCTGACTGAACGGCACCAGCAGGGGGCATGCGAGCACTTTTGACACGCTTGCATTTTGGTTTTGCGCACATTTGCGACGCATGCAAACGACATAACGGAAGTGCGAGCGAGCGTGACCAGCAGATGTTTGTGTCAAGGTGTGAAAGTGTTCAGGGGGTTGGTTTGATAAGGCGGAGCAAGAAAAGATGAAAGAGAAAGCGGCTCATGTCAAATTGTTGGCAGTTTGGAATTCCTGCTTCATTTTCAGTCGTTTGGCCGCACTCGGAATTTCAAATGAACTGAAGCGCTCCATGTTTGCGTGACAGCAGTGTCGAGTAGACCAAAGTTTGAAAAATAAGTAGCCGAGTGATGATGTAGGATGACATTTTAAGGAAAATATGGTTACGATATTAAGTATTATATTAATATTACTGTAAATGTCTATTGGTAAATACAAAAAAAAAGTAGCTTCTAAAAACTTGGAAATGGTACTCAACAGTTTCAAGCAAAGTAATCTACAATGTATTTTTCTAAACACTAAACTTTGTATAAACAGGTCAATTGAAATACTTGAAACGATTAAAAAAAAATGTAGTCTGTAAAAACATTTACATCCAAAGGCTAAAAACTGGAATCTGTAAAAACATCTAAAAGCAGAAGTCTGTAATCACTTTTATGTTTTTAAGTTAGATTTAAAAGCTCAGAATTGCAAAAAGTGCAAAAAAACAAACAAAAAAAAAGTCTTTTTGTTAAAAATAAAAATCCAACTTGTGTGAAATGATTATTTAGCCAAAATGCTAGAAACATTTGCATCTGTAATAACAGTTAAGAAAAAAGACATTTACATGTAAACACTAAAAACCACAGTCGAGCATGACTGTTAAGTCGATATCAATACTCACTAAACAAATGCTAAAAAAGTTAGCCTGTAAAAACGTCAAATTCTAAAAACTGTAGTCTGTAAAAACACTTAATATTTACGTCTAAATGCTAATAGCCGCAAAAAAGCAGTTTGAAATTCTTCATGCTGTAAAACAAAAAATGTAGTCGCTAGCTACATTTGACCACTTTTAGCAGTAGTCCAAAAAAAACGTTTAGCTAAACGTAGTATGTTAAAACATTTACTTTGAAATGCTAAAAACTGTCATTTAACAACATTAGCATCTAAAAGCTAAGCGTGTAAAATTATAACCGTAAAAGTACTCCTGTTAAGTATTCTGGATCGGCGAAAACAGGTTAGCTCAGCAATAGCTAGCTAGCTGGTAGGCTACGATACAATACAGATGGATTTACTGTTAAAACGTTTATATGTAAACAATACGAACGGTAGTCTAACATTTGTCTGAATGCTAAAAACGGTCGTCTGTTAAAAAAAGCAACATTAAGACTAAATGTAAGAGTTACAAAAATGCCGTAACCACGTACTGAAGCTACGTTGTTTTGTATTTCTGTTTGCGTTGAATGTTTCTAGCTAGCATGGCTACACGCAGTACGGTTAGCCTGTTGACGAGCGTGAACATTCTCACGTCTGTGCATGTTTGTGTTTGTTTGCATGACACGGCGGCCCACTTCTGCCTCCACACTAACACTTGTGCTTCTTCTCCCCCCCCCCAACCCCCCCCCCCCCCCCCTCCCACACAAGGACAAGTCGTCACAGGCCCTCAGTCTGAGCAACGTGGCCGGGGTCTTCTACATCCTGGTGGGGGGCCTGGGCCTGGCCATGCTAGTGGCCCTCATCGAGTTCTGCTACAAGTCCCGCAACGAGGCCAAGAGAATGAAGGTGGACCCCCCGTCGCGACCCCCCGACAGCCCCGCCCCTAGCCCCCCCGCCCCAAGCGCCATCGTCCCTAACGTAGCCCGACTTAGCGAGGCGTTCAGTGGCTACGGCGCCAATGACGACGCCGACGACGTGTAGTCCGCTTTCTCGTACAAGACCCCCGACCCCACCCTCACCCCATTTGACCCCGACTAGCTCCCCTTTCAAGGCGACTGTAAGTGACACCCGCTCGTACACACTTGACCCTTGACCCCGCGCTAGCCATGCTATGCTACGTGCCTGTGGTGACCAGTGGCTTCGTCCGCCGTGTGCTCTTGTGGCGTCCTGGTCTTTTCTCATTTGTCCGTAGGACAAGAAATGGCCACTTGTGGAAAGTCATTTATTCCATATGCTACTAGTCCACCAAACTCTTTTGTGCTACTAGTACACTCTTTGTCTTCACTATTAATGCAGTTTAACGCACTTTGAGACCAACTAGGGTGCTTACTAGTATTTCCCGCCTCATGCCTTTTACTATGGGAAGACATTTCTGTGCACTAGTAAAATGAGGTCGCACTAGTAGAACCACTTTCTTATCACTAGTAAGATTTTTTTTTTACACTTTTGCACTAGTAGACGAACAGTAGCATTAGTATGTCTTACTAGTTTTTTCCACTAGTGTATGACATTTCTGAGCACTAGTAGGAAAATTGTAGAGTAGTGATGTTTTTTTCCACTGCAGTTCTTTGACAATGTTGCACTAGAAGACTGTCATAATAGTGATGTTTTTACGCACTAGTAGAACGGATGCCTTTTCTACTACTATAATACATTTCTGTGCATTTGTAGAATGCAAAAGTGCACTAGTGCCACACTAGTTGAAGGACAAGGGTGCACTAGTAGAACGAGTTTTTTTTTCACACTTTTGCACTCGTACACTAGTAGAGGGTGCATTTTAGAGCATATGTCTTACTAGTTTTCCCACTTGTGTATGACATTTCTAGTAGAAACATTGTCTTAAGTTACTAGTGATGTTTTTCCACTACTGTAGTCTGTGCACTAGTAGAATGGTGGGGGTGAACTAGTAGAATGGCTGTCTGACACAGCCGGCTGTGAAGACATTTCTGTGACAATGGCGCACTAGTCACTTCTAGTGCATGTTTTTGCCACTAATGTATTTTGCGCACTAGTAGAACCAACGTCTCGTTTTTTCTACTACTAAGTGAAATTTCTGTGCATTAGTAGAATGACAAAATTGCCATACTCATGTTTTTTTTTTACATATCTGCGCACTTGTCAAAAGACAAGGGTGCACTAGTAGAACGACTGTCTTAAAAACTGTGATGTTTTCCCCCCCCCCACTATTGTCAGCCATTTCAGTGCATTAAAAGTACAACGAAGGAACGACTGTCATACTAGTGCCCCCCCCCCCCCCCCCCCCCACTTCCCACTCCTGTCTGGCATTTCTGTGCACTAGTTAAAGGACTGTCTTGCGAGTGATGCTCTTTTCCACTACTTGAACTGTCCCCCACAGTACTAGTTATTTTATGTAGGATTCGACTGATCCCAAAAAAAAAAAAAAAAAAAAGCTGAATTCAGCAAGGCTACTAAATAGCGATCTTATTGCTTACATTTTCTTTTTTCGACAACAGTCAGGGCTCGTTATCTAGTGGCGTTTAAGCTCGTTTACATGGTCACAAATTGGGTGCTTTTCATTAGACAACTGCTGCCTATTTGTCCCGCGTGTCTCTTTGTGTCCCCCATCAAGCGTCCGAAAGCGTCTTCATTAGCTGGCGTCAGTGTGGCCAAGTCGGCTTCCCAGTTTGGCCATTCCAGCCTGCAACTGTGCAATCATGGCTGCGTTGCGATGTTGCAGATGTTCCCTTTATTTCCCCTTGAAAGCAGATTGGAGTTTTGCGTGTACATTTTTTCTTCAAAAGAACAATTTTGGTCAATTTATTCTTGGATAGGCAGGATGGCTCCGATTTATTCTAGCGGCTTTTGGTGTTTGTTTTCAAAGTGATCTGCTGCCTCCTGTTGGTCAATTCCAATCATGACAAAACAAATCTGGCCTAATTTTAGTCATTACATAAATATTATTTAGAACTAACATTTTCTCGCAAATGTAAACGCTACTTTTTACCTATAAACAGATTATTATTATTTTTGTTTATATTTGTGGCATATTTAAAAACTTGCAGGAGTCAAAACACGTTTATTAATGGACATGAAAATAAACTTGTTAAAATGCTAACAAGAGTAGTCAGAGGCGAAGCTTGCCATCAAGCAAGGCAGGCAATTGTTTGGGGCCCAAAGGTTTTTGTTTTTTTGGTTTTGTTTTCCTTTAAAACCAAACAAAAAACAAGGTTGATTATTTATTCTTTTTTGTAAATGATCATGAACAGTACTAAAGCTTTTATTTAAAAACAAACAAACAGGAAAATAAGGCGTTTTTTTAATACCCATATGGCTTTTTTTCTGACAAAAAAAATACAATGACAAGGCTATTATTTTATTTTATTTTTTTTAATGACTATGTATAATGAGCGTTTTTTTAATGTATTGTCAGATGTTTAAAAACAAAGCAAAACAACCATTTATATGAAATATTTTATTAAAAAAATAACATTTAAATAAGGCCATGTATAGTAAAGCATTTATTTTATTATTTATTTATTTGATGAAAAAAAATTATATAAATCTTAAGTTAGGCTTGAAATATTTCTGTGAGTCTGTTGTGACAAGTTTTATGACTAGCAAACCATAAATATATTGTCTGTGAAAACAGTTATACCGTAGTATACCGCTCAAAAATAAATTTTGCTAGTTGTTAGCTTGGCTATTTACATAAGTAAATGTATGCCAAGTAATAAAAACTCATTTTCTTTTTCTTTTTTTTTTTTTTAAATATGATAAGTCTGTTTTTTTTTTCTTTAAACTCCAATCTGCACTTGGAGCTGATGAACGTTCTATGTTTTCACCTTTTTTTTCTTTTCTTTTTTTTCCAGCTGACATTTACCGAAGCCATGAGGAACAAGGCCCGCCTGTCCATCACGGGCAGCGTGGGCGAGAACGGCCGCGTGCTGACACCCGACTGCCCCAAAGCCGTCCACGCCGGGCCGCCCCTCCGCCAGAGCTCGGGCCTCGCCCTGGTCTCCTCGGAGCTCCCGTGAAAGCCAAAAACCTCTCAAGTGCCTTACATTTCCAGGAGCAGGGGGATGGACAGCAACACTGTTGAAATCCCAATGAGGCTCGGAAGCACTCCGAGGGGGACACCTGGGATATGATATCATTATTTATGATAAGTGGAAACTGCTTTTTGGATCCTTTTCCCAAGAGGAGACGTTCCAAGGACTCTTGATATCAACAGGCGAGAAACGTCGCCCAATTTCCGATTTGTATCCATACTACAAATAAAAAAAGAAATCTATTGATATTGAATACAGGAAACTGTGAACATAAGTAAATATGTATATTGAGTTAGGATGTACATAAGACCGACCGTGCTTGCTTTTTAAACCATGTACAAAGATTGTGTAGTGGCCACGTTTGTTTGTTTTTTTCCGTTTCTAACGGCAATAATAATAACAAAAAGGTAGCTGCCTCGTTAATCGTTAATTGATCAATTTCAAAGATGAATGTCTGCCCCCTTTCTCCTTAAAACCCGCACTGTGTTGAGTTCAAAGGCAAAAAGATTATCTGTGAGGTGGAAATATAACTATTTTTTCATTCTTTATTTTTTACTACCAAAAATAATCAGGAAAGAAAAAAAAGTCAAGTATTAATCTTGTAGATCTTTTAGTCACGTTTGTGTGTGGAGAGTCCAAATAATAACGGCATCAGATCGCCCGCCATTTTCTCTCTTAAATGTGGTCTGAAACATTTCTGTCAAAGTGTGTGTTGGAACATTTAACGAGGGGGGAAAAACTGCAGCAGGTGGGCAGCTGCAGTCTTTCCCATTTTCGCTCTCATTGCCTTTTTGTCCTCGCGTCCATCTTCAAACTTGATGACATCTTCGGGTTCCAATTGTACGTTTTTATTTTGGATATTTTTTAAGTAAAAACAAATCATTCTAAACAGTGTCTTGTGGTTATTGGACTTTTGTGAATTAGATAGGGGCGCACCGATCACACTTTTATAAAAACCTGACCTGCCGATCTCAATTTTTTTTCCCCCTCATAAACAACTGCATAAACCTTCGATATTCAAATTTTTTGATGACGTCATAAAGTGAGCACGCTCGTTTTCTCAGGTTGGGAGGGGCTCGTGCTTGGCGAGCAGAATGACCTAAAATTTCTCATAGGAGTGGCGAATGGAGGAAAATACCACTTTGGTGATGTTTTGGGTGAGGCATTAACATTTTAACATGGCTAAAAGTTCCCCAAAAGTTGATTTTTCACATTACTGTCCCTTTAAAAATACATCACCATGTATACTAAGGCTTTTATTATAAAATATATATAAATAAATAAAACTAGCCATGTGTTTATAAAAAAAAACATGTATACCCATTGAGCCATAAGGACGTGACGGACGTGTCTTCCATCTTCCTTATGGGCTTTAAGTTAGCATTTTATTGGGGGGGGGGGGGGGGTTAGATCACCAGATGCTGCTGCTCACCGCTCCATCGGGATGGGTCAAATGCGGAGAATGAATTTTCCCCCACTTAAGTAGTGGGTGTGACAATCGGTGGTACTTTAACTTTTAACAAAAATAAATGAAAACACCCTATATAGCCTGGACGTAATTTGAATTCCTTGTATAAAAATATTATATATAAAAAATACAAATAGTTTGAAATAAAAATCGAATTGAAAAAATTCAATTCATTTACTAACTCCGTTACTTTATTAAGCAAGTAAGTGAGTACCTATAACAAATTCCTTTTTTAAAGTCATGTTCCCAGCACTGCCAAATAGTCAAGACGAGCAGGGAGGCGTTCCCAGCCAGCGCACTGCCGCCCCCTATTGACCACACACCAGCAGGACATTTTTTTTCAGTTTGAAGTTTAATGTTAATTCCATGCCGTGTTTTCAGTAAGAATACAGATGGTACTTGTGGCTCCGGTGACAACATCCAGTAGTACAAATCAGATTCACGTAACACACACACCGACCGGGAGGAAGAGGAGAAGGAGGTCAATGGCGAGGAGGCGAAAGAAGAGACAAGTAAACCTGAAGGAGTCGGTTGGGGGAGGGGAGTTAAGATACAGCAGGTCTCCATTTCCCAAACTTTTTTTTTTCTTTTTGTCCCTGTTGGGACTCTGTGCCCATGCAAAACGGTTTTATGATACAATCCATCAAGAGTGTTGGGCCTCACACTACTCACGACATCATCAGCTAGTTAGCGCGACTACAGAACCCTGCCTAGAGCGCCACGGTTGGTCCGAGCGGACAAGAGCAGAAAGGCCAAGTTCTGCCGTTTGTCATGATTACAAACTCAAGAAAAGAAAGAAAAAAAAAAAATCAACAAAAATAAACAACAATGAAACCTGTCAGAGGTGATTCGATAAAGAGGGCACTTGAGTTGTTCTGCGCTTCCCTTTTTGTTGCGTCTCTCGGCGACACCGCGCACTCACCTTTTAAATAAAATCTTGCGTGTGTGTGTGTGTGTGTGTGTGTGTGTGTGTTACAAAGACAGGCAAGCAAACTTGGCAACAACATGAAGCATAAAACGAAAATCAAAAAAGAGGACGTGGACCTTAAAGGGCACAATCTTGCAAACAAGAGTCATCAGGAAAAAAAAAAAAAAAAAGGGTAATCAAATAAAATAAGGATATCGCCCCAGCTTGATGGGTTAAACCCAGAGTGGGGGGTCTTTTGATGAGGGCGGAGGGAGTGAAGGGGAGAAATGGAGGAGAAAGACTAGTGGGATGGACAAGTGGAGGAGTGCTGGGATGAGAGTGGGGGGGTGGAAAGAGGGTTGGGGGGGGGGGGGCTCGTGGCGTGCCGTTTGGGGTCTCACTGGGCCTCTTCCTCCGCTTCCGGCGGTGCTTCTGTGTTCTGTTCGTCACCTGAAACAAAAAAAAAAAAAAAAAAAAAAGGGAAAACGTCAAACTTCGCTTGTTGGGGGAAAAAAAACAGACGACAAACACGTGTTCAAAGAGTAAGAGACTAAAACGGACACACAAAAGAGAATCAGAGACTGACAGACGCACAGAAACAGAAACACAAGAATGAGAAATGATAAAAAAAACAGATAGACAACAAGAGACACAAAAAAAACTAATCAAGAGACAAAAACACACACATTCACAAATGAAATGAGAAGAACACACACAGAGCAACGAAGGCTCGAACCTGAAAGAATGGCACAGATACACGCGCTCGAAAACACCAAGAGTGCGACAGACGCACGGTGCAGGGTGACGTGTCAAAGTGTGCGCAAGCACATCGCTGGTGAACGCTTCTCATTGTGACATTAACCAGGAAAATGCCAACAAGCTTGGGAGGGGTTGCCATGGAGACGGGGGGGGGGGGGGGGGGGGTGATTCGGCGCTAACAAAAGAAGAGAGAATCCAGGAGCTCATTAGCACCGGTGTCTGCCACACACACACACACGGCTAGCACCATTTTTGTGACAGGTCGTCGTTAATGAAGTGCGAAGTGATTGGACAGCAAAGCAAAGACATTTTCCGTTTGGTGAAAGATTCGATAGCGAGTGGGGGGGGGGGGGGGGGTCGTCGCTACTTCCTAACACGTGCTTAAAAAGGGGATTCATTTGATGGCGTGAAGCTAGCAAGGAGGCAAGTTAGAGTTGAGAGGTCGCCAGTCAAGGTGTCGGGGACGAGTAAGTTGAAGCAACGCAAAGGAAGAGGAAAGACTTACAAAACGAGTTTATTAAGGAGGGAGCGAGAATGAGGATGTGTCCCCCTTTAAGAATCTACGAGGAAGAGATGACAGGTTAGAAGGGGGCGGGGCCAACCAGGACAGACAGGAAGCAGATCCCGCGTGTGTGTGTGGGGGGGGTTTAACGGAAGCGCGTCTCACCATCTCCCTGCAAGTCTGAGGTCCAAAGTGTCAAGTTGTCGCGTAGCAGCTGCATGATGAGCGTGGAGTCCTTGTAGCTCTCCTCGCTCAGAGTGTCCAGTTCGGCGATGGCGCTGTCGAACGCTTCCTTCGCCAACCTGCGGCAACATTGGCCATGCGGGTCAGAACGGCCACGCGCACGCAACAACAAAAAAAGAAAGAAAGGTATGCGAGGTACCTGCATGCGCGGTCGGGCGAGTTGAGGATTTCGTAGTAGAAAACGGAGAAGTTGAGCGCCAGGCCGAGGCGGATGGGGTGCGTCGGCGCCAGCTCGTTAAGGGCGATGTCGCTGGCCGCTTTGTACGCCACCAGGCTGTTCTCGGCCGCCTCCTTCCTGTCGTTGCCGGTGGCAAACTCCGCCAGGTACCTGTGGTAGTCTCCCTTCCTGCAGGTGGCAACGCACGACCCATTTATTATCTATCACAGCTATTTTTTTTGAGAACCAATTAGGGTTGTCGCTATAAAGTCATTTTTTTTATTTTTTATTATTGATTATCCTATCAAATAATCAAGTTATCACCCCCCCATCCCAAATACATATTTTGTTGATCCATTAAGGTGAGTCGAATTGAGTGGCTGTAACTTCTCATTCCTTTTTATCTAATGCTAAACTGTTAGAAATCGCAATTAGCATGCTAGCGATGACCATTTAAGGTAAACAAACACTAACCACCATTTTGTTCACCAATACCAACATTATTAATAGCGTCTTAAGTAGGGGTGCACCGATCAATCAGCCGACCAATTTTATCGGCCCCGATTTCCTTATTTTGGGGTATTTTGCCGATGTCTTGCAAATAACCATTCAGTGCCATTTTGCTGCAAAGGAACTATGTTGTCATGAGTTAAGGAGTTTCAATTGACGAATGTAGATTTCCAGGGATCTTGTAACAATTATGAACCTCGGGTGGCCGTCAATGACTCAAACCTAGACTGAGGCCAGGCTCGGTCCACGTCCCCCCGCGGGGCAACGCTGTAGTTAAACATGGCTTGGGTGCAATCTCGTTTCCAAGGAACTATGTCGAGGTCACACTTCGAAGGAACAACTTCATTTGTCAGGAAGTAGTGCTGTCACTATCGATTATTTTTAGAATCGATTAATCAACTTATCTGATCCATTTTAGTTATGTTCAAATGTCCATCTTGTCTTCTAATTCTTAAGACACAGTTTTCTTTTTAAAAAGGCAAAAAAGATTTTTCTTTACCTTTACTAGTTTCAGTCATTGCTGTTTATTTCATACTTTGTATTCATATAGTGATTAAAAAAGGGGCGAGAGGGACGTTGGTGTTGTACTTGTTTTCCAAAGTTTGCAAATGTCTTCTTCCATGAAGGACTACATGAAATCAGAGGATTTGGACTATTTAAATTTTTTAAAAAAAATGGCTCCAAAAGATTACTCATTGATTAAAATAATTGTCAATTAATTTGTTAATCAATTAATTTTGACAGCTCTAGCTACAAGAAAGTTGTTAAACTCTTTTCAACATCATCGGGCATTTAAAAACATGACGTACATTTTGTAGTAGAAAACCTTGGACTCTCCCGAGGTGGAGGCCGGGATGAGGTGCTGGTCCAGTACTTCCAGGATGTCTTTGCAGATCGAGTTCAGCTCTTTCTCTACCTGCACGCACGCACGCAAACACGCAAGCAGGACGTGAGTCATCTGGAGCAACGGCGAGAGTCAAACGTGCGCTCTGACCAGCTTGCGGTAGTCCTTGTACATGGTCAGCTTCTCCTCGCTGGCTTTGCTCTCCTCCTTCTGCTCCAGGCTGCTGATGATCCTCCACGAGGCTCGCCGCGCGCCGATCACGTTCTTGTAGGCCACCGACAGCAGGTTGCGCTCCTCCACCGTCAGCTCCATGTCCAGGCTCGCCACCTGCTTCATCGACTCCACCATTTCTGACGGCGCCGAGGCGGGTGGGGGGGGGGATGGGGGCAAAGTTCAATTAACACGAGCTAGCCGCGCTTGTTCGTAGGATGGTCGCCGTTAGCGCCCGCGTCAGCCACTCCATGACAGAAACGACAAACAAACGGTGATCTGGAAACGTGCCCGAGGCGTTCCTGTTAACAACAGCAAGTTTTGTGTTTTTTTTTTGCCGACGCAAGCATTTTGTTAATGGAGCTGGCGAATTGTTCCGAGGTGCGCGCGGGGGCAAGCCATCGACGAAGTTGGCGGGCTGCTGGGAAGCGGGCCAGTTTCGCTTTCAGCGCCTCAAGGTGATTCACCGAAAACGGATGGGAACAAATGGCTGCGGCATCCACACATGAAAAGTGGCACCAAAAACAACATGCAAGACTTCGGCGCGTCTCGTGAGATTTTCCTGTCGTTTCATTTCAAGCGTCTTTCGAGAAACTCTTTGATGGATTGTCAAAGTGACAGACTTCATCAACCCGCGCCACATAACTGCACTCGTTCAACGCCATTGGACGTTTTTTCATGACTTGCAAGAATTCAGACATTCAATCCAGGTACATTTTTTATTTGTGGTTTCCTTTTTCACATGGTAGGGTGAAGGAGACTGAAAACAGCGGCCACTGAATGCACCAATATTACATTTATTCTGTACATTTGGACACTTGAGGTGCGGAACTTCCGTTCTTATTTTATAATACACAATAGTAAGTTTTGAAGTTCTAGACTTCTAGTAGGCTTTCATGGAAGGTTTATGATTTGAAAGTTGACAGGAGACACCTCGTTTCAGGTTTCAAGTCAGACTGAATGCTTGAGAAAATAAAATAAAAAATCCTTATATTGTGACTGCGAGGTAACTTATTTTTTCAAGGCTTTCTTCACATGTATTTTTTTGGACAGCAAAAAGCGCAATTAAACTAATCTGTATTACATAACATTTTATTATATATTCATGTTTTGGTCTTAAAAGACCACCAACCAAATGAAATGAAGCATTTTTCACCTAAAATTGCTGCCTTTGCAATTTGAAAATGATGTTGATTTGAAGTAAATTAATTGTTCAACCCTAATTTCACACTATGGATATTAAACTATTAAAGTAGGGTTCACAGAAAGGTTTTAAACAAGGGCTGAGGTTTCAATTGAGGTTTTGAGAAAAGTGTTTTTTGTGTCAAAGAAAGACTGGTTAGACTTTGACGTAAGGGTTTCGAGCCTTGGTTGAGGTTTGTAATTTGGCTTTCAAATCATGGTTTCCAAGTCAGAGTTGGGTTTTAAGAAACGGTTAGAGTTTCACATTTCAAGTAAGATTTTCAAATCAGACTTCCATGACACGATTAGGGTTTTAAAATTTGGACTCCAGGAACAGTGTATCAAAGTCGGGTTTCTTGTCAGACTTCCGTTTTCAAGCCAGTGTTAGGGTTAGAGATAGACCAATAAGCTTTTTTCAGGGTCGATACCGATTATTGGTAGTCAGGGAGGCCGATAACCGATATTTGAAGCCGATATACATTTGCAGAAGAAAAAAAGTTGGTGTCAATTTTTTTAAAATAATAAAATAATAAAAACTCCAGCACTTGACTGCTTACATGCCTTCAAGGACATGTTTATTAAACAGATTTTGCAAATATGTAACATGGTTAAAGGTTTTTTGTTTGCCATCTGTTATTGAACCAACTATAATGTGGGCTTCCGCACACCAAGTCCCAAATAGCCGCTAATTTGCTAACTGTTAGCCCGCGGGCTAACCATTTCACCCACACGCTAACCCCCGCGATAACTCCCGAATAGCCGCTAAAAAACGGCTATTAGGTTAGCCCGCAAGCTAACAGACATCAATTTGCGAGCTAGCTGGTTAGCTCATGGGCTAATAGCTGCTAATTTGGGCTAACCATTCACCTGCACAATAACTACCAAATAGCTGCTAATTTGCGAGCTGTTAGCTCACGGCCTAACCGTTCACCCCACACGCTAACCCCGGGATAACTCCCAAATAGCCACTGAAAAAGGGCTATTACGTTAGCCCGCGAGCTAACGGTTAGCTCGTGGGCCAATAGCTGCCAATTGCTGCTTATTGGCTTATTGACTGCACGAGCAACCAATCAGAGTCAACAGCCGCCGACTCAGAGAAGACGGAGGAGAAAAGCGCGCGTCAGAGCAAAAATAACAGTTTTTAATATATGGGCTATCAAAACAAAAAGAAGAAGCCGGTGCCGATATTCATTAAATGCTGAATATCGGCGCCAATTGGTTTCAAATCATAATTTGGGTTTGGGGTTATAAAAAAGGTTAACGTTTCAAATTATTTATTTTAGGGTATCAAGGGTTTACGTGGTCACGTTTCATGCTCACATTAGTTTTTTTTTAGTCTGGGTTGTAGTGGGTTTCAAATCATGATTTGAAACCTGAGTTAGGTTCCAAGCCAGGCAGGGTTAATGTTCTAAATAATGGTAATGGTTGTAAAATGGGGTTTAAACAGCAGGGCATCAAAATAGGGTTTCAAAATGAGGCTTCTAGCCAAGATTCGAATGAGGGTGGGGGGGTTAAGGTCTGTTTTAGAGTTTTCAGTCATGGGTTAGGGGTATCCCAGTTTTGGGGCCACTATTGGGGTCCCAACATGAGTAAGTGTGACTGTAAACTTTTATGGGTCAAATCAAATGCTAATCAGGAGCTGTTAACCCCCCCCCCCCCCCCCCCCCCCCCACCCCAAAAAAATCCTCAGGCACTAATTAGCATGTCGATGCTATGTAGCCAGCTAGCTCAACGCATCCAGTCTACGTTGCAACACGCCCACTCCATTCATGAAACTTAAATTAGCCTGACAGATTTTTATTTTATTATTTTTTTAATAAAAAGCGTCGAACCATCAAATGTGGTACTTGATTAGGACGAAAAGCAGCCTCCCTCCCCGATTAAACCACTTGACGAGGGGCGGTGCATTTTACGGTGAGTTCTGACAAAGAGTGCACATTTTAATAAATAAGTCCATCAAACCTCCTCCTTTGATAACGCATGTCGTGTTTTGACGAGGTGGAGGTGAAACGTGTAGCCGTCTTCCGCGAGCAGAATTCGGCGTGACGAGGGCGAAGAAAGGCTAGCATGCTAATTAGCTCACTCGGTTAGCGGCTAATCAGCTAGCTACTCACTGGGGAGGGAGGGGGGGTTCAATTACCATTTTAAAACGTTATTAAATATGCAAAATGGCCACGAAAGAGTGGGTTGCTTATATGATAGCGTCGCTGTTCTTCCCCTGGTCACGAATGATTAATTTGTACCATTTTAATAGTCCATTCCAATGAATATATGTCCGCCATTTTGTTTCCACAGAGCCCTGCAGATCCATGTGAAGCGGCACCAACGCGGAGGGGGCGACCCGGCCAGGGAGGAGGGAAGCCGGCGAGTTCATACCTCGAGCGAGGTCGGACCCCCATCCCTGGGAAAAAAAAAAAAAAAAAACTTACCGTCGTATCGCTCCGCTTGCTCGGCGAGCTTCGCCTGGTATACTGCGTCCTGTCTGTCCGCCATGGTGCTGGGCTAATGCGGTGGTGGCGGTGGAGGTGGAGGGGGGTGCTGTTCGAAAAAAAGGAAAAGTCCCGGGGTGGGGGGGAGAGAGAGAAAAGGGAGGACTTGACGGGCCACTCGGTGATTCCTGGCGGCGGAGTAGCAACAAGCAGCGCGGTCCCACGATAAATATGGCGTCGGAGCAGCATCCGGGAACCCGGCGCGTCTCCACCCTCCTCGGCATGAAACGAGTGCGACACTCCCCGCCATGCACATGACCAGGCTGCGTTATGAAAGTGCTAAAGCAAGCGATAAATGTCGTTTTAATGACGCAACGCCGCAACGAGTGAATACGCCAAATGAATTCAAAGAAACTCTACAATTCGGCCGTCGTACTTCACAGATATATAGGGGTTAAATGGAAGAAGTTGGTAATTATTGACGACACTGTGCCAACTCTTATCAAGGTACCGGGCATTAAAGTGGCTGTAAAATGCGTGACGTCTGGTTTTTATGGTTAATTAAGGGTCAAATGTGAACGTATGTGTAAAAAAAAATAAAAATTGCGAGGAGACGCTTTATAATTCAAATCTAATACGTCAGGTCCAAGAAGTTTTCGTGACGTCATGAATGCTGTTTAGTTTTGACGTCACCAAAAATTTTATAGCACGGGTCAGGGTGTCAAATAGGGTATTTAAGCCAAAGTTAGGGGTTCAAGCCTTGGTTAGTGTCTGTCGAAGTTTTAAATCACGACTTCATGACAGTGTTAGGGAATAAAAGTAGATTCAAGCCAGCAAGAAAATGGAGGGGACACCACCAGGGAGAAAAAAAAAGGTCAAACTCTTCATATCTTGGTACATTTTTATTGACTAGGTATATTAACACATAACATCATACAGAAAAATAAAACATAACTTGAAATATACTTTCATAACACTTTGACATAATGTACAAAATAAAATGGAAAATCTTACATTTTGCTTGTTTAATGGTCCTTTAACAGTGGTGTGGAATGGCACGAAATGTTTTTTCCTCTCTTTTTATGGGGGGGGGGCAAAGAATTTCGGAAGGAGTGAAGGGATTAAGGTGCATGTTACCAGATTCATAAGTGGTTTCTTCAGCATTCACATGAGTTACAATAATGCAACAATCCCATTTAAGATGTTTGATGCAAGGCTACAATAAGAGTTTGGTTGTTGTTGTTTTTTTACATGGGTAAAAAAGACAAACATTTAAACCCCAAAACAGACAGCATTTAGCAGCATGTTTATCTCTGGTCTAAAATATACAAAGCAGTATAAAGGCCGCACCCGGGTCAGTTTAGTCATTAAGATCATGACAAAATTGTAAATTCTAATTGTATTTTTTTTAGTGAAAGGTATTTAACAAAGTAAAAATGAGACAAACGCTCAAATGAAAAAAAATAATAATAATTAAAAGCCTTTTTCCTTGTAAAATGGCCATTTTTATGTTTCCTCTCTTTCAGTGGAAAATGACAAGTTTACTTTTTTTTTTATCAGGCGTATCCTCACAAGATGGCTTACTTCAGATAAAAGACTTTCGACATAGGTTACAAACATATTTGTAACGTTTTTACCGAGTTGGAAATCACTGCGATGAGTTGTAATGAGAATAAATGCTGAAAAATTCTAATTGTAAAATTGTGATTATTCTCACACCATCTTTTCTTGCCATGAAATGACTTGACACAGAAAAAAATAATAATAATCCCCCCCCCAATTTTTGTGACTTAATTCATTTAGAAATACTTTTCTTTTTTTACATTTCGACCGCTCCTGGGGGGTGGGGGTTGGGGGGGGGCGGGGTTCTCATAAAATCGTGTAATCTCATTTTCTTAAGACATTTGAGTAAGATTCAGATTTTTCCTTTGGAAAAAAACAGATTGTAATTTTTTTTCCCAGATTTTTTTCCCTTCTAAAATAGTTTTTGTAATATTTTAACTTGCTAAGATTATTTTTAGGATTTATTTTTTTTACAACTTCAAAGCCACACACACACACACAGTTTTTGTAATACAGGTATTTTGACTTTCGTAATTATGACTTATCAAAATTGTGACTTAAGTTTTTTTCCCTTGCGAAATGCAGTCTTTTCCCCACATCTAGTAACAAACTATCTTGTATTTGGAAATACTTTTGTTTAATATTTTTTTCCTCAATGACGTCTTAATGATTTATAATACTTTTGGTGTTGTTGCTACTGCCCTAACACTCCTTTGAACAATTAACCAACCTTAGAGTAAATATTCGCGGCACTAATTTAAAATTCGTTCAGAAAAACGTTTGTTTTTAAAAGGTTGGCCGAACATTAATTTAAACACATACTAATTTGCTCTTAAAGCAATACTGACTGGCTAGTTATTCAGGCCGCTCGCTCGTTTAGTCTGCTCTTGTGCAAATAATCTCAACGTCTCACAACGCCAGACATGCTAACAAACCAGTTTGCTGCAATACATTGCATTGTTCCACCGACATAGAAAACGTCTTCCACTTTGTTTTCGGTGCGACTTTCATAAGACGTTAGTGATGTAAAAATAACTCAAGACACTACAAAGGGGTGTAATAATGTAGCAGCATGCAGGTTTTTGAGAGTGGATTTTACGCTGACAGTTGGCTGAAATAGTTTTTTTTTTTAGGAACAGCTTAATAGGACAAGTCTGCAAAACTGCAATTGACATGTATGATTTGAATGCAGCGCAACTTGCCGCTCATTTGTAGTGCAGCTCGTATTTGGGTTCAGAAGGTTTGTGGTTCACAGTCTTAACGTATTAACATTTGCAGATTCAATTGTGTTGTTTAAATTAACACACACACACACACACACACACACACACACACAAAAGGTAGCCTCAGAAGCTGAGGTCAAGTTTTCTTGTTTCAATGTTGCTACCGAGCCATGACTTTTGTTCATTTTAGCATTGTGAGCTAACACTGGCTAGCTAGGATAGTTACCATAACTCGACTTGTTTGGGTTCTGGCCAAATGAGGGATTGATTGGCATTTGACTACATTTCCTTGATTAAAATGGAGGAAGACAATCTACGCTAAGTTTGGGATCGCACGTCTCATTAGCGCTATGCAAGTTATTGGCGGTCATTTGGGTGCTAATACAAGTTGACAGAAGACTGACGTTGGGTTTCGTATATAGTGTTCCCTTGCTATAAGGCGGTTCACTTTTTTGTTGCCTCAATGTATCGCAGATTGTTTTTTGCGCAATTCTGTATCCATTCTTTTTTCCTTTTTTTTTTTACAGTAATTAACTATTTTATCAAATTTATGATGGTTGAGAATGTTTAAACGAGAGAACTGTGAGAAAATGTCGCAATGAGAAAAGTGTATTTTAGAGCCTTAAAACATTTATAATAAATGTAAATCCTGAAGCTAACTATTTTGCGGACTTCATTTATTGCGGGTATCTTTTTTTTTTTTTTTTTTAAACCTAACCCCAGCGCAAAACGAGGGAACACTGTATAGAGTCACAAAGAAATCTTACACCAATATCCATCAGTGAACTGCCAATACTTTCCAGATTGGTTAGCGTAGCAAGCTAATGCTAGCATAGGTGTATGTTAAGCATGGCCATTTCCGTGATCAAATATTATGGAAGACAGCAGGTAATAAAACACAGAAGCCTGACATTTGGGTAAGTTCTAAATTCTTACATCTCGAGGCGTCAACCCATAACACTTATTTTAACGTAGCGAGACAAACAATTGGCTAGTTAACCCAACTTGTTTGGGTCGTCCGGACTAGGGTAGGTTATTAACCACATTTTATTGATCAAATATGAGGGAAAGCTAGGAGACGCAAAAGGTCCAGTTCACGCATCTCTTGTCTTCACCTGAAATTTGGCAAAAAAAAATCATATTTGGCATTGAAAAGATTTTTTTCTTCTTTAAATTTAGCGTAATGAGGTAACGCTAGGAAACTAACTCTACTGTATTTGTTTGGCATTTTGCACAGCTTTCATCTTTGCTAACAAGCCACAGAATTGTTAAACACAAGACTAAATTTTGGCTTTTTTTATATTTGGTGTCACAAAGGAAGAAATTTAGAAAATGTTCTGATCATTTCTGTTAATGTTAGCATAGTGAGCTAATGCTAGGCAGCTAAAACAGATAAGACTTTTTTGGGCTCTGGTCTCACTAAACATGGGCATTTAATTACATTACCTTGATTGATGAAAATAATTTAGTAACTCTTAATAAATGCTGTGAACTCCTCTTTCCATGCTATTGTTGTTTTAAGGAAATAATAGCTGTTTGTTAGCATGGATGTAGCGCGGCCTACTCTTCAGACCTGAAGCGAAGTAGCCATCCAGTTAGCATTAATCAATTCAAGACAATTGACTATCAATAACGGATCACCCAACCCTAAGATGAACTTGTAAACATTCACTTTTTGGTTTGCACATGTAATGAAGGATTAATAGGAAATAACAGGCACAACCAAGTTGCTGTTTGGATTCACTATTCATCAAGGGGGAAACGCAACCTAAAAATAAAAAATAGTTTCATTCATATACCTTATTAATAATAATTAAAAAAAAAAACATGTACAAAAATGAAAGTGTTATTGTCTCGTTTTGACTTTTAAAACACGACAAGCAGAATAATCAGGAATATTTTCCTTTTTGTCATTCTGCTGAGCTCGGCGTCCATGGAAAAAAGGCGGCGTTCAATCTAAACTCGTCCCCGTTGGCCTCGAGGGCCTGCGACCTGTTTAGCTCGTAGGTTTGCTTTGTGTGCTTCTGTAGTTTTTTTTTTTTTTTCTTCTTTCGTTCCCCACCCAGACCAAAAATGCGCAAGAGGTGGAACGCAGGCGTTCGAGCATTTCTCAGCTCTCGTCGTCCGGGTGGGTTTGTTCCAGCAGTCGCACGTGGGTGAAGGGGAAGTGGCCGCGCTTGCCTTTGCACTCGCCCTCCCACTGGCCGTTCACGTTGATCTTGGTCACTTTCACCATGTCGCCCACCTGGGGAAACCACACAAAAAAAATAAATAATGAAAGATAGACAGGAATTACACACACTGATCATTTAAAAAAAGAAAAAAGAAAAAAAAAAGTCGGTTTGGGCCAAGTGTAGAACTGATGGGAAAATGAAGCTTCATGAAGCCCCTTTCCGATTGTGCTCTCGGTTTAAAGACACAGGCTTGTGCGATGGAAATTGGTTGAATCTAGAGAAGTAAAACTAATTTTCCCATTATAAACATATAGGGTCACACCGTAAAAAAACAACATAAAAAATAAAGAATTAAGAAATAAGACGTAATCTGCTGCAGTTTTACTTAACGGTTCAGACTAATGACTGATTTTTTCTGGAATCTGTATTTCTCTCATATTTTACTTGTAAAATTCAGTTTTTGTTTTCATAATTTTGGGACGTTTTGTAAACTTTTTTGCGATTTTTAAAATTTTATTTTTACATTTTTAAACATATTTTAACCTTTTTTTTGCAAATCTATTTTGGATAAAAAAATATTTAACTTTATTTTCATAAACCTTTTTTTTTTTACTAGTAAAATTATGTTTGTAATATTGTTTACTTTATTTTACATAAACTTTTCCTTGTAAAATTATGATTGTTTTTTAGTAGGTTGACTTTTGTTCCTGTAAAACTAGACTGTTTTCTTGCAAGGCAGTATTTCGTTTTAAAAATATGAGACTTTATTCCGAAGCTTTTCTCTTCATAAAATAATGCATTTTGTAATATTTTGACTTTTGTTCTCATAAAACTTATTTAAACTACACCTTTTTCTAAAAATAATACTTCAACTCAATAAAACAATTCCCCCCCGTGAAAATAAATGACCATGAATGTCATTTTGTTATTTTACTCTTGAGTTTTTCCAGAATTTTCATAATTATGACTTGATAAAATGATATCTCTAGTTTTGTAATATTTAGACTTCAGCGTCATTCTAGGATTTTTTTTACCCCCCTCAAAATCCACTTTATTCTCCTAAGAGTCTTGACCTTTTTCTTGAGCATGACTATTATGGTAATATTACGATTATTCTCATAGTGTTCCGCTAATCGTTTTCAAAATACTGTAAGCAAAACGTGCATCATGCAACATGATTGCAAGGCCGTTGGCTAAATATCTGCTTTCGTGCTGATGCTACTTCTTCACAAATAATAAGTCTGTCTAATCATCCGTAAATCGACACGATCACCATCACGGTGTCATGTCGCCGGCAGACAAAATATGTTCAAGTTGCAGACCGCGCGCACTTAGCAGTGTTTGATTTCACCATTACGCCACCTGAGTGAGTTATGCTCTCGGGCCGCGTCCAGTTTAATCCTCGGTATACGTCACTGAATGGCAACGTAATGATCGGGCTTGTCAGACTGCGACAGTACCTCAAATCATTTTAACTGCAGAGCTCATAATGACACGGTGAGAAATGAGGAATTGAGAGGTGGCTGTATGCAAAGCAGGAGCAGGAGCGGGTCCAGGGTTTTATGACAATCTCTGGATTTGTTTAGTTAAATTGGACAATCTCCCGCGGCACATTAACACAGGTTGGGAAATCACTTGTCGACTTGCTGAACTATCAGCTCCCAGAATGCTTTGCTCCCGTTACAATGTACAGAGTGTTGCATTCATGCGCTCGTCAGCTCGCATTTGTAAAGCCACTTTTGTGCAAGTGTGCGCAGGCGTGACGAGGCCATTTAGCGGACAACGCGTTCTCGGCTGAGGCAAAGGAGGACAACGGTGAATGCCGGGGATGGCCCGGGTAGAAAAGGGAAACAACAAAAAAATGCTACCTCCAAAGCCAGTGCCGTCTTGTCGTAGGCGTTGGGCACCCTCTTCTGAATAGCCCGTGCGTACACCGGCCCGTTCTGTAGGTTAGGGAGCTGGGTGGCGACCACCGGTTGGGCGTACTGGCCCGGGTCCCCGGGGGCCTGGGGCTGACCAGTTCCATCGGCGCCGGCAGCAACGCTCCCGACCTGACCCCCTTGTCCCGTGGCCGCCACGGGGGCTCCCGGGCCGGCCGCCGTGGGCGAGGCGGGCCGGTACTTCTCCACGTAGGGGACGGGGATCATCCCGGCGCGCCCCTCCAGGTTGGCGGCGTTCCACCACTGCTCCTCAGGCTTCTCCAGCACACGCAGGATGTCACCCTTGCGGAACGGGAGGTCCTCGTCGTCATTGCCGAGGAAGTCGAAAAGCGCCCGGACGAACTCCGCCTCCTCCGTCTGCTGCGGGGGCGCGCCGGCAGAGGAGCTGATGAATCCCATGTGCTTGGATTTGGTGATGGGCTCGATGAGAGTGGTGGTGTCCAGGTAGTGGATCTTGTAGAACTCCAGCAGGGCCGGCAGGGCCTCGAACTCCTGATCCCCAATACGAAACCGCGGCGGAGCCATGCCTGGCGAAAGAAAGACAGCTTGGTTAATTATGCACACGGTACAGAAAAATGAGACCATGGGGGCCGTTTTTTTTAAATGTTTTTATTTGAGCTGTCAAACAATTACATTTTTAAATCAGATTAATCACATCTTAGAATTTGATTAATCACGATTAATGGCTTAATTAAAAAGGCTTTTTATCCACATTTTTCACCCACCAAATTGTGTTGATTCTTTCGACATTTAACGTTATGAGGACGTCTTCAACGCTCATCCTCTTTCCAATCAGTGAATTACTTGCATAATTTAAAAATGGGGGGGGGGAAATTACCCCAATAGAACAAATATTCTCAATGTCATATGCAAACATTTATGAAATGCTTTACTTTAATGCTTGTAGTTATGTTTATTGCTCAAACTGTGCTACCTTTAACGTAACCATCCGCTGTCAAGCTAAAGAATCATCCGCAGCCAAAATTAATAGTGTGATTTTTAATTAATTTTAAAACAGCTAACTGGCCAATTAATCCAGCCAGTCAATAGCGCGCCGCAGAACAAGCAAATAAAAGACATTTTGGGAACACCCATCCACTCTCCCTGTTACATTAACACCATACAGGAAACACAAGATGGTTAAATCATTACAAAGCGGAAGACGCCCAAGAAAAAGGGCAAATGTTGTTTCATAAAAAGCCGTAAGATTCAGAAGCCAGGCTGTGCGAGTGCGCGACCAGGCCGGATGACAGACATTCCACAGAGGCCAAAGTGAGCAGTCATCCCCCGACACTCCTCCCCCGGTTGTGACAGCACAGACTGCCCAGTCCCATTCAAAAAAAAGGAAGAAGCTTCCAGGAGTCAGCAAAGCGGGCAACCCAGCCCACATCAGCCTTCGAAAGATTCATTCATTCATTTTTATAGCTAGAAACGGGCTACACCCTGGTCTGGTTGCCAGCCAATCACAGGGCATTCCAACCCAGTGCGACCAAACTTCCTGTATCCAATGTCCAACTTTTATTACAATTGAAATAATTTTCAAAAGTATGACTTATGAGTTGCTTTTTTTTTTTCCAGGTTCAATTTAAGGGCACAGCAACCACACTTTGAAAATAGTCTTTAGCTTTTATCAGGTTTATTTCAAATGTACAGGTGTTCATAATTAGAAAATAAAGTCTTAATTGTAGCTGGTTGTCGGGTGGGGTGTTGAGTCCAGAGCAACCAAACTGCATTCATGTGCGCTTATGTCCCACTTTAGTGCATACTCTAACTTTAATACAATTCTAAACATAATTTCAGAAATTGGACTTGCTTTTTCAGCATCAATTTAAGTGTGTGGCTCTTCCCAATTTTAAAATAAAGTCTCGATTTGTTTTGCTGGGGTGTTTAGCCCAGCATAACCAAACTGCATTTAGAAATTCACTACTTTAGCATCAAGTCTAACTTTAAATACAACTCAAAACGCAATTCCACAGATGAGACACATGATTAAATTTTGTCATGTTGAATTCAAGGGTACGGGTGGTCACAATGTTGCTTTTTCTTCCTACATTTGTACAATTAACACTTCTTTTCACTCATGCGATGTAGGCTACTTGCTAGGTCCTAAACGCACCACAGCCTTAACGCCGCCCCTACAACTTCTCATTTATATTAAACTAAAGTAGCTGTAGCGTGTTTTTACAAGAGCCGAATTCTAAAACACACACTCCAAAAACATAATATTCATATGCCTCGGGGGTACAGTGAAGGTCCGGTGGTATTACGTCGCCAAACAGGTCAAATTGGACTTTCCACTATGGCGGTTTCGTTCCGAAGGCGGAGCGACGGGGGCCACAGCCTTAGCAAGTCGGACGGCATTTTTGAAATAGTTCCACTAGATGAGGAAAACGGGGAGTTGAGGGCACAAAACACAAGGAAGAAGCGTTACCTGAGCCGGAGAGTCGGTTGTTACTGATGCTGTTGATGATATAATGGGACACTTTGGAGTTCTCGGACACGGACAGCACGTAGTCCCCCGGGCTGGTTATGGAGTCCCTCACCAGGAAAACGCCGTGCCTCTGTCCCTGCAAGAGAGAAACGGCTTCCTGGCGGCTCAGCCTGCCCCAGTACCAACTCGCGCGGTCTTCGGCGTCAAAATGACCGGCCATGACTGAACGATGAACACCCCGAAGCCCGAGGCCCTATTCCCCCCCTTCGCCTCTCTTTTATTATCCGCAACTCATACAAAAAACTTTGGGTCAGGGACGCTCCCCCGGCATTGAAAGGGGGGAAAAAATGGTGCGCTATCACGACTTGAGGCGGGTTTTCGCGAGCAACGGAGCCGCGCGGAGGCTTTCTACGTTATCGGAGAGAGACTAAAGGCTTGTAGACGAGTGTTTTGTGTGATAAAATGACCCAAGAAGCGCCCAAACTAATGTGCAACAAGAAAACTCCCAGACTGAAATGGCGGATCTAGGGAAAAGTTGACCTCATCTACCGGAAGGGATGCCTGGTCAATGGGAAGAGGTGCGTTCGCGGGCCGAGAGAAACGTCGGAAACAACATAACTGATTGAAATTCACCTTTTGCACAATACTGTATGGACAAAAAGATATTTAATAAATAAATATGTAACGCATTTTTAGTAATAGAATTTTATAGTTGACATAACTAAGCATAAATATTTTCGTGACAAAAATATGTAATTTAAATTTTTGATACTTTGACAACTAGTAAGTGGTGCGTTCGGGACCCTCACGGAATATCGGAAAAACCGTTTTCACATATTTGACTGTTTAAGTATGCATAATGATGTACAGTATTTGTACGAGCAATGTGTTTTAATTGTTTAAAATATTTTAAAAATAAATTATATTTTCCAATTCATCCAACCATGAAAGTTGTAAACAATAATCACATGTTCATGAAGAGATAATAATAAACCAATTTCATATTTATTGGTAACAGTGGGATGAGGTGCCTTTGTGACCCTCGAGAAATAACAAACAACTTTGACCTGATATTTGACTGCAAGTAGTTCTGTTTTTTTCATAAAAATGAAAATTTTACTGGTATGTAAAATAAACAGTAGCATGTTATTTCCCCATTCAGGCAATCAACATATATCCAGACAATAGCCAGAATTTTCATAACTGATTTTATATTTTGCGACACCCTAGTAACAATGGGAAGAGGTGTGTGTATGAATATTATCTTTCTAAATGCATATTTTGAGGTCAAAGAAGTGCTAAAGACGCGCTCTTGTAATTGCAATGTTTTCATTCGGCCAGAAGGTGGCGATGTATGCAATGTAATCGGTCACATACTGCATTTCCTCCTCTGGCAACAAGTCTGCCTCATTACACAGGAATGAAGTTCTGGGTTTGAATCTCGGATCCGACCTTCCATGGATAGCCTATCAAGTGTATTTTAAAGATATTGAAAGAATTTGCTAGAATGAAGAACATTAGAAAATGACTTTACTTTTGACACATTGCGCAATGCCTCTCATGCTATTCTGGAGCATGTCCACATTGTATTTGCACATCCTGACATCCACATCAGCAGTAGTGACAATTGTATTGTTAAATAGTGGGGCTTAGCTTCATAAGTCCCTTCTGTAAACACTGCAACAGCATAAGAAACACACACAACACTACCACTTGCTCCTCCGCAACTCTTCTTCAAATTGTGGTTATTTGAGAACAAAAATGTGCATTTTCGCAGTCTTCTCTGATACAGAGTGACAGTAGTTACTCAAACGTCTTCAGGTGGTTGTAGAGGGACTGGACATAGGTGAAGACGCACATGGGGTCCGGTTTGTCGCCCATGTCAAGCATGTCGTCCACCTCGATCAGACGGAGGCAGTCGGCCTGCGTTCTGAGACAGGAAGGGAACCGGGGAAAATGTGGTTATTGTGTCAAACAGAGAACTCCAGATAACAACGGAAACGGATCCTGGTAGGAAAAAGTTCTCCACTCTGATGCGAGACCATATTTTCCTAATAGTTGCTATATACTTCAGAAGAATAAACACCTCCCTCATGTAGACGCCTTCCAATTATGCATCAAGAAAACTAGTAAAAGTTATCTTCCCATGAAATATTTCCTGAAATAGTGACAATCCCTCTAATAGATGCTGCACCCCAGTGAGTCCCCCATTGCAAAAAAAAATGCCTCCCTCCCTGCCTGGAAAAATAGGAAAATGCTCTTTCCCCATTATGTGAGACTACATTTCCTGAAATAATGTCCATCCCTGTAAAAGATGAGAATATCCAGTAAAAAAATAAATAAATAAACGCCTCCCTCAAAATACAGGTAGACACCTTTCTATTCTCCATAAGAAAAAACAAAATGTTAATCTGTCGTTGAGTAAAGACCAGGCCTCCACTGGTTTGAATGGTTGCAGTCGTGTTCGTAAATCCAAACCAAAACGCCACTCGGCGATGAAAGAACTTACTCGGCCGTAGTGAAGGCCAGCTGCAGGTTTTGTTTGCGGTTAGCGGGGTTCAGCGTGTTGTATTCGAACTCCAGCGGGAAGAAGGAATGGACCAGGGCACAGAAGGCCATACCATCACTCCAGCTCGAGGAGAAGTTCTGGATGTCGATGTTCTGCGGCGGGAATATTTGATCAGTTTCGGAAAGAAATGAATTCGGTTTCCCAAACGCTGAGTTTCGGGGGCTCCAGCTACGGGTTTTTATTAACGTTGTTAATGGTAAGAAATTTAGATTGTTTATAGTTCCTGATAAATTCAAATACTATTTCTTGATCAAGACGAGTGATAGACCGATGTGTTTTTTTTTCAAGCAAGACACCGATTATTTATCGTCAAGGAGGCCGATAACCGATATTTCAAGACTATATTCATTTGCAGTAAGAGAAAATATTAGCGTCAACATAAAAAAATATTTTTATTTGAAACCTATATGACAGCTTTGTTGAAAAATTATAACAAAAATTGCAGGGAGCTTCCAGGTTGTCAACATGTGTTAAGCTAAATTAAAAACTAAGCAAGTAAATAGTTCTCTACCTTAAAAAAAGTTGTCCAAAATGTCAACATAATTTCTTAATTTTAACTTTTTATTCTTAGAAATAAAAAGCGTATCGAGTTCCCAGTGTCAGCATATATTTTTTTATAAAGTGGAAATTTAAATGTCACTGAGCGACAAATGCATGTGAATGTAGCTAATTTGGGTTTTCCGTCAGGGTTCGTAAAGGGTTTCAAAAGATCTTCGCAGGCAGTGAAAAATTGTGTGAATATGTTCAAAATGTCGACAAGTAAAAAGCAAAGTAAAAATTGTCTGAACATCTTGCAAATCCTGATGAAAAGACGAAATTTGCTACGTTCGCGAGCATTCACCGCTCAGTGATGCCAGCTTTTGCCGATATTTGTCAAAATGTCAAATTTTGACACCTCTAATCAAGACTTTGAATTGAATTGAATTGACTTTGTTGTAGTGCTGGAATGTTTTTCAAAATTCTTCATTTGTGAAATCCCGCATTCCTGCTAATATTAGCCAAATGTGGAGAAATGCCGAAATCCAATGTGTCTGCATTAAAGAATCTTGTGATGCTGGATGATCTCTGAAGTAAACACCAAAAGACGTATGGGAATTGGCTGTTAATTTTGTACCTGGTAGCCGATGGTTTTTGAACGACACCACTCCAACAGGATGTGTTTTATACCACTGGCGCTGGAAACGCCAAAGCTCTGGGAGCGCTTCAGTTTGGGCTTCGAATCTTTAGGCCTGTAGAGTCGAAAAGGAAATTAGCATCTGGAAATCAATTGGTCAGCAAATTATTTCCATAATTTGGCCCTTGGCTGGGGTGTAAAAAAAAAAATCCCCAAATTTACGTGTACCCGGTTTACAGTAAAAGGAATTGTTTCAATGGTACAAACTTTATCGGGTCGGAGTTCATTCTCTCGAATAGGGCGCGTTTGGCCTGAGCTCCGCCAGCGCGAGGAAGAGTGTTGGACTTGGTCGGATCTTGTTTCAACTCCACTGCAGAGGACTTGGCTTTCCTGGAGAAAAAAAACCCCAGCTCAATTAATTTGAAGTTACATAAGTCAGCATACGGTCCAGACTTGACTTACTTTTCCAACTTTTCCAAATTAGGTGTGCAACCTGCTTTTATGATTGATTTGGAAGGAAGTAACTTTTCTGCGGAAAGAAAAATGAATTTGTTACTGGTTGGCATTATAAGCTAGCATGCTAGTAACAGTCACGCAAAATAAAACAACATGGTCGACTGTCTCAACCCCTCACAGTCTTAGTCTGAACTCTGCCTGAGCTCTTCCAAATCTTGGTTTTGACTCAGTTTTAGCCCCTTCGCGTCTTGATCTTAACTTGGCCTCAACTCCTCAAAGTCTTGGCAATCGGTCACACACAGAGTGAGTAAGAATGAATTCGATTTTGGTGAAAATTCAAATAATGCTGAAGATAGAAAGATTGGTTTGAACTTCTTGCAGTCCACTTGAATCGGGGCCAAGAGAGATCTATTAAAATTGGAGCCGAACCACACATACTGACTGTATGTCAGTCTAAAACATCAGAATGGTATTTACTCGTTTTTACCTCCCGGTTGAGGAAAGCTGACGCTTCTCTTCAGACTCGGACTCGGCGTCTTGAGAACTGGAGCTGCATTGAGGAACCAAAACGTTTTTAGGCATACATGACAGAAGATCTTCTTTCAAGACTCACAATATCCTCGTACCTTGGATGGGACCTACCTCTCTTAAACGGGTATTCCCCAGATTTAACAGCGGACTCCTGGGATGCCGATGTAGCAATTATTGACGACTCAGTAGTGGTTTTGACCAAGGTCGAGAGACCTGATTGCGGCTTGGCCTCACTGACGTCTAATCATAAAATCCATTTCAGAAGGAAAACCCCCAAAAACTGATACGGCCATTGATTTGGTATTAAGGACTCACCGCGTCGAAATGGATACCCTCCTGGTTTTACGTTCTGGGATTCCGGCAAAGATGGAGTCTGAACAGGTTTAGGTGCTGGAGAAGTGTCAGGGTTGCTTCTGTTCACCGCTGTGAGGGGAAGATGTGGCAAAGAAGCCAAGGATGGAGAGCCTGATTGATCCTGGGATGCAAGGTCCTTGGATCCAGGTACACCTGAGAGAGGAAATACTGTTCCTGACTTGGCCACAACTCAAAAGTTTCCGTCATGACTTAATCTCGACTGCTTCAAGTCTTGGTGTGAACGGAGCAAAATCTAGATTTTGAGTCAGTCAGTCTTGGCCGTCAAAAAGTATTGGTTTCAAATCCTTTAAGTTTTGGTCTCAACCTCTCAAAGTCTTGGCCATTAACTCTGCAAAAACTCAGTCTAGACTTCGTCTCAACTCCTAAAAGGCTTGGTTTATTCAGTCTTAACTCAGCAGTCTATTCGTCTAACCTTAGTTTCAATTCCTTAAGCATTTATCTTGGCTCGATTTCAAAAAGTGAAAGTCTTGACTCAGTTTCAACGAGTTCAAAGTCTTTCTCTCAGTCTCAACTCTCCAATGCCTGTAACTGCTGGTGTAAACGGACCTTTTTTCGGATGATATTCCCCGGACGGATCCTGTACTTTGTGTGCTGAGTGAGCAGGTTTGGCTGCTACTTCCGGATTGGCTTTGGAAGTCACGGCACTAATGGGAAAATGCGGTTGGGGTTCATCTGCATCTGGGAAAATGCACAAGATTGTCACTGGCCCACCAGATGGCACTATTTTCCCATATTTCATTATTTCATTAAATACTAAACCAAAAATAAATCATCCGTTGCAAACAACAACTTCTGCATCGGTTACATTTTCACATGGTTGTGAACTTTTACATTTACAAACGATTCGTATTAGAAAATAATGCAATTTTTCTTCTCACCATTTATATTTTTGAATGATTTTACTGTGCTTTCTGTTGTCGCTTTTACGACAAGAGCTGCAGAATGGGCAACAACTGGAGCTTCCGCGCTGACTCTGGCCATTGCGGTGATGGGAAGGTGAGGTGCGGCGGGACTGTCAAACGTCTCCTGGACTGAATGCATCAAAACACAGATTTAATCAACGAATAAGTTAAAAAAAAAATCATGGCAGAGGTCCTCTAATGTCTTTAAATTGTCTTGTCCTTTCTGTAATTTCAAGTTCAAGTTTCAAGGACTACACTTTCTGACAACACCAACCAAGCTGAAGTTTAGGATGTTAACGTGACAGATAAAACTGTAAAAAAAAAAAAAAAGTACAGTCGCTTACCTTGCTTCTTCTTCTGTTGTTCCACGGAGCCAATGTGCTTCTCTGCCTGGGCCTCCATCCCCTATTTTTGACATAATACAAAACATCCCAAATTTTGTTTCACATAATGCCGTAGGGTTAAAGCAGGTCAAATTACGGGAGTGACGATCATGATCGATATTACAACTAGCTGGCTTGCGTGATGTAACCCACGCAGCTGTCGTCCTTTCTATTTGCGTGTCGGCCTTAGCAACGAGACAACGCGATTCTTGTTGACTGTTTACGTTCCAGGGTGTATCCCCTGACATCGTGGACCATTCCACAGTGGCATTTTAAGCCCACTTGCGCTAAAATAAACTCAATAGATGGAAGCAATGTAGCCCAACGGACATCCTGAAATTGCCTATCGCGACTTATGTGCAAGTACATGTAAAAGTATGTTGTTTAACTCTTTGACTGCCAGACGTTTTCCGAAACGGGATGTCGCCAGTGCCAGCCGATTTAAGCATTTTGACTGATCTTTCAAGGTCCACAGAAAATGTTGTGTTTGGACTATGGAAACACACATACTACCAAATGAAAGATTGAACTCTCATCTTTCATCAGAAAAAAAAAGTTAGTTTCTACCTTATTCCGTTCTTCAGTAATCAACAATAGAAAATGGTTACTTTCACCGAAATGCTCTGTTTTGAAACAAAAAGCGGAGAAAAAGAGCTTTTTGTGAAACGAATATTATAATTATACAAAAAAAAAAAATTGGATGACGTCTTTTTAACGTCATTGGCGGCCCTCCGTAGGTTTTTACTTGACGTCTTTTAACGTCCATGGCAGTGAAAGAGTTAATGGTATTTATCAGCATGATGGTAACTCGTACGTAAAACTAGAGTTGCAAGCAGCCATTAAAGGGCCCTCGCAACCCTGGGGTACTTACGCGTTGGGGTACTGGCACATAGGACAAAAAGCCGCTAAAATATAACGGTGATGCCTGGCCTTATGTGTGTGAAAAGTTTCATGAGTTTCCACCCAGGTTTTGATCCTCAAAAAGAGCATCATTTTCTCTGCAAACAGTGCATCGCCACGGCAACTACGTGCAATGATATTTTTAGTTTTCAATACCTTAAACATCCACCTTAGAAATACAAAGTTTGAAGACGATTGGATAAATTCTGGGGGAGGAGTTTGTTCAAATATGACCTCGATAAAAGGCCAAAAATGAAATCCAATCCCAAAATAAATGCAAAATGGCGGACTTCCTGTTTGGTTAAGCATATGGCTCCAAAATACTTTTTTGCTTTTACATTCGCCTTTCAATTTTCAGAATTAGGTGAAATTTATAGCCTGGAATGTTTTGTGAAAAATTTGTAGCACATTGTGCTATTGAGCCATTTTGGGAAAATCACGCAAGAAATTTCAAGGTCTGATGCGTGTGCAAGATTTAATGAGTTTTTGTCCAGGTTTAGACCCTCAAAAGCAGCTTATTTTTTCTTTGCAAATAGCGCATCGCCACGGCAACAGCGTGCGGTGAGAAAAAAAAGAAGCTTTCAATATTTTTCATCTTAAACATCTTTAGAAAGTTTGAAGATGATCTGAGAAATTCTGTAGGAGTTTAGTAAAATATAACCTCTATAAATAAAAGGCTAAAAAAAAAAAATGGCAATGAATTCCAAAGTAAATCAAACCTGTTAGGTTTAGCAGATGGCCCCATATGACATTTTTGTACGTCGTGAGCTGTTTCCCAATTTTCGTGGATGCAGGTTTAACGTATGAACTGAGAATAGGAAAGGAATTTTGGAAATGCAAAATTTGCTGGCTGAACTCGTCATATTATGCAAAAAAATAAATACATTTGTTGGGGCCCTAGTTGCTATCATAAAGGGTCAAGGAAGAAGCCACGGTATTCGGTCAAGGATCGGAATCTGTAATATTATACGTTATCAAATTTGTGTATATTTTCAAACTTGTATGCAGTATGTACGAACTTGGTTTTATATCTTAAACATTTTGTCATAAATAAATGATTAGTCCACCGATTTGAATGTGAATGATGGAATACATGTCCAATTCAATTACAGGCCTTTTGTGAACATCTCCAGCAGCTGAAAGATTCTCCGCGTCGACAGCTGAGGCCAAGCATGTTCCCACCGAGAGGCTATTTCAGATGCAATCGGCCCCGTTTGCAAGAGTTTCCTTTCTGTTCTTGGGTCCCAATATAGACCCAAAATGGATGCTTTGCAAAATCATGGGGAGCGCCTAAGTATATCACCCTGAAACGTGGCCTTTATTTGCATCCCCCAATCCTGCTCCAAGCACCCCAGGCCGTTTGCTTTCGACCAACAGGCAGCGGGGATGTGGGCACGAGAGTTGCCAGAGCCCCAATCTGTCAACTCGCCACCGATGGGAGATTAGCGCCTCTGTGATCTGTGGGCTCCGCGATAGCTGCGGTAGGATATCGCAGTCTGACTCCGTCTGACACCCGTAATCCATTTAAAACCTGAGCCCGGTCCACCTCTGTCAACCTCTTGAAACCACGTTAACGCCAGCATGCCACCTCTTACAGATGGGCAAAAAGATTTATAGAGTGGAACCTCCAATTGGTTGATGACCAAGATTGACCGATGCAAAGCGGCTGGGTTCAAGTTCAGCCTTTGTGTGTGACAACGGGACAGGAGCCCTGGGCATCCAGATCTAGAATTTAAAACACTAAAGATGAAATCAAACAACTCCAATGGAAAATGTTAAGCTATTATAACCCTGGCAGTTAAGACACTTTCCTATGTCGCAGGACGTTCTATTTTTGTCTCTCTGGTTATCATCACACTTCTTCCTGGGGTTATTTATTGTTGACAGGTCGATAAACATAACTCAACTTTGCATTAAGAGACTTGAGAGTTGGGATGGCTGCGAGGCACGATTCCTATTTTTGCCATGTGACTTCATCCTAACATGATAATATGAGCGCTGTTCTACATTATGCATGTTCCTTTAAGAGCTCTTTGACGATCGGGTTATCGATTATTATGCTAGTCCCGCTTGCCTTGCATTCATACGTATGGGCTGCGTTCAAGAAGGAAAATGACGAAAGGCGATACGGAGCGCATGCCCGGCCCAACGAGGCCGCTCTGGACTGCAAAGCGTGGAGTCAAAAATAGCCGTGACCTTTTGGCGGCGACAATAAATTGCGGGCCACGAGTGGACGTTAGGGAAGGGAGTGAGTGTGTGAGGATATAATCGCGTAAAATTATATTATTGATGAGATGTTAGTATCGCTGAAAGAATGACAATTCAAGGAAGTGGATTTGCAGTTCAGTTCAACTGTTGCTAGATTTAACACCAATGGGCCTTGGACCTGGTTTTGCCCAAACTGTTTACACTAATGATTATTTTTGAGAGAGGTTAGTTTGTTTCCACATTGTCACTTTGGCTTCCTGCTTCATGATTGGTAGTCATGGGATTTTAAGTTTGAGGTATTTGCACAAAACCAGACATTTTGCTTACCCACTGAACTAAAAAGTTTCATTATTTGGGATACCTTCTGTTCAGGCCAGTGGTTCCCAACCTGAGAAAATAACTGCACCCTCATCGTTACCCCTTGTTTTGTGGGCACATACCTAAAAACGCAGTTTAGGGAGAAACCTGTAAAGGTAAATGATCAGAACTTTCAACTGCGGACTGAAATATCTATGACTCTGCAAGCGCTTTAGCATCAATTAGATACTTTGATATCATCTCAGCTGAGAAACATTCATCAGTCATTTTATTTGTACAAAGCAGGATGTTTTAGATACCCGTTGAACCTTACAGACCTAATACTAGAACCCGTAAAAATGGGGGAAAAAAAAGTAATTTGGTTTATTTTTGTCTGCTCAGGTCCTTGCAACTGTTGGTATGCTTTTGCATCTTGCCCCCAAGTTTTGAATGCACCTAAAACTACACTTAAAGCAGAAACTGCTCAAGGCAAATGATGAACTTTCATCTGAACCCGTTCACACAAAACTGGACGTTTTACATACCTGTTTGGATCTTAGGCACCTTGTACCAGTTCCCTGCTAGACCCTGACCTCTTGATCTCTTATTTGCCTTCCCTCACAACCCTAGTAATCATATCTTCTCACAACCTCTCACAGCAGGAGCAAACTCCTGGTTTTGCTGAACCATAACTAAAAACACACCTCAAGTAGTTTTTTGTTTTTTTTTTAGCATCAAAATCCTAAAGAATTCTAAAGTTTTGGTTTATTTCAGGGTTAAATGAATGATTGAGAGGAATCTCCCACGGATACTTACATTAATTTCCTTTGTTCTCCATGGTGGTAGGGTTCCGGATGTAGCTAGACCCACCAGGCCACTCTGGCCTTCCTGGCTCCGAGACTTCATCTCGGCGAGCCCGTTCGCCTCGCCCTGGTCTTTATTCTTCCCTTTCGACAAGGCAGTGGGCGAGTTCCTATCGATCTGCCCCCCAGTGAGAGACTCTACCAGGCGGCTGAGGGCCTCCAACTTGGAGCGGAGCTGCAGGTTCTCCTCCTGCAGCCTGCCCACCGCCTGAGCCAGGGGCCTGCTGGAGGCGCTCATCTCCTCGATGCGCTGCTCGATGCGCTGCTTGAACGCGCTCACGTCCATGTGGACCTCCCTCACAGCCGCCTGCAAGGTGGCGTTGAATTCCATCAGCGCCTTGCTGACCATTTTCCCCTCGGCACCCTTTGCGCTTTGGTCCATGGCTGTCTCGTAGTACCAGGTTGGAGTCCAGAAATAAGAGGTTTCTGTCGTGTGTTCTTTACCAGTCGAAAGCCTCAACAGATGCCTCCAGTGTCCATACTAATAATCCAGCAAGGACACTTTAAAAGGGTCGCAAGGAGTCCTTACCAGCTACTCAAAGTCCCATCAAGGGCTTCTCTCAACATGCGTGTTCTCTTTCCCTTCTAACTTGATCTTCCGTCTCCGTTCATCTAATGGAAAATGTGCACATAAATACATGCCGTTGGCAGGGGGACAACGTCAGGCAATCAGATCAGGTTTGCAAACGGGGGATAGGCATCAAACAAACCTTCCGAAAGGATCTGGTTCTTGTCCCATCCTCTTCCAGTCTTTGCCGGCGAGTCTTCCTCTCCGTTCCCCCGGACACTCAGTGTGCCATCTGGTTTGACTATGTATTTTGGGACGTAAAGGAGGTGGAGGGGGGGAAACGGAATGGTTAGGAGGGGCTTGTATTATTTGTGTGTGGGCCCTCTTGGCAACCGGTGACAAGACACGATGGACAAAAGTATTTGGATTTTAGCAGTGGTTACACTTACAGTAGACCATTTTCCTGGATTTTCTTCCTGCTCACCATGATTGATGATTGCTCACCATCTCCAATAGTAGTTCAGATGCGTTCCTGGATTTTGTTTGAGGAACAGAAGAAAGACCCTCTCCAAAAAAACATACCATTTTCCAAAATAAAGAAATAACATTATGTGTATTCATTTAAATAATTCGATAAATGGGACATTGGTTGGCCATTTATGGTGCTAAGAGGAACATTCAACAGCTTCAGTTTGAATGAACAGTGCCTCAGAGTGGCAGGGATGTCAAATTACAACTTATGAAGCCAGAGGGCAAAGCAAAAAACATCTAAAAAATATATATAATTTCAAATGACAGATATATGGATAATACTGTCTTTCCTCCATTTTTAGGACTACTGGATTGATATTTACAGTAGATGACAAAATGACAGCCACGCCAGGTCAAAAGACTATCAAATCAAGTTTATTGATTTTTTTTTAAAGGGGTGCCCAAGTTCAAACGTTATCTTTCACATCTGTTTTTTTCTTCAAATTTTGTCATAAAACTATCCAGTCCCCCAAAATAATCAAGCAACAAATCAAGGTCCAAGCCATCAAAAAAAAATCAGCTATTTACCCGTGAGAAGTAAAGAAAACATTAGAACGTTATCAAAAATAAAGCAGGGGGGTGGGGGCAGGAAGTGATAAAAAGGTTGCGCCGGCGGTGCGTTCACTGACCCAAAGTGTGTCTGGGAAACAACTGTTAAATCTGAGAAAGCTGCAAGTAATCAAAACAAACAACAGGAGCACAGCAACCAAATGTAAGACTTTGATATACATATTGAGAACATATATATAATTTCCATCAATTAAAATAAACACTATCTGATTCAAATGATTTTAAATCCAACCATTTTAACTTAAATGTGAATAAATTAACCGGGATTACCTCAAGATCTAAATGTAAAGCAACAAAAATCAAATCAAATGTTAATTACACATATATTTTCAAAATATGTTTTCAAAATGATTGCCAACTAACTTCATGCGTAATTCAGGATATGCTGGTGATGATAAACAGAGCTACAACCTGTAAACGCCGCCTGCCGACTTAATTCCTTTTTTCTCAAGGCACCGGGAACCAAATTTGGTTCTCTGTCCATGGATTAAAATCCCCCTAGCATCACATCGCAGCTCAAATATTTGTGCATTTTTGTCAGAACACATCTGCATTCACATCGTATTAGTAAAATAAAACAGCAATGTTTTTAAAATGTGTGAAACGAAATTAAGCATTTTTTCCTCAGATTTGTGACTTCAATTTCAATGAAATGCGCTTTGACTCATTTTCAATTTTAACATAAGACTCTAAAAATAAGCAGAACTGTTACCCTGGTTGGTAAATTTGTATGAAGACAAAAAAAATGAAAAACCTTTTCATAATCAATTAAGAAATTCTTCGGCCACAGAGTCACACAACCAAGCCCTCCCTTGTGTGCGTTTTGAGCGTTAGCATGTAGCAACATTTCCGTGCGTCTATCTGGTCCTCACTCGACGACAAAGTGCTTGACATCCCAAAATCCCAAAAAGAACACATTCCACCGTTTATGTTAACGCTGCTACCAGAAAAGACGCTAGCAATACTAACAATTTTGCACTGAGGCGACTAATTCGTGTGTAGTTGAGAAAATGAAGCGTTTGACTATTAAAAGCCCCAGAATCAGGGTGTTTGTTAGTATTAGTCGATACGTAGTTGACAAGCACAGCAAAGGCCTCTAGTTATCTAGTATAGCATCAGCTAACGGTGAGTTACTTGTAATTAGCTTGTCACTACTGAAGATTATTGAATTTATTTTTACTACATGATAATGCTAACACCTAGCGCTGCCATCCCACATTGTTGTGTTATAGCTGCCCGAAAGCCAATGACATCATTTTTCTGATCATTTTGACACAAATAACAGATTGTACAAAATATTAATGGAAGGATCCGTAAAAACAAAAACTAACAAATTTGGGAATATCAATATTCATGTGTGGTTAGCAGCCTTTGTAAGAGATGGTTTACTGGTATTATAAATAAAAAAAATACATTTGTTATAAATATGACCATGTTCTCCATATTACTAACGTGCTAGGATGAACTAAAGTGCCCGACAGTCTTTGGTTTGCCAACCAGAAGAAAGATATCAGGAAGCAGTACAAGATTGATTGTGTAATGATAGTTTCCAATTGTCATAGTGTGATGATGTACACCATCAATGCTCTTATTAAATTATCTTTGTCAAACCCTGAGCAAATAGGATCAACTTAAGACGATCGAAATCAAACGATAAGCTTAGTAAGCCTTTCAGTGATTAGACTACATTATACAAATATCTGAATGTATTATGTTGGACAAATTTAAGGTTTGAGGGCCTTTCGGACAAGCTTGGCAAAAGGCTGGATTTAGCTGCAGGGTAAGTGTTTCTTCGTTTGTTCTAATTTATTAAGTTTTATCAGTTGCTCTCAACTCTCTAGGGATTTTGGAATCTGTGCGCGTAAATGCAGACCGTTCGGATGTGTAACTTGAAACGTACAAAGAAAAAAATAATAATCAGGCATTAGCATTAAATTGGAAAAAAAAGAGGGTTAAAAAAGTTAATTAAACTCAAACTATCCTGCTAAAGCAACTTCAGCTCAAGAAATGGTTTTAGAACGACAAGCAGCATTAAAAATGTGCATAGCAGTATAGAAATGTCATACCCACCTAGCACAGCTAATCGAAATATTCATCCAAACAAAGGGCCTGATGTGTTAAAAAAAAACTGTCAAACTGCAGTGCGCCATTATAAACACACAGGAAGAAGAAGAAAAAAAACGGCCTAATTTGAAATTTTATCTACCGAAAATTTGTTTGTTAGCACCACTTCATGCCTGACTAATCCAGCTAGGTGTTTCCACATGCTCAAAAAAACGACAAAAAAAAACCACATAGCAAAAATGGTTGTCAAGTGATATTTATAATAACCAAAACAAATATCTTAACGGCTAATAAGGCTAGTGCTACTTGACGGCCATCTTCCGTCACCAGCGCTCAAAGAATTAATAAGCAATTTCCCACAATAGTTCGCCTGGAATGCAACTTGACAAGATGAACGGAAATACAGCAACAAATAAATTTCTAAACTATATAAACCGGCAAGACTTAAATCAATTTAACTTGATGTCGGTCTTGTAAACATGCAACGTGGCCGTCTTTTTGCATAGATTCTCATTTTCCGGGGGTTAAAGTGAAACACAAAGCGCGCCTTAATGCATTCGGAGTCAGTTTGTCGTCTATAAAGCTTTACAGTCTACGACCGAGTGTATTGGTCGTGTAACAAACAGTGCAGCGTTTCTTCTGAAAATATAAGTTGTTATCTACGATGATATGGTTAGCAGTCGCTACTAGCCTCTTTTACATGGATATCCCGCATCTGAGCCAAAACTGAATGTAGCTTTTGTGCTGTTATGGGTCCGACTGCACCTCGTGGATGGAATTTTGCCGAGTCGACTTCATCCCACGCAAATCCAGAACAGCGTCATGTCGGGGAAAAGGGCGGGAAAATGCCAACTTTTACTGGTCGGATAAAAGAGGTTAATGATTAAGTGAATAATAGATTCCATGTGTCAAGTAGTTTAAAGGTTAAGATATATTTGTGATGATGTAAATCTCCAAAAAACCTGAAAGTGTATAAAGCCCTCAAAGCCTTGCCGGTAGCTTGTGCTAACCGGCTAATGCTAGCTCACCTTATTGCTCGTCTCTGAGGCACCGGCTGACCGTGGAGAGAAAACTTCATATATATTAGCTTTCCAGTGGATCATTCACGTTAAAATCAACTAGCCTTCATGTAACAATCGATTGATGACTAAGCACCTAGCATACAGAGCTAATACTGCACTCCGGTTGCTAGCACGTCGTCATCTCCGGTTAATACTGCCTGCCTATCACTGTTCAGAGAACATCTCTTGACATGTGCAATTAAAATTTGTGTATCTATTCGACTTTTTCACTCATCAATTCGAAAAAATAAATCCAAAAAATGAAAAAAATACTAATTGTTGACAAGTGACTTTGAAGCTCAGATCATAAATATGAAAATCGGGCCACATGACTGAATTTGATGGTAACGAACATTACAAGATATGTTAGCTTGCGTTAACATTTTAGCCACCGCAATCAGTCAGGAACAAAACCACGATCCACCAACAATATTATAACATTAGAGGAACAAAATGGTTCTTTAATAATACACAAACTGCGTCTAAACGTCTTGGTTGACTTGATTGTGGCGGTGAACAAGCTAACGTACCATTCACACTCAGTGACTTCCAATGTTTCTAATGAGCATGTCTGCCATTGTGCACAGCAAAACATACTCTTGTTTAATATATTTCATATGTATTATTAATTTTCTAAGCAATTTCTTATTTAATATCAGGTTAAAAAACAACAACTAATGAGTCACTTTTTTTCAGTTTTGGAACGCCAATTGAAAAATGAAACGACTGATACAAATATTGATAAAGAAAGTCAGCAGGAACAAGACAGAGAACCGCTACTCTTAAAAACAAAAGAATACAAATAAATACCTGTCGCAGCGGCCGCTTGCTCGCACCCTAACAGACCTTCACAGCAAATGGAGAATGATTGTGTCCATCATGCGTTTGCTCCACTTCCTTTTCATCGATAAGATCCACAGCCGGACCAGGCTCAAAATGCCAAACATCAGTAGTAGTTTCTTGGGAGAGGTCCGCTGTTAGCAGCAGATTCCAAACTGGAAGGGTGAAATTGTGCAGGGGAGGGGAGGGGGGGGGTGGGTTAAACACGGCGGTCCTCCTGGACTACAGTACAATGGTGAGAGGTCGGATATGAGAAGGTGACCGTAGATCACTGGCCCTTAGCCGGTGATGAGGGCGGCCACCGACTGCGCTGGTACAGGCGGTAGCCTTTCCGGCACAGCAGGACGAACCAGTAGACCTGCGGCGCCAGGATGCACGAGTTGCCCAGGTTGGCGGCGAGCGACAGGTGGAAGGGCACGGCGTAGAGCGGGATGCCGTAGTGCCGGCCGTATGCCCAGTACATGTAGGGGAAGAGGGCGATGCGGCACGCAAAGAAAGTCAGCAGCACCATGCCGCCGTTGTACTTGTGCAGCCAACCTTCCTGGAGGCCCAGCTGGTGGAGGACACAAGAGGGTCATACATTTTTTTTCCCCATGTCAAAAGTAGGACACTATTCACAAATGTAATCAATTCACTTTTTGGTCCTGTGGAACCCATTCAGAAAAATTGATGTGTTCATGTTTTTAATTCTGTACAAGTGGATGCCATTTTAGCTGTCTCAAAAAGCAGCGAAAGAAACGGACAGTAGATGTCAGCAAAGGCCATGATGCTGGTTTGCCTTGTTAACCTCCTCAATGTACCCCTAACCTCACTCCGAACCCAAATCCCCAACCCTAATTCTACATCTTGAATAATGACGATTATTAAAACAAAGGGATTCAGCAGTGGCACCCACTCACTCAAAAAAATCTCATGGCCAATCTTTTGGTGTAAATCATTCAGAATGTATCGTCCACATCAGGAGACTTTTGTCTCCAAGAGGATAACAAAGGCCGTTCCCGGGGTGTGTCCGGCCCGCCTCACCTGAATTAGTATCTTCCCCAGGGAGACGAAGGGCGTGCTGAGCTCGGTTAGAAACAAGCAGCCGATGAAGAAATCACCTTGATCCTTACGGAAGAACTGAGGAATGGAAAGGAAAATGAGTAGAGCACGCGCAGATCAGGGAAAACAAACACAAGCTTGGTGGGAAATAAACACAGCTGGCATCCAAGGACAAACTCTGGAAGGGAATGTAAGAGTTGGCCATGGATACTGAAAAGGTTGATTCTGAATTGAACCATTCATAGAAGAAATAATAAAACACCACAAGGCTGCAAATAAATCTCTCCATTAGGATTGCGGAACACTGTTCGATTGAATCGTTTAACACAACGTCCCAGCGAATAAATCTCGGCTCCGTTAAGATTGTTCAGTTTCTAACGACGGTAGTACTTGCTCAGGTTTATAACCTTTCTTGCGCCATTAGGACGCCATCCAAGACTTTATACCGGGAACTATTGCGAGAAGCCAATCTTGCTTTTATGCATAAGGACTGCTTAGAAGTAATTAGCGATAGTAAATGTGTGCTGCAAGACCCAACATATGCGGTTTTGTTTTTTGCTGGTGTGCCCTGAAACATTATCGGGTGTGCCGGTCCTAAAATTATTAATGGTTCTTTGCCTATCCATGTCAGCGGGCTCCACTAAATACAGCGTTCTCCTTACCCCACTATTTTGAAGTGATCCATTTTTATGGGTTCAAGTCTTGCGCACCTCCCAAGTCCCCAACTAACCTCTAGAAATAATCGAAAGCGGAGAGCCTGTCTATTGTTTTATGCTACGTTCGTATGTGCTGCTGCTCTGTATGTGTTCAAGTAGCGCCTGTTGGAAAGTCTACAATTGCTGTAACATTTTTGCTAATCTTCTTTAGCACATCGATGTTGTTTCACATTAAGCTTGCATACTTTGGTAGCGTGAGAACAGACTAAGCGATACTTGTAGAAAGTGGCGTTAAATAAAGACCTCAACAAGGCTCAAACTACTGCCAATTCCAGTAGAGTGGGCAGTCATGAACGAAGCTTTTCAAATATTGACCAGTGCGGTTAGAGACGCCATCAGACAACAAACGAGATGGATACGGAGATGCGGGACAAAAGCCCCAGTTTGGTGAGCTAGCTAGCTCGCCGATGATGAATAAAGGATGAGCTTACTCTGCCATCTGCCCGTGAAAAGACTGCCGGGAACTTAACACCGCAACTACCTGGCCGCACTACCTCATCCCCCACCCCACCACCAGTCACAAGCAGTCCAACCCTCGGGAAAACCGGTCAAACTCACACGCCGCCCGTAATTATGAGCTGGTTTGCCTGCGGTCTTGAGAGAAGAAAAGGATATTTGCGGATTGACGCTTGCCATCTGTCCGCCATGCTTGTTAACCTGTGTGCCAGTAGGATGCGTGACATCTTAATCCTCTAGCAGAGAGCGCCTGAAACGCACACCTATTTTTATATCGGTCTCCTTTTAAGGGTATGATCGGTAAATCCCTCGGTTGCATGACTTTAACTCAGAGTAACCCAAAAATAAACCAGACAAATGCCAAAATTCTGCATGACCTTTTCTGGGCAAGGCATTCATTGCGGTTTTATAAAGTTGATCATCAAGTAATTCAACGTTTATGTAGCTCCTTTCACACTGCTTGTAGGCAGTAGTTGTTTTTTTCCCTCATCCTTGGATTGGGGGGACAAGCTGGCAATTTCCCACCTTCTAAAGTAGCATCACAGTCATAACATGTCTGTTTGGGTATTCCGTGCCACAAAGATCGTGCTATGAAGTTTAAATCCTGGCATTGCGTTCTTCCACCTTTTTTATACTTCAGACATCACAAAAGGCGTAATGTGTCATTTTTTTCTTTTTTAAATGAAACAACGTTCTGTGCAAAAATGCAGTTGCTCAGTTAGCCGGCTGACTCAAAAACTGCCAAAGCAAACATCAGTGTTTATCTAGAAAGAACCTGTTCAATTTTCATGCAGACTTTTTTTACCCTCTCATGCCAGTTTTACCAGTTTTAATTGGCAAGACAAGCAGACGAGTGATGAGTTAAGAGAGTAGGACTGCAGCTGCAACTAAATTATGTAGCGTAATGTGATCTGCAATTGTTTCCCAGTCAAACAAACAGCCGCGTTTCCATCGGCCTGACGCGTCCCTCCGCCAAATGAGTCAATGCTCATTCGATTGTCGCAATCAAGTGTTTTTTCCTGAGCTTTGATTCATTCGCGGTAACCGCATTCAGACCCTTGAATGGCATCACTTTTCCTCTGGACGATCGACTTCCTGTCCATTCTTAGTACATCTTTCTCCGGAGGCTTACAATTGCGGGCCGGCGTTTTTGTTATCTGAAAGAATGTCATCAATAATTATGAGTCCTCTGTTGTGGTTCATTTCCTGTTTTCCAACTAATTCGGAATGCACGCACCGTCCATTTCTGTTGGCGGCCCATTCGTGCGTTAGGGTTTTCCACAAGAAAAAAAGCCAGAAGCTTTGATCATAATAATACTAATAATAATTGTGACCCCCCCTTCCTCACCAGCGAGATGGGCAACAGGATGGTGAGCAGGGCGATGTGATGCAGCACCAGCAGGGAATCCCGACGGACGAAGGCCTTCACCGTCTCCAGCGAATGGCGCTTGTACTCCTCGTGCCCTTTGACGCGGAAGCGGTGGTAGTGGCTGAGGTACATGGCCAGGAGGTCATACGTCATGTACGGGACGCCGAACCAGATGATAAAGTGAGTGGCCAGCCAGTGCCTGAAGGGAGGGAGGTGGCAGGAGGGAGCAAAAAAAAAAAATACACGATTCAGGATCATGTCCCTAAAAAAAAAAGTTGAATTCCATATTTACCCATGTTAATAACAATAACGGTGTTAGGACAGCCTCATATTTGAATAAATATCCTTTGAAAGCCTTATACAACCGGTTAGTGCGGCAAAACAAACGGTTGCTTGATGGCAAACTCGTGAAAGAATTGCTAATAATTTTAGAGCCTTCCATCTTCTTACACCGCTACATAAGTGACCCAGCCTTGACCCAGGGAGGCGCTGTAGTTATAGGTATCAAATGTCCTATTTTATTCTGAAAATTCTTGAAAGTTATCATGGAATATATACAGAAATTTGGCTGAACCTATTGCAACTGACTGAGTGAGATGCGGCGCACACCCTGGAGTGGTCGCTTAACTAGGCTACAGTGCACTCTGACTTGCATACAAATTCACGTTACGTGGTTGCTGTAAGAGCGGAATTCTATTTTAAACCAGAGGTCTGTAGCCTGGCCCTGTTGTGTTGAATGCTGTTGTCTCAAGTCTTTTAAAAGTCACACCAGATGCCATCTAACTACTGTATCTGTGTTGCTTGCTGTATGGAAGTGCACAACTTTGCAGTTTCTGGGTTTTGTGGAATAGGAAAAAAAAAAATCTTCCTGCGGTCTTCAGTTACAGCTCCGAAATTCTGTAGGATCTCTGTGCTCTTTGGGAAAAACCCACTTTAAGTCAACCCCCCCAAAATTTCTTGTCAATAGTATGTTCTATGCTTCCCCACAAGTCTAAATATGGTATTCTGTAATTTGGTCAATATTGTGTTGGTGGAATAGGAAAAGTAAAGCATCAAAATCCATCGGTTTTTAATCACTATCAGAAGGCGGCCATTTTGCCACTTGCTGTCGAGTGACATTACAAGTTGCTCAGGTCTCAGGTAGCAACCAATCACAGCTCAGCTTCAGAAAGCGGAGGAGCTGCGATTGGTCGTGTCATAGCCTTAGTGCTGAGCGACTGTGATGTCATCTTCAGTCGAGAGCAAGTGGCAAAATGGCCGCCACGAAATAGATTTAAAACGGCTTGATTTTGCTTCATAACTCAAATTCCACAAAACGAATATTAACCAGAAAGTCATGTTTAGACTAATGAGGTCACATATAACATAATATTGCCAATAAATGTTTAAGGTTACTTCCCCTTTAAAAGCTCAAGAGTATATTGACTTTCAATCAAAACATCTATGTCGAGGATGTCATCAACACACGGCAGTGCAACGGTCATTCTGAGAGTTGTATTCACTTACAAACGTTGTGTACTGCTTGGCTGCTAAGTTGACATTTGAATGGGGGTTCGAGTGTGCAATCTTGTGCCCTTGCCACGGATTTAAAGGCAACCTTACGTAAGCCTGGCATAATAAACAGCTCAGATGACCTAATGAGCGCTGATAAAGGCGCCGGTTAATTACGTGGACTGAGTGGAGTAAAACCGCAGGGGCTGAGCCGGGCTAGTGACCTCTGACCTCCACCAGGGTTCTTTATCTCTTATGGTCATTGGGTGGAGATTAAGAGCGCAGTCAGGCACAACAAACAACACGGCTAGGAAAAGACTGCCGCCATATGACTCCATTTGTATCTATTTTGTTCACCTCTGTACCTTTAAAGTTGAATCACATTTCAGTCAAGTGTTAACATCAAGAACGGAATTCATATTCGGCATACCACGTATTCTCTCAGACAAAGCGTGGCGTCTTGTTACGTGCCCCAATAATCTCAATTCAGGCTATTTACGTAGCTAACTACGCTAACACTATCCCGGCTTCACAGGCCCAAACAGCTTTTACTGTTCTAAACTTAGCATAAAGGTGTCGTTACAAATTTCTTCAAGCTAAATGCATCTTCTGGGCTTCTTACAATCATCCTTTTGGTCTATTTGTGTTTCCAGTTTCTATTTTTTTTTCTTCTTGAGGTCACTGTGATGTGGAGTAAAGTGTTACGCCGAAGGCCGGCGGCAGCGACAGATTGTGATAGGGTATTAAGCGTATTCATGAGTCTGACTGCAGAGCATGTGTCTGATAAACCCTCCCGGCCTTGTGCACGTCACAGGACAGCAGAACTGAGCAGCGTTGTGAAGGAATTAAGCCCACAGGGGAGGGAAGGGGAGGAGAGGGGAGGGCCCTGTGGGGATTAGAAGCCTGAAACTGGGACTGCCCGGCCGGGTCTGGCCGCTGACTCGGTAGGATTACGAGGCTAGCATTATCTTACATTCACACTTTCTTAAAAAAAATAAAATAAATAAAAAAACACACACACGGGAAGTGCGATGCCAACTTCCAGCCTTGAATGGCAACAGTTAGTTGACAAATGTCATCTAGTTTACAAAAAAGACAAAACAACTCTGTATAATTATGTCAATGTGAGTACACAACACAAGGACAGTGTTAGACTGTATAAACGGTATTGGTTATACTAGGTAAATACTTGTTTTTGGAACATTTTGTTATCCGCCCTCTTATATTTGCAACTTGCCGGCTATCTTGAATGCTGCAATGCTAACACATTCCGGTACGGGTTCCAACATATTAATGTTACAGGAGTTACATCACATTACAGACAAATGTTTTGTGACAGGGACGAGTTAACTCAAAAACGAACCTGCTATAGATGACGTTGCCCCGGCACGACATCACGATGACGACTCCTGCTGTGGTTGCCATGACGGCATGGATGGAGGATACCAATCTGCGAAGAAGACACGAGCACAATAATGAAATGATTTAAAAAAAATCACCTAAAAATTATTTAGGGTCATAGCAGCCATGCTAAGGTGATTTTAGACAATGTTGTTAAGTTAAGTTCATGGGGAAGTAAAGTCTAACATTTTCTTTAATAATAAGCGCCCCCACTAGTCTCAACACGGCATTCTGATGAATATTGCATTAGTGGAATATGAATTAAGCAGATGTTTTTGTCCATCTCGGGGGCGGCCATTTTGCCACTTGCCGTCACTGAAAATGACATCACAGTGCCGAAGGGCTAGTGACCAATCACGGCTCACCTGTTTTCTGGGTTTGGTTATGTGACATTTGAAAGCTGAGCCCTTCAGCACTGTGATGTCATTTTCAGTCAACAGCAAGTGGCAAAATGGCCGCCCCCCCTGAGATGGATCAAAACAGGTGGATTTTGCTACTTAATTCATATTCTACAAACACAGGATTAATAAGAATACCGTGTTTAGATAAGTGGGGCCGGCATTACCGGCATACCGGCATTATTCTCATGAACATTTTTGACTTGATTTCCCCCTTCAAAGCTTTCTGTGCAACACTGCTGCCCTTAAAACTCTAGTTCTGTTTAAACACCAAAGCAGCTCCAAAAATTTGGAAAATTAGGGCGGGATGGTGAAACAATGGTCGCGTTTATCGTGTGGCAACGAGCTGAACCTGCAGCCACCTCGTCCTAATCTGTATTGGATCGCTGCCACGATTTGCCACATGATGGGCCGTCTACAAAACCGCAAGCCTGTTCTGAGACTAGACTAACCCGTCACACTAACTCCACCTAAACTTAAACATGCATTTGTATACATTTAACCTTTATTGCCACAAGCATTTCCAGGAGTGTCACAAGACCCAGATTTGTGCACAGCCCATTCATTGTGTGTCCGCCAGTAACACCCCCCAGCCTCCTCTCCCTGCTGCTGCCGCTGACAGGCCGCCGGCGTGACCAGAAAGAGGGAGAGTGGAGGGGAACCGGAAAAGGGGGGGGGGGAGGGATTCCTCCTCGCTGCCTTGTCGGGCAATTTGCGCTTTCCTGCCACGCAAACCTCAACTTGGCGTTCACTCGCGGCAGGCCGCTTGCTCTTTCACGTGCCGTCACACTCACAATGTCTGACAGCGGCGAGCTACGTCACTGCCGCTTTTGCATGGGCAGTGTAGTAAATGGGAGTACAGTTGACCCAGGCAAGCCCGTAGCAAAAATCTGCATATATTTGACTCCCATTCTAGATGCCTTTTTCTTTTTAACCTAAAAAAAATATTGATTAACACTGACGAGTGTTCAAAGTGTTTTCCACGAAAAAATGTGTGTCGCTAATAAATTCTAATAAATATATAGACTGGTGAGTGACATGGGTGCCCGTGGATAGCAGTGTTGATTTAGTTGGCTATTGATCTTAATTTAGCAGCTGGATGTTAACTGTTCACAAGTCTGCATGTAGACTCTCCATTGTGGCCAAAGTTGGGCTGGTTTTTAAAAAATTTAATAATTGATATCGAATCGATTTTCCTTTCCTTTTTGAGCCGGATATCAATTCATAAAACCATGAGTCGATTATTTTTGATCTCTTTTTTCCATAAATTCATTAGATAATAGAATTTTAAAGGCCAATTTTTTTTGTATCTTATTGTTTTCTTGAAATTTACAATTCACATGAATTTAAAATTATTTTCTTACATTTATGAAACTTTAAGACAATTCAGAATCTTATTCATTTATATTTACAAATTATTGAATTTGAATAATGAACATATTTTCATCTCAGCCTTGCTGATGTTACTTTCATTAATAAACTAAATCATTTAACCAGTTACTGCCTCTGCCACATGTAATTTTGAATTTATGTTTGTGATGTTTACATCATGTCCTTGATATTAACAACAGTTGATGTTCCAAAATTAATCAATATCGGATTGAAGTGAAGTGAATTGAATCGGGGAAAATCTCAATTAAACCGAACTGAACTCTTGTGAATTGAAATCAAATCGATTCAGGAAATTAGAATCGATACACAGCCCTAGCCAAAGTAGCTTGTATATGAATGTGCTTATTAGTCCGTTTTTGTTTTTTACCATTTCTTTACCAAAGTGATTGAAAGTCCATCGGCAGCTGTGTCTAGGCATTAAGAATGTTCTAACTAGCGGTGGTAGGCTATATAAAATTAGCTAACCTTGTTAACTTGTAGTACATTAGTTAGTTCTATTTTGGAGTTGAGACTTTCTAAATGTGAAATGATCCCAAACTTTGGACCCTCGTAGTAGTGCTTGTGTCAGCGTTAACATTAGTGTGGGAATAATGACCACTGTAAAATTTTGAGGCACCTTTTGCGTCAATTTTTTATTTTTAATCCCTTTACTTGAGTTATTCCATAATACTATGGTGCCATACGACATGTAAAAGCCTGTGGTATATAGTAGAGGTTTATCACATACTCTAAAAAGATCAGTAGACCACATTTTTGTTTATTTGTTCAAGGATTACACAAGAACCACTTCTGGTTTATTCAGTCTGTGAAGTCAGCAAAACTTTGGGGCCATCAGTTGAATTTGTAACAAAGCACATGATGAGTCCAGGGCAATATTGCGAGGGTTAACATTTATCACGACTCTGGGGGATTTTTATCAGTCCTTTTCATCCGCAAGTTGTAGCAAAGCACGTGATGTTCAGCGTGGGGGCTTGCGAGGGGTAACGTTTTCTATTTTTTTTTGTTTCTCGTTTGAGAAAACAAGCAGCCTGACATGGCCCGCGGCGCGGGCGCTCGGCGAGAGAGCGTTTTCCCGTCAGATGAGCATTAGTGGAAATAGGGAGGCATTATTCGGGGAGGAGGAGGGCACAGCTAACTCAGCAGCAGTCAGCCCAGGCTTGGCTCGGAAGAGGATTAAAGCAGGGTGACAGTGAACCAATGAGCACTGAAGTGCACTACTGTGCAATATGAGAGCCTGTCATTCGATGATTATTCTTTAAAGTAGCCATAGTGACATGCTCGGGTTTAATTGCATACATCCGGCATCACATTAAACCGGTTCTAAGTGGTGATTTCTGGTATGTGCAGCCACATAGGGTGGCATTAATCGTAATCAATGCATGTTTGTACAATTATTTTGCATGTTCAGTTTCAAATATTGTCCTGTTTTTTTTTTCATAAAGCGATGGACTATAAAATGCTTTTCATTGATTAAAAAAATGTATACTTATCAAAACAATTGTTTGTGTCAATCCTATATTGTAGATAAACTATCTAAAAAAAAGAGTAGTGGAATGTACCTCATTGTCTGTTTCTTCTTGACGAAAATACTTCAGTAAAAAGTATGTTGCATTACAACTATTCTAAGGGTTATATACAAGTACACAAGCTTTCCAAACATTACTTAGATATCTGTAATTAAGTAAATATAGCTTGTTAGCCACCTCTGGCTTGTAATTATCAATGTCAACTAAGGCCGGGCTCCAGACTGCCCTAAATGGTGGCATTTTGCCCACAAGGCGCCATTCAAGTTAGGACTGGCACTGTTTAGATCAATTAAGTTTGAATGGTTGTTGGGCTTTGTGTGTCTGAGCGTTTGGCGACTGGTCTCGTGTGTGGCCCACTTGTCAAGCAGGGTTAGCTAGAATGCGTTCAATTCAAACATAATGGAAGACAAGATGTATAGAAAATGGATGATTAGAATTTTTTGGGCAATATAAGATTGTGTACAATACTTTGGGCTTTTAGTTGCATTGGATCAGTATTACATAATGGGCCACATTGACGTGCACCCGAGGGCCCCATACGACCCACGGGCCACAGTTTTTCAGAGCTCCTCTTTGAAGTCTTTGACGTAAATCAAAGACACGTCACAGAAATAACTTTTTGTTAACATAATAACGAAAGCTTATTATGAAGCGTGGAAATGTGCTTAAAAGCCAACGTTAATAAACGGCACCGAGGTGAAGCCAAAACAATGGAGGAGAAACAAGCTAGCTTTGAAGGCTGGTTGGACAGCGACGTCCCCCCTCGCAATGAATGAAACGAGAAAACACCGAGCGACATCATAAACACTTGCTGTTCTTTTTCCTTACCTTTCGCTAACGAGCACCACGTCGGCATCGCTCCAATGCTTGAACACTCGGGGCAGGATTTTCCTGAAGGCGAAGAACAAGCCGGGGAAAACTACGGCGCCACAAGCTAACACTTGCAACATCATGACCCTTTTTTATTTAGATTTTTTTTCCGCCGCTTTAAAAAAAATAAAAAAAATCCAGACTCGAAGCCCTCCTGCTTCGTCGACGCTTCACATCACACGTCGTTGTGACATTGTGTCGCGTGTCCCGACCTGGAGCTGGTGGCGAGTTTTGGCCGGCCGGGATCGGTCCACTACCAACCGGGACGAGGTTTTCCTACTCGGCGTCGGTCCTCAGCAGCCAGCAGCAGCAGCAGCACCGCTACTGTGAAGCTAACGGACGGAAGTACATCACGCTTCCTCCCGGGGATTGTCGAAATAAGAGTGAATTTCTGAATAAAAGTATTAATTTCCGATTTAAAGAGTTTCCCAGCGATTTGGGGATTATTTTTTTCCCTCGTAAATTTGAACCACAAATAATACACTGTCACACTTTATATCGCATCTGTGTTTTGAAATGTGGGTTGATAAACGTAGCTGAATTTGCATTCTTTCAAACGGCCACTAGATAGCGCCCGAAGTACAGAAAGCACAGAGGTCGTTTGAAAACTGTGGGCCTTCGCCATGCAACTCAACTCTTTATTTCTAGTTATTTCTAGAGCAGCAACTGTAACAAAGTGCTGTTCCCAACATAAAAACGGCAAAAATTAAAATAATAATAACATAACAAATGAGTAAATAAAATACCGTACTTGTTTCTAATTAAAATATAGAAGACACCACACCCCGTTTGCATGCCTAAAGCAGCTGCAGTGTTGTATACTCATTTAATAAGTCAAAAGTTCAGAACAGGTTTATAGATTCATTCCATGATGACGTGTTTACTCGTATTGTACTTTCGTTTCAGAGTACAATGGGACATTCAACTGCATCGATTTTATTTTAAAAATAAAACGATGGATAAGCAGATGTCTTGACGAAAATTACAAATAACTTATCAACACTGCAAGCACATTTCACATTCATCATAAAAATAGCAAAAACTAATAGAAGCATGAATGAAGGCAACAAACGGTGCTCTTTTATATTTCTAATTAACATATTATAACAGCGTGCTAATTTGCATCATGAACTGCAATGGTACTCTATCATATTTTAGGATACTTTCATTATTTTGTATTGTTTACTTTTTCAACACAGTACTCATACCATGATATGTAAAAAAAAAAAATGTAATTGTGTATGAATGTACATTTAAATATATTGCCATAGTGGGATGGGATACTCAACTAACAGTTTTATGATAACAATTTTGATACCCTGGTTAAAAAAAAAATCGATGTCTGCACCAGACAAGCAGTGCAATTTTCACATCAATGCGGTCGCTATTATTTACCGCCCTCAGTTGCAACTTCCTGCTCACCAGAGTTTGATACTTCAATATCCAATGTTTTTACTCATGACCTTATTATTATTGTCTTAATGATGCACGCGTTCGATTAACACCTCAAAAGTGAACTTTATTATTTTTAAATCCGATTTGATACAGCTCTTTTATTGGATGGCGTGTGCATGTGTACCTAATGAAGTGTCCGCTGAGTCCACAGTAAGTTTCATTTCATCAGAAAGACATTTATGAAATCTTTGTAGATTATGACGCGTCCATCCTACGCCAACATTATCTTTATCTTATTATCTTTACCTCCGCCAAACTCCTGGGATTCGATTGAACCCAGGTTAAGAACCACTGCTCTTAAGGAAAAGTACTCGTAGATATCGTAAAAAAATAAAAATAAATGCTTTGCAGAAGCCACATCTAAAGTACTGCAGGTATTGGACACTAATCAGTATTACAAAATATCAACATTACAATAATTCGGATAATTCTAAGGTCAGAAATTAATAAAAATTTTCATGGTATTGAAAGAGCAAAAGTTGTTTTTGTATTATTAGTGCTGTCAAAGTTAAAGCGTTAACTGATTAATTAATGACAAAAAATGATCATGTTAATCATATATCAACGCAGATTAATCATACTATTAATTTTGACCACCGATTACCCTTCATTTTGACAGTGGATGGCTACGTTAAAGGTAGCACAGGTTGTGTTTGAGCAATAAACATAACTACATGCATTAAAGTAAAGCGTTTAATAAATGTTTGTGTATGACATTCAGAATATTTGTTCATGTCAAACTACTGGGGTCATTTTTTGTCATTTTGAATTATGCAAGTCATTAACTGATTAGAAAAAAAAAAAGGAGAATGAGGGCGTGGATCAAAAAATGTTGAAGACGTCCTCCTAACATTGAATGTCGAAAGAAGTAACTCTTCAAATTTGGCGGGCAAAAAATGTTTTGGATAGAAAAGCCTTTTTAATTAATTCATTCATTAAAATAGATAAATAAAATGTGATTAATCTGATTAAAAAATGCTCTAATTATTCTAATTACCTAATTGGCATGTAAGTTTCTTGAGCAAGACTGTTTTCTGCATATAAATAGTGATGTAGATGTTTTTCACCCTAATATATTGCTATATTGAATATTATCATTCAAGGTGGCAAAATATCGCAACCCAACCACACAACCAAGTTAACTTGATTAGAGTTAGAAAAAAAAAGTGGAAAAGTTTGGGATGGTGGTTAGAATAAAATGGATGCCATTGGTTTTGTTTTTTTGCTTTTTTTATAGTATCACCAACTCTAGAGGCAGTTGACAACGGTTCGTAACTACGTTGCGCCATAAAAACGAGGAAGCCATAAAAATCCAGATAGAGCACTTGTGGTGGGCTATGTATTTGCAAGGCGTGTGTGTGTGTGTGTGTGTGTGTGTGTGTGTGTTGGGTGAAAGAGAGAGAGAGCGACGTAATGACGGATCACGAAGGGAGGGTCCCGGATGGTGGTAGCTGATAAAAAGGGGATTGCAAACGGGCAACCGTGGTCATCCTGGTGTCAAGTCCAAGAGTCTCAGGTAAGCTAAACTTCTATTGGAGATTTTTTTTTAATGGGGGGTATCTAGAACATGGTACTAGATCAGAAGGGTTAGGATTTGATCATTTTGTAAAATCTGAAAATACAGATATAATGTCTAATATTGTGAGAATCGGATAGGTTAGAGGAATAGGGTTAAGTATTCTACAGGAGCCTAAAAAGTTTCCAGTATTACCTGAATCGTGATTATTATTGTATTTTCCCGCATAAAAAAGCAAGGACAATGGCATGCTTGCTCTTGCCCTGATCAATTGTGTCGTTTGTTGTTTGCAGCCTCTCTTCCTTCTCCTCTGGTTTTTGTTCCCCTGAGCCTTAACTCTGAACAGGATGAAAGTCGATCGACTTGCCCTGACCGTATGCCTCCTTGGTACAGGTACGGTCGTACAAAAACACATCTTTGGAAATCTCAAGAACATTTCTTGATCTTCAGATTGCAGATATTTCCTGTAGTTGTTTTATACTATGTAATAAAAAAAAAAAAACTGCATTCCAAGGTAACATCAAAAAAAAATATTGTTAGCGCTTCCTCAAGCTGGATCATAAACAGCCAAAGGTTATCACGTTGTAAATATTAAAAGATTGCTTGTTAAAGAGGGACCATCAAAAATAGTCAAAGATTAATCCGATTATCCTTTCTTCACGTATGAGTCGGAGGGAGTGTCTTTCAGTGGGCGCATGGGATTAATACGTCACTCACATACTTCTACGGGTGGAAAAGTCGTGCTTAATATTGTTAAAAGGTCGTCAAAGCTGTTGGTGCTGGATATGCAAATTGTACGGTTTGTTTGCAAAAAGTCAACACCACATACAACACGTAACGGCGAATGAGTGACACACGGTACTTGAAAGTGTGGCGTGCCTCAGGAGTCATACACAAGTACTCGACATTTTAGTATTTGTGCAGCCTCTAAGAGAGATACTCACCAGAGATCCATGGACTAATGGCACATTTGTTCCCACGCCTTGAGGTCGTCAGGCAGGTTGTGCGTGAGGGTTTCCCTAGTGCCATCTAGTGGTCAAACCATAGCATTAGAAGCACGCAGGAGCACGCACGCTACGGTGGCTCAAAGAGACCACATTTTGCAAGCCTACCGCCGATTCTTATTTTGCGTGAGCAAACGAGCATCTTGGCGCGCAACGGCGACTTGGCAGCCATTGTGAAGCCCGGCGAGCGACGCCGAAAGACCGAGCGAGCCGGAATTAGCCGGAGCAGCTAACAAGCGCGGCTAGCGGGAGTTAGTCGGAGCCATAGGCTGGAGTGGCTGACAAGTGGCGGGAGGAGACTACAGCCATGTAATATCATTATGATTACTAGACCTATGATTATATTAAAAAAAATGTTTGCATACTATTAGCATAAACAGTCAGTTTTTAAAATTAGTTCACCACTAGATGGCACTAGGGATCACTGAATGTCCCTTTAAGGCTTTGTGTGTGTTTTTAACAGTCATGCTGTGTCGAGGGCAGACACCAAGTCCACTGTCGTCTAAACCAACCACACCTCGTCCAGGCACGACACCTAATCGGGATTCAGCGACACCAAGTCCAGCATCCGCCACGCCTGATCCAGACACGTCAGCGCCATCCATCTCAGCAGAAACTGGATCATCTCCAACCAATTCAGCTACCACACCAGAGGAGACCACTAGCGGTACTGAAGGTCAAGTGGGAGGCGGCGGGTCCGAAGGGCTTTCAGATGGGGCCATCGCGGGCATTACCATCGGTTCTATTGCCGGCGTGGCCGCTATTGGTGAGTCTGGTTTGAACTGCTCCTCTTTCTCTGCTTGAGCCATTAACATTTATGACATTGGCGGTTCAGCTAAGGTCAATCCTGAGTGTCTCGGCCAAAGGTAAGGTTATTGTGTACCTTCAGACCAGGTCTGGAGAACTGTGACAATGTATTGAGATCAGGGCCAAAAGATAGAACTTGGAACTGGTCCATGTGTGACTGAAATTAAAACTGAATAAATAAATAAATAGAAGTGAAAATAAATAACGGATACAAAAAATACAATTCAAAAATTTAATTAAAAAAATTAATATAAATGGAAATAAAAACAACTATATATATGTATATAAATGCATAAAAGTAAAAATAAATACACAAATAAAATAAAAGATTCAAAAAATACATATTAAAATAAATGTGGAAATAAATAAAAACGCTCTATGTCAGGACGAATGTTATTCAAATGAGGGGGCGATCCTAACGGTGTCTTGGGTTGGACAACGTGAGAACAGAGCGTTTTTATTGATTGATTGATATTTAAATTATATTTATATATTTATTTTTGTATTTATTTCAACATTTATTTTTATTTTAATTTTTTTAATTTTAATTTTTAATTTTATTTATTTGTGGATATATTTTGTTTTGTTTTTATTTGCATTTATATTTATTTTGTGTATTTCATTTTGGAATTATATTTTTATATCCGTTTTTATTTTTACTTTTATTCCTTTATTTATTCATTTATTTATTTTTAATTTTGGCAGTTTTGGTCCTCCGTACATGACATCAGGAAGGTGTACCATTAGGTAATTGCAGTTAGTACATTGGAGGGTACAAAATGAACTCGACTTAGGCAGGGGACGTTCAGAAGTTATCTTGTACCTTGACCACTAGTGTTGAGAAATCCAGGTTCAGAAACTAAAACATCTGAAACAGTTTAGCTTCTGCTCAACAGTTGGTCGAAAAAATTCAGATAAATCGGAAAATTGCGCCAGAAAGTCACTGTTTAAAAAATTAAATTAAATTAAATTAAATTAAATTAAAATTAAAATTAAAATTAAAATTAAAATTAAAATTAAAATTAAAATTAAAATTAAAATTAAAATATGTTGCTTATTCCAGGTTGAAACTTAACTCTTTGACTGCCAGACGTTTTCAAAAACGGGTTGTCGCCAGTGCCAGCCGATTTAAGCATTTTGAGTGATCTTTCAAGGTCCACAGAAAATGTTGTGTTTGGACTATGGAAACACACATACTACCAAATGAAAGATTGGACTCTCAGCTTTCATCAGAAAAAAAAAGTTTGTTTCTACCTTATTCCGTTCTTCGGTAATCAACAATAGAAAATGGTTACTTTCACCGAAATTCTCTCTTTTGAAACAAAAAACGGAGAAAAAGAGCTTTTTGTGAAACGATGTTATTTCATGCACTCTAGTGAATTGTACACTTATTTTTGTCCATGAATGATGCCACAAACACCTAAATAGTGCTTTACTTCTGTAAAACGCTTTCACCAACAATGAAAAAGTGTTTTTTGATTGCAAAATACGTTTATTTCCATTCAACAGTGTAACAATTTGACAAAACAATTTCGCAAACTATTTACAAATGTGTGCAACTGTGGTACTACTTACAATTATGTGGATGTTTCAAATACAGTTTTTCTTTTTGTAACGCTCTCCTGCGTACAAAGAGACGCCAGGACTCGCACACAGTTTACTTTCACTTTCACATTGGTCCGTTTTGCGTGCAAACGTTACACTTTCTTGACGGGCTTTTTTTCCGGGGAATAAAAAGCAAGTAGCAGACTGTACACACTCCTCCGATGAATATGCATTGGACTCGGGGCACTCTCCGTCGTCCGATCGAACGTCCGCCTGTGCGTGCTCGGTTGCGCTCCGCGTTACGACACCGTCATAGCCGCCGCGTCAGCGGTTCCAATTTCGCCGTCAAGCTCGGATTCACCTTCATCATCATCGTCATCAATGTACTATTTTAGCGTTGGTCGATGCCTTTTGTCTTGTAAGTGTAGAGCTGCTTGCAAACGCTCGCCATTGCCCGTTCCCTCCTCCATCTAGCTCCATCTAACGTCTTCTACTGCCGCGTCAATGCTTTCCAACCACGGAGTCACCATCATCTTCATCATCGATGATGATTATCGTCATCAACAATGTGCTTTTTTAGCGATGCTTTTGGTCTTTGAAAAAAATGGCTCTGGCGTTAGCTCCTCGCGACCGGCCGCCATTTTTCCTTTGTTTTCCATTCTGATCTCCTGCTCAACGCTCTAGCTCCGCCTCTACTGACGCCCACCCGATCTTGTCAAAAGAGAGTCATCGCTGCCCTCTAGGGGCCAAAAATAGTCATTAGGCTCAAAAAACCTGCTTAAAACTTTCAGGAGAGCTCCGCAAGCCTTCCCAGCACCCGTTTCAAAAAAAAAAAAAAAAAAAATGGGAGGACGTCTTTTAACGTCTTTGGCGCTCCTCCGTAGGTTTTTGCAGAACGTCATTTAACGTCTTTGGCAGTAAAAGAGTTAACAAATTGATGATATGTGGTCAAAACAATCTCACAATGTCATTATAAATGTTTTCCTTTCAGGTGGCGGTATCTTTGGAGTACTCAAGTACACTGGAAGAGTGTGAGAAGCAAGCCTGCTTCTATGATGGAGTCACGATTTAATTTTGTTCAAAATATTTGCTAACAAGAGAACACTTTGAATTAAATTATTTACTGTTTTTTGGGGGATGTGTTGGAGACATTTATTTGCACAGAGATTTGAATAAAAAGGGCTAATTTATATGAATGTGGGATTTTTGTAAAGAAATATTTCTTAAAATCTTGTTTACCTCATATTATTAAGCATGACATTTTGTTTAATATTCTTCATCACAAAACTGAGCTAGCAGACTAATGTCCAGGTGTACATAGTGTAACAACTTCCCTGTGACAACAAAGAGCTGCTTCAATTCACCATGTGAGCTTGGTGTGGTTATACTGTAGTCAAATATCGTACAGTCACGCATATCGAAACCATATTAAACTCAGTGTTTGCAATGTAACAAAATGAAGGTCTGTTTACCTTCAGACCAATTGTTGACAAAGATGTTCCACTCAATGTCTGAAAAATAATTAATCATCTATAATATATGTGTGCTTTTGGTGTTATTATTTAATATATATAGAGAAAAAAAAGCAATCTTATACCTTCAACTGAGGCTGTATCATGTTCGATAAGTATGCTAGCTTGATGTAACGAGTCTGTGCTAACATGCTAGCTTTGGCTATTTTTGGCCATTTTTTGTTACCAAAATGCTAAAAACAACAAAAGAAGTAGAACAAATTTACTTCAGAGTGAAACATACAGTATGCATACTTGCGCATCTTAACATTCACATGATCAACAATTAATCAATTAATCGAGACATTGCTTAATAAAATAAAAATAAAAAAAGTCAAAATCCTCAGAACTCAACCCTTTCAACAGTAAACAATCTTGTAGTCTTTCACGAAAGCAGACGGCTTATCTTTGCGTTGAATCAAAATAAGACATTTGCAAATATCTGCTTTTATTTTCTAAAATATTGTTGGCCATTTTCTGACACATACAAACCAATAACTCACTTATGATTATTTTATATTTGGGCATTTCTGTGCTGACAATTTGAATGACTGTCTTGTTTTTGAATAAAGGAATGGAAATTAAAATATGCTAATTCAAAATCCCATTCAGCATTTTTTCAAATAAATTGCTGAAGGATTCATCAATTATTAAAATAATCATTAGTTGCAGCACGGGCATGGCTGTCTTAAAGAATTCCCTTTTGAGTATTTTTCCTTGGGTAACTAGCTAATTGCGAAATAGTTGGCTAGCTAATATCTAACTAGCCTGCTGGAAGCTCAATAACCAAGATTGATTAAATAAGATCATTATTTATGGATCTGTGTTTAAACTGATAAGCCTGGTAGAAAATGTTACAGTAAAGCAAGTGAAACTACCTTTTGAACCGTAATCAATAATAAATTAGCACAGCAACAATATTAGCCAATCTTAGCTAGCAGAAAGACATAATTCATGTTTCATTGTATTTGTCACAATTTTTGTCCACTCTTTCCCCAAATTGACTTTCAGGAACCCAATTTTCCTCAGTTAACTAGCTAATCGCTAACCAGCTAATATCTAACTAGCTCGCTTACCTCAATGACCGTGATAATTATTAAGTTAACCAAAGTGGCGTTATTATTGATATCATCATTATTTATGGTGTGTGTTAAAAACATAAATAGGGATTTAAAAAAAAAAAAAAGCTAGTTGTAACTCTGCATTCTAGAAAATGTATCATTTCTAGTTAGTAAAAAGACATATTTCTGCATTCTCTATGATGTGACAAATGATCTTCCTAGTACAGTAATATGTAAGGTTAGCGCAGGCCACTTGTGTCGGTGTCTAGGTGGACTTTGTACCACATGAAGAAGCCCTTCATGGTTGCTAAGGCCATTAGCCCGTGTGTCAACACAGCTGCATTTAAGTCGCCATGTAACAAAAACAAATAGCTATTCCCACCACCAAAGCCCATACGGTGTTTGTATGTGGAATAGAAATACATAAAAGTTAATACCTGAGAGAGTCGACTTGCTCCCATTTCCTTGTTCTGGGCGCTCTCGAGCAGGAAACGTCCTTTAAATCTTTAAAGCAGTGGCACAATCTAATGGTGTGTTTTCCTATTGGGAGAAAACACAGAAATTAGTTCAAGTGTAAGTGTGTCGATACACTCCCTATTCCTTGTTCTAGGCACACTCGAGCAGAAAACATGCCATTTATTAAATCTCCATCATGAGGTAGCCTTGCGCAATCTAACGATGTTTCCATGCTGGGATACAATTACAGACATGAATTAAAACCTGAGAGAATTGATGTAGTCCTGTTGCTTTGTTCTAGGCATGTTCGAGCAACAAAAATGGAATTGAAATCTTTGCTGTTAGTACACCTGCACAATCTAATTATTTTTATTCCATTTTGGGATAGAATTATGGAAATTAGTTAAAAAAATTGTTTCTGTTTCTTTGTTCTAGGCACACTCGGATGGTAAAAAAGTCAGTTAAATCTTTGGTATTGGGCACAATCGCACACTATAATTGCAAGGATAGAATTATAGAAAAGAATAAAACCCAAGAGTGTGTTCCTGTCTCATTCTAAGTGCGCTCGATTAGTAAAAATGCATTTGATTCCCATGGTGTGCTTGTAGGTTGGTACATTAGTTAAACCCTAAGATTCAGCTGTTTTCATGTTCATTGTGATCTCGGGCATTAATGCCGTACGCACGCACAATCTAATGGCATTTAATACAAGAACTGGATCAAAAGAACATTTAAGTTGTTTCACACAAATTAAACGGGGTATATGCCACGGAGTAGGCGGGACTTCCGACTTCCTGGTTTTCACACATTAGCTTTGTTTCAGTTCTTGCGCTTCCGCCTTTGTGCCCCTTGGTTGAGCGTTCCCGTCAACCAGTGCGAGTGTGTAGTGAGTCTCAGTTGTCATTTCAGCAAGCATTTCAGAGAGTTGAGACGACCTTGCGTTAACAAAGCTGATGTGTGAAACCCGGAAGTCCGTGGCATCTTTTTTTTAATTATTTTTTTTTTATTTGAATGAATTAATAAGACATACAAACTTGGCAACAATCCGCAATGATTTTTCATATAAATCAACAATAACTGTCAAGGGAACAGTAGGTCAAAGTCCGTGGCATCTACCCCATTGATTTTACGATAGGTACAAATATGAATGGCAGGCCAACACCAAGTGGGACAACCAGAGCCGTATACACAGTAGCGCTCTCTAGTGGCCGTTCCGCTGCATGCGTCATAATGCTTGTGCTTTTAATAATAAATAATAATCATGGATTTTATTTATAATGCACTTTACACCGCAGTGTCTCAAAGGGCTATTAGTAGAGAAGAAAAACGACGTGCATTTTTTAGTTATAAAAACATCTAAGAGACCATAGGTTCTGCTAAAAAGAAATGTCTTAAGAGTTATTTTGCTCTCCCTCTACTCTTCTGTATGAGGGTCACAAGGTTTACTAAAGCCCATTCACACTCCTTAAAAAAAAACGCCTTTTTCTTTTTTAAATTCATAATTTAAAATACAAACAATTAAGGCACCTTATGCTGCTTCCCCCCCGGCTGAAAACAAACCAGGAAATATCGCGACTGGTCCTCCATGTTTATTGACTCGGAAGTCACGTTGAATCTCAAGAGGTTTTGCGAGACTTCCCGTCACATTAATGAATTAACTCGGTTCGTGTGTGTATTCACGTGTCAAATGGACTAAAAACGCATCGGGTCACATTTACCCATGAACACAGAAATTAAAGGAAATTTTTTTTAATTGATTTGTTTGTTTTGTTTGTTTTTTAAAAAAGGGAGAGCAATGATGATGTCAAATTGAATGAACAATACTGAGCTCTCCTGAAAAAAAAAAAAAAAAAAAGAAATTAAAGGATGGTTAAAAAACAAAACAACAAATGTTAATTAACCACGCTATAATCAAGTCAAATAAATATCTTTCAGCATTATGTAACAAAAAAAAAAAAATATATATATATATATTATATTATTATAAATTATGTGATGATCTGAATAAGCGTGTTAAAAAAGTAGTATTATGCATTTTTGGGGAGTTAAGTTGAATTTTCAGCAATGAAAAGCAAAGGCATGTAAATTGGCAATGACTTTTAATGGTTAATACAAACAAACACACATACACTGAGCACCTTTTTTTCCGTTTGCGCTGCTTTAGCTGTTGTACATTCAACCGTGCGGTACAAAAATAAAGCGTCATCTCTCGCTAGTTCGGCGTGGTTAACTTTACAAATAACTGGAAATCTATCTTCCCTCTTGTATCTGATAGAATAAATTACAACACGCTAGTCAAGTAGTCAAGTTTGACACCCGTTTTTGTGTCTACAAATGGTGGTGTCGCCTGTGTTTAAAGTGCATAGAAAAAGAGGGGGAAAAATCCTCCAAAAAGATTTTTAAAAAAAAACAAAAACAAGAAGAGAGTCATGGTTGATGGATTCCTGTTCATCCCATGACCTGTTTTGTCAGTCTGAGCCACAAGGTGGCGCTCTCATCCAGCAGTGGTCAGAAATGTGTCTCTTGCTGGGTTATTTTTTGTTGTGACCTGAAGGCGTCTAAAGGTGAAAGGTCGGATTCTTGGCAAGCTCGTAGAAGAGGATGTAGGCGTTGCTGCTGCGCACTTGGCTGGATGACATGTGGCTAACCCTACACACACACACACACACACACACACACACACACGCACACACACACACACACACACACACACGCACACACACACACACAAACACACACACACACACAAAAAGACCGCTGTGGTTAAAACGCCACCATTGTGATGCAATTCTTTGTTGAACATTTTGTATGCATTTTTTAATTCTTCTGCCAACATTTTTTTAGGATGGAAAACCGACCTGCCGTCGTTGAAGTTGTACCACTCGCCCACGCCGGCGTTCTTGCAGTAGGCTGTGTAATGGCCGCCCAGCGTGTTGCCCCAGTGGTTGGACACGGCGTAAAGGTTGTACACGGCGCGGTCTGCGGGGCCGAGGCAAACAATCAAAAAACAGAAGTTGCCGCAAGGTTCTCGGGGAGGCCGCGGGCCGTACCGCTGCTGTCGGACGCAAACTCTCTGAGGTCCAGTTCTTTGAGTGGGAAGTTGACGTACGTGGACAGCTTGCTGGCTCGGACGTTGGAGTCGGAGAAACGCTTCAGGTCTGGACGGCCGAGTCAAGGAGGCCGTCGTTCATTTTGAATTTCTTTTTCTTTTTCTTTTTTTAAGGATACGAAGCACAAGTATCTGAGGGAACTTCTGAATGCTGAATCGTTTGGTGCATTTCTGCCTCGTTTTGCATCGGTTGCAAGTCTGCGTGGGAGAAACAACAAAGCAGTGAGCAGGGTTATTTATAATAGTTTTGGAATGTTCATTTTAGTTAGTTTTTATTTCCTTTTGAGTTTTTTTTTTAATTTAGTTAGTTTTAATTAGTTTTCAGTTTTTGTGTGGTTTTAGTTATGTAAAAAATGCTTAATTTTAGTTAGTTTCAGTATTAGTTTTCGTTAAAAAAAAAAAAAAAATTACTTGTCCACAATATTTAATAAACACTATTGTAAAATGAAAAATTAGCACATTTTTTTAATTAGCGTTGCATTTCGGCTCCGTCATCTGAAGGTGCTTTTTTCTATTGGCTGCTGCCAGATGACGTCACCTCGTCTTTATTCCGGTTTATATCGAAATATACTTAAAATCATCCCCAAAGGCTCATCTATTAAATTAATTACCAATGACTAAAACAAAGGAGATTTTCGCTATAATTATAGGTAGTTTTGTAAACATAAAATGTAGTTTCACTTAGTTTTCGTTTTTTAACTCATTCACTGCCATTGACGGCTATAAACGTCAAAAATAAATTGTAACTATTTCTATTAGTTCAATTCCCCCCCCACACACACTTTTGTTAACAAGAGTATGAAAACCTAGAATTTTTTTTTTATTGTACATTTAGAACAGATATAAATTTTGAAGATTAAATATGAGTTAACTAGTAAAGCCATGCGATTAATTACATTTACAAAATTTAATCACCTGTCACCCCTAATTTTTAATAATCGTTTTTTTAAAATCTTTTGTTTAATAAATAAATAACTAGTAAAGTCATGTGATTAATTACAATTAAAAAAAATAATTGCCTGTCGCCCCTAATTTTTAATAAACTTATGGCAGTGAATGAGCTAAAAAGTCTTTTCATTTTTTATGTTATTTTGTTGGAGAAATTGTTTGTTTGACTTTTTTCATTAGTTTTCGCTAACTAAAATATCCTTGGCAGTGAGGGCGACCGTTCTTCATTTTCAAACGGCAGAAATGAGGCGGGTGAAGGTCTTACCGGCCTCTCGTCTCCGTCCAACACATCCTCCTTGGTGAAGACCCTCAGGCAATCTTTTAGAGTCACCTCGCCGGACGACATCTGCGGACGCAAAGCATTTGAGTCAACACAGCCGAGGGGGCTTAACCATGCGAGAAAGTTGCAAATTTGGTGCGGTTCTGACCGGCGCGATGGGGATGGAGAGATCCCAGAATGGCTCGAAGACGTTGGAGCGGAAGCCGCATCCGGTGCAGGTCAGGGAGCTTTTCAGCTGCCCGACAAACAGATCTACAACAGACAACGTTGTTTTAACCGTTTTCCAACCACGCGGTCCTCGGGACGATATTGGCCAGGCGGACGCCGGATAAACGCTTACCTACGACTTTGCTGTCCTCACGCTCCAAATACATATTCCACATCCGTTTGGCTTTGTCCTCGTCACTGGGAAGACAACATTTACAAGTCAAGTTGAACCAAAACATTTTTTTTTAACACGAGTCCGCCATGTCTAATATAAAAGTATAGATGGAGTTTTGTTAGGAAAATTGACGTCAAGATAGAAATTGCCCCGTAGAGAAATTTGACTGATCAACTGTCAGAATCAGAATTGCCTTTACTGCCATTGTATAAAATGGGCGCCGCATTCTAAGAAGAATGTGGCGAAAACCGACAAATAATACCAAGTAACATCACACCTTTAAAAAAATAATAATAAAAAATCCACGGCGTAACCGGAAAGAAGAACACTCACATTCCACACAGGAAGGCCTTAAATTGAACCCAGAACCTCAAAACTGTATGGCAGACCAATGACTAGTTCACCGTACTGTTCCCGGCTAGTAAGGATTGACCGATTATCGGCCGGCCCGATTATCGGTGTCGATACTCAGCATTTTGCCAAATATCGGCGTCAGCCTTTTTGAAGAATCATTACGGCCAGTAATAAATTTATAACAGAATGAATTTAATATTTCAGATATTTTGACATTTTAGAACACTTTATATACTGTAGAATACAACAGGAAGCTATTTCCTTGTTTAAGTTTTTATTTGACGTTTTAAGATATGCTAATGGGCCTGGCAGGTCTGTGAACTTTTTTATTAGAATTTTAAAACAAAGAGCATGTTTAAATAAAATAAAATAAAATAAAAAAACAGAAAAAAAATTATTCCGAAAAACAGAACAATAGCCTAATTATTTTATAAAACAAGGAAAAAATACTCAGTAAAACAGAAAAAAAATATTCAGAAAAACAGGTAAAAAATATATTAAATAAAACAGAAAATTGAAAAAAAAAAACGACTCAAAAAAACAAAGCGTGAGAAAAACAGGATTTTTTCCCCAAGTAAATGCAATACGCTTCCATAGTATTCACTTCAAAAAAGGAAAAAAACTCACAATAATTTGTAACTCTTAAAATTTGTTCAATAAAGATATGCTTTAAAATTTCAACAAAGTTACGAGTTGGAATTTGCTGTATTTTTATTTTTGGATGCAAAATAAATGAATATCGGCTCCAAATATCGGTTATCGGCCTCCTTGACTTTGGTATCAGAAAAAAACATATTGGTCGATCTCTACCGGATAGCATATTTCCATGGGAATTTACATACGAGTACAGAAAAAAAGAAAAAGCTGAGGCAGCAGGTCAGGTTTAAAACGGGTGACACGACGTCAATGACGGCCATCGTGAAATTCTCTTGTGGCTTTATGGTCATTGAGTGACTTATTGGGAACAGACTTACGAGAGGTGGTCAAAGTCCCCGACGAACGCCGAGGGGCACGCCGCCGCTCGGTTCACCTCGTTGTGGAGGGCGTCCAGCAGGAAACGCAGAAACTCCTGGGCGTCCTGCTGACTGCAAAGATGAAGGACGGCCGTTCGGGTCAGCCGTTTGACTCCGGCAGGCGAAAGGAGGGAAAAGCCAGGCCAAGACGGACGGGACTTACTTGCAACCGGCAAATTTGGGAGCGCAAATCTGAACCTGGCTCCGAAAATCGGATGGGATGAATGTCTCGTTGGTGGCCGACGTCCACAAGTTCTGGATTAGCTTGGCGAACTCTAAGGAAAAATTATTTTGACTTTAAGAAATACCATTTTTGGAGCGATAAGACCAGACAAAAAAAGCTAAGTGTAAGCTCGGGGGGAAAAAAAGTAAAACAATGTGTTGATGATGCCATTCCAAAAATAAATAAATAAATCCCTGATCCAGCGATAAGACCAGAAAAAAAAAGAATTGGCAAACTAAAGAAAAAAAAAAGTAAAACCCTTTTTTGATTATGCCATTTAAAAAAAAAAGTATATTAAAAATGTTTTTTTTTTTTGTACTAGCAGTGTTTGTGTTTATGTTTTCTTAAATTGGAAAAAAATAATACAATTTATATATATATATAAAAAAATAAAATAAAATAAAAATCACATATCCAGCGATAAAGCCAGGAAAAAAAAGCTTGGCGAACGTCCTTATGCAACAAACGCGATATGTGCTTGGCCAGCATCATGGCTTGTTACATATAGAGTAGATAAAACCAAAGTATCGCAGGCAATCTTATCTTCTTGGCTGTGCAGGAAACAAAAACCCTACTTAGCTGACGTGGATTGATAACGTTGGGATGTTTTCTAACGATAGGCTCGGCTGAAAGACACCGGGCCAAGCTATGACCTCTGTGGGACTCCCTAGCTGTAGGACAAAGGTCTTGGAAAACATTGCCATGTTTTGCAAATGGCAGGGTAGAGTGAATGACATGGGACCTAGCTGTAATCCCTGTGGGACTCCCAAAGACAAAATGTCCCGAAACTCAATTCAGCATGCTACCTTCGACGAGGGCCGAACTGGTCCCGTTGTTGTTCAGGTCTGTTTGATGGACCTCCCTCAGGCAGTAGTCCCTCAGCTCGGGAGTGTTACTCAAACACTGGAGGATGGAATTCATGAAACACTGCAACACAGAAAAGCAAAGAGCAGAAAAAATTGAGACTCTTGTGGAGGGCTTGGGCGTCAGCTGCATGCCGGGCCAGGACACTCACCGTGTTTCCCAGGTTCTTGAGTCCCACCAGGCCTTGTGGACTCTGCTTCTGCTCCCAGAGAAAGAGAAGTCATCAAGGTCATGCGGCTATTTGCCGGAGATTGGGTGAAAACTTTCAAACGGGAAGTTATCGGAATGATTCAAGTATGCCTTAAAGTAGCACTAAGGAACTTTTCAACCTTAATAAAATATTTTTTGAACGCTTCTGATGAAACTTCACTTCACTTCACTCACTGTATTGAGGCTTTCCACTACCTGCAATTTTTTTTACCGGACGTAAAAGCTCAGTCCAACTGTCCAGCGTGCCCTGAGAGAAATGCATTCGGTCACGCTGTCTGTAGCAGAGTTCCTCACGCTCGGTTTAAAGCGTCTGGGTTACACGCTGACCCGTCGCCTGTGACATCACCAAAAACTCGGGACACGGGCTCGTCCAGGAACATGACGCGGTGTCAAGTTGCATCACATTTCGAGTTTGCCAGCTTGCTTCAAACTCAGCAACACAAGCTGTTTATCTCGTTATATTATAGCGCAGGGCGTCTTCTTATTCTTTTTTTTTTTTTTTTTTTTACTAGTGTGGCTGATAAGATTAGCTCGCACTTCGTATCGGGAGTTATCAGGTCATGTTATGAATCGTTGTTTTCTCGGGTGTTATGTAGTGAGGATACGGGACGCTGTGTTCCAATTCTTCTCCACCAGATGGTCACTGGCTCGTTCCGCTCAGCAGGTGACCACTTGAAATGACCCCTAATCCCAACACACACCCGCCCCGACCCGAAAAAAAAAAGGAAAACCTAGAGAGTGTTGCATTCAGGTGACACCATGAACATTTTGTACTTGTTGGCAAGCACAGCACCAGGTTGTGCGGGGAGTGTCGTAAAGCGGCTAGTATGTAAAGGCCGCTCAAGGCCGTGTCAACGTGGGACTGGATAAACAAACTGCACAGCTTGACTTGCAAATGAGCTGTTTGTTGGTTAACTTTAATGTGCGGGCATGTTAGCAAATGCTAACAAACATATGGTGGCCATAACATCAATCTTAAATATAAGGCCAATGAGAGCAATTTTTTTTTTTTTTAGCAGTATAGTGTTTGTATCTTTAGTGTGCTAGCAAGTTAGCAAGCACTCCTTTTACTATAGCAGATTAAGACAACTGCTACGTAACAACAAAAATCAGAAATATAAACTTTTATAAAAGATAGGGAAAAAGGTGAATTAATTTAGTTGGTTTGTGTCTGTATCTTTAGCAAGCTAGGAAAGGGGGGGGGGGGGTGTTGGAACACGGTCAGGTCAGAAGTGGCCGGAAACGGCGCTGATGTGCAAAACCCGGAAGTCGGAAGTCATGTGGCATCTACCCCATTGATGTCATAAATGCAGAAGATAAGCACGTTTATCAACATAATATACAAATTTGTCATTTCCCATTTCATATATTTTGCTTTAAATCTGTAACTAATTCATCTTTAATAATGGATAGATACATCAATTATTTTGGTGATAAATTTAAATTTCCACCCTTCGTTGAAAAACTGTAAATTGTGTTAAATGGACAGATTTATATGTATAGTAAATAGAGGGGAAAAGTAGTTTTTGAAATTCAATAAAAAAAAAAAACATTAAACAGCTTAATGTACAAATGTGTCCTTTTGTTTATGTACCTATAGCATGTTAGTTAGCCAGTGCTAAGCTTAGGAGTTTAAAAGTTGTTTTACTTTTAATAAACAACGCTTAGTTGCTTTTACAGTCATTTAAGGGTGCTGTCAAATGTATACAATTGATAACCTACAAAATTCCCAGCATGTTCATGTTTTCACATTATTACGCAACATACTGTAGTTGTAATTGTCAAAAACAATGCAGTTAGTAATGCTAACAAAATGCTCAATTTTTCTTTGGATGTTTTCATTGAGAAGCGCTCACCTTGGCCTGGTTGATGATGAGTCCCATGAAGCGGGACATGAGCTTGGAGCGGGACAAGGACGGCGCACGTCGCACGTTGGACTTGGCCGCCGGGAGAGCCGCGGCGGGCTCCTCCGGTGCAGTCACAGTGTACGAGTATCGCGGGGACGGCATGCTGCTTGACGCCGGTTGCAACGCTCCAAAAACAAAAACTAACAACAAAAAAAGCCCAAGTCCAGAGATTTTAAAGCTACGTGCAAGACGAAGCAGTGTAGCGAGAAGGCAGCCGCGTAGTGTGAGGGTCGTTGTGTATGTAAAGAGCCCAGCGGAAGACTAACGGCCGAGTATCTTGCGAGTGGGTTGGTTTTTACTGCGGACGTGAACGCCCCCTCCTACGCCTCGCCCTCCTCCTCTCCTGACCAGACGGACCGCGCAGGGCTGCCTTCAGGGGTCGTAGGAAACATGAACAATCCGAAAATAATAATTGCCTCGTCCTTTTTTGAGGGGGGACATTGTTTATAATTTGTTGTTACAAAATAATCATAACAAAAAGTGTACACTGTAATAAGCTCAAAATTTGTGTTGAAATAGTATTTTACTAGACTACTGCCACACTACCCCCCCCCGCCCCAAAAAAGAACAGTACATGAATGCCGCACGTTTTTCATCTCTTTCATTTCTCCATTTTTTTTTTGTAATTTTCAACATCACAACACAGCCACAAACCAACCAACCAAAAAAACCAACATAAAACCTTTCCCCTAAAAAAGTAGCTGTATAGTAGTAGTAGTAGTGATTGCATTACGACTTAATTCTTGCAATATTAAGCCTTTTGGCTTTAATCTTGCAAAATGATGACTCAATAACCATGAAGTAGATCAACCATGTTGATGTTTCCAAATGTTGTGAATTTCTTATGACAGTATTGTTAAAAAATAAATAAGTAGTTTTTAAAAAATCCATTTGGTGTTCTGGATTTATATTTGTTCTTGTTGATTTTTCGCAATTTGGAGATACACATTTTGCATATACGACAAGTGCTTTGGAATCCATACAAATCAGAGCAAGTCATAAAATTAACTACCATAAATGTCAGCGGGTACTCTTACATAACATTGTTCAGAATGCGGTGGATGTCATAACAGCCCAAATGTCAGTTCTTGTCTTTTCTCTTGCCGGGTGGATGTTCCATTTTGCCCTTTTTTGTTTCGGTAATCTCATTTTTCTTAGAGACTTGATGAGTTTTTAGCTATAGTTTTCCCACAAAAATAAGTTCATGAAAGTCAAATGAAGTCATAGGCTACTTATCACCTTTAGATGACAACTGATTGGCACAAAATGGAAAAACAAAACAAAACAGTAAGCTAAAAAAAAAGGGGGGGGTGCGTGGGGGAGTGCTGCCTTGGATCCTTGGATCAAAGAAGCATTTAGGCAGTAGTGGCGGTAATAGAAGCTGCTCACTGGAAGCTGTTTGGATCTGAAGCATAGCAAACATGAGCACCAAAAAAAAAATCCTCACTTTTACATTAAAAAAATATTTTCGTGTTGGCAGAATGCAAGGAAATAAAAAGCTTATCAGCTTTTACTTTTCGAAACCTCAGCGTCTCGTGTGCAGAGTTTGTGACCTTCGGCTTGGGAGATCTCGCAAATGTTTTCCTTGTGTGTGAACAGTCGCCCAAGTCAATGAGAGAGCGCCTGATATCAATCTTGAAAGCTGCAAAGCAAATGGGGGGGGGTTTGCAACGTTAACTTATTCGCTGCCATTGACGGCTGTAGACGTCAAAAATTAATTTGAACTATATCTATGTAACATTTTTTTCCCATTTTTGTTAAAAAGAGTATAAAAACCTAGAATTTTTTTTTGTATATTTAGAACAGATATAAAATTTGTGATTCATTACGGTTACAAATTTAAATCGCCTAATGCCCCTAATTTATGATTTTTTTTTTTAATAATCTTTTTTTTTTTTAAGAAAATATATATTTTTTATTGTAAATCGTAATTAATCGCATGACTTCACTAGTTAACTCACGATTAATCCCAATTTTTCTATCTGTTCTAATACAATAAAAAAAAAGTCTAGGTTTTCAAACTCTTGTTAACAAAAGTGGGAAAAATGTTTTACTAATAAAAATACTTAAAATGAATTTTTGACGTCTATTGCCGTCAATGGCAGTGAATGAATTAAAAAAAAAAAAAAGATTATTAAAAATTCGGGGCATCAGGCGATTAGAATTTGTAATAGTTAAAATAGAACCGTAATGCGACAAGGAAAACAAAAAAAGTCATAACATTACGAGGGCAAAAAAATCATTATTATAAAAGGAAATTTCTAATGTTGAGAAAAAAGTCATGTTGGTATAAGAAAGTTATTTTACTAGAAGAATATATTGTGAAAACAAAAAAAAGCATACAAATGGTATCTTTTACCTGAAAAAGTCCTTATATTGTGCAAACAAATCAAACAAGTAGTCATGTTATGACTATAAAATGATGAGTGATATCATGTGGCAAAAAAATAGGGATGTATGTTATGTTAATATTACAAGACGATAAGTCGTACTATTATGAGAAAAAAGTGCTAATACACAAATAGTTACACACTCAAAGTAAGCAAAGTGAAAGGCAATCCTAAACTCACTCGCGCGACAATGTTATGTAACCACGGATACATAACCAGATCAAGCTCAACAATGACCAACAAAGGTCAGTCCTTCAATGCAGTGTTTGCACGATAACGTTTTGAGTGTTTTATTTTTATTAACTTGTAAGCAAGACAAGTCCGGCCGCCCACCCGCGCCCGCGCCCGCGCCCGCACCCGCACCCCGACTCGGACACTCCCTCCTCCATACCATACGTGTTAGTAAGCAGAAAATAATTTGACTGACAATCAAGGCACTAACTCAAGTCAAGCCAACAAAACAATGATTGATATGTTTAAAAAATGTACACCGTTACATTTATTTGACCATTGTGACAGTGCATTAGAAATTGGAATACAGTCGACCAATAGGGAAAGTTGCGTGAGCTAGCCAACAACTAGCATACCGCTATTCATGTCGTCGTCACAAAATTGTTTCAGTAGAATAGCAATATTATGAGTTGTCATATTAGGATACTTTTTGTTTTGATATTACGATGGCAAAAAAATCGTAATGTTACAAAAAGAAAAATGCGACGTAATGAGAACAATCGTAATGTTATGAGAAGAAAGTTGTCAGATTATACAAGGTGAAACTAAAATACACCTTGCCAGGTCCAGGTATGCCAGGAACCCTTTAACTCATTCACTGCCATTGACAGCTATGGACGTTAAATTTCATTTGAACTATTTCTTATTAGTTTAACATATTTTTCCATTTTTGTTAACAAGAGTATGAAAACCTGGATTTTTTTTTTGTACATTTAGAACAGATATAAAAACTGTGATTAATCGTGAGTTAATTAGTGAAGTCATGCGATTAATTATGATTACAAATTTTAATTGCCTGTGATGCCCCTAATTTTTAATAATCTTTTCTTTTTTAATATTTTTATTTTATTTTCAATAATCTTTTCTTTTTTAATATTTTTATTTTATTTTTAATAATCTTTTCTTTTTTAATATTTTTATTTTATTTTTAATAATCTTTTCTTTTTTAATATTTTAATTTTATTTTTAATAATCTTTTCTTTTTTAATATTTTAATTTTATTTTTAATAATCTTTTCTTTTTTAATATTTTTATTTTATTTTTAATAATCTTTTTTTTATATAAGAAAAAGGATATTAAAAATTAGGGGCGTCAGGCAATTAATTTTTTAAATGGTAATTAATCGCATGACTTTATGAGTTCACTCACGATTAATCACAAATTTTATATCTGTTCTAATACAATAAAAAAAATTGAGGTTTTAATATTAACAAAAGTGGGAAAAAAAAGTTAAACTAATAGAAATAGTTCAAATGATTTTTTGACGTCTATAGCCGTCAATGGCAGTTAATGAGTTAAAAATCAAAATCAGACAGCATGCGTCAGTTTGGCGGCCCCTCAAGGGGCTGCGGGGCCCGAAACGTCCCTCGCTGGCCAGCAGGCCGGGTGGAAATCCACTGGACTTACGTAAGAGGCTTTGTTGAGGCGATGACACAACTCAGCTGCTATGCATGATTTCTTACTGTTTATATATGGACAAAAGAATCGGGACATACGTTTGACTGGTCGGTCAGGGCCAGTCGACGCTTTCAACGCCGGATGAGTTTGGTGTGGAACAACAAACTGTTAGTCGCTCGCACGGTCAATGAGAACTTTTTATTCAAAAGTTGCATAAAATATTTCTTTCATTGTTTCACAACACACAGACAGTCGGGGGATTGATTGTTCGGGGGGGGGGGGCATTACATCATTAGAGCACACCCCCAAAAATAATATTACAAGGAAAAAAAAGCTTAATAATAATTTGGTGAAAAAATGATGAGAGTTAAGTCATACACCTTTACTGTTATTTTGAGAAAAAAAAAGACAATTTCGAGACAAAAAAATGATGCTATGAAATTTTTCTCACAATTTTGATAAATGTAGAAATGTAGCAACAAAGAAGTTGATGTGAGAATACAGTTGTACTATTACAATTTGTTTTAAAAATCACAAAGTTAAAAGAATAAAGTCAATATTGTAAGGTAAAAGTTGAATACAATTCTGACAAAGAAAACTCTCGAAAAGTTATGAGAATCATTATAAAAAGTAGCACAATTACGAGAATAACATATCGGGGGTGGGGGGGGGATCTTACGAACTTGAGATTAAAGTCTTATGTGATGAGAACAAAGTCATAACATTTCAAGAATAAAGTCACAATGAGTTGTAATATTTCAAGACAAATGTCGAAGAAAATTTTGAGAAAAGAGAAGCCATCGATTTATGAGACATCCAATTTTGTGATGTCAGAATAAAGTCACACTAATACAATAAATAAATGAAATGTTAAAATAATGAATTTGCTATAAACTAAGAAAAAAGGTTGCGTAATTTCAAGAATAAAACCTTTCTAATGCTATATGAATAAAGTTATATGATTTTACAAATAAAGTTCGAAAGTAAGAAATAAGAATACATTTCAGATATATCGGGGGTGGGGGGGGGAATCATACTAATAATAAAATTGTAACATTTCAAGAATAAAGTCACATTGTCATGGGAACGATTTTGAGAATAGCAGGCAATATCCAGAATAAAGTCGCAACATTACGGAATAAAGTCGTATCATAATCACAATTCTTGTCATAAAACCAGACTTTATTCTCGTAATTCTATGACAAATCCAGTTTTTGTACGACCCGAACATGGTTTGCCGTACATCGGGACTGAAAATCGGAAGATTCCGGATCAAATACTGAAAGTTAAAATTGTTAGCATCGTTTTCAAATCAAGAGGAAAGATGATTTCAAGATCACACGCAATGATTCCTTCATAAAAGCGTTCAAAGTGAAAACAAAGCAGCTGAAGAGAAAGCAGACAAGACGTCGTCACGCGCCGTGTTTGGACAACGCGGGAACGTCACGCATGACGGAAAATCCTGAGGTACGGCGTCGTGTTACTAGGCTGACGTCTGTTCAATCCCTCGAGCAAATCAGGGCTGGGGAACCTTTTCTTAATATTACGACCTAACGCTCGCTAAATTACAAACATTTCATTTGTTCTCTATCATAAATTTATGGCTATTCTTGGAAGAAAAAAAAAAATTGTGCTATTATGTGTTTATGCTTGAAAAACGATATATATTTTTTTCTTTTTCTTACAACAAAATCTCAATAATACATTATTTGTGTGAAATTACAATGAAATTATACCTTTTTTTCTTATAAACGAATCTATTTTTGGTCGTAATATGACAAATTAATTCTTGGAAAATGACCACTTTTTTTGTGTTATGACTTCATGCTTGAGAATGATAAATTTCTTCTCAAATATTATTACAATGTTATTTTCACAAAATATGTGTTTCTTAACTCATTCACTGCCATTGACAGCTATAGACTTTAAAAAAATTAAATTTTAACTATTTCTATTAGTTGCATTTTTTTTCCCATTTTTGTTAAGAGTATGAAAACCTAGAATTTTTTTTGTACATTTAGAACAATATAAAATTTGTGATTAATCGTGAGTTAACTAGTAAAGTCATGCAATTAATTAAGATCACAAATTTTAATCGCCTGATGCTCCTAATTTTTAATCTTTTCTTTTAAACAAAACAAAAAAAAGTTTATTTTAAATGTTTAATTATTTAATAATATATATATATTCTAAGACAAGATTATTAAAAATTAGGGGCGCCGGGCGATTCAATTTTGTAATCGTAATTAATCGTATGACTTCACTAGTTAACTCACGATTAATCACAAATTTTATATCTGTTCTAATACAATCAAAAAATGATATGTTTTCATACTCTTAACAAAAGTGGGAAAAAATGTTAAACTAATAGAAATAGTTCAAATGAGTTTTTGACGTCTATAGCTTTTAGCTTTAGCGTTAATATTACGAGTTTATTACACAATATCACTTTTTCACATTTATACTTTTTTCATTTAAGGTTCTGTTTGTGTGTACCCGGTAATATAAAAAAAAAAAAAAGTATTTTGAGGATTTTTGGTTGTAATTTTACAAACATATCGACATATATTTTTTTCATTTATGCTATTTCCCTGAAAATGAGATTCCGCCACCATAGGTTCCCCACCCCTGATTTGGAGGACATATGAAGACTAAAACGCTCGTCCTATAGCGCCACCAAATGATGATGACAGAAAACACACCTGGGAACACTCGATGACTTTAAAGGATAGAATGAGGTGAAAGTAATGAATCAAACTGACATTCTTTTGTGTGTTCAAGTCTTTTCTGTGTGCAGTTCTACGTCAGCGAAGGAGAAGCAGGTGCGCGGGAATCGCGGCGCTCAGCAGGAGGCGCGCAGATGCGAGTCTGCAGCTGGAACTCGAAGCTAGGACATCAAAACAACAACAACAACAACATGAAGAAATGATGCTGCAGTTTTTTCTCTCCATGTTTGCACTTTTACTGTGCGGTTACCTTGATTCAAGAAAGAGTGCCCCCTAGCTTACAAGTTAAGAGCCATCGCTAGGTAGCTAACAAAATTTTTTTTGCTTTTGAGTTACGAGCAAAATCGGGTACGAGTGAGCTTCGCAACATCTGGCGGCCAACATCAGTTCAAGGGGCAACAAAAATAATAATCAGAAACCGCAAGTATGATAAGTTTAAAAATGATTGAGCAGTTCGGTGTCAATCTTTAGGGCGCTAGCATGTTAGCGAGTGCTAAACTAATAAAACTAACTCGTTTTTTTTTTTTTTGCACAATTATTTTTATTTAGCCAAATTTCAGTTTTCTAACTACAGTTAGAAAATGAGCGCAGAGATGAGAAAGCGCACTCTATCCTTTAAATTCGGGCTTGAAAACCTTGAGAAACATTAGCAAGGTACGCTTGAGTTAACTCAGTGAAGCAGTACAAAGAGTAGCGCAACGTACCTCCATTTACAAGTGACGCAATTTTTCGAGTTTTTTCGAGCTCTGAAACATCACCCGGCTGATTTGTTTGTCTTAAGTTGTTTGCAAAATACATAGCGCTAAGGGTGGCAGCTAACTTTACGACAAGCAGCAGATAGTGAACACATTTTCGGAAAAAAAAACATGGCAGCTGCTTTTTTTCAGGCTTTTTATTGGCATTCCTAATTTAATTTTAAACACGAAATTAGACTACATTCAACCAAGCCCCATAGCTTATGAAAGTCTGCTAGCTTAATGCTAACGCACAATGCAAAATGGCATAGACTAATAAAATTAGCATTAATGTTACAGTAGTTTTAAGCAGCTGATATTTGAAAACAATGCAGCAACATGTCACGGAAAGATTCTTTATCCTCTGTAAAGAATGGCTAATATTATAAGCGCTTTACATTCTATGTCTTTATGATATCATTGTATATTTTCATAAACATGTACCATGCTATTTGATAACATTTTTGGTGTGTTTTTTTTTTAGGGAGGGCTGTAACAGATTTGTTGATGATTTGAGTTATAAGCATGGTCACGGAACGAATTGGGCTCGTAAATCAAGGCAGCACTTACTCCGACAGGTCTTCCTGTCCGCTTGCAGCGTCCCCGTGACGCAGCTGCAAACCGCACCGCTCGCCTTACTGGTGCACATCTGCTCACACCCGCCGTTGTCCTCCTCGCACCAGTCCGCCGCTGACGCAATTTCACAATCGCAAATTTGAACGGATACAAAATGGGCAAGCATAAAGTGAACGGAAAAATAGGGCCGAATAACGCAATAAAAAATACCTTGTCTTCGAATGGGCCCAACACTGAGTATGTGATCTTTGAGCGTCCTCTCCTTGGACGACATCCTCCTCTTGGGCGGACAATTCTGCACGCACGAACTTCCTTTTTAACACTTGACAACTTGCGGGCGGCGCGCTCGATGCTTGAGGCGAACGCATCCCCCTCACCACTTTGCAGGCGTGCCTTTCGGCGTCGCACAGCGAAACGTCGCAGTGCAGGTGCACCTCGTCGTAGTCGCCGATGAACTTGAAGACGGTGACGTGGAAGCGGCAGGTGAGCGACACGCCGTTCTCCGCCATGCCGATGGTGTTGTCCTTGATGTTGGGACACCTGAGGAGGGTGAGCAAGAGGTTGAGGATTTCAAAAATATTTTCGGGATCATCACTTATTTACCCTCGCTCGATGATGACGTAGCGCAGTCGATCGCTGCTGTTGCGCGACGGCGTGGCCCAACACATGTTGACGACCAGGATGAGCTGGTTTCCGTCCGCGCCCTCCACGAAGACGCCCACGTAGAGGACGTCCCTCGTGCTGAGGACCACCTCGCCCTCCCTGTATGGCTGGCGGTACGAGGCGTTCTTGTACAACGCCATCTTGGTCATGAAGTTGCCCGCTTGGGTGGCCAGGGTGAGGTTAATCACGCTGGGGGAGGAAAAGCAAAGTCATCCAACCCGTCTGGATGCAGGATTTACGTCTACGAGCTAACCGGTGAACCTGAGTATGGGTTTGAGGACCGTCTCCAGCGAGATCTTCAGGTCCAGCTCGTAGGCGCACGAGAACTCCACGTTGATGGTTTTGTCCCGAGTGATGACGTTGCCTGTGTTGTTGACGCTCTCGATCCACACCGTGTTTTTGTACGTGATGTGAGTGCCGTTTGACTGTCAAAACAAAAGTCAATTCAGTTGTCTTGCAATACCACATGGAACCTCCAGAGGCAACACAGAATGAGAAATGAACAGCAGTCAGTGTTGTTGTTCTGACTTTTTGGCTCGTCTCACGAGACACAGTGAATCACCACTACTAACCAACTAATAATTGTGTGTAAGCCTGCTAACGAACGCTACCTCACATGCTAACTAGACAGTGATAGAACTAACCTTACTAATTAAATAGCTAGCTAAATAGTTAACAAACTAAGTTACAGGCTAGGTAACTAGATTGCTAACTGAGAAACTTGCTAACTACCTGACTGACAGACCAAACAAAACAACCACCCAATCTCACTATGTAGCTATGTAGTGTATATTATAGCTACAAATACAAGTGAACTAACAGCAGTGATCTATCTAAATACCGAGCAAGATACCAAGCTAGCTAGCATCTATCTGGCTACATAGCAAACTGCCTGTTCCGCTTGCTAGCCACATTATCGCTATGTAACTATCTAAAAATCTTATTAGCCACCTAGCGAACCTACGATATGGAGGTAGGTAACTCTCAAACTCACCAACTTACCGGTTTCAAGTTAACTGATCTACAAATCAACCTAATGGCATAAGTAGCTAGCTACGTACTAACTAGCTAGCTAAGTAGTTAGGGTGGCTTACTAATTTGCTATTTATTACCCTAATAACTGGTTAGCTTTACAACTAGCTAATTAAGTATTTGGCTAATTACTCTACACAATGTAAACTGAAAGAAAAACAAAACGAAAACAGCAGTCAGTTGAAACTTAAAAATAAAAAAAATGAAATACCTAATGAAATTTAGGATTTGAAAACACGTAGATAATAGTTTTTGCCTATTTCGGCAAACTAACAAAATAATAAACAAATGACTATTGGCTACTAACTCATAAATACTTGTGGAACTAACCAGCAAATGTACTAAACAGCACATATAAGGGTTTCATAGGACAAAGTGCTAAATATTTAAGACATAAAGAAATTGGTAAAAAGTCACTATAACATCATCAAAGAACACTCATTTTGAATAACTGTGAACTGACGTGCACAATGGAGCCGCAGTGTCCTTTCGTGTTGTTGATGTGGAAGGAGATGTAGTCCTCGCCCTCCACGCCGGCGCAGCGTTGGTCGTTGACGCGCACGTCGCCGCGCTGGAAGCCCAGTTGGAAGAGCTTGCACTTGGAGATGGACACCTCCATCACGGCGGGCTTGCACGTCACCTCCGCCTCGATTACGTCGTCGTCACCTGACAAACACATTTGACAAGAGACACAACCATCAGGCTACATGGCAATGGCCTGCATCATATTCTATGGCACAACGCATGGAGAGTTCGTTCAAAATAGCGAGGTTTGCTCCATACGAGCTAGCAGCTGATATGACGCAATAGACCCAAGCAGTGGATCGTTCTCTTTTTGACCCAACAGTTTCTAGAATGAGCTCACCTTCATGTCTGACAGGTAGCTCGGGACATCCACACAGGTCGCCACCATTCTCCAGCTCGCACGTGAAGTTTGTGCAGGTCTCTGTCGCGCAGGGGTCGTAGATCCATTCTGCTAAAAACACGGTCCGACGCGCAATGTGAGCTGCCACGTGCACCCAAACACGTACACGCGTGCGCACGCATGGCTTCTTACAGCAGTTCTCTTGCGCGATCCACTTGGTGGTGAGGGCGCCCATGGAGCGGCAGGCCTCGGCGTAAGCGGCCAGCGAGCCACACACTTGGGCGCCGCGCCGGTTGTAGCAGCCGTCCAGGTAGCAGGACCGGTAGAAGGGCCGCGGGTCCAGCAGGCCGTGGCACGGCTGGAAGAAACCTTTGGGTTCGGTCAGCTTCAGGCACATGTCCTCGCGCTGCAGCGCCAGCACGGCTGCATTGTCGCACGACTGGGCCAGCGCCACGTACTGGGTCTCGTCGCACCTGGAGGACAATTGGGGTTGGGGGGGCAATACAACAAAATGTCTTGTTACAAGAGTAAATTCCAATGTTCTGACCCTCTTAGTAACAACACACTACTGTTTACTGCTACCGGGTGTTATTCCCCAAATCGCCACTAGATAGAGCCATAGAAAGACATATTACTAAAAAGTCTACACATCCTAGTTCAAATGGAATATTTTTGTCATACACAAAAATGACAATGAACTTCGCAAAATTAGCCAAAACAAATTGAAAAAAAAAAAGTTTTTACTTTAGTAAAGGAGTTGAATCAGTATGTCTTTAATCAGTCTTTTTAAAGAAAATAACACACAAAAAAACACACCAAAATCGGGCATAAAAATAAAATGCAAAAAAATTGCCAAAATTTCACAACATTTGCAAAAAAATAAAAATATACAAAATGATACTAGTAAATGCTAGAAATTCACAAAACCGTGCATAAGTTAACAAAAAAATCACTCCTAATAATTTCACAACATTCGCAAAAAAAATAATACAAAATGATACTGTAAATGCTAGAAATTCACAAAACCGTGCATAAGTTCACAAAAAAATCACCCCTAATAATAACTAAAAATCCACACACACAAAAACTCCACAAACACATAAATAGCAAAAATATGGCTAAAATTTCAAACAATGTCTGTACTTTGTTTTACTGTTACTTAAGTAAAGAAGTCTAAACAGTACTTCTATTTTTTTTTTTTACTTAAGACAAAAAATGAAGTGAAGATGAAAAATCACAAGAAATATCATCCTCGAAAAATCTAAATACTTTTGCTAAAATTTCAAAATTTTGCAAAACAAAACACATAAAAAACGTGCTCAAATTGAACAAAAACTGTAAGGAGAGTCTTTTCTTAGTGCGAGGACTTTGTATCGTCAATGCTCATCACGCACCTGTCTTGCATGCCGTTGGTCTTCCAGCTCTGGGCGAGCTCCAGAGCGCTGGCGGCCGCCCTGCCCGTGGAAGTGATGTAGTCGTCGCCGGGGTCGCCGTTGAAGTTGCCGCACAGTCCGCACAGCTTGTCCTGCAGCCTCGCGCCCATGCTGACGCTCAGCGTGTTGAAGCGGTTGTAGCGCACCCGGATGTCCTGCGGCGAGTCGATGTCGATGAAGCCCTCCGACGCCGACAGGCGCGTCATCAGACCCGTCACGAACGGCACCGACACCGGGGTGCCGTTCACCTGCGCCGACCCCGTTGGTTGTAAGCAGCGCCGCCGTACGTGAGGAAATACGGCGCTCAGTTACCCACCTTGACCGTGTTGCCCGAGACGAGGATGTTCTCCTCGTTGATGTAGAGGTAGACGTGGGAGATGGTGGTGAGGTTGGGCGCGCTCCACTTGTCGAAGTTGGCGATGAGCTGGAAGGAGAGGTCGGGCAGCTTGTGGCAGTTGGTGGACAGCACGAAGGAGCAGGAGGCGGGCAGGCGCAGCGAAGCGCCGTCGAAGGTCTTGAACACGCCGCCGCCCGACGCCACGCACTGCTGGGAGCGTCGCGGGAAACAGCCGCGCACGCCGTGGCGCAGGCCGCACTCCTCGTCCGCCTTGCAGCGCCGCGGGTCGCACTGGACCAGGTTGCGGCCGATGCACTGGCAACGCTTGCTGCAATCGGCGTTCCAGAACAGCTGTTTGGGCTACAAAACAAACACAAAAAAAAATCAAAATATTGGATTCAACACCTTTAATTTGTTGCTGCACATATTCTGTAATGGCTGTAATGTAAAGGCTTCTGCAAATAACGTTCGATAAATTTTCAAGAAGTCAAAAAAATTTGAATTCAGGAAAACAATCACTAAAAATCACCATCATCAAAATAGATTGCAAAAATTGAGAAAAAAAAATCACAAAAACAAAATTTCAGCAAATGATTGAAGAAAAAATCCCCCCCAAAATCCACTGAAGTTTTTACAAAGTTATTATTTTTTTTTAAAAATGTTTTACAATTATTTTAATTACAACAAAAATAAAACCCTACAAAGCTTTTGCAAAAGAAAACAAAAAAATCATAACATGTCAGTACAATGTAGTTTTTGTTGTTGCAAAAATAGGCAACTAGCAAGAAATCAGTAAATACAGCAAGGCAGGATTATATTAGAAGCCTGCAAATTCAGAAACCCCCCCAAAGACCCCCCCCCCCCCCAAATCACAGAAATAAGCTAAAATTTGCATGGGAAACACCCAAATAATAATGAGGAGAGGGGGGGGGATCGCCTTTCACAAATAATTGCAAAAAAGCTACAAACATGAAAAATCACTACACCCCCCCCCCCCCAAAAAAAAAAGGCTTTTGCTTTTTGTAGCTATGCTAAGCGCTAAAAACTTCCTATCCAAATTGCCTTGGGACTGATGGGCACAGACGATGTTACAACACCGAGTGTCACACGACCTCATAGTATTTGCCGTCAGTGTAGCAGCCGCAGTCTTGAGGCAGGATGCAGCTCTTGCCGTTCAGGACGTAGCCCTGGTCACAGTGGCAGCCCTCAACGCAGTCCTGGCTGCAGTCCCTCTGGCCGCGGGCGGGGGCACACTGGGGCGGGCAGGCCGGCACGCATCCGGAGTAGTGGCTGTTCGGCGGACACCTCTGGACTGCGATCAGGCGGGTTCGATATATGGTATCATACAGACTCATTTCAAGGTGACATATTTAGCACATTTTCCCACAATTCATACTCCAGATGAGAATAAGAGTGTGTCGCTGTCGATCGTACTCACCACACGGCGCGTCGTGCCTCCAGCTGGTTATAGGTACCCGTTGCGTCTGACAGGTGGTAGCGTAGGCCAGCAGCCAGCTGCAAACGGTTTCTTGAGCACCACCATCCAAGCAGATATCCCGCAGGCAGCCTTGGTAAAAGAACTCTGGCGACACCTTGCTGTGACAGCGTGCAAACGCACCCTCTCGATCAGCCATCAGGCCGCACAGCCTCGCCGCTTCGGGCTCCGGGAACACGTAGAGACCGTCTCGCAGACGCAAGCGGAGTTCGCGAGTGCGGTCGTCGTCCGCGTCGCCGTTGTCGTCGGTCAAAGCAATAGCGCCATCGTCCGGGGGGTTTTTATCCTCTGGGCCGCACCTCGGACACGAGTTGCCGCAGCCCACCTGGCAGAACGCTTCCCTCACAGCCCAGGTTGCGCCCCAGTCATCGGCGCTGTGGGTGGCCGGGGATGAGGGCAAGACCCCACAGAGGCCGCAAGATGCGCTGTAGAGTTGACGGGGCAAAGTCAACAGAAGTAGCGTGTTCCAGTCGAAGGCCACCTTGAGGCCGAAGTCCGTCTCCAGGATGAGTAGCGAGCCCAAAGTGTAGATGGCGACCTTCCCCAGACCGAGTTTCACAGGAACGTGCAAGCGCTCCTGATTTACCTGAATGAACAAAGACCAATGTTAAAATATGCTACATTTTGATGTTTTTCCACAAATTGATAATATTGGTCAGTTAGAGAGCCCAGGGTTATTCATTTGGTTAAAAATGAATAGCAAGTTGAGGTGGCTTGGGCATCTGGTTCGGATGCCTCCTGGACGCTTCCCTGGAGAAGTACTCCAGGCATATCCCACCGGCGGGACGACCCAGAACATCTGGAATAGCTGGTTGAAGGAGCTGGGGAGAGGGATGTCTGGGCTTCCCTGCCAAAGCTGCTGCCCACGCGACCCGATCCCGGATTAAGCGGTAGACAATGAATGGATTGATGGATGGAAAAATGAATAGCGGTAATGATTCAGTGTGTAAGAAAGCACATAAGAAAGCAAGCCAAGTGCATGCCCATTCATTTCCACCTATTGAGCTTCTTCATCATCTCATTGTTATTCATTAGCTCACTCATGGCTACAAGACCCTTGGAAAAGAGTTTGGGAAGATGACTTAACATTTGGGAAGGTGTTGTGTTGATGTTGATGTGCAATGTTATATGATAGCAACGCAAGCAATTTTGACACAAGGATTCCTGCCCGATAGTGACAGGGGTTCAATATGCACTCTCTGTACCATGATCTTTCATTATCGACTCACCGTGGCGGTGTTCTTGTAGCCTCGCGACACCTCGATCTCAAAGTCAAATACTTCCAGCATGAAGCCTCTCACCCAAACTGCTTGGCCTGTGTCCCTCTCCTCATTAAGAACTAATAATTTAAAGGGAGGCAAGCTTCCAGTCATGTTTGCGCTGTCCCTGCTCCCACAGTGGGTGGTGGCCAAGCTCAGGCTACAAGAGCTCTGCAGCTCAAAAGGGACACCGCTGAATGGCAGGAAGTGGCCATAACCGGCCGCCACGCAAAGGGCATCGGTGCGAGGCCTGCAATAGTACAAGCCGCCGTCCTCCTGACAGTACTCCTCGGGGTGGCACGGCGCCGCCATGCAATACACACTGTTGTCCGAACTGTTGCAGTAGCAGCGCTCCAGACAGTCCCGGTCTGTCCAGAAAGTGTGGTTGGCGGGCAGCCGGCGGTCAAGGTCGGGGCTGGCGCAGCCGCAGTCGGAGCGGGCCACGCACGAGCCGTCCCGCAGGGCAAAGCCGTCCTTGCAGCGGCATCCCTCGCCGCACGGCAAAGGGCACAGCACGTCAGACTCGTCCAGGCTGGAGCACGTCAGCGGGCAAGCGCTGACACATTCTTCAAAGTCACTGTTGGCTGGACAAGGAAGAGCTGGGACAGGGCAGGAAGAGAGAAGCCAATTATTCCTTGAGCGAATGCTGAGAGATGAGCATTCACATTACTGATTTTGTGTATTAAAACCTGGAATTCACGAAGGGTACGTTTACGCTACGTTCTCGATGCCATGGCAACCCTATTTGCCAGAAACGTAGTCTGACATGGGTTCTGACCATTCAAGTCTTGAGCCCGCAGTTTATCACAGTCAATTGAAAGGTATAGATAGTATTTACATGACGTCATGCGCCCCACATTGTTTGCCGTTCACTGGTCCATGGAATGTCGAGTGGGAACGGAAAAAGAAGTGTCCGGAATTGAAAAGATCAATCGAAAGGATTTCCAACTGACGAAGTCTACCAAAGTGTGTTCTGACCATTTGGATTAAGGTTAAGTGTCATTGTAAGATGGTAAAAATGCTTTTAACCATAATACGATCCAGATGTATGCGATCCGCTAGCCGTGACTCGCTTTGGCTAAATATAGATCTGGTGGTCAAGTGGTGACCTGGTGGTCTGGTGGTTTAAAAATAACCCTTCTTCACCTCAAATTCACAAATGATAAATGCACACAGTAACCAATAAAAGCTGAAAGTATAGAAGACGCAAGAATGTCCGTGTTTTGGGATCGAGCCATCCTACCTCATAGCATACGTGATGGCTGGCTAGTAACATTGACAAATGTTTGTAATCCAATCGATTCCCCTCATGAAACGTTTCAACAAGTACCAATGCAAGGAGTATTGAATTGAGCTAAACCTTCCGTATACGTCTTGCTTAGTAACGAGAATGGCATTAATCAATAACAAAAGAACATTCGATGTAAACACAATAGAAACACAGCTGAGCTCGCTGGAAAGTTGACCCACCATGAGGGGCCGACTCGCGATCCTGTGACGTCAACGAATACTATCTATACACCGTACCCACAAAACAAAAGAGTGCTTAACCAAAACATTCAAGCGGCTTTGCCGATTCTCTACTTACGGCAGTTGGTGGCTGTCCTCCAGGATGTGAGGACCACCTGAGCATCCTGGCAGGCGGCGGCGTAAGCTTGCAGCGAGGAGCACAACGCCAAGCGGTTACCGTCCTTCACGCACATGTTGTACAAGCAGTTCCGGAAAAATGGCGACGGGTTGACCACACCGTGACACGCCGCGAAAGAACTGTTGCCTGGGTCGTTGATGTTGCCGCAAATCCACGGACTCTGGAAGAGGCGCAAATCCGTGCACATACGGTACAAGTCATCGCAGTCTCCATTGCAGGTGATGTCGTCTGCGATGGAACGCCAGCCTTCCGAGAACTGCGAGGCAGACTCCGCCAGGCGTCCGTTTGGGAGGCGGAAGTCATCGGCGGGATCGTCGTTAAACACTCCGCACAGGCCGCAGGTGACATTATAGAATGCGGTGGAGAGGGAAATGTTGATGGATCCCCGTTGTGTGTAGTGAACGCGAAGATGGCCACGAGACTCGACCACCGTGGCATTACCCGACGCTCTGTAGACCTTTACGGTCTGCGTCGGATGGACGTAAGGGAGGGAGATGAGTTCACCGTTGACCTGGGACACAAAAACAGATCATCAGGCGGACATTGATGGTTGGGACTGGGGATCTCAAAGTATTTGGGTCCAGGAAGGTACAACGTCCTATGTCCTCATAATATATAAGTCACCGGCTCAGTGTGTCTGGGCTGTTACGTCTTCCACCACCAATACCCGCTCCCTCCCACAAGTCTTCTAGAATCTAGATGTTTGGGTTAGAGGTTTTTTTTTCCCCCACTGTGTCCCTTCCCTTATAAAAGCATAGTTTGGGGCTTGTTTTTTCCCCTTCCCCTTCTTTATGTTTCTTTGTCAAGCTTCCTGTTCTGTCTCCCTCTGTTGGACAAACGGGACACCGGCTGGCTGACTTTCACAGATTAATATTCATCGTTTGTTAATAGGGAAAAGAGCTGCGACTACTATTAAACTGAGAAAAAAAAACACCCCCCAAAGTTAGAAATTTGTCCCTCAAGTAAGTTATTGATCCACAAAACTGCTCCACAAAGAAAAAACGGAATAATGCAGCACAATTGATTATTTATATACGGCCAAACACTCTACTCACCTTTACCGTTTCTAAATCCAGCCCTCCCACTTGAACCTCCAGGCTAGCAACCGTAACTACCACAGGTCTTTTCCAAGCAGGGCCTTTGTTCACCAGCCGTCTGCCTAGCTTCACCTCCAGCATTGAGCCATTAGCTGGCACAGCGCCACACAGCCTCAGCAGGTAGTAGGAGCTGTCATCTGGGAACAGCAGGAAGGCGCCGTCAAAGGATGATGTCACAGCGTTCGGAGCGATTGAACACAGCCCCTCCCGGCGAGGGTAGCAACCCAGCGCGCCCACCTCCGCCGTGCACACCTCGCCCTCCTTGCAAGAATCGTTGACGCAAGAGATTTCGCCCGCGGCCGCGCAGGTGCAGCGGAGGCTACATTCGCCTTCTTTGCCGTCGGGGCCGGCCCAAAAAGTGTCATTGAGGGGATAATAGAGGCCATTGTGCTCACAGCCGCAGTCGTCACGCTGTACGCAATAGCTGCCGCTAAGGACGTAGTCTTGGTCACACTGGCAGCCCTCTGTGCAAGGGTGGGCACAGTACAAGGGAGCGGTGATATCCGAGCAGGAGGCTGGACAGGCGCTGGTGCACACTTGGTAGTGGCTGAACGGCGGACACGTCAGGGCTGAGATACAACAAGAGCGGAGAAACCGGGTCATTCTCATGGCACAGAAAGAAAAAAAATATGGTGGCTAGAGAATGGAATTTCTGTCAAAAGTGCATGTCAATGCTAGAGTTCACAATGAACTGAAATGGTCTGAATTTTTTAAAATGTGTTGGTTGGAATCGGTTGACAAATGTGGAAAGAAGTAAATGTAGAAAATATCTGCAACTCACCACAGAAAGTGCGAGTCCTCCAGGGACGGATGGTGACGCCCAGCGCCTGGCAGGCCAGAGCGTAGGCCTGGATGGCTTGGCACAGTGTGGTGATGTTGTCCTTGTTGCTACACATATCAAAGATGCAACTAAACACAAAAGCGGTAGGATCCACCACGGCTCTGCAGTCCCTGAATGGCCCGTCTGTTTTGTTTATGAGTCCGCAGTAGTCTGGACCGAAGAAGAATGCCTCCGTTAGCGCGTCACACACGCTGCAATTGTCCACACAACCGTCAGTGCAATGCCAGTCGGCGCCCTCCGCTCGCCAGCCGCCGCCAAGCTCGGCCACAGTTTCTGCAAGGGTGCCGTCAGGAAGGACGGGATCGTCGGAGGGGTCATCGTTGTAGTTCCCGCAGAGGCCGCACGTGTTGTTGAAGTAAGAGCTCGGCAGAGAGATGGAGGCGTAGTGCTGGCCGTCGTACGTCACCAGGAGTCCAAAGTCTGTTTCCAAAGCAACAGCCACTCCGGACTTGTAGACTCTGACAGCACCGAGCTCAAGCTGGACCGGTAAAGTCTTCACCAAGCCATCCACCTAGAGAGATCAGGACATAAGATTCTCAGTCACCCGGGGTATGTTCATCCTCAAATGGTGGACGACCCACATGATGTCTACTTTGCTTGTTGACTCTGGAAAGTCATATTTGATTCATTTGTGCAGAAAAATCCAATCAACAGATTCTAAGCCACCTATGTCTTGGTAATCCTCAAAGACTGGAAGGCAACTGGACTACTACGTACTTGGTTGTCGAGTTCGGATATAGTCTTTTGAGGAAGACTAGACGAATAGATTCTCAGTCATGCATTTCTTGGTCATCCTCAAAATTTCAAGGAGACTAACTGGACTTCTTCTTGGTTGTTGAACCCAAAAATAAGTCAAGTTACTTCGATTTACCTTTTGAGAAAGATCAGTAGTAGGCTCTCAGCCACCCATGTCGTGCTCTTCTTGGTTGTTGACCCCAAAACTAGAAATATGGTCACCTTCGAATTATCGTTTAAGTAAAATAAGATGATGAGATGGAAATGATAAAACAATTGTCTATCAAATTTGGGCCAGAGGTGAAGAACGCCCCAGACTGGTTGCCACCCAATTAACATCACGACAATTGAGAGTCTCTAGCTGACCAAATATTGGAACATGAGGAAACCAAGTTGCGATTTCAAGCCAGAACCTGAACTGAATGAGGAAATTGCAATCCACAAAACTAAAATCGATGTCTTAGATTAGATCAAATTAGGATTAGGACTCCATAGAGAATGGAATAGGACTATCGATTACTCACTTTAACAGTTCCCAAACTTCCTTTCTGCAACGTGACTCGGTGACTGTAGACCTCCACGGTTACGTCTCTCAACCAGGAGACTGCAGGCACGCCACGGTCCTCGTTTTTGGCTTCCACGCTGAAGAAGGGCAGCCCTGCCGCTTCCCAACATGGTCGAGCCAGAAGGTAGGTACAGGTTCCTTGAAAGTGGTAGAGCAGACCGTCGAAGGTGTGGTAGTGGGGGTCGCCGAACACCACGCAGGTGCTGGTGCGGGTGGGCTGGCAGTAGAAGGCCCCTTCCTGCTGCTCGCAGGTCTCCAGCTGGCCGCAGGGTGCATCTTGGCAGAGCACCTCGTTATCGACGTCGAGACAGCGGCATCGTTGCGAGCAGCGCTCCGACAACCAAAACACCTCTCCTCGTCTGTAAAAACGACCTAGAGAAGATGTAGAATAAAAACTTTTTTAAAGATTGTGAATAGAGATCAGTGTTTTGGCCAGCAGAGAAGATCCAACTTGCCGTTGTAGCTGCAGCCATTGGCGGGATCGATCAGCTCCGGGTCAACGCGGAACAACCAGCGTCCAGGAATGTTCACATTGGTAGTCTGTTCAATGTTGACCACATCATTGGACCGCGAACCCGGCAGATTCAAGAAGTGTCCAATTTCCCCGCCATTAAAACCTGACTGGAAAGGCGGGATGACTGTCAGGCGGACTTTGTCATCTGCTTGCATACACGGGATCCTCGGTTTATGACAGAGTTCCGTTCCTATCACAGTGCCGTAAACTGGATGTTGGGACTGTCAGAAACTGAGGAGCCTCTATATGGTGGCCAATCAAATCTTGTGTACCTGAGCTGTGGTGCCACCCAGTCCGGTTAGAGGATCTCCGCCACTGGCCGTGCCTGTGCTCCAATTTATTTCGGCGTAGTTGAACAAGGCGAAGGACACTGCACCATCTGAGATTAGCACAGTTTGGAATGTGTTCACCTTTTAATCAAACAAGAGGAGTGAAACAGTTTTACAAAAGAGAGAAACAGAACAAACACTATGCATCAACTAAAACAAACAAAATGGTATACGATTCATCCAGTTAACTTCCTGGACCTTTGAGTCTACACTTCAGTGAGGTCTGTTTTGATCTCGATAAATGAGCCCAGGTCAATATTTGGATATCAGTTTCTGCAGTCCTCTGAACGTTTCAAGTTCTAGAATAAAGCATTCCCACCCCTTTTAGGTGACGGGTAAACCCAAATGTACACCCCAGCACAAAGGTTTCTGGAACTTTTTGAAATTCCTGGATCTTTCAAGTGTATTACCCTTCCAATTGGGTCTTCACAGATAAATACTCTTCCCTTTTCTGGTAAACATGAAACCCAGAACCAAATGCAGACATTGGCCCCCACATCCTATGGTTATAAAGTTCCAAGAACTTCCACAACAATCAATTTCACAACGTCGGTTTTTGAACTTTACCGGGGTGGTCTGGCTCCCGCCGTAGAAGGTGACCTGGTGCCACGTGGCGACGAAGACCCAGCTGGCCGTGAAGTTGGGGATGTTCTTGAAATGCCTGCGCACGTCATGCGTCGCCCTGTCCAGTATCTGCGGCAGGGTGGTCTCCCTGTAGTAGATGTCGCCACGGATACCGTTGTGCACGTCGGCCCAGAGGGGGGCGATGAAGGACCGGCTGTCACTCAGGGGAAACGCTTCCGGCGTGAACTGGCTCACATGCTCGTTGAAGGATATCACGCCATTGTTGTTGACCTGAGAAGACGATTTGCGTGTGGGTACAACCAGTATTATGGAAAACGTTTGACATTAAGCATATTTGGAAAAATCGGTTTAAAAATTCAAACTAAACGGTTCGTGGTCACTTCTTACGTAGATGGTCCGGTAGGAGGTACTGAATAAAACAAAGGGCAAAAGCAGAGGAATCTCCGGCGAGCTCCCGTCATCCATCTTGGTCGTCTCCAGATCCATGTGGGCTGGTCCAAACGGATACAAGACATCCCGAGTACCAACTACAATGCAGGACAAAAATGAAAAGCGATGGATGCACCGCATTAGGTTTGCCCAAGGCTGTGTCGTGTGATCTCATACCTCTCGTGCGGGCGGATACGCTGATGATGAAGAGCAGAAGCACTGGAATGACTGGCCTCGTCATCCTAAAGAAAAAAGATTGATCAGATCAACATTGCATAGCAACCACATGCCAAGAGTCTACTGGAACTTAATCATCACACACCTCATCGTGGACTGTCCACATGTCACATTCTCCTTAATCCTAAATCAGGTTTTGGCCCTTTGAATTCTTGCTACGACTACTTTAAAGCACATGCAGGCTCCCAGGTTTCCCCGAGGAACACCTGAAAAGAAGCCATTATGCGTGCCAGGACAATGTGTCAGGATCACATTAGCCTTACGGTCCCATGTGAGGCGGCACCGGTGGATTACAGGCTTGTTCTCTACATCGCCGACTCGACTGCCACAAGGCTGCCTTACCATTGAGGAGGCTGGGGGTGGGGGAGGGGGGGCACTAATGGCTTGGAGGGATGTGTTTGGCTTGCCAAGGTCAAAGCAGGGTGGCAGCAGCTTGGCAAACTACACTTCGCATTGGCACTGACACAATGGACATTTTTCCACTACATTTTTCAATAATTCAAATGGAACTACAAAGTCCTTCTGCTCAAGCTAGCATGTGTCCAGGCCTCTCTGAAGCTAACTAATGACCATCTGGATGATCCAGAGGAGGTGTGGGAAAAGGCCCTGAGGTCAGATGTGACCAAAAAAAACATTTGTATCAACTCCTCCCGGTGTTTAAAAGACAAAGTTGGAAGAGTGCAATTCCAAAAATGCCATCATGCCATCCCAACTTTGAAGAATGTTGATGTAAACAACATGCTTTAGGCGTTCTAAGATTGAAGATGAGTTGCGTCTGGGCATTCCCGCAAGACAATGACCAGAATCAGACAACCTGTACAATCTCAAGGATCTCCAAAGGATCAGGAGTAGCCTTGCCAGTCTCTAAACCTGAACCGAATTTAAAGTGTTTGGAAGGGAGAGTTCAGGGGGTGGAATTCTGGATAAGATCTGGATTCTATCTGTAACGGGGAGTGGGGCAAAAATCACGGTTGCAGTGTGTGCAGACCTGGTCAAGAACAAGAAAGGTTTCATTTCTGTCATTGCTGGTCTATTTTCACCTTGTATTAAATTCTTATTTCATGCAATAAAATGTCATTTTTTATTTTTAAATGTGCAGCGATCTTTTTGCATTTTTCCATACTGTATTTATATATATATATATAATTTATTTATTTATTATGTGTGTGGATATTTCACATTTTATGCACAATTGGTGATCAAGCAAGATGTCTTAATTTGCCCGATCGATCAATTATGTAATGCATCGGCTCTGTAAACTAAGACATTATATGTTGTACTCAATGTTTGTCAGTTTCATTTTGAAGAATTGTTTAGGTAAAACATTTCTTCCCAACGCATTTCAATTGGCATTAATTATACGAGACTTTTTTGCTATTGCTGGGCTGGGCTGGGCTGGGCTGGGCTGGGCTGGGCTGGTCCCAATCCACCGCAAATGCCGGTGGTCAACTCTAGATGAAATATAAAAACTTAAATATATGGCCATATTTATATATTTATTTAGTTCACATTTCTCAAATGTTTTTTTCTATAATGATTAAAGCATTATACTGCTTGCTACCATTAAGACACACTGAGCGCTCTCTCCCAAAAAAAAACAAAAAAAAACGACACACTGATGCGCTCTCAGCTGAGCTGGTCTTGACGGTCATTTGCAAATATGACACTACAACTGAAAGCATTCCAGATTTTGAAGTTGTTCAGGGTGATGTAATAAAAGCCTATTTTTGGGGGGCGTAAAGAAAACAATGCACTGACCTGCTTTTATGAGATGACCATGAAGCGCCTCTCCAATCCAACTTGGCAACCTCCACGCAGCGCAGACCCATCCAGCAGACGAGCATCCACGGCTCAAACAGGGCGACCGGGTCCGATTTCCTACTTAAAATCAAGCACAGTCCATGCGAATCCTTGGAATGAGGTCGGCCGTGTGTGCGCGCGTGCATGAGGCAACTTTTGCAGAATTGACTTCAATTTAACAGGAGATGAGAGTTTGTGCAAGAGGGGAGGAGATTGGGGAGGGGGGGGGGGGTTTGACAGGGGAGGGGCGGAGTAGGAATGTAAGGAAGTAAGGGAGTGGAGGGAGGTTGGAGATGTGGAAGAATGATGGAGAGAAGTCAAGTTAGGATAAATTGGGAAAAAAAAACTTTACAGAAAACCATTGCTGCAATTACGATCAACTTGGCCTGATTGGAGAAACGATCTTGAGATAGAGAAAACAATTTACTCCAAATATTTTGTTGTTGTTTTAATCTGGAAAACACACACACAATTGGCCTTGTTTGTTTTCAATTTGAAAAGACAAAACAATTCAGAAATAAATGTTTGAGGAAAACTATTTGTTTTTGTGCCGAAAAAAAGAAGAAAAAACAAGCTTGTTTTTGTTTTCCTGTAAAAAGATCTCATTTCTGAGATGCGTTTGAAAATCAGGTATCTCCAAATTTTGCTACAGTATTTTTTGTCTGTTAAAAAAAAATAAGAAGAAGGTATCTCCAACATGTCATTTCATTCATTTTGAGACATTTATTATACAGATACCGCCAAATGTTGCAGGTTTTTTGTTTATTTTGTGCCTGAGAAAAAAGCAAAAACATTACATGGAAATTATGTACCTCCAGATGTTAAATTTTTGGGCTTGAAAATACCCTTACGAAAATGTGGAACTTGTACTGTATATTAAGTGTTTGATAAGCCATTAGAATACAAAGTGTCTTTGTGAGATAAGCAAATTTTTGGGAGAAAAATGCTTTCTTTTCACGGCTAAAATCAAGGACAAGATGTTGGTTTTCATTAGTTGATTTGGATGTCTTTGAAACAGTAGCAGCTCACGAAGGGAATCGGCGGTCTTTACATCATGTACATTACATGACTTTTCAAGCTGTGTGGAAGGTAAAGTCCCGAAATGAACCCGAGTCACTTTGGGTACTGGCTGGTTTGCCAGGATATGCAAGACACGTTGCTTGCGGAGATGTTTGCCCGATAGCGAGTGGGTGAAATCTCAGGTGGATGGATGTGTGCTGCTGGGGTCTGGGAAAGGAGTTTGGAGGGCGCTGAGTCGGGGCTTTGTTGCGGGAGGACAGTGGGGAGTAACTGGAGAGGTGAGCGAGGGGGAAGCAAGACATGTGAAAGGCTTCCAAGAGCGAGGCCAGGACCCTTGCTACCATTAAGATGCGCTCTCAGCTGAGGTTTCTTTTAGGAAGCCCCTCAAGACAAGAGCAGAAATGGACGCATACTGATCAGTGAAAGGCGGAATCGCACAAAGGCTGAGGATATCAAGAGTTAGCGGCGAGCGGGTGGCGGAGGAGGGGCGGGCCTTGACTTGGGAAACGCGGAGTATGAATACGCTGGAAAAGATTGCGGTGTCCTGATAGGACCTCGCAGTGAAGTTGCTGTTCATTGGTGCAACAATGGGCTTCAAAACATTGCAATGCAATTGGGAAAGTTGCCTTGGCTACTTTCTGTATTTGGCAGTTTGTATCAGAACCAGGTCGTCAAGGCAGTTTTCCATCTTTGACGGCAGCGTCAGAATCTATAAAAGATTCTCATTGGAGGAATGTTCCAAACTAGAATGATTGATTTCGCAACCATCTAACAGACTAACTTAAGGCAAATGGTTAGATCCCTCCAGGAGTCCAGCTGGATTGGAAACAAACTTTCTATATATCGGCGATAGGTCTCTCTTTCACCTTCGTTACCTGATGCAGATCCGGTCAAGGTCTATGCATCATCACGTCTTCTGAAGAACCCATCAAGCCTGACCTTCACAAAAGCAGCTTCCACGACCGGATACCCCGATGGAGTCACAAAATACACAAGAGTGGGGGAGCGGGCCACCCCTGATCCTGGCAGTTACCCCTGCCCTTGCCTCTTAGTGCTCCCATTCAAGACAAACTGAACCTTCTTCCAGAAACCCAAACCTTCTCGGAGTCCTTTGAAGAGCACAATAAACTTAAATCCCTCCTCACACCAACGCGCTTCATAATACAGGACGGATCAGAGTAGCAACTGCACCTGCTTGGATTTTTTATGAAGGTATCCGAGCCTAAACATTGGAATCGTGTCACTTAAAGATATTAACAAGCTTTCTCCGACAACAACAAAAAAACTTTCAAAAATATATAAGTTACTTTCATATACTGATAAAATGTCTTTACCCATCTCGAAATGGGAGACAGACTTGTCTATAGCACCGGAACCTGACTTTTGGATTCAAGTTTGTGAAAACGCATTTAAAATGACAAAACACACAAATTTACAACTTATCCAATATAAAATTATTCACAGAACATACATGACTCAATATATGATGAAGAAAATGGGACTCTCAGACTCCGACATTTGTCTCCAATGCTTACAAAACACTACAGACACTTATGTTCATGCTTTATGGTTATGTACTCCGGTTATGTATTTCTGGACTAAAGTCTTAGAAAAACTTTCCGCTATTTTGGACTGTAGGATACCTTTATCTCCAAACTTGTGTTTGCTAGGTGACCTAACAACAACAACTGACTTACCACATAAACAATTTCAATCTACACTTGTAGCCCTTACTATCGCTAAAAAAAACAATTCTTGTTAACTGGAAAAATAAACAAACTCTGAATATCGACCAATGGTCTAACCTCCTCATAAATCACATTTTAATGGAAAAAATATCGGCCTCAAATAAAAACCAAATATCAAAATTTATAGAAACATGGTCTACGTATATAGAATTTTTTAACCTAATTCCGGTTACTTAATTCTGTCTGTTAGCGAGAGCCACTACATCGTGATAACTTACATTGATGTCTCTGCATTTGGCAATTTATCCATCCATCCATCCATTTTCTTGGCCGCTTTTCCTCACAAGGGTCGCGGGGGTGCTGGAGCCTATTCCAGCTGGCTTCGGGCAGTAGGCGGGGTACACCCTGAACTGGTTGCCAGCCAATCGCAGGGCACACAAAGACGAACAACCACACTCACATTCACACCTAGGGACAATTTGGAGTGTTCAATTAACCTGCCATGCATGTTTTTGGAATGTGGGAGGAAACCGGAGTACCCGGTGAAAACCCACGCAAGCACGGGGAGAACATGCAAACTCCACCCAGGAAGGCCGAAGCCCGGACTCGATCTCACGTCCTCTACACTGGGAGGCGGACGTGCTAACCAGTCAGCCACCGTGCTGCCCCTGGCAATTTATTATTATATTATTAGTATGGGATTTTTTTTAATGGGATTTAGGTGAACTGATGAATACACACACGCTCGCACGCACACACACGCACATACACATACTCACCCACATACAAAAAAAAAATGGGTATATGTATATATATATGTATATATATTTAAATTAAAAAACAAAAAAACAAAAAACAAAACAGGAATCGTGTCACTTGAACAAAGTCTTGTGACGCTCCATTACAGACATCCTGCAACTCTTTATGAGGAACCCTGACTTGGAAGTCCAACTTACTTTTGAACTTCTCAAAAGAAGATCCGTTCATAATGCCGAGGAACGACAACGGTTTGAAATTAGAAGAAAACTGGCGGAGTAGGAGGTCATTCTTTCATCTTCAAACCAGATACAGGAAGGAAATATCCATTGACTTAAATCAATTAATATCCATTGTTGTCCTTTTCTGGAGTCTGTGGGGGGAAAGCAAAACAAATCTAAAATCAAAAACCACAATGGAAACTATTATTTGGGTGAACTTTTATAGAGAATGGCGGATGACTGATCTATTGAAAGGTGGTCGGTGGTTGTGGCACCGACATCTCAAACAGGGCGAAAGGCCCTGCAGTTAGAAGAGAATGGTGAAAAGGGGCGAGGGGGATTACCCGGAAAGGACTATCCCAGAAACGTGAGCCAATATGACATGCGTGGAATCGGCCACATCGATGCTTTGCCAAAAAGTCTTCATAGACCAGACAGAAATGTCCAGAATCCTGTCAAATCTGAGCGACTTCTTCTTGGTACCAAAAGATGACACCCCCCCCCCCCCCCCCAAAAAAAAAAACACAATTCAAGGATAGGATCATAATTTATTTCTTCAAGAGAAGCCAAAGCAAAAATGTTCGCAAAAGTACAGCTGTGAAAATCATATTGAGAAATTAAACACAAAACAAAAGTCACCTCTGACACCCATCCAAAAGTTATAAATTAATACACTGTGACAGCACAAGGCAAAACATTCGACATTGGCGCCTTACGATATTTGAAATTTTCTTCAAACTTTTTCTTGTGAAAATGGAGTCGGATTTTGTAATAAAAAGGGAAGCAAAGTGACATTTTGCTCACAATCCACAGCAGTTTAGGCTTTTTATCATTGAAAACCCTCAAAATACTACAAATATCTGTCAAGTATATATATATATATTTCAAGCACATGTATTGAGATTTATACAAAATTGTACTCATATTGTTGAGAGTGACACATTTTATACACGATTAAAAGCAAATCTCAGAATATTACACCACATAACAATTCACGTTAAATCCCATGATAGTGTTCACCAAATATCAGACAAAAATGTCCACCAAAACCTCACCCAAAATTTTCAGTTTCTTGACATTTCAGGATGTCTTCAAACTCAAAAGTAAACTTGCGAGGTGAGTCACTTTTCTGCACAAATACACCAAAACGCCAAATTTAAATATGCGGCAAGTTTCCCAGAAAGGTCCTGGTCTTTAGTCCAGAAAGCGCAAGCATTTGTTCTGTGTGGGCTTTCCCGGGTTCTCGCTGGGTTTGTGTAAACTTGGCATTTCAAAAAGGACACTGTTTCAGATTTTGCAATTTCACGATGATATGTGATCATTTAAACTAACATGTACAAACCTTTTCTCAGCTCGGACTCAACCTCTCTGGGTGGCCTTCTGTTTTTTTTTTCCACTTTAAAACTCCAAAAACCAAGCTAACGACCATTTTCCAGACTATATGCTGTTACTTTTTCCACCTGGATTGAAGCATAGGCATGTCGAGCCTATTTTTTTTTTTTTTTTTTTGGTGTGCTGTTATCTCTGAAGAGAATCCAAGCACCCCCAAATTTTGCGAGGTTCAAGTAAGAGTGTTTGAAACTTCCCAGGTTCGTTTACCTGCCAATTGAGTAGTAGATGCACCTGTGGAAAGATTTTTACTTCCTGGGCCCAGATTTGCCACCACTGTCCGTTTCTCCTGAGCTGCGGCCCATCATTTAAATAATTTTGATCAGCAATAGTGAGACCAGTAGATACCGTGCCGTGGAAAACAAAACATCTCCCGAGGTTCGGAAGAATCCACCCTCCCTCGTGCCGGTGGGAATTCATTTTCTCAATCAACGCCAACGTGAGCTAGTGGGAGAGGTCATGACCCCCACGTCCTGTGAAAGAGCGGACACTGGAGGTGTCAGGTTTGTGAGGGCGATGTAAGAAGGGTGGCATTCAGGCGGAGGGGGTGAAAGGGGAGGGGGGATTGGTCGCCATCCCTCTCGCCACCCTATCGGTGGAGCCGGCCCAGTAGATACAGAGGAAGTGACTTGACACCACATCAGGTGTTTGGTTACCATCTAGTCTGGGTCACGCAAATTTTGGATTGAGGAGGGGGGGGGGGGGTGATGGCTGCGATCACTTAAGCATACGAGAGGTCGAGTGTTTTGCAATCAGTAACTTTTTACGGATGACACATGTCAAATTGTACGCATCCAAGCAAAAACAATTTGCGGTAAACAAGTTGAAAAGCCATCTGAGCCAAAACTCCAAACAAGCCTCCGGTAGTCATCCATCCGTCTTCGATCCACACATCCTCCATCATGGTTGGACTTGATGAGCCAAAACTTTTTCAGACTCTGCAGTTATTGGTTAATTCTGTGAGAAACAGGACATATGTCCTGAGATAAGGCTGCCTGTTAACCCAAGATGTTGGGGTTAATGAACCACTGACCCTTGAACTAGCGCCAACATTTTGTTGCAAAATACGACAAATTCAAGAAAAAAACAAATCCAGCGAGTCCTGTGAGTGTCTCCCAAAAAACAAAACAAAAAGACAAGAGAGTCCTACCTCAAAGATGTGAGGAGCTACAGCGGCTTTTCACCTTGGGCACTACGAGGATCTCGTCTCCATCTCGAATGCTGTACGAGTGAAGGGCCCGGAAGCCGCACTTCAGCTCCTCCGGTCCCAAAACCGAAGACATTTCCCGGTCGATGTAGAAGAGCCGGGTCCCGTTGCTGGGCAGCTGCAGAAGCGCCCTCAGCTGCTTCCTCAGGTCGCTTACCGTCTGCTCCAGGCGGAGGCTGACCGCCTCCACCCTGTCGCCCCAGCGGACGTCCACCGTCGTGCAACGGGGGCTCAGGTCCACGTCGGCTAGCGGGGCCAGCTGACCGTACTTGGATACCAGCTCGTTGTATCTGTAGGATAAACCGCTGGAGTAAGATCACTGAAGCTCTAAATTGTTTCAAACTGAGAGCTACTTCTTGGATAAAGATTAGTGCGAAGGGTTGCCAACCAGCTTTCTAAATTATTTAGATTCATTTATGCGGTTCTTAACTTGGGTTTGATTGAACCGTACATCCTGTGAATATGTGTTCACATGTATAACGGAACGTATGGTGTTCCACAGGGGACAATTCTAGGGCATCTGCTGTTTTCATTGGATTCCATCTGAAGAAAACAAGCGCTGGTTGTTTAAAATGAGACTCAGCGTCCTAACTGCATGATTTGCTAGGCTAAGTTGAGCAATTCTAGTCCAGCACGGCTAGCTAGCTAGAAAAACTAAAGGAATGCGTCTTTCCTGCATGGAGACGACATAGGATGGCTTTGAAATTGTGAAAAGTGCCTATGTTGACTGGTTTGCACTATATTAGCGTCAAAGGTTAAAAATGTCGAACTTGCCGCCTCATCTTATCTGAGTGCAACACTCAATATTCCCTCTCTGCCACGAGGTCCCGTCTCCTTTCAATCCCCTTTCAGTCCCTCTGCTTACTTGAGTGCAGACTCGCATTTCATTTTCAGTCTGGTCACTCCTCTTGCAACTAATCCTTCCTGTCCAGCTCGCTGGGCTCTTTTCATGCTACGCCTGTTTCTCAATGACTTGCAATGTCACACAAGACATTTAAGCAGCGCCAAACCCCTGATGGACAGATAAACTCAAATTCTATGACCCCCCCCCCCCCCCCCACCACCACCACCAAACTCCGAACTCAGTGTTGGTAATCCACCAGATGGTGCTGTTTGTATTTATTTCTCATGTGTATTTTATATTTAACACAGAGCAGGGATGTTGAGATGTTCATCATTCTCTACTTTTGTATTTAAGCAATGACTGGCATATGCCAATTTTTCTTATATCTTTGATGGGGCGGTTCTGATTGATCCCCATCTAATCTGCCTAGCAACAGACACAAACTTAGATTTGAAATTTGACAGTGACTTGAAAATGCAGGGGCAAATTTCGTAAAAAGGGGAGCACATAAGCCCAATTCTGGTCTCTCTCTACTGACTGCCTTTTTAGAATTTGTTTTAAGATTTTTTTCATTTATCTTCCAATCTTTAATTGGTCTTGCCCCACCTTACCTCTCTGATCTCCTCCACCCTTACGCACCGACCCGGTGCCGCAGGTCAGCGGAGCAGACATGACCGGAGGTGCAAAGGACGAAGCGGAGGCTTGGAGGGGACCGAGCCTTTAAACTTGCCGGTCACTCCCTTTGAAACCACATTCCATTAAATATTAAGCAATCCCCATCGCTATCCACTTTTCAAACTCGTCTTAAAATACATTTTTATTCTTCGCGCTTTTGGCTCAAGTGCTTGAGAAATAAAATTGAGTTGAGTTGAAAACATTTTCTGTCAATCAAAGGCTTGCCATTCAAACTATCAGGGTATGACTGACATATTGCCATTTTTTCCCCTATTCGCTGACAGGGCAGTTAGGTCTCTTTAAAAATCTGCCGAGCAACAATTGGACAGGAAAAAAAAAAAATTCTGAGCAATTCTGTTGGTGGTGGTTGTGATGACACATTAAAAGCAGGTAGTTTGGAGCTTTTGTTTTTAGCAAAAGCACAATGATGAATACTTTTGGGTTATTTTGGAGATGTTTGATTTTCATTGGCCAGCATGCCAGTTACATTTTGGTTCAGTGTTATGATACATCATAAATAATTTCATATTTAATAGTCGTTCAATTGGACAATTAATCCACTAGATCATCATCCGCCAAATGCCTCCTTTTTTTCTTCTTCTTTTTTTAAGACCAGCGTCATCAAAAATCAGTCGCCTCACTTTAGGTTTTAAGCAAACAAAGCCGATGCATGCTCTTAAAATATAGATTTTGAAATCTTGCTGGTACCTTGTGTATCCGTTTTTCCCAATCAGAGAATTCCCAGCACAAAGAAGTCATTGAGCAGGGAGAGAGTGGTGCCATTGTCCCCTCACCAAAGGTTACTTCGCCCCCCCAACCAGTTACAAACTACACGTTCTCTCACTGAGTTACATGGAATGTCTGCAATAAAGTGCATGGGTGATCATGTGATCAATAGTCAAAATAACAACTGGGCAAAAGTAATGTAGATAAGACACTGGACCGTTCCACCAACAGCAAGTGAGAATATGGAGTCGTCACTGGTTGTACCCGTTGAAAGCCAAGAGAGCTCATTCTCGTCCCTGCAAAGGTCAGCTTCTGCTGAATTGTGTCACATTATACTCGGCTGTTCATTCTTCAGTCATCAGCCGTGGCAAAGCTCAGCTCTTCATTTAGGTCTTTTGTCGCACGTGCTAAGCTAGCATTAGCATCTTACGGCACAATAGAGCCACTCTGAACAGCAAAGTATGCAACAGGTGTACCACGGAAATGTGAAATTAAATAATAATGCTAATTCTTTTGGATGAGAATATTTCAGTTTGGTTTTACGTGTTTTTTTTTTTCCATTTATGTTTAATTGTGCGTAGAGTAGTTGGCCATTATGTCAACTTTCCGAGGTTGTCACGATGCCTTTTCTCAAACTACTGTGATTTAAGATTTCATTTTCACACCTGTATGGGCGTTCCTGCTCCGGACAGTCCTGGTAGTAGCGGATGAAGAACCTCTCGGCAGCTTCCCTGTCGTTGTCGGACACCGCGCCTCCGTTCAGCACCGAGACGTTTGGCAACCTGTGGAGCGGAGGCAGTAACTTTGCCACTTGGGATTATGAACGATGCAGCATCTTAAAACAGTCAATGTGAAGGCACGATACTTTTTATCCTTTGAGGTATTTGGACTCACACATGCAACATGAATGTTATTAGGATTAGGTTATTAGGAAAGAGTTCCCAGGGTGCACGGCGTGTGATCGGCCTTACTGTGCTAAAAGGAGGCTGCGGCGCTCTTGTGTGCTGTACGGTTGCAAGAGCGGAATCCCCATCACTTTCAGTTCTTGCAGCTTGGGGAAGAAATTCAGCCTCTCGATGTCCTCCCACTTACTCAGCGCTGTTTGATAAAAAACGTGATTTAGAGAGATTTGCTTGCATTATTGTTGGAATCTCAATTATGATTTACTCAATTAGGTTTACGTTTCGAGAACATCACAACAGCACACAATCACATCCCTCCTGACCCGAGTTGTTGAGGCTGATGCAGCGCAAGTTGGGGAAGAGTCGCTGCAGCGTTTGGTGGCTGTCGGCCACGCTCTCCACGCTGTTGTTGGCCAGCACCAGCTCGCTGAGGCTGGGGTACATCAGTCCGAACTTGCGCACCTCCGCCCAGTCGCGCAGGTGGTTGTCGGTGATCTGCAGCAGGCGCAGGGACGGGCAGGACGTGCGGGACTGGGACACGTGCTGATAGTCGTTCAGGCACAGGAAGAGCTCCGTCAGCCTGAGGGTAAACCAGAAGCACAAATATTGATTGATTGATTGAGGCGAACCTACGATATGGTAAACGGTCGGAGGACATACTCAGGCGTGTTTTGCGTGAGCGTGTGCACGGTGTCCCAGCTGACGTGCGTGTTGATGAGGACGAGCCGGCGGACCCGGGCGAAGACTTCGGCCATGCACGGCTCCAGCGTGGCGCCGCTCAGCGGGTTCATGCTCAGGTTGAGGAAGTCCAGACGAGGGACGTTGGAAACAATGGCGCTGATCTGGCGGGGAAAAAAAATCACATTCAGGTTTTGTCTGTTTTTTTTCCCCCTTCTTCTAGGCAGTCATGAAGCAGCCAAATATGTAAACCGCTGTTGAATAAAAACTAATAAATATGTTGAGAGAAGACGGTAGCTAGGACAGTGATTCGTGACGTGTAACATTTGTAGTACGCAAACTCCCTCTAGTGGTATGTGAAATAATCACTTACAGATTACAATTGTTAAATAATGTTCTGTTTAACTTTTAAGTACAATACCTCTGAATTTAATCCATATATATAAATAACTGCTTTTTCAAATATTTATTTCGGTACACTTTTTATATGCAAAACATTTTAATTGAATCATTATTTATGTAGGGAAGAGTTTTTAATTTTTCTAAGCAAGCACTGTGTTTTTACGTTGGCTTTCAATAACACACACTAATATTTTTAGGAATAGATTATTTACAATGCTGTTGTGTTTGTTTCTTAACTCTGACTGCCAGACGTTTTCAGAAAAGGGATGCCGTGGGTGCCAGCCGATTTAAGCATTTTTGACTGATCTTTCAAGGTCCACAGAAAATTATGTGTTTGGACTATGGAAACACACATACTACCAAATGAAAGATTGGACTCTTATCTTTCATCAGAAAAAAAAAGTTTGTTTCTACCTTATTCCGTTTTTCAGTAATCAACAATAGAAAATGGTTAGTTTCACCTCTGTTTTGAAAAAAAAAACGTCTTTTAACGTCTTTGGCACTCCTCCATAGGATTTTACTAAACGTTATATAACGTTTTTGGCAGTCAAAGAGTTAATTAAAGGTAAGTGCATTGTGCCGTTTAAAAAGGTAATATTAAAGTTTTTTCTACATCATGCATGCGGCCACCAATGCCCAGATGAGTACGAAGAGTCCTGACTGTTTTAATCACCTATCAGCTTTTATCTTCCCTTTTATATAGTGCGGACACTGCACACTCCAGTTTCCTTAGGGAAGGGAGGGGCGGAATTTTTCTTACCTTATTTGAAGTCATGTCTCCGTTTTTCGCTTTAAGATCGTGCACATACTCGCGCACCATGAATGAGCCTGACACAGATGCTGCGGTTACGCTTTGGGCCACAGGTGGCAGTCACGAGTAAAAAAAAAAAAAAGTGACAAACTGCTCAAAGATCCTTTAACAAAAATGTTCATAGGGTGACCCGCTGTAATGCCTAATCATAAAAATAAAAAAATGTCAATTTGACCCGCAACATGACGCGAGGGTGTGTAAAAAGGTCAAGAACCACTACTCTAGGACATTAAAATATTCAGTGCTTTAGTTTTATATATTTTTTTAAATAAGAGGTTGGCTGGGAGTTTTAATTTTAGATTTTTAAAAAAAAAAATAGATGCATATTAAAAAGGCATTTTAAATTAGGCTGAATTGAGGCGATGAAACACATAAATGCGATTATTTTTGAATTCATGTTCTCGCATGCCATAGGTTGCCATTTTAAACCAGGCCAAGTTTAAATATGCGCATTTGTGAAGGATGTTCAGTTTATCAAGCAAGTGTCACTCAATGAACTTATTACTCATGGCTGATGTAAGAACAGCAGCAGTTCGGCTCACCTCTGCCCATTCGTGGATCTCATTGTAGGACAGGTCCAGCTCCACTACGTGGGCACAGAAAGCGGCGATGTCGGACCTGTCGCCCGCCTTTTTAATGCCGCAGTCGTTCAGAACCAGCACGCTGGGCAAGAAAAGGCGACCTGTCGACAGGGAACGTCGGCATTAGGATAAAAAGTGCCACAGAATCGCACCGGCGACCGCCGATAACCTTTGACTGGCGAGCCAGGAGGCGTAGGCAGCACCACGACGCTCACGCCTTGGCCGTACGGGAAGTTCTCCGTGTTGTACTTGTCGCTGATGACCTGCACGAAGGTGCGAGCCTCCTCTTCGTCGTAAGACTGATCCATTGTCTCAGCCCTAAAAAGATGGTGACTCTTTTTTATTATGTGATTCATGGTTTGCGCTTCTTTATTTAAACTTGTATGACAGTAATGAAAACCATAGATTTCCTATTGGAAAACTTTTATGTGAACTTTCACTACGTCAGTTATATAGCTCATATTGCTAAAAAAAGGGTGGGGGTTTGCGAGGGGCACCTTGAGCACGCAAACCGAGCTCACGTCGGCGTCAACGGCGGCCGGGAGAAGAGGTCTAAAAATAGCCCGTCAGCGCGATCAGATCAGTGACAAGAAAGCCAACACGTGAGGCGACACGAGCGGGCCGCGCTGACGTCGCCGGATGACCCTCCACCAGCCACCTGCCCACTCACCGAAGCCCTCTGTGCCCTTTCCCAAATCAGCAAAGACATTTTTCAAACCATGACTCTTGAATGATAACAATTCCACAATAACAATTCCACAATCGTTCTTTGGGATCTTGTCTAAATTTTGGAAGTAATCAACAGGAACATCACACATTGTGTATTTAACCAAACAACATCATTTAGACATGTCCACTAGCATAATGCTAACACGCAATGAAAAATGTCATTGCGTGGCTAACAAAGTTAACATTGACAGGCAAAAACATTAACGCATGCGTCACCAAAAATATTTAACAAGTTGCTGCCAAATAAAAAAACTTTTCACATTTATAGTGGGGCTTTTTGTGATTTTGTTAGTTTTTTTTACTATTAACTCATTCACTCCCAGCCATTTTCACTGAAGCAACCCCCTTCACTCCCGGCTGTTTTACTGGATTTTGACTGATTTTGCAAGGCCCACAAAATATTGTGTTCTATTGCTATAAAAACACGGAACCTACCAAAAGAAAGATAAAAGTCTCTTCTTTCATCAGGAAGAAAAAGTATATTTGCACCCGTTTCCGTTTTGCAGCAATTAGCATTAGAATATAGCTAAGGAAAGAGCTTTTTGCAAATGGCCCTGGTTGATCTCTTATACTCTGCTGCCACCTGCTGGCCATTTTTGTAATAACTACCATTGCTTCAAGTGTTCTCTTTAGTTCAGAGGCTGCATCAAACAAAGCCTTCTGGATGCGCTAACATAAATAAAAAAAAAAACATTAAAAAAGTACATACGTTTTTGGTGCCATGGTCATATTAAAATTGAACGTATTTTATACGTTTTTGGGAGCAAATGAGTTAAACACGTTATTCAAGTCTAAATGCATGATGAAGATAATTCTAAATGCATGAAGATAATTGTTTCCATGATTGACATATTATCAATATAGTTGTTAATAATATGCTAATCATTCACCATTTTTTTTTTTTTTACTTACAAACTCTGGAGTATATGCTTTACGTGACTACTAACAGACACAACAGCATTTTTTTTTTAAAAAAAAAAACATATTTTCCAAGTGACTTTTGGAAACCAACACCAGCGGATAACTGGTGAGCAAACCAATTTTAAAACTTGCCACTGACCTGCAATAAAAATAGGCGGTGAAGACAGCAAAAATAAACTGCCTGTCAGTCAGCGTTCATTTGTGCTATTCGCTCACTGTGTGAACATTAATATCCTTTTGGCACTGTGATGACATCACTCAAAGTAGACCTTATCCCTGTGTCTGTCCCGGTGAGGACAGTCCCTCTCGCTTATCCATCCTGATCAGGACTATCGCTTTCAGACAAATCATCTCGCAACGGCCCAACAGCTCCAGTTTGATGTTCCTGTCGTAAGAGTTTCTCACAGATCCGCCAAATCTTACCTTTGATGTGGGCCGAGCAAAGCAAAGCCGCTTTTCAGCAGCGCGTCCGATCACATTCCCCTGCTGAGAAAAGACATGCGAAAATGAAGAGAAACGTCTGAGACCAGGGAATGGGAAAATATGTACAATAGATGGCATGCTTCTGCAAATTTTGTGAACATATTGATAAGATGGCGGCATTACACACCAACGCCATGCATCCTAACATGTCATGAACCAATGTTACACTAAGAACTGTATTCAGTTAGGTTAATTAAATAGCCATGCCTGGCCACTCTTTGCTTAAATATACTTAACAGACGAATGGTACAATCTGCAGTTGAGTAAACAAAGTAAAAGGAAGACAGAAACACACGCGGAGGAAAACATCCTTTCTTCCTCACGGGCGGTTATTATGGTAACAGCATGTATTATGTTGCAGACAATAGAGCAAGGAAGGAAGATCCTTTATGCCCGGTGAACATATGTCACAGTCTTGTGAAGACACAGACATCCACCATGCACTTTGTCAAATAGCATACTAAGCAATTACTTATTTTCAGGAATAGACCACGGGTACTTATGAACTGCACAGGCGTCAGAACACGTGGTTACACAGTACAAGAGAATGTTACGGTTTATCATTAGATTTTTTTTTATGACAATTCAGTGTATGTTAAACCGTACATTATCATGGCTTACTACTAAATTAGCATATGTTAAACTTAGCGAGGCTACAGTGTGTCATAAGAATATATAATCGCATGGAACAAGAAGGCAAAAAATATATAGAATTGGATTGCTGTATGGCCTTGAAGTGTTTGTCATTACTGGGCTTAACATAGGTTAGGGATGGACAACCTAAGAATTGTCCCAAGGCACACTCAGCTACTGCCATACTGTTTTCAAATTTTTATGGCTTGGAAGTGTTTTTCCACACTAATATTTACCAAAATAATGACATTTCGGGTAAAAATAAATAAATAAAATGAATGCACACCAGTTTGCGCAGAATATGTAGTCCAAGAAAAGTCATGTTCAGTTATCGCTGTTAATGTTTTTCATTTATAATTAATATGGCCGAGAGGTATTTTTCAAACAGATAATGAATGGTAGTCATGAGTTTAATTTTATGGTCTAGAAAGGTTTTTCATAGAAAACATTAATTTAAATGATGACTTATTAACAGAGTTTTTTTTTTTTTTTTTTTAACTTTCTAGACCTGGAGTTGATACCTCTGCTTAGATTCTAAGCCACCTACAACGACGGCATCTACGTACACACTCGGGTAACGTCATCGATGTCGTAAATCGAGGACTGCCTGATTTTTTTTTAAGAACAAAGACTCAAGGGAAAAAAATAATTAAACGGGTTTTCAAAATCGCTGTTTATGCCGAATTGAAACACGAGCCATGGCGATTGAGAAAAAAGCCAAAATTGTTGCTTCAGTCATCGAATACTCTCGAAAAACATCAAGGTCGCGATAAAAATACAAAAATTTGAACGGGTTTCGGCAGAAGTCCAATTGAAAGGGCGATAACCCAACAACGAGGTCTGTACGGCGTTGATAAATATGGCCAAGAGATAAGACAGTTTATCAGTGTTTAATGTAGCTGCTTTGCCAGTCAAGACAAGGACGTAAAGGAAATGTGTACAGCTGTGTTACAAATGTAGCGCTTAAACTAACTTGTCCCGTCGTGACATGTACTGCAATAACTTCATCCTCGGCGTCTGCTGTTGAGTCAACGATGTCAACTTATTAGCTTCGTCCTTTAAAAGCGACATGGTTATTTTTGTGGACATTATTGACTGCACTCACCGTGTACCACCCGGAAGCCACTCGCTGTTATGTTTATGTTTTTCTTTTCGCTGGTGGGCTGTCAGTGGATGCCGGAAGTGACGTTGTTTAAATGGCTTTAAACTTGAACGGGGCTACTCCTTGCGCATCTTTGAAACAAAACATAAAAAAAGATTATCACACTGAACGTCAAGCTAAATAGATAAAATGAAAAAAATATATATATATCGAAAAACTAAATGTGTTTTTCTTTTCACTGGCAGCGTGCCGAGAAGCGTGTCAGCGTTAAGCCACGCCCACTGAAATATCGAAGTTTGATTGGCTTCAAACTTCGCGTAGTTTAAAAACAAAAAAAAGGTAGGATTTGTACAACTGAAAAAAAAGTTGAATAAAAAAATATTTCGAAAAATCCGAGACGGTGGTTTATTTTCGCTGGCGAAGTGTCAGTGTAAACCACGCCTACTATTTCGGAAATGACGAATTTTAAACAGATTTAAATTTGGTCGCACTCGTCATTGCGCAACTTCAAAACATAAGAAGTGGTTCTTGCGCAAGATACAATAATATACATTAAAGTTAAAGTCAGTAAAATTAATATTATTTATGATATATTTGATAAATTGGTGTAGTTTGTATTGTCGTTGCTTATCTCTGAGTGTGTCAATCACAACTGAGCATTTTGACTTTTCTTTTTTTTTTTTGACCTAATGTTATGGCCAAGAATGCCTTGTGTTACAAGGAAGCCTTGCGTTCATACAGTACTTGGAAGTTGGAAGACTCATGTAACTAACCTGCACAGGGACAGTTAGAAATGGGCTAATCCGTATGTGGTTATGTCACAGTTCATTGACTGTATTTTATTTTTTTTAAATACACAATAAAACATAAGAAATAGCATGACCACTTGTCTAACATTTCATCCAAGTTTATGTGTGGGTCCAGAGAAAAAAATTGTCCAGATGAAATCGGAAGAAAAGGTGTGGGGGGTGGGGGTGTCCGAGCAAGCGCTCGCCTAATCCAGAATTATCCTGTGACTCAGACGTGACAGGAGAAAGAATAATCTGTCAGACGCAAAATAAACAAGCACAGGAACACAGTCTGTTGTATTCTCGGTGACCAAGAAGAAACATATTGTTCCTATTCCTTTACCTGTATTTGGACCACAGGTGACAAACATGGCACTCATGAGGTCAGGGTGGCTTTGGAGACAGAGTGAGTACATTTGAGTGTTGATGATAACACACCAAGTGTTACTTATTATTGGAATGATCGACCGTGTTTCCCACCCGGTAGCGTCTGTGCTAAAGCGCTGGAAGTTCAACTGGTGTGACCTCTGGGTGGACGGCACCCTTTGCTTCTACAAGAGTGACAGCCGGCGAGAGCTGGAGCACCGCGTCAACCTCAAACTCACGTGCATAGACGTGCGCTGCGGCCTAGAATGTCGAGGTACGGCATTGTTGTCGTTTAGCCGTCCTTAATAGCAGCATGCGTGGCGGTAAAAATGTTTCTGCGGGGTTTGCTCGCAGGGGTGACGCCTCCCGAGACTAACCCCCAGCCGAATGTCATCGTCGTGCAGTTCAAGGACAGCTCAACGATGAACCTGTGCGCCAACAGTGAGGACGAGTCCATGTAGGTGTTGTCGAGTTAACCGCATTTGACCTCTGTTGCTACCCAAAACAGCAGCGTCTATGGAAAAAATAAAGTCTTTTAGATAGAGGGGGGGAAAAACAAGCAATAATTGTAATTCTGTGCAAACACAGACACAAAAGACTTAATTGCTAATTTGAAACCTGTTGTTAACCAAAACAGCAGTACCTATACAAAAAAAAAAACCTTTTAGAGCAGATGGTAAATGACTTCCTGAGTAGTATTAAAGATAATATTAGTTAGCATAGCTGTAGACTCACTGATGTGGTTGCTCCCCGAAAAGAAAACACCGATTCGCGCTACAATTAGGGGTGGCTCCACAATGTTAGATCAAGAAAATTGTAGTCGAACAGAACAGCAAGCAGCTCATTATGAATTCTTGTCCCTTTGTTTCAGTGCGTGGAAATTAACCATGCTGGAGATCAGGAGGAACCCGGTAAGATCCACATTGCAAGGTTCTTTTGTTTCTGGGGCGCATAAAAAGTCCAATATAAGACTGCGTTTTTTTGTTTTTTCATCCGCAGGTTTTCACGTACGATCCCTACGATGACACCTATCAGGCCATCCCCCTCAACCACTATCACACCATCTACGTGACGCCTGGAGCAGGACCAGGTACAGTCGGCTCTCTTGCAATATTTGAGAGTCAGAACTGGTAAATTGAGAGTTTTTGTTGATGGATCCAAACAATTTGTGATTTGGAATGTCAAGTAAGCGCGTATTTGGCAATGCGTCGGTCAAGGACGTATGTTGAACTGCGACAAGCTTCTCAACGCTCAACAAGGTCTGCACTGCATTAACGTGATTATCATCGCCATCCGTTTCCTCCTCAGGCAGCCACCAGGTGATTGTTCAGAGGGACCCGTTTGACGGGGTGTTTGACCACCTCGCCATGGGATTACTGGCAGGCATGGCGGCAGGAGCGGCCATGAGGTCTTTCCTCTGGGCGCCCGTGTTCTTCTGCTGAGGCCACGCGCCCTGAGCCTAACATATGAGATAAGACGCTTATTTTGTCAAGTCAATTTGCACCTTCAGCTGCTCTTTTGTTATTCTTTATCACAAATAGCAGCTGTTTTTTTTGCTGGCTTGTGTTTAAAGTACAAAACATGAACCACATGGACTAAAGTAATTGTTTGATTTATTAGTAATGATGTCAAAAACATCTTTGATACAAGGCTGTTGAGCAGTCACCCTTCAAAAGTCTTAAAACCACCGTTAGAGTTGTTTTGGCAGTGCTATAAAACTCGGAAGGCCACAAACCTCCGCCAAGGCTGAAGTTTTTTTTTTTTTTAACAGATTCCATTCACTTAGTGGCATCATCTGGAAAATTTCCTCAAATGACCTAAAATTGGATAAAAATAATAGGATACACAAAGTGTTATGAAATGTGTGCTTTTGGTGTAATCCCGGCATAACGGTCCTACGAAAAGGTCATTTGAATAGCAAAGCTTGTGGTGGACTAACTTTTCCACAGTACATCTTCAAAACCTAGAATGAGGATTAAAGTTGAAGTCTGCTCAATTGTGTGCCCTACACGAGCCTTTTCAAACCCTGAAAGCCAGAGAAGGCCTTCAACAAGCCAAAATCCACTTCAAGGTGGCAACAATTGGTGCTCGGCAACTCCTTATTTAGCAAGTACAAGAAGCTGAATCATTGTATGGATTCCAGATTACGGATTGTCTTTAGTGATTGTGATGAGAAAAAGCAATTGTCACTCCTCTTTGCACATGACGACACTCTGTCCATTCGCTTTGCCGCCATCCAACTTGCCCTCCGCCCGAAGCCTGCGGATCTGGTCTCGTGGACCCTTCCCCATCAGGGCTGACGGGTGTCGGTAAGAGCCCCCCAGACGGTCCCACAGCGTGAAGTACTGGCCGTAGTTGTAGTCGAAGAACAGGTGGTGGTCGGTGTGATGCGCCGAGCCGTTGATGACGCCCGTCATGGCGCTGGGAACGCGGTAGTCGCCGTCGTGGATGGAGATGGTCCAGATGTTGACAAAGACGTACAGCGCCAAGTAGAGCACCTTGTGGAGCGGGAAGAAGAACGGGTAGATGTGGTACGGGAGCCCCTGCATGAAGCCGTCAACCGGGTGGAAGGCGTGGCTGGCGAACGGCGTCGGGATCTTCCACACGTGATGCGGCTTGTGGAAGAGCTGTGGGTCAACACAGCACATTGGCTTTCGGAAGTTCTATGCAACGTGAATGGTTCGAACCAAAGTTCTTTGACCAGCTTACAAATTTAAACTAGGCCTGGTTTAAAACACACACAACTCACATGGTGGATAAATGATTCATACGTCATTACAAATATTAGAATTATCTCCTCAATTTAGTTGAATACTTAATTGGGTCAACTTTTGATTATAGCAGCCTGTCTAAAGGCAGTCTCAAGCAAAGTTCATTGCGCCCCCAGCTGGTGAGATACATACATTACGCTTCCTTTATTTCAGAATGGAGCAAATCCAGAATGACATCATTCGCCAAATTGTCATGCCAATCCCTTTGCCTTGGAACATTTCCCACCATTGTTAATAATAATAATAATAACAACAATAACAATAATAATAACAATAAAAATAACATTAACAAATCTGTACAGTAGGAATGGCTGGGATTGCACTCACCTTATAAATAAGCTTATGATGTAGGAAGCGATGAATCCAATAGATGCACATGTCGGTGAAAAGCAGGAACGAGATCATACTCAGGAAGAGCCCAGTCCAGCCTGCAAGCGCACAAGATCCGTCAACGCCGATGAACGTTCAAGAGATTTAAGCCAGGAACAACATGAGCGTACCCAACGGAGAGTCGTGGACATTGTCGTACACTTTGCTGTATCCTCGAACTTCGGCGAAGAACAAGGCGACGGTGGGGATGCTGATCCACGGCAGAGAGGTCAGTGCGTATTTGATCTCCCTGCGCACCTGATTCTGGGGGAGGAAATTGTTTTGTTTGTTTTAAGACCAATGTGAAATGTCCATGGAGTGAACGGGTCAGAAATGGAGGTCCTTAATTCTGTCAATAAAAGTCTATCAGTTGACACTAGCAACTATGAAGGGTAGAAAAGGTGAACCTTATGCTTTCACCCCAGTAACGAACTTGTCTACAACGTCAAAAAGACTAGTTATTGGATTCCAAGGTTTGTACCTCTTTGAGAGTACAGTAAAGGTTTGGGTATGTCCTCAAGCTGTAAAGGTCAAACATCAAGCGTATCTCCCAGTGACAGACCATTTTACTACGAAAGGTACAGTCTAGTATTACCTCAGGCTAATATTTTACTCTAAAAAAGTCAAAAGTATAAAAACAGGACTCCAAGGTAACTGTCTGTACAATCCCGTAGTCCAAATAAGTACAGGTTTCTTCCCAAGCGTTAAAAATCCAGTGTCAATGGCACAAAAACAGAATCTTTTACGCGATACACACCCTTAAGTAATTCACATTATATCCTTTAAGGTACTAAGCTACAAAATCTTGGGCAATATTGTACCTTGTCCAGGTCCCAAATGCTATAAATTTAGCCTTTACTTTTGAGGTTACGATTCCAGTTCCAAGCCAGGAACAACTGTTTGACCTTGTCCTAGTCCAACAAGATAAGAGATTTTGAATTGTTTTCAAGTATCAGTGGTAGAATTAGCGAACATTTGAGGTTACTACTCTAGTCACAAGGATTACATCCCTAAAGGCACAATTTTATGGACTTAAGGGTAACGTTGGACCCGCGTCCAAAAGTACAGCTCCGTGTATCAATGGTACAAACGGGTCAAAGTAAACAAGCACCCGCAGGAAAGGATCATGGAAGTACCTCTAAGAAGTGTGGATGTTTCATGAGGTCATGGTCAAAGATGAAGTAGTAGCTGAGGGCCCCGAGGCCCAGGTAGAGGACCGCTGCCCCGAGGTTGGTTACCACCAGCAGACTTAAGATCTGCCGCAGGGCGCCGTCCTCTGCCCACGACGCCGGGTACACGTACGGCGTGAAGACGTGGTAGTCGGCCACGTTCAGCACGAGATCCATGGCTGAACCTGTGTATATGAATATGTTTGTGAACAGCATGGTGAGTGCAGTATCTGTACTTTATTATTTATTTCTCTGATGACTTATTAGTTTTACATCACACATTTGAAAACAGGCCTCTACTCCATACTTTCTAAAAAAAAAAAAATGGGCTTGCTACTTTTTTCAACCAGCGCAGATGACGACATGACCTGAAAAACTTAGCGACAAAAAGAAAGGGAGAAACAGGGACAACAGCGAAATAGACAAAGGCAAACTAGAGAGCATTAATAACTAGAAAATTTCCCGCGGAAATTTTGAATGGGACTGCTGACTCTTGCAAGGTGGAAAGACGCATGTATGTAGTACCTTTAGCAATAGTAGTAGTACTTGTAAAAAACAGTATTTAAATAGCATTCCATTCCATTTAATAAAAAAAATTAAAAAAAATAATAATAATGTGTTTTTTTTTGAAAATGTATTTTAAAAAAATGTAAATGAGCTGAACAGTTTAATATTCAAACGACTGGAATCGGTCAAGAAATGTGGAAGTTAACCATAATCAACATAAACTAAAAGTATCTTACTGTCCCTTTAAGAAACATGCACATTCACGCACACACATTGGAACTTTAACATACTGACGTCACGCACACACATTCAACTGGAATGAATGACAGACGCACACCTCGAACAAAAGCCTCTCACGACTTAACGGTTCAAGATGCAGATTCCAAATGGCTCATTTTTTTAATCGGATGAAAAATGACCAAATGAGAGCAGGTTGAAAACTTAATGATTTATCAGAAATGAAAAGAGAAAGACGCCTGAAATTAACATGGAAAAGATAGCCGGGAAAGTCCGACTTCCCCTCGCTTAAAGTGAAAAGAGAGATACTAAATTACACCTTAGCCAAATAAAAGTTAGTTTGTCTGAAAGAAGAGACTTGTCACTACAAAATGTGAGAATTTGATGTCTAGTGAGCAAAGATTGTGGCCATGGTGACGAGTTGAAGTGAAACTTTTGACTTTTGGAAATTGATTTTGTGGTTCCCGCCACTCAAAGCCTAATTGCTCCACTGAGGGTGTTAGAAGGCTATTTAACTTACTGTCTTTGAACCTGCACAGGGGGGAGAGCTTTCATTCCTTAAAAGAAACTGAGCTAAAGATGGGAAAAATTGCTACAAAATGAGCTAAAATTCATATCGGTCGGTTAACGTATGCGCGCGCAGCGTGTCTTGGAAAAAGGTGCTTGATGTGTGATTTTGTCTTTCCTTTTCCCATTCATTCCTATGGGACTTTTTGGGGGACTTTTTTGGGAATTGCGTCGCCATGGTAAGTCGGAATTCCTAGAAAAGTAATGCCGCACCGAGTCAGATCGAGCCGCATCGATTGATACCTCATTTGTCCCGGTGCGATCTACGGTACTCATTCTTGCGGAAAAATCTGTGGAAGATTAAAAAAAATAATAATAATAATAAACCCATTTTCTAGGATGGATACTAATATGTGCCTGCTTGCTCCGCTCAGCAGTCCCATAATGAGTAAAAACATACAGGTAAGATGTATTTTTTTCCACTCATTGTTCTCCTTACAGCACGAGCGTAATGCAAGTTAATAAAAGAGGGAAACTAGTTTATGTGCAGGTTTTTTTTCCTACTCTGCCAAATTATCAAAAAACGTTATTTTATATAATTGACAGAAAATAACCAAACTTGTACCTAGGGCACATTTCAGGGTCTGTAACTTTTACTTAAGAACAGGAATTGAATAATATTTTCTAATTTGACGTTTCTTTTTTCTTCTCTTTTCTTACACAAGTACAGTATTTACATATATTTTATAACTTTGATCCGCCTTATTTACAACTGAGAAAAAAAGAGCAATAACTTACTATTTTTATTTTTCAAAGGAAATGGCAGGCATGTTCTATTATTACGTTATCAAACCCAGCTTATTTATCTCATGTACTGAACATGAGACAAAATAACACTCATAATTATTTATATATTTAGAGTATTCGTCATGACCCACTTCTTGAGAAAACAACAAAGCTCTCCTACTCGGTCCACAGACTCCACACACACAAGCCCAAATACGATAAAAGCTTGAATTATAATAATTTAGTAACATAAAAAAATACTGTAGCCTACCTGGTGTTACTCGACTCGGGACAGGATCAACATTGAAAGGTACAAGCGGCGTGCTATAGCCAAACAGTAACCAATCAGTGAGGAGTACTTGGTGACGTCACCATCAGGTTGTCCAATGAACACGCGGATATTGGTCACATCACATCTGTTGCCTTTCGTCATTGGCCAATTGGACGATCTGCTCATGGCACAAGACTTCCGCTTGTCAGAATCAGCTCAAACACCCCACAAAATGTTTCCAAAAAATCCCCTTAAACGCTCCGCTTGGACAATACAGGTACAAGATCTCGGTGTTATTTTTTTAACCCGTCAAAGGAGCGGTAAAAACGGGACATCGTGACATCGTCCACAAAGCTCTTAAAAACAAAACAAAAATTGAGCATCGTGCACTAACAAAGCAATTTAAACGTGACTTCGTTTAAAATCCAAACATATCACACGGTGGAATATAAACTCATAAATGGCTGCAAGGGTTTACGTCTTCCACTAAATTCGGCGTCATTTAACGTCTCATTCCTTGTGTGTATATTAATAGCATTTGCTCAAGAACTTTCAATGACTTAAAAAAGAATTCATAAATGTAAAAAAACATCCACCAGATGGCGCCATTGCTCCAGGCAGACTCATTTTACTCTCGAAATGCCAGAACAAATGCAGTACAGTACAAGCGGCCAGGAGGTCAAGCCATTAACCTGAATGTCATCACGCTGACGTCATCACAAAGCTTATTAGCCATATGACTGTGATGTAGAGCAATATCCCTTTTTCTGGGTGTCATCATGGCCAAATATGACTGTGGGCTAGAGTCATTTTGCTCTGCCGATATCATATTGTAGTCATACGACTACGTAAGAGAAGCACAACTGCCAGGATCTTAACCAGTGCTTGAATTAAGTGGAAACTATAAGCTTGTCAGCGCCAATGTGGCACTGAACCAAGCAAATGGAGAAGAAAATGGATTCCATGGACAATTACTCCCTCAAGCAAAATGTGCAACTCCTACAGTATCAGACAGAGAAGTTTAGACAGCTGTGGACTAAGGGGAGTGAGTGTTTCGAAGAGCTCAAGCATTACTACAACCAGCTCAATGAAGAGTGGCAAACCCAGTGGGTGAATAGGGAGGAAAACATAGCATCCTACCTGAGGCACCTGGAGTTGGACTACATCAAATTGCTAGAGGAATATGCCAAACTGTACAACGAGCGGGAGGCCAAGGAGAGGATTTTACTCAAAACCAATGCCGACTTACACAAGTTTAATTTAGAGCTTAAGCAATACTACGTGCAACTCAACGATGTGTGGCAAACCCGCTGGCTTAAACGGGAGAAAAGCATAGCCTCCCAAGTCAGATATCTGGAGGCGGACTACAGAATACTGGCCATGGAGAAAGCTGAGCTGTCTCACCGGATGAAGGCCAACGAAAAGATGTTCTTGAAAACTAAGGCCGAACTGTACAAAACCAGCTTAGAGCTGGAGAAATTAAGAGCTTCCAAAGACTCTCTCTCATTGGAAATGACTGAAAAGGAGGTGAGCTGGAAACGAGAGAAACATAAACTGCTCAAGGAACGACAAGAGTTTCTTGACCACGTCAAGCAGTTTGAGCACTTGATCCTGCGTGTGGTAGGTATACGTTCCATTTTTATTGAATGTACTCAACAGTACAGGATATTAAAGGTCCCATGCCCATCAACATCTTCTGCCATCCTGAGAAGAGTAAAAGAATAAACAGCTTCCATCTAACTTTGAAATTGCTAAGCATTTCAGAATCAGAATTTTGCCACATTTCAGGGAGGATGGCTTCGTAAATGTGCAGGTTACGTACTTCTCATGAGTACTTGTAAAAGTCCGATTTAACAACATCACATCAGCACTCTAGCAACACTAGCATGAACAGTCACCGTGGCAATTGCAGCTACAAGTAGCTATCGTTATCCGGTCAAATTTAGGGTGTACGTCGGCCACTTTCGTGATGAATTTTGTGACAACACATCAAGACTAACCCTGCCTTCGCGTGCTATGGGAAAGATGGACCTTACCACTTAATTAACCTCCTAATTACTACTGAGTTATGTTCATGTGCTTTTGTCGTTGTAGCAAAAAATACACAGGGCGGCTGACGTCGTTCTTTGCTCTTAAAACCGAATAATTACGGCAAATAATGAGTTGTAAAGGACATTGAGTTGTGTACGCTACGTAATTGTGTACATTCTAAAACAACCCGCTAGCAGACGTCAACGCTCTTATAAGTGTAAATATTGCTTGCCATTCACGAATCCTGCGGCACTATCCGCCATGTTGAAACTTGAAAAGTTCTCTCAGCTCGGAAACTCGAGTATCAAAATAAGTTCCCAGTTGTCCAGTGGAAAAAACGACACGAGGGGGCGTTCACGTGCAATTTTCTACTCGACATGTGGTACATAATTTCGATACCACATGAAGGCAGCATAACCCTGTCTCAGGATGCTCTTTTTCACTATCTGTGGGTGAACAATCAAGTTTTTGGTGAATTCTGCTTAATAATGATAAGGCCGACATCACTACAAACCAGTAGTCCTTAACCTGGGTTAGATGGAACCCCAGGGGTTCGGCGGAGGTCAAGACACATGCCTGACTGAATGATTGCTGATGACACTCAGGGGAATAGTCATACACATTACCCCAGCTATTTTCTACTTACCTCTTCAAAAAATATATTTTTAAATTAAGTCCTACAGGTTATAGGCCAGAATAATAGTGAAAAAAGTTTTTAAATCACACATTTTTTTTATAATTGAAAAATCTGGTATTTAAGTAGGGGTGTGTAAACTTTTTATATCCACTTTATGTTTGAGATACTTTGTCAACTACAATAGGAAAGTGCCCGACTCTGTGCCGTCTCTTTTCAGGAAATTGCCGTCATAGCGATGGAGGAATGGACAAAGCTGAAACAGGGGGACAACAAAGCCAACAATGAGGACAAAGAGTGTATCAGGCAGCAGGAGGAAGATATAAAAGAAGAGAGCGACAACAGCAATTGCGAGGCCAGTTATGAAGAGGACAAGCACGAGGTAAATGAAGAGGAGCAAGGGATGAACGATGAAGGAGATGGGGAGGTAGCCATGTGCACAGAGAGAGTGGAAGAGAGTGGCGAGGAAGAAGAGAGTGGCGAGGAAGAAGAGAGTGGCGAGGAAGACGAGAGTGATGAAGATGAAGAGAGTTATGAAGAAGAGAGTGATTTGGAAGAAGAGAGTGATGAGGAAGAAGAGAGCGATGATGAGGCGGATACTGAGGGAGGGCAGGACTACGAAGCCGATGATGGAGAGTGGGAAGACTGCGACGATGACGAGGAGTGGGAAGAGTGCGGCGAGGAGGAGAGGGAGGATTACCAGGAGGAGGAGGAGCAAGAGGAGGAGGGAGAGGAAGGGCAAGACGGTGACCAGGAGGAAGGGGACGATGAAGGTGACCAGGAAGAAGAAGAAGATGATCAAGGAGAAGGGGAAGAGGATGATCAAGAGGACAGAGGAGAGGAAGGGGAAGATGGTGACCAGGAGGAAGGAGATGAGGGTGACCAAGATGAAAACGGGGCAGAGGAAGAGGATGGTTCAGAGGGTGAAGTGGAAAACGGTGACGCAGAGGAGAGGAAAGAAGAGGATCCAGACAATAATGACGACAAACCAGCTGAAGAGAAGGTGGAGGAAGAGGGTGCCATGGAGGAGGTGAAAGAAAATGAAAGCCAGGGTGACGAGGGCGAAGACAGTGCCAAAGTGGAAGATGGGAAAGAGGGTGACAAGACAGAGGGAGAGGAAAGTGTCGGTGAGGGGCGCGAGAGGGAAGAGGGTCCTAATGAAGACGGGGAAGCAAGTGCTACTAAGGAGGCGGGGGGTGAAGAGAGTGCTAAGGTGGAAGAGGGTGAGAAAGAGGAAGAAAACGCTAGTAACAGTGGGCAAGAGAGTGACACAAAGGAGGAGGGTAGCGAAAAGAGTGCCGAGGCCGAGGGCGGGAGTGCGGCAGAGGAGAAAGAGAGTGACACAAAGACAGAGGGTGAGGAAGACAGGAAAGAGAGTGAGGAGGGGGAGAAAGAGAGTGCAAAGGAAGAAGGGGGGAGTGTCTCAGAGGAAACGAGAGAGGGGGAGGAAGAGTCCGTCAAGGCAGACGAGGGGAGTGTCACAGAGAAGACAGAAGGGGAGGAAAGTGTCACTAGTGATGCCAAAGAGAGCGAAGCAGGTGAGGAAGAGAGTCTCAAGGTAGGTGAGGAGGATCGCACGGAGGGGGAAGAGAGCAAAGCGAAGGAGGGGGGTGAGGAAGAGAGTGTTTCCGGTGATGCTGAAGAGAGTGGGGAAGTTGCCAAGGAAGCGGAGGCAGGGAGCGTCGTAGGGGAGAGTGAAAAGGAGGTGGCGGAAGACGGAAGTTCCAAGGAGGAAGAGGGGAAGGAGAGTGCCGCCAAAGAGGAGGAGGGTCTTGTTGAGGGAGAAGAAAGTGTTAAGGTGGAAGAGAGTGACCAAAAGGAGGTGATAGAAGAGAGTGCCAAGGAGGATGGCGAGAGTGCTGTTGATGCCGTGAAAGAGGGGGGAGAGAGGGACCAAAAGGCGGCGGGGAAAGAAGACAGTGCCAAAGAGGATGGGGGGCAAGAGGCCAAGGAAGAAAGTGCCGAGACAGAAGCGGCTGCTGATGCTGAGGAGAAAGGAAGTGACATGAGGGAGGAAGGGGAGAAAGAGAGTGCCAAAGGAGTCGAGGAAGAAAGTGCGACCGAGCACTTAAGGAGTGATACGGTGGAGGAAGATAAGCAGGAGTCCGCCACGATGGAGGAGGCGAGAGGCAGCGTAAAGGAAGAGAGGAGTGAGCGCAGGGTGGCAGAGGACAGAAAGGAACAAGAGGGGCTCGCTAGCGACGAGACGGGGAAAGAGAGCGAGAGAAGAGAGAGCTACTTTGAAAGAATGATTAGCCGCCTCACCAAGAAAGACCGGGAAGAGAGGCGGGATCGGGTGAGGCGAGAGGTGGAGCGGATAGAGCAGGAAAAGAAGGAACGGGCAAGGAGGGAAGAGGAGAGGCGAGAGGAGAAGAGGAGGAGGAAAGAAAGGAAGGAAGAGGAGGCCAAAGAGAGGGAGGAGAGGAAATCAAGGGAGAGCCAAAAATAGGAGAGGAATGACAAGGAAAGGAGGTTGGGTAGCGCTAACTAGAAGAAAAGCAAGCGTGGCAAAGACGGGGCATCTTAGAGGACCATTGTACAATATGTCGTTTCTCTACTTCACACTCCTATGAGATAGACGTTGCTGTCCCACGCCCAGATTTGACAAAAGTTGGAGTCTTCCTTTAGTCATCTAAATCACTTTCCAATCCGCTCGGAGGAGGGAACAAAAAAAATGACAATGAGGTAATGAACTCGTGAAGCCATTACCTTATATAACCAATTTCAAAGACAGGTTGTACACTGATTGAAATTCTATGAAACATAGCTGGCTGATTTCTCTTTCTCCATTTGGTGCTGTGGCAGAAGGAACTCTTTCAACAATGGACCGTTTGCGTTCAACTCGCAGCATTGCCAGTGGTCATTATTCCAAGAAGCGCCAAACGTTTGAGACTTTCGGCTACCCAGATCCGCTAATACCCTCTGTGTCTGAGTCCAGTTACCTTGAATAAAACATTTGGATTTTGATTACCATGGCATCCATCAACGTGGATCTAGAGTTGACTGGACTTGGTCCTCAGGGTATTTGGTCCAAATCAGAAATTCACCAAACTCGCCGAGCCTCAAAACCAGATCTAGGTATCCTAATTGCCCTCAACCTCTCTCGTTTTCCATCCGATACCGCTCCTTCCTGCTGTCACTCGCACCTGCCCAACAGAGAACAGTTCATCATCACAGCTCCAATCAACCAAGGCACATCACCAGGCTCTGAACTTAGACCCCTCCCCTTCACAATCTATATGACACCGCTTCGCTAGACTATGCCAACATGGACGACTCTTCACTAATATGCCGAGTAGTACGTCACCACTTTGTCAAGCCTTTAAAACCCGAAAAACATTTCCAGACTTTGCCGCAGAGACACTGGAGAGGTTCAAGTATGTTCCAGACAAATCTTTACACCTTACATAACAAAACCTCCATTCCTACGCCGCTGTGATGATTCACATCACCCTCCCAACTTTGGAGCACCATCCTGAAATCAGCAATGCTTCTTCCCTCAACATAAAAAAAAAAAAGTTCTGTATTTTGTCATGGAAATCAGTGGATGCTACCTCGTTGCGCCCGTAACACTGACTGTTGTAGATATTTTTTTTAAATTGCTCAGACGAGTTGAAAACAAGCAAAAATACTCGGTAGATCATTGAGACATGCTTGACAACACATTGCGGTGAAATGGTGCGCCACCGCACCTTCATGGGCAGCGGAAGCTAGCAGTTAGCAGATGAGTCCAAAATTAGCCGAAAAGCTACTCGAGGCTAACCCCGATCGCCACTAGCCTTAATAGATTCCTATCAGCAGCGAGAAACGAGAGCAGTGGCACAAAATGAAGCTTCATCACCAGATTATTATGTCCAGTAATGCGTAGACAACAACTGTGTGCTAACGACAACTTTATTCACCATAGCGTAACCTACGCCGTTACTGTCATAATACTTGTTGAGATGCCAAATGGCCGCCGTGGCTTGTGGCTTGTTGAAGCATAGCTAGTGGTGAGTGATATTTTTACTAATTTTTATTTTATTTTTTTATTTCCGTCCTTGAAAAGATGTTTTACCATAAAAATGGCCAGCGGCACCAAAACGTTTGGGGGACTGCTGCCTTTATTTAAAAAAAGGAAAAAATATATATGTGTACGTGTGCAATGTGCGTTGTTGGAATGTCACTGCTAAGTAAATATTTTAATACAATTGATATTGATTTATTCTTTGAAGCTTTAAACGTCGTGCAATTTTAAAAGTACGGAAACATCTCAAATCTGAAGGACTGCGGCCCTCGAGGACCAGGATTGGGGAAGCCTGACCTAATCTCACAATGACCACAGCGATCTGTGCTTAATCCCCGTTCTCTACTCCCTCGTCACCAATGACATGCTTGGTCATCAAGTTTACAGATGACACGGCAATGCAGGTTTACCGACAAATAAGTTAAGAAATGCAACACCACTCAGTCCATTGGATTGTGAGTTTTGCAGTGAGGAAGACAACATTCAGTTTGGGTACGAGCACTGACAGACATACTCAGGGTTCGTGAATCCAGGTCCAGAAAGTCAAAAGCCTGGCTAAAGACAATCTGTGGCAGGGTTTTGACTTTTTGGACCAAGATTCCCCAACCATGCGACAGCAAAACCATGTTGTCTAAATATATAAATTCACAATTTATTCAACCCTCAATTTATTCATCCAACATTTGTATATTGTTGTATAAATGGACTCAATTCAAAGTCGTTTTACTTTTATGGAACTGAATAAAAATGTGAGCAAACGTGATTATCCAGAAAAAGGGAGAACACACGAGTAAATGTGATGTTTGCCAGAGAACCTCGGTTCTCATCATGTGGTCACTCGCGCTGTTTGAACCTGAAATTAACCATCATTGCCTGCGGCTCCGAACACATCAATCTTGAATTTGTCCAAATGTTCAAATCTGAAGCCTTGTGCGCTTCCATGTGATATTTATCAGCTTCCTGGATGCGTGCCTCGTTGTGTATTCATGACATGAATAATGCTGCGGATGCTAATCAGATGGCGGACCAAAGAGCGCTCCCAAAGCATCCCCCTGGAAAACCAATCATCCGCGTGGCCTTCTTAACAGCAACCAACCCCTCCCCTAGACAAGATTGCACTTGAGGAGAGCGCCCTCTTCATTTTGCATCGTGCCGGACTAACCACGGGCACTGATTAGAAGCGTCCACCCCGCTGATAGAGGCGTTGTGTCTTGATTTTAATGAACTGCTTCACATTAGCGAGGAACCTCTCTGAACCGTGTACACTTGCCTCTACTTGCCCTCTTGTCGGAGGGGGGGGGGGGGGGGATGCCAATGTTAGCAGAGCTTGCAACCCTGACACGAATGTCTACTGCTGTGCCGTCATCCTCCGCAGTAACTTCAGTGATAAAAAATGCCACAGTGTTAGCACGTTAACGTAAAAGTGGCCGTTCTTGCGTTCTTCTCAAGAGGCTCTGGTTTTCTTGTGGAGGTTTTACTGGCCCTAGTTTGAGGTCCATCTGTTGTGGTAAAGATGCAAAGCTTTTGGTGGTCTACGTTCCTACCCATACCTAAGATCACGAGCTGTGTGTCATGACCTAAAGGACACAATCCCGTATACAAGTGGCTGAAATGAGGGTGAGAAGCTCGGTTATCAAGCTGCTGCTACTGCTCCACGTTGAGAGGAGCCGGCTGAAGTGGCTCAGGTATCTGGTTTGGATGCCTCCTGGATATCTCCCTGATAGGGTGAGAAGCTTGGTCATCAAGCTGCTGCTACTGCTCCACGTCGAGAGGAGCCGGCTGAAGTGGCTTGGGCATCTGGTTTGGATGCCTTCTGGACACGCTGGAGAGACTGTCTCTTGCTGGCCTGAGAACGCCTTGGGAGGAGCCAGCTGAAGTGGCTCGGGCATCTGGTTTGGATGCCTCCTGGACACTTCCCTGGTGAGGCGCTTCGGGAAAAAGCCCCAAATGCAGGAGACCTAGGGGACGACCCAGGACACGCTGGAGAGACTGTGTCTTGCTGGCCTGAGAACGCCTGGGGAGGAGCCGGGTGAAGTGGCTCGGGCATCTGGTTTGAATGCCTCCTGGACACCTCCCTGGTGAGGTGCTTCGGGAAAGCCCCAACGGCAGGAGACCCAGGGGACGACCCAGGACACGCTGGACAGACTGTCTCTTGCTGGCCTGAGAACGCCTTGGGATCCCTTGGGAGGAGCCAGATGAAGTAGCTGGGAAGAGGGAAGTCTGGGCTTCCCTGCTAAAACTACTGCCCTCGTGACCCGACTCCGGATGCGCGGTAGAAAATGGATGGTAGTTTAAGGTTTTGCAACAACTGTGGACCTAACAATTTCTGGGTCCATCCCTGTTCCACTTCTGGAAAATTGTCTGGGACTCTTGGACTTGGATTCAGCAGCAACTCCAGAAAGTAGAACAGGTGTGAAGTGATTCACCGCTAAGTCACTGTGACAAGTGCCACACACCGGTTCCTCTGCCCCAAAACCAAATGTCATCTTTGCGTCCAACCCAGAATTAGAATTGATGCTGAGGATATCGCCGGCGCTTGCAAGGCGACGGATGTTGATGAATGCGAGCGTCAAAAATGTCACGCTGTGACTAAATACACGAGACGACAACTGCAGATAAGTCAGCCGCGTGAATGCCGCGAGGTCGATGGCATAAATCAAGCCACGTTAATGTGTAAGTGGCAGTCACATCACCCGACCTCCAGGTGGCAGACAGTAATATATTAATGCATAATCATGATACGCAACTCCAGAAAATACACGAATCAACTGTGCAGCTGTCATTTAGGCTGAAGAAATGAGACGTTTCTACACAATTCTGACACTAAAAGGTGCATCAGACCTTCTTTCTTATAATGTTTAATACGGAGCGTTGCATTCAAATGTACGGTGCAGCGTCTCATCACAAGAATTTAGAAGTTAAGATAGCAAATCTCAACGGGGGTTTCACATGGAGATGGACCAAAATAGTGTTTTCAGGGCCGACACCGATTATTAGTAGTCAAGGAGGCCGATAACTGATATTTGAAGCCGATATTCATTTTATGTAAAAAAAAAAAAAAAAGAAAGGGGGGGGAGGGGCGGTATATTGGCATAAAAAAAAAAAAAAAATTTTTTTTACTTCATTTTAAATTTCCCAAAAAAAGTAAGCTCCCAAGATTATCAGTACGTCTTGAAAAGTTCGATGAAAACCGGAAACACATTTCTTTGTTTTAGCTCATTCACTGCCATTGACGGCTATAGACGTAAAAAAATTCATTTGAACTATTTCTATTAGTTGAAATTTTTTTCTCCCATTTTTGTTAACAAGAGTATGAAAACCTAGAAAAAAAAATGTTTATTGTACATTTAGAACAGATATAAAATTTGTGATTAATTGCGAGTTAACTAGTGAAGTCATGCGATTAATTATGATAATTTTTTAATCTTTTCTTTTTTTAAAGAAAAGATTAGAACAAACAATGCTAGCAAGTGTGTTATGCTGCTGCATCTATCGTGAGGTTTCATGAAGAAACAAATATTTTTTTTTCAGTCTTAATCTAGCCATTGGAAGACTAACTGAAATTTAGCGATCAACAAGTGAGTCGTTCTCCTGTATGTTGCCTGCAAAAGCAGTTGTAGCGGTTGCATTTTTTTGCTCCTATAAATCCAGAAAGTAAAACTGGCGAAAGGTCAGCGGGCTAAAGAGTAGCATGATAAACGCTATATGGCTAACACAGCAGACAGGCCAAAGGGACCGACTCCGTTCTGAGCTGCTCTCTGCCTTATTGCACTTGATGTCTTTGAGCCGCTGCCTCCGACTGCTTGTTGCAGTCCCAGCGCTGCACCGCCGTTCTTATCACTGCGGCACAGTTGCTGCAGCTCGCTGTAAAAATAATAATGGGGAGGGAAAAAAAGAAGAAGCAGAAAATATATAAACAAAGCAGCCAGGCAAATAGAATTATTTATGTATTTTTAGTGAGGGAAGCCGTTTTTGTATAATACGCAACATGGGCAAAAGTATTGGGACACAGGGTCAGAGGAAGAACACTGGCAGCTAACGCAGCTTCCAGGATTCTTGGAATGCATTCCCAAAATGGAGTTATGTTGGCTTACCATCGTTTCATTTCTTGCTCATCCCAAAGGTGTCTGATGGGCTCGACTCGTCCAAGTGAGTCTTTGCGGACCTCGCTTTGTGCACTTAGAATAGAAGAGACCTCCCCCAAAAAATTGGAAGGACAGTAAGATGGAGGATTACAGGGTGATAAAACCCATCCAGTCTAGCTGTGCCCGAGCCCAGTCCTCGAAAGCCCTTCCCCAAGCCTGTTTCACATGTCTCCCTCCTCCAACACACCTGAATCAAATGATCAGCTCACCAGCAAGCTTTGCAGAAGCCTGATAATGATTCTGAGGCAGAGGTGGCAAATCCAGGTCCGGAAAGTAAAAACCCGGCCACAGTTTTAGCCCAAGGTGCTAGCTAGCTAGCTCGCTAGCTAGCTCCCTAGCTACCTTCTCGGGTGCTAGCTCCCTAGCAGGTAAAGAAGCACCCGAGAAGGTAGCTAGGGAGCTAGCTAGGGAGCTAGCACGAGGGGCTAAAGTCAAACGGTGGCAGGGTTTTGAACTTTCTGGACCTGGATTTGCCATTTCTGGTTGGAGGAGAGAAACGTCGAAAACAGGCTGATAGGGGCTCTCGAGGAGTGAACTTGGGTACGGCTGGTCGATTTTCGACGCGTTCTTTCTAGGTTGCGGGTTACAATTTGCTTAAGCAAATCTGTTCAGAAAATAAATTTCAAGGAAGCATGAAATGATGCAGAATTAGGGAGACGTGTCGTAATTCAGGCTCTGTACGTTTTGTTTGGATTTCAAACCGAGTAAAGTTGAAAGTAGTTTTGTTTTGTTATCAAGGATATTGAGTTTTGCTTGAATGTTCAGGGACCGACTATTTAAGAATCCACATATTTCTGTGATAACCTTGAAGCCAAAACATCAGATAATGCAACCAAACTGATGTTTTTGAAAAAAAGAAAAAAAAAAGAAAGCCCTCTCAGAAGAACCTCCATTTTTTTCCCAAAGCATAAATACCCTCATGGGCAAAAGGTGAGAGGCCAGCCTTTATCTGAAGCTGTTGGAATATTTTTTCCTCCTTGGCATCGCACACATTTCATTCACCGCATTGAAATTGGAGGCATCGACGTGGCAATAATGCAAGCGTGAGGTGCTCAAGAGGTCTCGCATGCAGGATGAGAAAAACACTGGCGTGATCCAAAGGTGGATCTCATTCAGCAGTGACCAGGGACACTTTGCTTACAAACAAGCTATCTGAAGCACTTTAAAAAAAAAAAAAGGTCGAAGAGCGGTTCAAGGGCTGTTTATCCATCTGTGGCATCAAAAACAAGACTGAAATTCAAATCAAAGTTTGGCGAGATGACCTGGAGACAGCCGTCCATAAAATGTCCTCTGATGCCAGTCCTCCATTACTCTTCACCTTGTTTTCTTTCCGAGATTTGACTTGCACTTTAAAGCAAAACCTTCCTTTCCGCATCAGCGCACCCGTCAGTCTCCATCTTCCAAATTCGCAACGTCTGGCCATGCGCGCCTCAATAAAGGACGCAAACGTTCCAGGTTGTTTTGCTTGCGGAAAATCTCCTTCCAGGAGCTGAAAATCTGCTCATTTATTAAAAGGTTTGGATTTCAATTGACTTTTTTAATTGCGTGTACAGTACAGTTGAACCCTCTTCCTATTTGCGGTTAGCTATTCACCATCTGTGGCATTTTGGGGGGGAAAAAACCCGACAAATGTAAATCATGCACTGCAGACATAATCATAAAAGTTATAATTTTACATTTTTATAATATGGGCTGAATGCTATTTTTATTTGCTCTTAGTCAATACACTGTGGCATTATGGGAAAATATGCTATGTTTGTAGCATTTATTCAAACGTGCTCGTCAGTCAGAAATGTTTACTCACAGAGCAATGATGATGTCAAATCGAATGAACAATACTGAGCTCTCCTGAAAAAAAAAAATAAATAAAAAAATAAAATAAAAAAATGTTTACTCCGCATTGGCAGTTTCACGTTTCCGTGAATTTTAATGCCAGACGATGCCGCTAAAGCCCTGGCTAATAGTAATTGCCGTTAAACTGAAACTTTTTATTTTATTTTTTTTTTTTAAAGAATTGTTCACTATCCGCCAAAGTGCATCTTAACTCATCAATTCATTTGACCATTTAACATTTTTTTCCACTTTTGTTAACAAGAGTATGAAAACCTAGATTTTTTTTTTTTTTTTAGAAATACAGATATAAAATATGTGATTAATCGTGAGTTAACTCTTTGACTGCCAAAAACGTTAAATAACGTTTAGTAAAATCTTATGGAGGAGTGCCAAAGACGTTAAAAGACGTTTGTTTCAAAACAGAGGTGAAACTAACCATTTTCTATTGGGGATTACTGAAAAACGGAATAAGGTAGAAACAAACTTTTTTTTTCTGATGAAAGATGAGAGTCCAATCTTTTTTTGGTAGTATGTGTGTTTCCATAGTCCAAACACATAATTTTCTATGGACCTTGAAAGATCAGTCAAAATGCTTAAAATCGGCTGGCACCCACGGCATCCCTTTTCTGAAAACGTCTGGCAGTCAAAGAGTTAAGTAGGTGTGGTACCTCATACCTCAGGGCACCAAGGGTAGCAGATTCCTTTCCCATTTTGTTCCTCGACCCCTTTTTTTTAATATACTGGATATAAAAGGTAGTACGGAATGGAATTCCACCACTTTTTTTTATTTGTATTTTTTATTAAATAGTTGCCAGGGGTCTTCAGAACATTTTGTCCTATCTCCTGATAACCCAGCCACCCATCCGACCACCCCTCAATCAATGTCAAGTATGGCTTTTGTTACCATGGCAACCAATGACGGAGGTAGTGGCGACTACTTGTTGAGAAGAAGAAGAAAAAAAAAAGAGCAAACCTCAAAGACTATAATGCAAATAAAGTGTTGGATGAATCGGACACGGCGCGGAATGCGATGGGGATGAATGGACCTGGATGTTCTTTCTCTGTCCCCAATCGCTTTTCATTTACCGGCGGCGGTTGGAGGATATGCTGCTCATCATTAATCAGCAAGACAAATGAATTCCCAGCAGTGTGAGAGGCGAAGAGGAAGCCGGAGTGGAGGGAAGAAAGGGAAGGGGGCGGGGCCTATAAATCAAGTGCGCTTTGATGAATTCACCTTGCTATACAGAGGACGTGGCAAATAGGATCAATCAGCTGGAGATTCGGGATTCTCACTGCGTCGGCACCCAGCTGCCAATAGCGTGGCTTCTTCGGCCCCAAAATGCTAATACAAGGCCAGTCAAATTCTATCCCACAATAACAGGCAGCATATTTAATGTGACGCTCCATGAGAGGGAAAACTATGAATAATGGATTAAGAATATGATTTCAAAAAATGGCTTAATTATTAAACAATACAGAATAACCCTCACTTAAAATGCCACGAGCTGCTCGAAATGATTCTTGTAGTACACTTTCCTTGCCATAAGAGGGCACTCTACTTCGCAGGCAACCAGTTTTCTCAATTTCTCAACAATTACGTTTTTTTTTTTTGTGTTCCTCCAAAAGAAAGCTCAAGAGGCTTTAGAGGACACATTGTGTATGCATATTAATAAGATGAACGGCATCGCGCTACATACCAATAAGGACTTAGGAGTAGGCGTACTGTACAGTATGTACGCCAACAATCACAGTGGAGTGCATCATTTACATTTCCTCTGGAAAATAACAACTATTGAATAAAAGATATGAAGATATATACGTATACTGTTCACGACCTATAGCTGCCTAAACATTCATGTATTTGAATCGGGATTCCAAAATGAAATGTAAATTGCATGCCATGCTCGTTTTATTATAACGCTAACCCCCCAACGAACCATAATCCTCGAACCCCAAATCCTAAATCAACCCCCTCGCCCTTCAATCCGAATCTTGATTTCTTAACCCTAACCCCAAATGAACCTGACCCCCAAATTATGACCCTAAATTCTCACCTTGCATCCCTAAAACCACTAATCCTACTCCTCCTTGACCCCCGAACCAGTGTTCACTTAAGCAAGATTTTTTTATTGAACAATTAATTAAAGTTTTAGTCATCTAATTGTATTTGAGTTTTAATCCAATTTTAGTCTACGAAAAAAAAGCGCAATTTTTGCCGATGTTTTCCTTCAGCGTACATTTCAACTTTTATCCAGAAAATTATAACCCACCTATTTGTAACTGTAGTTTAACACGCAAGATACATTTAACAACGGTTTCTATCTTAATTTTCACCTGACAATCTTATAACTTAGTTTTCACCTTAATAATAATAAAAAAAGTGCAGTAAACCCTGAACAGTTTCTGAGTGGTTCTTTTCTCCCGTCCGCATTTCATTCCTTCTGATTGGATTGTGGGAATTTTTCGTTTTAGTCATTGACGAAATTGTCAGTCGATTTTTGTTACCGTCTCAATAAATGGCTTCTATATTAGTTTCGCCTGAAAAAAAATTGGTGACAAAAAAATGACGAAAATTTCACTGCCCCGAACTCCTGAAAACTGAACAGAACTGAAACCCTAACCCCTTAAATCAAGGTAAATACTAACCCTAACTTTTAAACCTCGTCTTAATCTTAATTTCTGACTCCTACATCCAAACCATGTCACTAATCCTAAATCAAACCCCATCATTCCTAAATCCCCGCAAATTCTATCCCAATTCTGGGATATTCTTAAAACCCCGCCAACTCCACACCTAGCACTTACATCCTGGACCCTAAACCCAAACCGAACTGTGATCCCTGATTGCTACACAGCAATCACGTGGACAAAACCGGATGGACGTTAAGTGACACGGAAACGGGACGGGCAAACGCCGTGAGTGAATACAACTACATTTATGTACAGAATGTAAGAAAACTTGATCATTAAAAAAAATAATAATAATAAAAATAAAAATAAAAAGAAAAAAAAAGGAGAGAGCAATGATGATGACATGTCAAATCGGTAAAATTACCGAATGAACAATACTGAGCTCTCCAGGAAAAAAAAAAAACTTGGAGGGGGTCAGCAGTGGGATGCTCACTATGTGGATTTCATCATCACAGGAGATGAACAAGGCAGAACAAATGATGTGATTGGCTGGGAGGTGGCAAGGGTGACCACTTTGAAAACAATCCCAAAACTTCCAAACAAAGAACTTTGTTCTCTCCTAATTTTCACCGAGCGCCTTTTATTGCGCAGCCCGTGAACCGACCGACCGACCGACCGACCAAACAAATGAAAGTCAGCTTTGCATAAATGTAAATCACAGCTGGAGGACTTAATAGAAACTATGAGAATGAATATCAAAAGGCTGCATCTACATAATGGAGCGACATCAAATATGGATTTGCGCATTAAGCATCCTTGCGCGGTTCAACCAAAGGCCACTCATTAATCTTGGGCCGGCCTGACAGCTTACATTTGCCCTTTCCAATATAAATGAGCTGTTAAAAGAAAAAAAAATTTGCGGCCACGAGAGATGTTTTTTTTTTTATGACAGCGGGTCGTCGACGCGGCAGAGAAACGGCAACGTCTTCGTCACGTGGGTCAAGGAACAATCCAGGAAATGCTCCGTGAGTGGATTGTTTTCATGAAAATTGCAATCCGAATGTAAACAAAACATTCACAGTGCAGACCGAGCCTTCGCCCCCCCCCCCCCCCCCCCCACCTCCGATTTTCTGACCTCAGCCCATAAACCAATGAGGAGACAGTCCCGGCCAACAAACCAATGAGGAGACAGTCCCGGCCAACAGTCAGGAAGTTGTTGCCCAATCATCATCAGCTGGCCTCAAGACGCTTCAAGACGAAAAGAAAAGTGGCTTTGGGCTTCGGGGCTTAATACTCCAATGCTCAGGAAATCCAGGACCACCTCCAATGACCCTTGGGGGATGTGGAAAGGCCACATCAGACCACAAACAGCCCTCCAATCAGGAGCGGGCGTTCGCACGGCAACATTTGCATATGCCACTGATAGTAAGCTTGCCTCCGCGGCTTGGCTGGAAAGAAACCGTTGAAAACCGTCTCCGCCCAGAAATGTCCCGGAATGGCCAAAAATTAATTTCAGGTCCCGTCACTGTAGAGCAGGCTTGCTTAACTCATTCACTGCCATTGACGGCTATAAACGTCAAAAATTCATTTGAACTATTTCTTATTAGTTTAACATTTTTTTCCCACTTTTGTTAACAAGAGTATGAAAACCTAGAATTTTTAAAAAATAATCAATTTTTTTTAAACCAAAAGATTACTAAAAATCAGGGGCTTCAGGCGACATTATTAAATTGTAATTAATCGCATGACTTCAATAGTTAACTCACAATTAATCACAAATTTGATATCTGCTCTAAATGTACAATAATTCTTTTTTTTTAGGCTTTCATACTCTTGTTAACAAAAGTGGAAAAAAATGTTATAACTAATGTGACTAGTTCAAATGAACTTTTGACGTCTATAGCCGTCAATGGCAGTGAATGAGTTAAAAAACTGGAGAGGTTTCGGTCCTCCAACACGGCTGATCATAATCATAACAATCCTGGGGCCTCATTTATAAAGCTCGCGTCCGCTCAAAATCAAGCCAAGTTTGGGTTTTGTTTGTAAGTACTTTTGTACGCAGGTTCTCGCCCAAATTTATAAATGAGGCCCCTGATTTTTCGAGTCAGCTGTGTTGGAGAACGGAAACATCTAAAACCGGTTCACCAATTTCGGTCCTCCGAGTAAACTGCGCTTTTTTCCTTCTCAACTTTTGTTGGGATTTTTTTTCTTCTTCTGTCCCTGAATAGAATCGAGTGCAGCTCAAGTGCAGCTCAAGTGCAGCTCAAGTGCAGCGGTCCCTTCCCCAAACCGGCCCGCCCTCCGGCAGACTGACCCGCTCTCAGGATAACGATTACGTTTGACCCGAGACCAAGCCGGGGCAACGTGTGAAGTTTGGCCCTCGAGGCTTCCCCTCCTCCGCCGGCGCCCTCCAGCGGCAAATGTGCCGCGAACGTCACATCAGAAGGATTTCCCGGGGCCAAAACCTGGGCAAAGTTCCGTTGCGCAGGATTTCCAGTGCCCTCCAGGGGTCGCAGAATTTATAGCCGGGTGCGTAGACGCTCCACTTACAGGCTTACGGTGGATAAAACACGGCGAGGCCGCAAACGTCACCGAGGCAAGACGCTTGAAGATGAATGACCTCCTCGCTGACCCTTCAGATTTATTCAGACGACGACGCAGCCGCTATCAGTCACGACCGACACCAAGCGACCGTCGACGCTCGTCTGGAAACGTTGCGGATGCGCTTCGGTCCAATCGCGACTCTTCAAACGTCTGATTGCAGCGGCGGACTTTTGGCAATCCTCATTAGCATAACGAGCGTTTGCACAATCAATAAATGACGGCCGCCCGGCGCTGCCGGCTTGGTTCCAGAACCTCCTCATTGCCCCCCTCATCCCCCGCGACCTCTGGCGCCGCTGCTAAATTGCTCGCACTTCAACCGGGCGTCGCGCTAACGAGGACCGTTTCTTCATTTTTCATCACGGGCCAAATAATAATTAGTGGCTGTTGCAAATCGAAATTGGATAAATCGAGAGTTCATCTCACACCGCCGCAGCTTTAACCTTTCACGCTAGCAAGGTGATGACGCCGGCGAGAAAAACATACTGTATCTCACACATATGTGTGACTGAAACGCTCTCATCGTACTACTGAAACAATCTCACTCTCACATGCAAACTACTGAAACTCACAGGAAAACACTCTCACACACACTAGTAAAATTGAAAGACTCATTCACACTATTGAACCTGAAACACTCTCACACAATGCTGGAAAACTCTCACACATACACTACTAAAATGCTCTCCTACACAACTGAAAACACTTTCGCACTCATACACATTACTAAAACAAACTCATACACAAAAGTGAAGCTCTCACACCCCTGACTGCATCACTCTCATACACTCTACTGAAACATACTGAAAGACTCACATAAACACTACTAAAATACTCTTAAAGACAGTACAGAAACTCTCACACACTACTAAAACACTCATACACACCACTGACTCATATACACGACTAAAACTGCAACACACTACTAAAGCACTCTCACACTATTAAAATTGAAATGCCCTAAAACCCATTTTTTTTAAAGCAAAACTCTCCCACATTACTAGAAAGCTCTCACAACCACTACAAAAATTCTCTCACACAAGTTAACACTCTCATACGTACTGCAAAAACACTGTTACACACAAATGAATAACTCTCACACTCACAACTGAAACACTGCATACAGAACTAAAATTAAGTTCTCGCAAACATGACTGAAACACTCATTCACACTACTGAAACTGAAATTGTGTCATACATGACTAAAATGCTCTCGCACACATTAAAAGTTCCATAACCTTAACTGAAATAATCTTTTCACATTAATGAAACTCTCACATAACCTACTACATTTGTTTTCATTCACACACTATTACATCACTCTCACACAAAATGCACTTATTCGCTATACTGAAATGTTCTACTGAAACGTCCTCTCCCAACCTGATTTTTTCCCACTCACACACACTCTATTTCTACTCTCACGCAACAGGACCTCACAAACACAATACTAAAACATGCTCATGCACTATACTGACACACACTACTGAACTCTTTATTGCTCTCACACATACACACCCCAGAAACACAAACATTACTAAAACTCAGACAGAAATGTTTTCACTCACACTATTGAAACATTTTACTGTACTATTGTACTCGTCTTTCAGTATATGTGAGATTAATCGTGTGAGAGTGTTTAAATAGTACGCATGAGAGTATTTCATTAGTGTATATGATAAGTCATCCTAAATGCCTGACAACTCATTCAGTGACGTCAACATTTCTCCAAATTAGCACCAGCAAAAAAAAACCTTGATGATGCCGATGACATTGTGGCCCGACATTTTTTTTTCCTCTCTCTTCATAAAAGCAATTTAAGTGCCGCGAAAGGGATTTCCATCAGACTGTTTGGACGGATATTGAGTAACGGCTCTTTAAGAGAGCAATTGGCGTGCGTGCGCATGAAACATGCACTCGCAAGTTGATTTGCGACGAGTGATAGCTGCCCACCGGCTCTCACTTTCTAATCAATAGCAGTATCACCTTTACTTATTTAAGATGTCGGCTCATTACGCCGCGGCGCGAGCGCAGCCTGAGGTGAAAATGTCATTAAAAAGATAATATCTTTGTCCGCGCCACACGTCAGCGGAATACGTAATATGACCACCACCGACATTCAATACGAACGGAGGTATATGTTGTTTATTTTTTTTTAAAAGGGTTCAAATTCGCTCGGCAATGGCCGCCATGCACGGTAGCTGCGATCAATAAACACGTCTGCTTGCGTTCACTTCAGGTCAACACTTCACCGAGAAATCTTTGGCACAGCTGCAAAGTTTGATGAGAATTTGGAAACGATACGAATAGTACATGACGTGTCCAGTGTTTTCTCCCTTTATTTTTCCCTCACACCACAAAAAAAAGACACACCAAAAAAAACGTTTTTAGTTTTTCATTTTAGCCCCAAAATTAAAACACCCTCCAAAATTGAAATGATATATTTTTTTAAATGTAAAACATTTCCAACTTTTGACACATTTTCTATTATTTGGAAAAATGAAAAACATTCCAAAGACATTTTGGCAGTTAAAAAAATAAATAAATAATCGGAAAGCATTTGTCAACCGCCGCCCACCTGCCCCAAAAAGTTTTAAAAAGTCTGGAAAAAATATATGTAAAGTTTGGGAGTTTTTTTTTTTTTTTTTATATTGAAAAACTAAAACAAAATGTGTCATTTTTTCTCTTCCCTTTCGAACTAATAATTGTCTTTACATTTTTGGAGTGTTTTTTTTTACTCTCTCAACCTCCCCCTCCCAAAGTTTGCTTTTTACGAGTACACCCCCTTCGATTTTATTCGATATCTCAATGAACATAAGAACAATCTGCAGAATATGCGCTTAACTCACAACATGAATTTAAGGTTGTAATAGAATGCAAAGGTTACAAAAACTTTAGTTTAATCCGATTAACTAATGCAAAAACGAATGCATCCCACAACAAAAACGACTCCATCTAGGATTTTCTATGACCTCCGTGACTGTTATGGGTAGCAACATGTCTGCAAGGCGTTTATCTTTTTTCCCCTCAAAAATGGAAACTATGCTGTCGCTAAATTTTGGGGGCTCCAATTTTTTTCACATGAAAACGGCAAAACTTTTTATTTGAAAAATTAATAACAAGCATCTCCAAAAATCTCCCCAAAATGTGCATATTTTATCGATAAAACATCTCCGAATTCTTTTTAAAAATGTATTTTCTTACCCTGAATTCAAAACGTATCTTCAACTTTGGTGATTTTTTTTAAAACCCGTTTCACTCTTTGAACACAGATTTTTTAGATACATTTTTGGGGGTAATTTTTTTTTAATAGAATTTTTCTAAAGCAAACTCAACATTGAAAGATGAAAGAAAAATAACAACGCTGGTTATTTTGGACATTGATATTTCTTTTTTTTTTTTTTTTTTTATTAAGACAAGAACTCTTTATTGTTTTTGTTTTTTTGTAAAAATGTCTATTTATGAACCAATACAAAATGTGTATGGGAATGCGGATCTCCTCTCCTCCGTTACGACACAAACATTTCCCAGGAACAGCAGAGAGACGAAAAGAATCCAAAGAACAAAACAAAAAGTAACATCGGCGGTGTGTTCGAGGTGGACAGTTAATACGACAACTTCTCGGATCCCTGTACACTTGATGTCAACACAAAGCAGTACTTGCACAACTTTTACAGTGCACCAAATATTAATTAAGAAAATACAGAAAAGCATGTACAACACAGATGCTAAATACTGTAGCTCACCAATTTGCCGTCAATTTCCGTGTTTTGGACGTTTTTTGAAGTGAAGTCACACACCAACCTGAGGGCATTAGTTAAAAAAATGGACTAAAAAATTACGTCTTCAACACAATTTTTTTTTGTAACTTGAATGGACATTTAGTAGAAAATACACTTCACGTATTTATTCAGCTAATCACCTACAACTGAATCCTTGAATTTAAAAACCATTTATGTTCACAGAGACGCATGGAATCACTTATTATGGAATGAAAAAAAAAACATGACTAATAAAAGTTATCTCCAAATTTTTGTAGTGTCTTGCTTTTTATTCAAAACAACGCTCAAATTTAATCAGTTATTTTTTGTTTGCATTCGAGAAATGAAAACAAAACAAACAAAACAAACCCCTTTTTATGTTTGTTCCTAAATATTTCCATTTTTTTTTTTTACAGTGGACCACAATTTTGCGGAATTCAACTAGTAGTGAATTCTTTATGGTCAATTATCATGTTTCATTTTTTTTTTTTATTGGGTTAAAAAAAAAACATGGCATAATAAAAATGAGCTTTAACTGTTAACGGATTTTCACTATTCATGCTCAGATCAACCCACAAATTTGGGCGGGGGTGGCGGTTACGGTCCACTGTACGTCTTATTTGATATTAGACACTACAATTTCAAATGTTTCTGTGACATAAATCAATCATGAATTTAGAATTAAATACATTTTTATCAGCTAGTTTCCAAACAGACTCAGAATTCGTACAAGCGGGTAAACTCCATATATTTCGGATTCATTGTGAATAATTTTCACATTTCACGAAAGGGAAAAAAAAAAGAATGTGTGCAAATCAACCTCGGTTTGGTGAAAAGCGTGGAATACAATATACGCATTTTTGTCATTTATTGGGAAGAACATGTATTGTGTTCAAAAAGGCAAATTCTCAAAAAGCAACATTAAAGAACAACTGAGCATAAAACATCAAAGCTCAAATTTGAACCCGTTCCCGACCCGACCACGTAACAAACAACAAACAGTGTCATCAACGTACAGTGTTGAACTCTTTCGTGAGTGCAATCGACAACAAAAATCCCACGCGAGTTGAATCGTGCGCGCACGTTCACGTGCCCCAATTTATATGGAATACTTCCAGTGAAAGAAGGAAAAAAAAAAAGGCCCAAAACTTCTGCCCGGGTTCGAAAGCTGTTGTGACTGGAGTCAATTTGGAATTTTTTTTTGTGTGCGCGGTGACGATATCAAAGCTAACATACGTCATGAGGATGCTTCACAATTTTGCGTTCCCAAACATGCCAGTAAATGACACTTTGAAATATTTCTTTTGTGTTTTTCTACGAATACATTTGAAGTAATACAGAAGTCTTGGCCAGGTCGAGGTTTGAGCGAATTGTAGGAGTCGACAAGAAGTGACGTTTTGTGGAAAGGGTTAATCGGAGACGTTTTTTTTTTGTTGTTGTAAGAATGCTGATCAAAGAAAAGCAAGTATGTTAAAGTGTATTGTTTTCGTGGGAAAATTATACTCTGTGTTGTTGTAATGGGCACGTCAAAATTGCCCAAAAAATTGGTCGTATTCGTCCGACTGAATTATATACGGGTATTTTCTTTCGGGTTATTTATCGATACTAATGTTGCTACTTTTTCTTTTTTTGGCCACAAAACTTATGACTGTTGCCAATGTCCAACGAAAAGCAAGCATGTCCACATTTTGGGACAAAAAGTCTGGACATAAGCTTTTTTTTTTTTTTTTTTTTTAAGATCAATTTTCACATTAAATATTGCTACAACCTTGTTGTAATGAACAGTCAAATGTATTGTATGTCAAAATTCGGAAGTTTTTTCTTGATCATTTTAAACAATGAAAATATTTCTGATTTTAAAGTTGTTTTTATTTAAGTACGGTGTATTTACACTACGACGTTGCAATTTATTTCAAATAAAAATAATAAACCGTTTCCAAGTTGAGATCATGAAATGCGACGACAAAGTACATTTAATGAGCGATTACGACAAATGTTTGCATGGAATGGGAAGCGTTTTAGTCAAGACTCGTTAGGCATGCGGCTTTCTGCGTGAACAAAAAGATTGACAAAGAAATAACGACGTCCAAACGGTTCTTTGTCGCAACGGCAAGCGCGTTCATGCAAAATCCCCCCACGCGCGCCAATCCACATCCGTCCCGGAACGACGGAAGACTTTTTGACATTCCTCTGCACTCCACCGGCCACTACTGAAAAAAAACAAACTTACGTTTTTGCTTTGGCTCACTTGAGTGAGAATAAATTCTGTATGTTCAAACTAAAAAAATATGTAATGGGAACAAGACCCCCCCCAAACGACCCCCAAAAAAAAAAAATCTTTACAAGTCAGGATTTGCATGAAATGCAGCTGTTTACTTTTGAATGTAGTGACGTTTCACCAAGCCACACCCCCTGAATGCAGATTGGCCAATCACAGTGCATCCCATTTTCCTGGCTGTTGATTTGAACAAATAATGAACGATATGTTTTTACTGACGTTTTTAGCTTGTTAGCTTTTAAACGTCTAATCTTTTTCTTTGGGTCCTTCAAAGACAAACTTGAACGAGAGATTTTTGACAAATTGACGACACTTGAGTCTTCATCGCTGCGTGGGTTTGAAAGCAATCGTTTCAAGTGCGTCACTTTGGCGAGCCGGCCAATGGCTGCTTGATGGACACGTTTCGAGTCAACCGCTAAGTTTTGAATCAATCCAAAGCACGTACAACTGATGACGATAAATTGTGAAATGTTTTTGTTTTTCTCACCCTCCATCCTAATCAAAACCGCAACAACAACAGCAAAAAAAGGAGAGCGTTTTCCAATTCCGCGTTTTCTTGCAACGCCATTGGTTCGAGTTTTATTCGATTGAGTATCACGACTCAATTAGACCCACTGAGGAAACGGCGGGAAAGCAACGAAAATAACGGCGCGGAGTATGCAATCAAAATAATGACTCGGTTGGCGTCGTGCGGCGGTGGCGGTAAAAAAAAAAAGAAAAAAAAAAGGAGTGAGGTTACCAAACGTGAATTTCTTCAACAAGCAAACAAAAAGATTGTTTCCTCTTGTTTTTTTTGCTGCCTTCTCTTTGATTATACTCTGAAGGAGGTCGTGGGAAGGAGTGAGGAGGTTGGGGGGGGGGGGGGCTAGGGGGGGTTCATCGACGGGCCACAACAGTTTCTCCTTATGTACAATGATACGGTAAAGCATTCCATGCATTTTTCCCAATGGTGGTCGATATATCACAGTATACTGGATTGTTATGAAGTGTTTCAACATTAAGTGGCGGTGGTTGTTGAGGACTAGCGGGAGGGAGGGGGTGGCTTTTGTCTTTTTTTTTTTTGTGTGTGTGTGTGTGTGCGTGTGTACCGTCTACGGCTACAAAACCGACGCGACAACGGGGGGGGGGGGGGGGGTTGTGAAGGCGACAAAAAAATCCGAACAAGGCACAGAATTTTCTGCAAACGGTCGGCGGGACTCGACAACAACGACAAGAAAATAAAAGGTGTAGTTAGGTAGGTGCTGAATGGCCAAGCTCTCTACGGTGATTTTCTGACACCCCGAAAAAAACCCCACCCGTCCCCCCCTTGTCCGCATCCTAAAAACAATCCTTTTGATTTTTATTTTTTTTTTGGAAACACATAAACATTCCAACCTACATCTGCGGACTAGACTAGACAAACGGCTTTTCTTTTGCACCTTCCACCTTAACCCCCACTTAAAGGTGAACCTCGAACCATCGCCACAAACCGGCTCCCCCTCCCATCCCCGAGTCCCCCCCCACCCCCACCCCCTCCCCCAGAAACAGCTGCATCCCAAAGAGGACACGAAAGGTGTCGGGGGTCCTGCTTTGATTAGATGTAGTACTCCTTCTTTTCGTCGGAGTTGGTGTGGCCGCCCTCGGCGTTGATGATGGCCGTGTCGGCGTCCGCCGCGTCGTCCGCCCCTTTGGCTTCGTGCGTGAAGTATGTACCTGAGGAGGACCAGGGAAGGCGTCATCACACAGAAAAGTGCAAAATTACCGGTGAGAGCAAACCAGGAATTCACGACAACCCCAAGGCGTTATTGTGATCGTTTTTTGGGCTTCAAAATAAAATACTGCCCACAGCTTAAAGGTTTTCCCCGTTAGAGATCCACAGACTATCGTGGTCCCCGACAAGGTCAGCTTTTAAGTCTACCATAAGAGTAGATTCTCTTTTTTTTTCCCACCAGAACATCCAAAAAAAAAAAAAAAAAAAAAAAAAACTCAAAAAGCCTCCAATATGCAGGAGTTGAATGAATTTTCAAAATGGCCGTGTGAAATTCTGAATGCTCGCTATATAATAATAACAAGCAGAAGACTGCGTATTCTCAGTTGAACTCTTTTTACTGGATGGCAGAAAGATCGAGTACACAGCTGTGGAGCCTTTTCCCGCTCGATGCGGAAGAAGGTCTAATCTGTCCAAAAATGGTTTCTACTATTAGCCCATTTGACAATTGTGTGACCTGATGGTCTTAACTGCTTTCAACTGGATAAGTACGCCAGCGTGCAGATAGGTCGGAAGACGCCGAACCAGGACAGGTCGCGGTGACGACAGCCGAGCTCAAGTCGCCTATCTCATCATAAAGAGGCCTAATCTAAATTTCCTGGGCTCCCCCTGAAAATTTGCCCCGAAATGTTCCTCCCCTTTGCACTCGTAGTCACCAACTGGATAACAGCCTGCTGCTCCGATGACACCAAAGATTAAAATGAGCCGCGACATCCTGCGGCACTTAACCACGCTAATCTCCCGCCATGTGGCGCACCGGCGAGCCTGCGCCTGAGCCTGAGCCTGCGCCGCCCCTCCTCTTCCAGTTCTGCGTGCGGCGGCGGCGACTCATCCCGGGGCCTCCGAATTGACCTTGCCGAGGTCAGCGGGAAAATGAGCTGGCAGGCCACTTGGAAGCTCATTGATGAGATTTACTCTCATCCCGTCACAGTTGAGTTTTCCCACAAAGGTAAAAATGAGGAATGACGCCACTTGAAGTTGCTGATGTTGCCCTTTGACCTTTAGTGTTGATGGGGAGTAGTAATAAGGAATGCTTTTTTTCATTGTCATGTACACGCGACCCGCCACCCTTCCGACCCGTTAGGGACTGCGAGCTCGTACCATCTTCACATAAACCATACATCTTTTGTGACCTACATTGAAGCAGGTGCGAGAAACCGCATAGAACAGGGATGTGATTTGACCAAAGTGAAATTATCTGAAAATTTAGCCGGGGGTCTGGGGCCCGCTGGCACCCAGCTAGGTCCAGGTATATTGAACTATCCCATATAAAATGGCAGTTTTAGTCAACTCAAAATCAGTCACATTCAAAAACATTGGACTGCCTTTGCTTTTAAAAACTATCACTGAGAATATCATCATATCTAACTAATGTGATTACTAAGTTAACACATAAATAATGTTGAAGAGTTCAAATTTCATGAACAAATAATTGTATCGTGACCAAATGAAAAGTAACTCATATTAGAGCATACCACAAATGTCTTTGTTATAGCAGAAGATGTTATCTGTCGGAGTCATGTGCATACACAATGAAATACTAAAAAAAAAAAAAAAAAAAAATCAGATTTTTTTTTTTTGGGGGAAATAAAAAAAGCGGAATTCCGCGAATTAGCGGAAAAATCACATCCCTGATAGAAGAGAGCTTCTCAAAGTTTTTCAGTTCTCAGACCTCTTACAAGGATAACCCCCCCCCCCCCAAAAGGCTACCTTATAATGAAAACAACAATAAACGTGGATTGATTTTGGTTTGGAACGCAACGCAGGCAAAATGATGTCCATGTTTGAGTCCGCCTTTCAACAAACCGCCCCAATTTTTTTAAATTGAAAAAATATTATATATATATATATATAATAAATATAAAAAATATTATTTTAAAATAAAAAAATAATAAAATAATAATAATAATAAAAAAAAAAAGGAGAGCAATGATGATGACATGTCAAATCGGTAAAATTACTGAGCTCTCCAGGGAAAAAAACAAAAACACCCTAATACAAAAAAAAAACACATTCAAGTTCGCAAGTACGCAGCCGTTCCAATCGCAACTAGACTCGAGTTCTTGGCAAGAACATTCTTTGCGACTTCTTACCAAGAATGCAAGCGGCCTGCTCTGTTTGTCGGTTCAAGACTTGTGGCTCGGACAGGCCAGCAGTCCAGTTGCGATCGATTTAAAGCCCAGCGAAAGACACGCGGGACGAATGCGACGATCCACAAGCGTCTTCTTCCAAACGACGACTCAGCGGGTTCACAACTCTGCGTTCTTGATATTCGAAAACGGCTTCATGTTGGACAGACATGATCCCCATTTACCTTTGTGCCTGGCGAAGTAGCGTCCCAAGACGATGAGTAGACAGAGCAAGGCAAAGACCACCACGGCCACGACCCCCCCGATCACGGCGTGGTCCACCGTTCTGGGGGCTCCCTCGCCGGCTCGAGAATCTGCAACAAGAAAAATAAGAGGACATTTGTTAGTGACATCGTATCTTTCGTGCGGGACGATCATCCAGATTATCTAAAGCAGATTCGATTTGATGTCAACCATCAGTACAAATACTGATACATGATTTTTTTTTCAGTATCTGTACTTTACTCTGCGTGGGTAACAACATCATTTTTTTTTTTTTATTGATATTTTTTCTCCCCCAAAAAAAAAAAGATGTAACTGGAGATTTTCATTTTGTACTTCGTAGTACTTTTGTCACCTCTGGACTGACCACAACTGTAAGGACCACAATTAACTGTATCAAAGTAATCCGTTCAATCTATTAGGACAGAGAGCTCTTGTTGCACACAATCAGAAGAATCAGAAGAATATCCCGCCCTGATGAATAGAAAAGGAGATTTTCCAGGTTTCGATGGACAAAGCCAGTCACTTAATCACTGCTTGCGGTAGCTTTGGGTGGCTTTGCCTGATAATGACTTTTTGATGATCTAATCCACATCTCCGCTAATCCATCTTTGTGACCGAACACCGTAAGCAAACAACCAAAAATATTTAGTCCTTGGCTAATTTAGATCCGTGGATACAGATCGGGTAGAGCTCAAGATCCCGATGACAGAAATGATTGCGATCGTGACTGATCAATGGGATAGAAAAACTGATGAATGACATACAACCCAAAGAAAAAAAAATTTAAAAAAAGAGCAATGATGATGACATGTCAAATCGGTAAAATTACCAAATGAACAATACTGAGCTCTCTAGAAAAAAAACGAGAAAAAAAAAACTGATGCATGACAGCATAGTCAGATCCCAGGACGGAGACTTTAACGAAAGTCCGAGTTTGATTGGAGTGGAAAACCACATGCCGACTCAAAAGACCACCCGAACTTGAGGTCAACTGTGGCCGAGGTGGAGTCGATCCCAGGGTACATTTCAGCAAACAATCATTCAATTCTATGTTTTTCATGGTAAAATGCATTACTGAACTTTTAGGGATTGTTTGGGAAGCATCACTTCCTGGCTATGGTTTTTTCAAAGTAGAAAGCCAGAGAGAGAGAGAAAAAAAAAAAAAAAAAAACGCATCAGGGATGCTCGCCATCGGTTCTTAGCAATCTGTTCATGTGGAGTGGCCCATCATCCATTAGCTGTAGTAGCTCACTAAAGCCCCCCCCCCCCCCAAACTCTCTCCCGGGCTCACACTAAGGGATTTGCTGAGCGGGGTCCAGGAAGCACAAAGATCAGGACACATTTGACTAACGAATGCCAGAAAACGGAAGCGAGAGAAATTATGGACAACATCAGCCAATATGGAGGAACAATGCAGGAAGCAGAAGTGCCAGGCACACTCCACAAAATTGTTCCCCCGATGAATCCAAAGGGCTTCTTTTGACTTTAGATTTCGCTTCCAGTGGCGGCGGGAAACAGCAGCTTCGGTTCAAGCGAGCAAAAAACCCCGTCCGACATTTGATTGCTCTGCGGCCGCCTGCGACTTCTCCACGTTGACATTCTGGCCCCGAGGGACGGAACACGTGCACGCGACGCGGCGTGTTTAAGGAAATGGAAGAATGTAAAATAAAAAGAAAAAAAAAGGGGAGAGCAATGATGATGACATGTCAAATCGGTAAAATTACCGAATGAACAATACTGAGCTCTCCAGAAAAAAAAGGGAAATTAGTTTTTTTAGCAGAATAAAACAAAACATTTCATGTATACAAAAAAAAAAAAAAAAAAAAATCGGTAAAATTACCGAATGAACAATACTGAGCTCTCCAGAAAAAAAAGGGAAATTAGTTTTTTTAGCAGAATAAAACAAAACATTTCATGTATACAAAAAAAAAATAAAAAAAAAATCGGTAAAATTACCGAATGAACAATACTGAGCTCTCCAGAAAAAAAAAGGGAAATTAGTTTTTTTAGCAGAATAAAACAAAACATTTCATGTATACAAAAAAAAAAAAAAAAAAAATCGGTAAAATTACCGAATGAACAATACTGAGCTCTCCAGAAAAAAAAAGGAAAAAAAAAGGGAAATTAGTTTTTTTAGCAGAATAAAACAAAACATTTCATGTATACAAAAAAAATAAAAAATAAAATCGGTAAAATTACCGAATGAACAATACTGAGCTCTCCAGAAAAAAAAGGGAAATTAGTTTTTTTAGCAGAATAAAACAAAACATTTCATGTATACAAAAAAAAAAAAAAACTCGGTAAAATTACCGAATGAACAATACTGAGTTCTCCAGAAAAAAAAAAGGGAAATTAGTTTTTTTAGCAGAATAAAACAAAACATTTCATGTATACAAAAAAAATAAAAAATAAAAAATAAGGAAATGTAAGGACAATTTCTTTTCGTCTTCTCAGCTTGACTACGCAATCCTGCCCCGGTGCTTCCGTTTCGAACACAAGCAGGCCCGTTTTTGGGTGGTTGACGAGCGTGCCGTTGGATTGTTTTAAGGCCTTCAAAATAAAATGGGTCTGAATGTCACATTTTAAGAACTCTGTTTAATAACTACGCAGGCGGCGCCTGGAAAACATCTGCTGCCATTTCCTTTTTTTTCCGTTTTTTTTTCTGGAGAGCTCAGCATCATTTGGTAATTTTACCGATTTGACTCCTTTTTTTTTTTTATATATATATTTTTTCTGCTGCCATTTCCTGAAAGCAAAAAAAATGGCAATTTGCATGCGATATGAAGCGAGCGTCACTTATGAGCAATTACTGTCACCCGCCGGAAGACACAAGAACTCTCTCACGTCAAACTTGAAATTGTACGGCTCTTTGTTTCCACAATGCCCGACGACTTACAGCATTTGGGGAAATGTAGTTATTGTTGTTTCTTGGAAGTCTTTTTTTTTGGAACAGAATGACGGGAGATTGCGGTTTCCTTTAACTGCAGTTGAAGGTGCAATTTCCTCATAGTGCCGTTTAGACAACTGAGGTGAACAAGACAGACGGTCATTAACATTTCGATTTCGGGCTTGAGGGATAATTCAAGTCAGACATCCTTTGCATTTTTGTTTTGCTTCGCTCATTTGTTCATGTTTATTTTTTCCAAAGAGCCCTCGCGCGGTTACGAGCATTAGCTAAGGCTGGCAGCAAATTTCGCAACAAGCAGAAGATTGACAAAAAGTAAACAACTCCTCAAAAAAGTTGAATTTAAGCCCAGATCGCAAACGTATGTTTGCGAAGGTAGCGAATTCTGATGTTTGTTCAAGGTTGCAAACGTTCGCCAGACGTTAACCAACAGAACAGTTAACAGTTTTTCCTGTCAAGTTCAATTTGACATGCGACAAGAAAAAAGCATTTAAAGTGAGTGTCTAGCGAATGTTTACGAAGCCTGACGGGTCGCAAACTCAGTGGGACCTAAACTAAAAAAAACAACTCATATTTCAGCTTAGTTGGATGTTTTTTTTTTTCTCCTCTGTCATCCAAGCTTCCTGTCGCATGTCTACAGTATGTATTACACTGCCCCCTGGTGGCCATGGCACATAAACCAAAATGAGCAGTACAATGTCCATTGAACGATCACGATTTTTCATTTATCTTCTCTTTAATTACGTACAATCCTCGAGTTATTTTTCTTTTCACATTTTTTGTGTGTGACACGCCTACATACAAATTGACTTCCTTTATTTCAGGTTATAGCAGCCAAAACGTACTTATTGTTAAAGCAAGTGTATAAACCAAAGCTCATGCGCATTTGATGTCATCTAAATCAGAGGTCGCACACGGCACCTCCCAAGTAGAAGGTCGGCCAATGGGTTTCAAGAGAAGTCAGGCAATACGTATTACTGTTTCCAGATAAGAAATAAATAGTCGCCATCTCGAATGTGACTAACGAGCTTGGTCTCAATTTAATGTGAGCCCGAAAGACAAACGATTAACCGGGTATGCTCTCCAAGCAAGGTGTCCACGGGGATAAACAGAGCGACCACCAAGTGCCAAGGTGGAGTATCTCATTTTTCATAGTACGTGCTGACAGCGGCCTTGATTTGAGACGGAGGAGATCTCCTAATTGGATCTGCTAATCTGCTAATTAAGCATTTGCGATTTGGCTGGCGCGCCGTCGCCGGATGGACGAGCAATCAGCGGCCGAGTGGGCGGGGTGTCATAAGAGCACGTTGGGCTTGTCGAGATCCGCCCGCGACGCTCTCGCCTAAAGAGTAAATGTAATTAAAGTCGCCGCTAACCTATCCATTGAACCTATTTGAAAATGTCAGCTGGAGCTTCTCCTTGTCAGGCGCGACGACGTCGCTCTCATATAGAGTGACTTTCTCGCCGTGTCGGAAAGTGTTTTAATTATGAAAGGAAGACGGCAGTCCTATTAAAACACCGGCAAGAGCGGGAGGAGTCAAAGAAAGCAACAAAAGTGAGATGATTAAAAACGATCGTTTAACATTTGGACTCCGGCATTGACCTGATGGCTTCCATTTAGTTTTGTTTTTAGATGTTCAGCTAAAAAATGGATCATATTTTTAACTATTCATTAGCTAGCTAACTCCTTAGCTCATTTCATCCGTGCACACATTTTATTTATTTATTTATTTATTATGTGTCAAACTCCGGGTCCTCGAGGGCCGCATTCCTGCAGGTTTTGGAGGTGTCCCTCTTCCAACACAAGCTGATTCCAATCAACAGGATGGTTATCAGGCTTATGCAGTGCTTGCTTGATGAGCTGATCATATATCAGCTGTGTTGGAGAAGGGAAACATCCAAAACCTGCAGGACTTGACACCTATGCTCTAAGCATTTTGGGAAGATGATGTAACCAGTCATTTACTTTTGGAAAGTTTGTCTGGTTTGGGTCGACATGAGCTCCATTTATTTAAAAAAAAATCTATACTTTTGGTCAGTCCACGCATGGGTGTTATTTTTTAAATTTGTTGACCAAGTGCTGAACATTACTTGAACGAAGATGCCCTTTTTGGGGGGGGGTTGCTGAAAAGTGATTTTGGAGGTACAAGAATTCTGCCCAATGCCAGCGATAAACTGCTTGAAGATTTGGAGGCATTTGACTGTTTGTGCGCGGTATACGGTACCAACGTAAGGCACGAAACCCACTTGAACGAAGCTTGTGTTTGGTGACCATTTTTGGGATTTGTAAAGACGTGAACGGAGTTCGTTGAAAATACGGCACCTGGAATTCACTCCAAAAGTCCGCTTGAAACCAAAATGGCGGCTTTCCTGTTCAATTTCACATTGGCCAAAAATGGACGGAATAACAATAAAGAGCAATTCCGCCCGGTGTAGAACAAAACGTTTTTTTTTCCTGGGTTTTGAATATTTAAAAAAAACAATAAGCAAAGAAGACAGCAAATTGCCGGTTTCCTTCCATCTTTCGCGATGACAAGCCAAGCAAACATTCAAAGTCATTCCAGGAATAAACCAACAGTCTATTAGCTCTCGAGGAACTGTGTATCTTTTCCCTAATGGACTCATTCATCATTTATCTAATCAGGGCCAGTCTTCATCCAAAATGTAATATAATTATGTGCTATAAGCGTTCTCGGGATATTGCGCTGAATCGAGGCCACGGCCGGCTCGATAAACACCTTCTAATAATGGCTTTTAGTGGTCTCGGGAGTGACTTATTCCAACGCATTGAGGACTCGCCGTCGCTCCTCGAGGCCAAATGAGTTTGTGGCTCATTGCGATGATGTGGCATCGGGCCTGTTAATGGCGGTCGGTGGCTAGGGGGAGGGGCTTCTCTCGGCTGATGATCATCAACCCCCCCGCAACAACACAACCTTCCCTTTCATCCCGTTGTTACCGAGCTGCATGAAAGTCAACTGCAAAGAGAAAATCCATTACAGAAAGTTACAAAAGCGAAATGTCACGTCCCGTTTTTTTTCATCTGCTGTCAAAACATCTTACTGTCCTAACTGGGGAAAATCTCATCGCTTGACTGCAGTATCGACTTTCCACCAACAGAGGGGGCTGTTAGACCTTGAAATGGTCATTAGTTATTAGCATACAGTCCAATGGAGTTTTATGAGGATGGGAAATGTCTCGGATGCAGTAACATGCGGCCAGCGAAGCTCCGGGGCAAAAGTTTCTTTTTTTCTTTGTCTTATCCAACTCAGGCAATTTTTTATTTTATTTTTTTTTTTTTACAAAATTGAACATTTTCTAAGTTCCGAACTTGGTCACGGAATAAATTGAACTATCAAAGCGCTACGCAAATTCAACTGCGTTGAGCTGTAGTACAAGTTATGGCTAAATATCAAACGATGGGAGTGAGTAAGGAATTGAAGCAAAAAAAAAGAAAAAAAAAAAGGTTTTGAGGACGTCCTCAATGAAGCGCCCTCGTGCACTCTCAGGGCTGTGTTTATTTTGGTGCCTGGCAAAATGACATTAGGGGCTTTGCGTGTGCCTGGCAGACAACTTGCTGTGCCCGGGTACGGGAAAGGTGCCAAGCTCCCTGAATGAAAGAGCGAACAAAAAAAAATGGCCGCTTTGGAATATGTGCGGCAAACAGCCCGTGGCAAGTCGACTCGGCACCTCTCGGATGAGTTTTCTCATCAACTTTTCATGCTTTTTTTCCCTGCCAATTTAAATGAATAAACAACTAAGAGAACAATTTGTCAACTTCAATTTCAAATTTGTCCGAAGTGCGCCAACAATACGAGCATATACTCAACAAAAATATAAACGCAACACTTGTTTTTGCTCCCATTTTTTATGTGATGAACTCAAAGAGCTAAAACTTCTTCCACATACAGAATAGATGGGTTTCTATCCAATTGTTTTGAATTTTTGAAGCGAATTTAACATGCGACTTATGCCCGTTTCCATCTGTTCTTCGTTTGTGAATATTGAGAGGGGACTCCGCCGCTGTAGGTGGCGCTATACAACATAGAGATGTGATCCACCAGTAATTTAAAAGAAGAAGAAGAAGACCAGGAAGCGACTGCACCATGCGATGACGTCGTATGAGTTTTCTTTGTAATTCTTAATAAACCAGGAGCGTTTCTTTGCTATTTTCCATCTAAAATTGCAGTAATATTTTATTTTTTATTATTTCCAAAAAGATTTCTGTTTCGTCTTAGACTGCTTTGTGAACAATATTTGGGAGAAATGTTAATAAAGTGATTGTAGAAGACGTTTTAGATCTTTGAGTTCATCTCCTAAAAAATGCAAGCAAAAACAAAAGTGTTGTGTTTGATATTTTTGTTGAGCAAATGTAATGGAAAAATGGTAGGCAAAATTAAAACCAACGAGTCACTTGTGAAACTCATTCTTCGTGCGTGTCAGATGCTAATGCTAATCTGTAGACACGATAAAACTCAACGCAGCTCTGCTTACCTTTTGGCTTTGACATGGCCAAGCACGCGTGTGGGAGATTTCTATCTGATAGGCTTTCAGACAGTTGCTCGTTTAGGTTCGATTTTCCCAAAAAGTAGCCACAAAGGAAATGACTTTTTACTGTATTTTCTCCAGAGACATAAACATACAACTTTAACGCTAATAACTTTGCCTGCGTCAACCCTAAGAACAAATGAAAACATCTGGCTGCCAGCGTGAGGCGTTCAAAGCGTTCACGCCACCGACTGGCAACCCGGACGCAGATCCGATGATAAATGAGCTCCTTCATTGGCGTGCAGGGCAGCGGCTGCAAGTCATTTCCCAGGTAATGCGGCCTGCTGGAGCATTACGCGCCACCCGAGAGGAAGGAGGCGCGTAATGCCTCAGAAATGAGACTTTGGGGAAGTGGGTGTAAACAAGACAGAATCAAGATAGGAGCGCTATTATTAGCGCTCCCCGCGTGTCATTGTGTACGGCGGGTAAAAGGCGCAGCTTGATTATTGACACATCACAGCACAAATGCATTCAGGTAATACGTTGTCACATACTCCATTTACTCACAGAGCGCCATCGGCTGTTTAATTACTCCATTGAAAAGTGGACCAAGCATAGTTTATTTATAAATTAATAGGAAGATTTTTTTTAAATAAATAAATAAATATATACATATACTGTATATATATGAAAAATGTCATTGTGTAGATGTTGCATAGATGATTGTTTTTACGATTTTGTGGCGTCATGACTCGTCAGGAAGGTTCTCCCGCCACCCAAAAGCGCATTCGACGGCGCCAAAACAGTTGGCGAGCGTGCCCGCAGGTGTCTCATTTGCGGCAGGTAGCAGAAGCGGGGGCGACAGATGGGCATGATCGACAGCGGATGGCAAATTCGCACGCGTCTGCTTGCTGAGATGATAAAAAGTGACGACCGGCACAAAATGATCTATTGAAGTGATTTTTTTTTTCCCCTTCCTCGTACTGCTGGAGTTAATTTATTCCGTGGCCATCCTCAAAGCCAATACGATTTTTGTAAGTACTCCAAGTTGCTGGAAGATTAGTCAGTCCCTGCAGAGGATAAAGAATATATGCCTGTGAGTATTGTCAAATTGTCTGTCTGCATGTGTTGTTGCTGCACCATTTGTGTTCAATGCTTAAAGCGTTATAACAATGCTGCATAGATGCTATTTGTTAGCCTGTTTATGGTGTTTCCCATTATGCGTAAGCATCAAGCTAGAGGACTTTAAGGGAGTTATGTGTTTGCTGTTTTGGAAGAAAAAAAAAATCATTAATTTCTAGTCATGGATGACAGGAAAGAGTCATCTATTGTGAAAATTAAGAATTTTCATTGCTGCTGTTATACTTATATTTCAATTGTATGACAGAAAACAGAACCGTTTTATAGAATTACAAAAAAATTTCATTCAGATTACAGTTTTATTTTTAAACTATTTAAGTTTTTAGTTAACTTTTTAAAAAAAATTGTTTTATTTTTTTTACTAGGATATTTTAATGTAAGAAACACAAATAAAAAACTTCCCACTTATGTCACAATAAAGCATATTAATAATAATAATCATGTAAGATAATAATGAAAAACAAAAATGAAACTTAAAAAACAAATCACTTTCCTACCTTATTGTTAAAGTTCTTTGAATTGAACTTCTTTAATGGAACTACATTTTATTGATGGGCTACGTGGAGTCAAAATGTGCACAAAACTTTCTCAAGTGACAAAGTAGCATTACATCGTGTCACTTCACTTCTTGATGATTTCTTTAAAAGGCGGCAAACTTCTTGACGCAATAGTTGTGAAAATGATTCCCAAGAAGCAAACTGGTGACATCATTGACAGTGTGGGGATAAGGGGGGGGACGCTATTCGGCCCATCCTCCATGTAGTCTTTGCTGCCGTTGCTAGCGGCGTCCGAATGTTGAAAATGTCTCCCTGTGAGTCCCATTAGGGCGCAGTCTCTTCCGGAGTCTGCCGTTTGCGGATCTCGCAGCGCCGCTCAATTATCCCGGCTACTTTCTCCCGCTTGCTGACAGCCCTGTTGACAGGCATCTCCCGCCCCAACCCGTGCAGATGTGCTCACCTCTCCAGACAGGAAATTAATCGGCTTGCAGCTAGCCGTCAGCTACGCTAGCGGCTGACATCTTGCGCTAACGTGCCCTTTTGTTTAAGAGCCAGCGGATCGAAGACGGAAAAGTCGGGAGCGTCGAATGTCATTAGAACATTTCAGCATACTCGACTGCTAACGACCAAAATAAACAGCCGTGTGACGGGTTGTGCAGCAATATTAGCAATACTAGACTCCACAGTCTCCACTTTGCTGTGCCGCGTAATTTTATCATTTGACTACAAATGATAGCCCCCCCCAATACTAATGCTAGTGTGTCTGGTTCTGTATTATACTCCACAGTCTCAAAACACAGACAAAAATGATCAAACCAAATACACAAGCTAACATTAGCGTAGCTGGTTTGGCGGCAATATTACACTCCACAGTCTCAACTTGGCTGCACTATTTTAACATTTGAGAAAAGACAACGAGAAATGACAAACACCAATGCTAACAATAGCATGCAAGTTTTGTGTTATCACACACCACAGTGTCCCCTTTCCTGTAGCTGTCGCTATTCTTGTTGCCCGCAGTCTCCTCTTGGATAAAAAAAAAGTCTCCACTTTGCTGCACAATGGTAGTTATTGAAGACACTCACATAGAAATTAAATAAAAAAATAACAACATACGCTAACAGTCACGATTCTGGTTCTGTGGCAGTATTATACTCCACAGTCTCCACTTTGCTGCAACGCTCCATTTTTTTTCCTACTCTCAGTCTCCTCTTGGACAAAAGTACATCACTCAACACTTTCTTGTACCACTGTAGCAAGTTGGGGATAAACAAGAAGAAATAACCAAAAATTAAAACACATGCTACCGTTAGAGGATCCAGTTCTATGGCAGTAATATTCTCCACAGTCTCCACGTTGCTGCATTGTAGCCTTTTAGGATACATGGTTGAAAATGAGCAAAAATAAGCCCAGCTAAAGGTTAGCATCTTAAATTCTGTGGAGTATAATACTCCACAGTCTCTACCATCCTACTACCTGTATTCTTCCGGCCCTCAGTCTCTTTTTGGATAAAATGTGTTGCATTTAATCCGCGTTGGCTCTTGCAGTCGCTGGCAGTGCTATTTGAAAGTGGCGAGCTCGACCCTCCTGTCCCTCCCCGCCACGGAACGAAATGGACAATGTGGCCGTTTCGTGTCAGCCGCCTCGTTCCGCAAATCACAACAAGCCGGGCATCGCCATGGCAACAAGATTTCCTGCGGCTCAGCGGTCAACGTTGCTGCGATGGCGTGTCAGTCACGGGGTGCAAATGTGTGACACGCGCAGCCTCCGCTTAACACGGCGAGGTGATTCATTGGCTTAATGGAAGCCTTCAGCTCAAAATAACATGCGGAGGGAAAAAAGGAAACGAGAACTGCTCAGTCTGGGTGTTTAAACTCCTTCGCCATCAATTATTCATATTCAATATCAATTACGGTTATTTGCCAATTTGTGGTTCAGTATACACACATTTTTGGGGGAACCCATGCGCCATTATTCCCTGCTTATGAGCTCGTTCAAGTCTTAGTTAGGCGCAATCTTGCTGAAAGTTCAAACTCATTGATGGTGTTTTTTGTTGGTGGTAATATAAGTTAAGTATACATTTTTGTTTGCCCAGTGATGCCATGTTAGTTTCTGCTAGCGTATTTAGGCTAATATGCTAACTAAGACTATTGATGAGCCTCATGTGACGGTGGTTTGTTTATGATAAATAATTGAATTATTGACTACAGTTGTCCATGTAACATGGGTTCATGCTAGATGTATTCTTTTTTTATGTCTGTTTTATTACACACCACATGAAATAAATCGATGCAAACATTTGAGCAAGCACAATTCCCGTGCACATCTTTTCTATTCATGGAGAATAAAGACGAAACCAGAGCCTTATTTATATTGAGTGTGAACATGAAGTGAAGTGCTGACTTCTACTACTCTGCAAGAGCCCAGCAGGGGGCGGGGGTGATCTTTGGCTCATTTGCATGTGACAGGACCGCCCCCCTCAACCGGAGAGGCCTAAATAGTTTGTAGTCATTGTTCAATTTTTGACTTACTTTGCCCAAAGCAAGTCACAGTCTCGTCATGAAAACAATTAGCCACTTATTTAGCGTCACAGAAATAAACTGGAGTGGATGAGGAGGCGGCGTACGGCTCTGATCATTCGCATGGTGACATACTCGAATAAACATGCAGGAGGAACCCCCCCCCCCCCCCCCAAAATCAAATAAAAAATCAAATCAAATTGATCGATAATAAAGTAGAGATACCAACCATGAGCTGCAGGTTCAGTGCTGGGCGCAGTGTCTGAGCGAGCACACAAGGAGAGGACATGGTGGAGGAGGAGGAGGAGGTGGAGGGAGGTGCGGAACAGGAGAAACGGCATGCAAATAAAGGAGAAACGGGGAAGGAGGGAGAGGGAGGGGAAGAAAACAAATAACAAACATAAGCAAGCAGTCTCAACACTGGAACATACGACAAAAAAGACAACAGGGAAATCAAGGACAACCAAAAGGCTGTGCGGCAATAAACACACACACACACACACACACACGCACACACGCTGCTGTGTCTGCTGCATGTTGTAGTAGTCGTTATTGTGTTACCGATTTGTGTTAATGATTTTTGATGAAGGGATGGTGGCTTTGCGTCCATTTTAAAGTGTTTGAAGGAAGCAAAGCCTCAAAATACACGGAAACCGCATCGTCTTTTGCAATCCATCAACCTGCCGAATCAATACATCAAGTCATTGATTATGCCCATCTCTGGATACAAAAAATTCTACAATCCAATGTCTAAATGTAACATAAAAGCATCTGTTAGCAGGAAGCAGCACGGGAGTGGGAGTGGACCATGTGGGACCCCCACAATATGCTTGTCAACCGCTTTCCACGCTTTGCCGGCAAGACACATGCCGATAACCGCGCTTTGCCAGCCATCATTCGATATGGATGGCGGCATGAGTGGCACCCTGTGGTAGCCGGAATGCCAACGAGCCGCCGGGCGTCCCCGCTGGCGGCCAAGATGGCGGCCAAGATGGCTTCTGTACGTCTGATAGCGTTTCGAGAAGTCCCACCTCCTCCACTTAGCTTTGGATTGGTGATTTCCTTTTATCTTCTCCAGGGTTTTTTCCACCTCCCGCCGAGCTTCGGCTGATGGAAACGAGAGTGGCTGGGCTTTGCCTCAAGGAGCTCCAGAGTTTTTGTTTTGATAACATTTACAGGTCTGGAGGATCGACGGTATTAAGTTGTTGATTCGATGCCGCTTTGCTATGAACTTCAAGAATTAATACGCTCCCGTGAAGTCCCTCAGATGTCCGAAATCAGCTTCCAAGTGGTCGGACGGCCGCAATTTAACATGAAGGATACAAATTGTCATCTTTTCTCTGGAAAACAAAGACAATATATTTTTTTTAATTTTTTTTTATTATTTTAATTGGGAAATGTCTATTTTGGGCAAATTCCATAGTAGTCCATCAAGCCCTGAAATGCCTGCTTCAAACCAAAATGGCTGACTTCCTGTTTAACTCATTCACTCACAGCCATTTTCACTGAAGCAACCCCCTTCGCTCCCGGCATTTTTTTCTGGATTTGGACTGATTTTGCAAGGCCCACAGAATATTGTGTTCTATTGCTATAAAAACATGGAACCTTACAGTCTCTTAGAATTTCATCATTATTTACAAACCTGTTGAAAACACTGGAGAAAAGAGCTTGCTGCTGCAACATGGCCCTGGTTGATCTCTTATACGTTTATAATTACTACTATTGCTTCGCCCGTTCTCTGCAGTTCAGAGGCTGCATCAAAGCCTTAAAACATAACTACGATTTTGGGAGTGAAGGACAAAGTATTTAAAAAAAAAACGTATTTTTTGCGTTTGAACGAGTTTAAAATTTTGCATGTGGACTGTGAAAACCAACACACCTGTTAAATTTGAAACTGATGTTGGGGGGCTTTCAGGGCTGCTATTAAGTGACGTTTGTGGGGCTCGTGTTCAAGACCCATGAAATACCAAATTTTGATCCATGGTGATGGTGCTGCCAAAAATGGCGACTTTTCAAGTATGTTGAGGTTTCCAAATAAGCCATTAGCGTCATTTCCTTAGTTGGAATACTTTAAATGACCAGCCCTGGAATTAGTCTAAAATGGCCGCTCCAAACCAAAATGCAGATTTCCTGTTCACGTTCGGCATGAAGGGCTTGTCCACCCAAATTTGTGTTGATGGGTGAAACCGGGGCCCACAAGCTTATTTCGTTTTAACTTTCCACCAGGGGGCGCTACATTTTCACAGGACAATGGCGATGCCAAAATAGGTGACTTTTCGAGCATGTTAAGGCCACCAGAAAAGCCATTAGACTTAATTGGAATATTAGGAGTTGATCAATATCCGAGCCCTGCAACTCACCTGAAAACGCCGTTTCAAACCAAAACTGCCAACTTCCTGTTCCCTTTCAATTTGTCCCCAAGAAAGCGATTCCACATGAACTCATTCAAACCCAAAAACGTGTAAATGCATTTGTTAATACTTTGTCCTTCACTCCCAAAAACAGATTTATGTTTTTAGCGCACACAGAAGCCTTTGATGCAGCTTCTGATCACTTGAAGCACTGGTAGTTATTACAAAAAACGGCCAGCAGGTGGCGGCAGAGTATAAGAGATCATCCAGGGCCAAGCTCACCATGAATGTGAATATTGATGAAACTTAGCTACATTCTAATGCAAATTAAACAAAAATCCTGACTCATCTTTTTTTTTTTTGCTAGGTTCCATGTTTTTAGCGCAATAGAACACAATATTCTGCGGGCTTTGCAAAATCCTTCAAAATCCAGTAAAACAGCCGGGAGCGAAGGGGGCTGCTTCAGTGAAAAACACTTAGTTATTTTTGAAAATTCCAGCGGGTGCTACTGAGTGTGTTTTGTGGTATTGTTTTTTTTTTAGGATGGTTATATTGATCCATTTTCACCTGGATAATGATGATGCCAAATCTGGTGAGTTTTCAAGCATGTTGAGGGCCCCGAAAGGGGATTTATTGGTGGTAAGGCAGCTTTTAGATACAATCATAACCGACTTAGTTGTTGTGTTGACGTATGGATATATGATGCGATTTTAAAGTGCTATTTGATGGTTGGCGTCTTCCCAGCATCGACCAGCTGGGCGCTCGCTCCCGGCTTTGCTTTTCTTCTCTCTTGAGGCTCGTGGTGCAAAACATCAACACCACAAGAAGACGACGGCATTCCGCACAAACAACAAGTGCGACCCCATTACGCCCGCCTCTCTACCCCCCCAAAGCGACCAAGCCGGGTCCCGCATGCCACATGACGCCATGTTTGGAGCTCGCAATTTACCTTAATCAAATCAGTTAGAGTTGACTGGCTCCAATTTGAAAATGGATCGGGGAGGGGGGGGAGATAATACTTCATATTATGTTGGCCTTTGATACAGGGAAGCGCGTAAGGCCCCGCCCCCTCCTCGCCAGATGCTGTTTATGCAATTGAAGACCCTGACAAAGGCAATAGATATTTATTTGCGACTTCCTGACTGCTGCGAATTGGTTCATCAGCCTCGTTTAGGCTCTTCCATCAATTAAGACGCGATGCCGGCTCACCTCCAGATTGTCTGATTTGCACCAGACGCACATTCATAATCTATTTCCTTCAGCCGGCAATTAAAGGCCATTGTCCGCCCCGGCGGGCTGCTAAATAAGCCGATGATTTGTCATATTGTGTCGACGGCGCGGGGGCGGGAGGCGAGGTCACCGGAGATCGCACGGGGGATGAATCCTGATGAAGACCAGCCCGTCACGGTGGCTGTGTAGCGCCAAGAACTCCTTGACACTCTATTTTATAAAATCATATGCTATTTATGGACATTAATTGATCAGGATCGTAATCAACTCATTTGCTCCCCAAAACGAATAAATAGGTTCTGTTTTAAGCGTCCCAAAGACGTATTTATATGTTTTTTGAATGTTTCTTTATGCTAGAGCACACTGCAAAAGAACGGTTAGTTACTACACAAACGGCCAGCAGGTGGCAGCAGAGCAAAAGAGATTAACCTTTTTTATTCGCATTTCTTAATAGATTTGTGAATAACGATGAAACTATATTCTAATGCTCATTGCTGCAAAATGGAAACAGGTAACATGGTTACAAAATACAAATATGGTTGAACTGTATTTTTTTTTAGTTCATCGATGTAGTAATTTTATAGTAATTCATTTAGGTTATTTGAAGTTAAAAGATATACTAAACAGTTAAAAGGGGTGTGAGTCAGATTTGTATTGAGGTCATTTTATGCCACTAGATGGCATCAGTGTTTCATGTTGGACGTTGGTGACAGGAACAATATGTTTTTCTTTTCAAATTTAGAGAAATTAGTATTTGGAACAAGAAGCAACTCCAGGCCATTTTGTTGATTGTAAATAACAACTAGTCACCAGTCAACACAAATCTGCTGAATTGCTTTTGCACAACGTTGGATGTAAAATAAAGTTTTATGTACGTTAAATGAGGCCTTCATTTTCCATCAAATTCCATTAGATGACTGTTAATGCTTTTTAATGACCCACGGAAACCCTGTTCAAGAGGGATTGTCAAGAATCGGCTCTTTTTTTGTGAAGCTGTGTTCCCTGACACCATTGAGTGTTTGGGGCAAAAAAAAAAAAAAAAAAAAAAGAGGCAGACCGGGTGCGGGAAAAATTTCACGCAGATCCTCGGAACATAAACGTGGACGACATTGTCAGAGTTCACTGGAAAGCAAGTTAGCGCCTCTGCGCCCCCTTGGGAGAAAATTCTTTGCCGTAAATGAACGTAGCCGAAAATGGACACGTGTCAGGTCCTGGAAGGTCCATAAATGGAGATGACTGTTATGACCTAATTGCTTGGAGATATGAGCGCAGCTATAAAAGATCTGTGAAAACAATCATTTTGACATTTGCCAATGTTTTTAGCGCCACCCTCGCAACCTGCACACGCAGAGACGCACTTAGGGGCCAAGTGTTGGGGTTGTATAGATTTTTAAAGTGCTCCATTTTGTTCGTCTAATGGGAAAGTGATGAAAAAAAAAAACCCTTCAATAGCACTCTGATAGATTCATTTGGCAGTCTGTGATCTGTGAAGCCCCGCTGTGGCTAAATGAAATCAACTGGCAGAGTGTATTATGGCCATATGAGCCCGCTGCTAACTTCGATCCATACACATTCACGTACGCACGCACACATACCGTCAGAAGACGAGAATGCAGCATGGAAGGACATCTGGCACAAAGTGTGAATGGGTTTGGCTTCCCACCGACAACATCGGCGCTTCCCAGACGTCCGCTTGCTTCCCATTGGGCAGCGCAGTCATTTGCCGTTTTTTTTTAATTTTTAATTTGGGACATCAAAGTACACATGAAATACACTCACACAAATAGCTTAGCCCTTACCTTGCTAGCTTAATGCTAATCCTACCGCATGGGAAACGCATATATAATCCTTCAGGCAACTGATATTTGAACGCAAACTGTGCAGTAAGATTTTCTTTATTCTCTGCGAAGAGCTAAGTCAGCTATGCTGTACAGATGTTTGTCTCCCTTATATTGCCCCCTGGTGGCCAAGATGGAAAGCAGCAAAATGTTTTTTCTAATGATGTAAAGTGTGAAAACAACTTAAAATAAGCAAACCTACAGTAGGATAGGTTGACACAAATCCATATCGTAACTCGATTATTCAATGGAATAGTCGATAGGATAATCGGTTGTAAATAGATTAGATGGCGACAGCCCTAATTCTTTTGATTTCTATCAATGTCATTATTAATGTATGTTTTAGTAGAATAATTACAGAGTGCTATTTTGTGGGGGGCCTGGAACGATTAATCAATTAATCGTAAACGATTGACAAAATTGAACTGAATCATAATTTCTTTGTCAACTGTCGAGTTGAAATTTTGTCCCGAAGAGATGGAAATTCAAACATTTTTTAAAAATCAATTAATTTGATCTTTGGATTAATCAAAAAAAATAATAAAAAATCGACAGAAGAATCAAAAATACTAAAATAATTGTTAGGTGCAGCCCTAAATGGATTACTGGCATTTCCATTCATTTCAATAAAGATTCCCCTTGACACCCGCTTCTGCAACTGAGCAACTAAAAGCATCGTTATTTTTTCTAAATCGGACTTTCTATTTTGTATCTCTGTTCTTCCCGACGGACTTATTAGCCACACGAGTGCAATCATTTGCGAATCCCGCAGTCAATCAGCCCGTCCGCGCCACTGCCTCGGCGCCAGGTGCAATCAATGCCCCCTGGCGCAGATAGGCATTCCTTTTAATCCAATCGAACGGCATAATCAAGCACAATGGCCGTGATTCGCGCCGGCCTCGCGAGCTTCGTTCCAATCGAGCGAGCTGTCAGCGAGCTTTTTGATTGCGCGCACAGCTCGGGCTGATGGAAAAAGTGGCCATATTTCTTCCAGTTGGAGGTTTGCGCTCATAACAGCCTGCAGTTTGATTTCCAAAGGAGTTGTTGGCATTTGGAATCCTTTTTACCCCCAACTGAACTGTCAGAAAGAGGGTACAGTCGGGGTCTTTTTTGGTTCCACAAGGTACAATTTTTTGTGACAAACCCTACAAGGATGACAACTGAACCACCCGGCAGAAATGTACGATTAGAAAAAGTATATCAATGGTCCTAAACCAGCAAAGGGACCCTTGCTTGTACCTTTTGGTTTACATTAACGGCTAAAAACTAGAGGGGTCCAAATTAATCGATGAATCCACAAGTAATCGATTATCAAATTAACTGACAACTATTTTAATCATCGATTTATCAAAACAATTTAACGAAGTAGTAGTAATCGAGACCATCATTCACTCACAGCCATTTACACTGAAGCAATCCCCTTCACTCACGGCTGTTTTACTGGATTTTGCAAGGCCCACAATATATTGTGTTCTATTGCTACAAAAACATGGAACCTACCAAAAGAAAGATCAGACTCTCTTCTTTCATCAGGAAAAACATTTTTTATCGGTTTCCATTTTGCAGCAATTAGCATTAGACTATAGCTAAGTTTCATTATTATTCACAAATCTATTTAGAATTCTGAGTTATTGAGGTTTTTTTTTTTCAACATGCCCCTGGTTGATCTCCTTTGCTCTGCTGCCACCTGCTGGCCGTTTATGTAAACGCTACCATTTCTTCAACTGTTCTTTGCATTTGAGAGGCTGCATCAAAGCCTTTTTGTATGCTCTAGCATAAAAGAAAACAAAACATTAAAAAACATATAAATATGTCTTTGGGTCAATCAAAACATTTAAAACGGATTTATACGTTTTGGGGAGCAAATGACTTAATGAACATATAGAATCTTTCCAATAAGACGCTATATCTGTTGAGGGGGTGAAAACTCTTCAGATGCACCAAAAAACAAATCCCCAAAAATATCATGTGGTCAAAAACAATTCAATTCGATAAAGTCCAATCCTTTCCATCCGTGTCCAAAGCCACACGGGAGCCTTTCCGTTTGCCCTCAAGGTTCACACACACCCGACGCTCATGACCTCGAGCTTTATCGAATTATTTCCTGGAGGCACACGCGCCACCATGTGGTCAAACCCAGCAATCACAGGAAGAAAAGGAAAAACAGAACACTGTAATGTGGCTCCAACAGAACATTACACGAAATGTCGACGGTTCACGTGAACAACAATGAAAAAAAAATGGCTGATGTTTGGGGACTTTTGCACTTTCCCAGCATGCATAGCGGCATGCGATGCACAACTTTCCCATTTTTAGGTCGTTAATCATGATCGTTTGCGGGTCGATCTGACGTGTCGTTCATCGAATGTTTCTTAATTAACTGTCACATCAAATTTAAGTCGCACGTCGCCGTGCTGGCGAGAGCGTCCGCGCCGTTTATACGTTTACTACTAAGTGATGTCTGCCATCTAGTGGCGAATGGCGTCATGACAACTTCAAACTGATCAGGTGCCATTTTGAGGGCGATACCGTACCTTTGGCGGCTTCGGAGTGGAGGGAGGAGGAGGAAGAGGTGGTGATGAAGGTGGTGGAGGTGGCAGTGGTGGGTGTGGGGGTGGTGGTGGGAGCATCTGAATGAGAAGACAAATACATGACAAACTCACAGGGGGTGGGGACGAATGAGCGCACCCACGCAAAAATATGAAATGTGATGCGGCTCGCGCAGCAAGACGGCCCTTGTTAGCAGTGATTAAACGCCCTAATGAGCAACGGGTGCTGCTGCGTTGACAAGCAAATGCGTTGGCTAATTCCGGATGATCAGCAGGAGGAGACGAAGGAAAAGTTGGTGGCGAAGAAGAGAATGTTTGATGGCGTCGGGACAAAAAGGAGTTTGCGAAAGGGGAGGAGAGAAAAACATACAACGCAGCCACGATTAACTCTTTCACTCGCAGCCATTTTCACTGAAGCAACTCCTTTTGCTCCCGGGCTGTTTTACTGGATTTTGGCAGATTTTGCAAGACCCACAGAATATTGTATTCTATTGCTATAAAACATGGAACCAAAGAACCAAAAGAAAGATTAGGGTCTCTTCTTTCATCAGGAAGAAATACATATTTGTATTTGTTTCCGTTTTGCAGCAATTAGCATTAGAATGTGGCTAAGTTTCATCATTATTCACAAACCTGTTGAAAACACTGTCAAAAAGAGCCATTATGCAATATGGCCATGGCTGATCTCTTATACTCTGCTGCCACCTGCTAGCCGTTTGTGTAATTACTACAATTACTTTAAGTGTTCTCTTCCGTTCAGAGGCTGCATCAAAACCTTCTGTATGCTCTAGCATAAAAAAACAAACAAACAAAAAAAACCCAACGTATAAATACTTTTTTGGGACCATTGCAATATTTAAAATAGAATGTTTTTATACGTTTTTGGGAGCAAATAAGTTAAGTGCAGAGGAATATATATATATATATATATATAAAAAAAAGTATTTATCACCAAAATAATGACATTTAAACCCCATTCGGTGGGGTGGCGCGGTTGTAATATACAATAAAAATAATAAATAAAAATCAAAGATACAAGAAAAAAATATAAATTTAAAAATAAATTATATATATATATATATATATATTTATATATAGTTAATATATAATTAATAAAAACTATAAAAATAAAAAATCTTATTTTGTATGTATCGAGGATGCAAAAAACCCCAACTTATTTGATTGATTATAAATTTTTTGTAGTTAATTGGCCGATTAATCGGTGATGGGAAATGTTATGCTTGTTGAGCCCTAACTTCAACAAATGACTTTGCACTGAAGCATCTGTGACAGTCGAGCCAGCAAATTTTTGCCAACAAATATATATAGTTTGTATATTCTGTGTATTTGAACACCTTTTTATAAACAAAGTACATGGATTTGAATCTTCTTTTTGTGTTTTTTTTTCTTGTAGAAAAAATTGTGTCTTCTGTGATTAGAAGAAGAACTTTTTTGGTGAACAAATGACTGATCTGGATCTTCTGTGCCTGGTGTCAGACATTCAAGAATTCTTATCGTCTGTGACCAGCAGCCATCATTTGAGAAGCTTTTTGTGAACAAGCAACATTTTTTTGAACAAAGGGTCTTTGATCTGTGGATTTATTGTGTGATCGGCAAGTGTTCAAGTAGCTTTTTTTGTGAACAACTGACTTGATTTGGATCTTTGATGACTGGTGGCAGCCATTTGTGTAGACAAAGTATTATTCTTAGGATATATTTGGCATTTATTTATTTGGCAAGTATTTTCCATTTTAGCTGCACCACTTCTTTTTTTTTGCATCGGCGGCAGCAATCCTCAGCGGTTTTTAACACGTTTATTTTGACTGTCAGTTTGAGGCAAATTGAAAATAATGACCTCCCAAAGTTGCATGAAGGAGGTAATAAAGTTAATAAAGGTTAGAGCGCCGTGGGTAAATGTCTCCGACGAGTGTAGCGAGCTTGTTTTTCATATGAAAGTGGCTTGTTTGCCTCGGGGCGGGTATGCTTCACGCAGACTGCACAAATCTGCACACTTGTTAGCCTTTGACGACGAGCAGTCGTTCAAACGCAAAGCGTCCAAGTGCGCCCGGAGCCAAGGTAGGTCCAGGCCCAGATCAAGACCTTCGGGTGAGTCGGACCCTGCCGGTGTATGACATGATTTTAATTTCTCCACAACTTTGACGAACGAAAAAGATGGGTCCGCTTGGTGCCGAGTGTGCCGGCAGACGGTGCTGTCCGATTATTTATTTTTTTCATCCAATTGTCAAGTGTGCCGGGGACAGACAGCAGATGTTGGGGATCATCACAAGCCCCTTTCACGCGGCCTTTGTGGAAAATCGGCAGAGCCAGCGACTTTCATCTTACATGGCATGTGTGAACCAGGAACAGTTTGAGACGGTCCTTCATTTTGAAGTCTTACGAATCTTAGCTTAGTCGGCCATGTTGAATAGCGCAAAAATACTAAAGTGAGACTCAAACCCGGTCCATATGGCCGGAAGACGAGTGTTTATCTCACTGAGCTATTTGGCCAATAATTGTTTGACTCCATGTTTTGTAGCGGCCTACAACCTCACTGTGTCATTGAAAGCCTCATGCTTTTTTTTTGTAAATTATTTTTATTTTATTTATTTATTTTTTCTGGAGAGAAAGAGAAAGCCTGATGCTTTTTTTTTGTAAATTATTTTTCTTTTATTTTATTATTTTATTTTTTTCTGGAGAGAAAGAGAAAGCCTCATGCTTTTTTTTGTAAATTATTTTTCTTTTATTTTATTATTTTATTTTTTTTCTGGAGAGAAAGAGAAAGCCTCATGCTTTTTTTTGTAAATTATTTTTCTTTTATTTTATTATTTTATTTTTTTTCTGGAGAGAAAGAGAAAGCCTCATGCTTTTTTTTTGTAAATTATTTTTATTTATTTTATTATTTTTTCTGGAGAGAAAGAGAAAGCCTCATGCTTTTTTTTTTGTAAATTATTTTTATTTTATTTTATTATTTTATTTTTTTTCTGGAGAGAAAGAGAAAGCCTCATGCTTTTTTTTGTAAATTATTTTTCTTTTATTTTATTATTTTATTATTTTTCTGGAGAGAAAGAGAAAGCCTCATGCTTTTTTTTTGTAAATTATTTTTCTTTTCTTTTATTATTTTATTTTTTTTCTGGAGAGAAAGAGAAAGCCTCATGCTTTTTTTTGTAAATTATTTTTCTTTTATTTTATTATTTTTTATTTTTTCTGGAGAGAAAGAGAAAGCCTCATACTTTTTTTTGTAAATTATTTTTCTTTTATTTTATTATTTTATTTTTTTTCTGGAGGGAAAGAGAAAGCCTCATGCTTTTTTATTGTAAATTATTTTTATTTTATTTTATTATTTTATTTTTTTTCTGGAGAGAAAGAGAAAGCCTCATGCTTTTTTTTTGTAAATTATTTTTCTTTTATTTTATTATTTTATTTTTTTTCTGGAGAGAAAGAGAAAGCCTCATGCTTTTTTTTTTGTAAATTATTTTTCTTTTATTTTTTTTCTGGAGAGAAAGAGAAAGCCTCATGCTTTTTTTTTTGTAAATTATTTTTCTTTTATTTTATTTATTTATTTATTTTCTGGAGAGAAAGAGAAAACCTCATGCTTTTTTTTTGTAAATAATTTTTATTTTATTTTATTTTTTATTTTTTTTTTCTGGAGAGAAAGAGAAAACCTCATGCTTTTTTTTTGTAAATTATTTTTATTTTATTTTATTATTTTATTTTTTTTCTGGAGAGAAAGAGAAAGCCTCATGCTAACCCCGACCATTCATCCGTAACAGCGAATTGACATGCATGTCAACACTGAAAAAAAACATTACCAACCTGTTAACTCAGTAAGATAAACATTCGTCTTCCGACCAGAAGCCCCGGGTTCGATTCCCATGACTATTTTTTCACTATTTAACATGGCCGACGGAGGTCGCTAAACTGCACTACGTAACACTTTTTTGGTGCATGTTAAAGCGTCCAATATGGTCGTTATTGTTAGAGGACTTGTTGAACAGTTTGGAATTTTTCAATATCGATGATTGAATACGTGCAACGATTTGGTTCTTTGATTCAGTGGGATTACGAGTTGATTGGCAATTGCACGGCTCAGTTTAAGAGTACGACGCATTGAGTTTCTTATTTCACATACATATGAACTTGTCAGGACTGTAAAAAGGCATTTCCTTTAAAGTTATATCTCACAAATAAAAGACGATTTGATACATATATTAAAATATTTGAAAGTGGAATGACTGGATTTGAGGCACCAAATGTTCCTATTGTTTCTTTTAGTTACACGTCAGTTTTTTTTTTTGTGTTCGATTTTTAACTTCACTTAGTTTTTATTCATTTATAGAGCTACCAATTGTTTTGGTTGCTATGTTTTTCGAAAATGCTTTGTTCTAGTTTAATTTGTATTAGTTTTATTTTATTTTTTTCATATTGAGAGTATGTATTGCAAGATAAAAGAAAAGCTGACTAAGTATTGTGCAGTAAATTAAAGTGAACGACGTACAACTTTTCAACTTTCCTTCTTCTGTACGGCTGTATAGTAAGACAAAACAAAATACACTTATTTTTGCTCGTCAACAGGGATGTAACAAGAATGGCAAAATTGTGATATAAAAACTGCCACAATATCATCATCGGCATGTCACGATATTAAAAGCAGCACATCTGTGAAAAAAAAAAGGTCAAGCTGATTTGCATTTGTGCAGTTTTAGCACCCTCTGGTGGCTAGTTTTTTTTTTTAGTGCAGTTTAATTTTCACAAGGCATGTTTTGACCCTTCAATGTTTCAAATCTACGCTAATGGTCAGATGACGGGCAACGTGATATGCTTGAGAAAAGAGTCAATATGTGGAGGAACTCAACGAGTAGCGTGCGTTAGCAAGTGCCTTAATATTATTGCCTTAATTTTGTTCATTTATTGTGCCTTAATATTGTTATTAGAGATTGTAGGTTGGTCATGTACAAAAGCACAATAAAGTTGGATTTTTTATTTTTAATATGAGTTTTTTATTTTTTTACATTGCGACCTTTTTTTTAATATCACCAACCTCTCCACAATATTGTGAGAATTGTCGTATCGCGACCTCCATATCGTCATATCGTAGAGTGATGTTTGGATATCCCTACTAGTTAATGTTATGAATGTCAAATGTAGTTTTAGTTATTGTTTATTAAAAAAAACTCTCATTTTAGTTTCATCCCATCCACTATGTTTGTTTTAAATGTTACTTTTAATGAATCGGTTAGTTTTTGTTACCGATAATAACCGTGGTGTGAACTCGGCTAGTACGGTGACATGCATATTTTGGACTTTAGGAGGAAGCAGGCGTACCGAAGAGAGAGAAGAACAGTGAAGACCATGCAAATGCCACTAATGAAAGCCTGAGCCCGAGAGTCGAACCCACAACATAACAACTGCGAGGCACAACCCCAGCAGTTATTACATAGCTAACGATGATTTCAGAACGACAGTTTTCCTCCTGCGGAAGCCACTTAAGGGCCCGGCGAGACGACGAGGCACCACTCCCTTTAAACGGAGGAGAAATGTAAAGCAGTAAAATAAGTACGACTCGGGAGACAGAGGAGCAGGGAGGCGGCGGCGGCGGCGGCGGCCGAGAAAAATTTAGTTACTGGCCGGCAGTAAACAAGCCGAGACCCTTTGGCTCCCGTTGGCACTCGGCGGCGAGAGCGAAAAGCAGAATGGTTGTGTTTTCTCACCCCTGCAAAGTTGGGGCCATTTGGCCAGACCCCTTTGAGCAACAGCCGACGCATTCTTTTGGCCCGTAAACGTTGTTAGTGTCAGCCGCTCTTACGGCGCTCTCCATCACGCGGGGTCACAATAGGCTGCAATCCCACCTATTAGACGGGGAGGCTTGGGGCGGCTGCATTTGTTTCGGTCTGGGACCGAGGCGGCGGCCGCACTTTTTCATGGGGTTGCACGCCCGCAATACACACGCGTGTGCTGTTGTTGTGGCTCCCGTGCAGCAAAAGGGTCAACGATAACACGGGATATAAAACAAACGAAAAGCCAAGGGAGTGCGGATTCTGCTGGAAATGGCCATTGTGGTCGTATCAGGGTTAGAATTCTTTCTTTCTTCATTTTTTCATTATTGCTAGTTAAACAAATAGTTAGTTGAAATGAGTTTTTAGAACATGGTTTGTTTGTATAAATACATTCCATTTGAAATGTTTTAAGTGTCCCAAAGACGTATTTTCATGGTTTTTTTTTTTAATGCTAGAGCATACAGAAGGCTTTGATGCAGCCTCTCAACTGCAAAAAAAAGCTATGGTAGTAATTACAATAACGTCCAGCAGGTGGCAGCAGAGTATAAGAGATCAGCCAGGGCCATATTGCAAAAAGGCTCTTTTCCCCAGCGTTTTAACAGATTTGTGAATAATGATGAAACTTAGCTATATTCTAATGTTAACTCTTTGACTGCCAGACGTTTTCAGAAAAGGGATGCCGTGGGTGCCAGCCGATTTAAGCATTTTTGACTGATCTTTCAAGGTCCACAGAAAATTATGTGTTTGGACTATGGAAACACACATACTACCAAATGAAAGATTGGACTCTCATCGTTCATCAGAAAAAATAAGTTTGTTTCTACCTTATTCCGTTTTTCAGTAATCAACAATAGAAAATGGTTAGTTTCACCTCTGTTTTGAAACAAACGTCTTTTAACGTCTTTGGCACTCCTCCATAGGATTTTACTAAACGTTATTTAACGTTTTTGGCAGTCAAAGAGTTAATTGCTGCAAATATACCTTTTTTTTCCTGATGAAAGAGGAGACTATAATCTTTCTTTTGGTGAGGACAAAATATTCTGTGGGCCTTGCAAAGTCAGTCAAAATCCAGTAAAACAGCCAGGGTCCCATTTTTTTTAGTCTTTGGTATGACCTGGCCGGGGATTGAACCCACAACCTCCCAGTCTCAGAAAGGACACTCTACCACTACGCAATTGTTTGCATTTGACCCGCTGCATCTTTGAACCTTTAACATCTTTAAGACTTCAGACATCTTTGTGTGTTTTGTTTTGTTTGGAAACAACGTGACATGTTGTGTTCGGGTGTGTGCGGGAACTACAGGTGGTCCGATCTAATGCATGTATTCATCCCGAGATAGATGCCAAGGTCGTTAGACTTTGCTTTTGCTGCCAAATTCAGCCTTTACATAAGCTACATGGTTGTTTTGCTCTCTATGGGGGGTGATGTGGGTGGATGGAGGAGGGAGGGGAGGGGCAAGACTTGCAACCCATTTAAAAGTCAGGACAATAAATACGTGGTATCAAACGAGGAAATAGTTATGGACTGAACAGAAGAGGACAGGGACATTTTCGATTTTGAATCCAAGGGAACACAATTGTTGTAATATTGCCGAAAAGACAATACATTCAAAATGCATACGGATTAACAACACGGTAAATGATTTGAGAGACAAAACAGGATAAAAAAAAAAACATTTGTTGGCCACACATTCCTAATTAATAAGACAGATTGTCATATTTTCTATTAATGGTAATGACATTTGAAGAGTTGCATCACATTTCTATCTCAAATAAAATGAAATAAAAATCTTTTTATTAAGCCAATGTGTGGCATGTGCGGGTATAACAAAAACAATTTGAATTCAGAAAATGGGGTTTTTATTTAAACGATAAAACTGCATCAAATCGAATCGTTCCAATATAAATGATATCCATATGTATCGGCTCGTCTTTTATTGGTGAGATATAACGTAACGGAAATGCCTTATTTACAGTAGCGACATGCTCATTCATTCATATGTATGGAAAACGACAACAAGAAACTGAATGCCACACCGTAATCAAACTGAATTGTATCGTTCCACTTTGAAACTTACTGTCCTTTGACTGTATCGAGATGCATTACGTATCGAATTGTGTTTTATTGGAGAGATGCTTACACCTACTTGTCGATCTTGCTTCTTTTCTTTCACAATAAACTTTTCTGTAAGTTGCAATATGGAAATACACAACGCACATAAATTACGGCGCAATTCTGTACCGGCAACGCGGTTCTCCGCTGTTTCATCGCGCTTCTCATTAGCACGACTCGTCGCGTTTTATAAACAAAAGCCATTCAGTCGGCGTCCATCAGGCGTTGCGCGCCGCTCATGACCAGAAAAAAAAAAAGAACAAAAAAAAAAACGAAACAAAAAGAAAAACCTTTTCACTCTTCCAATTCTCGCGGACAATAGACGGGAAATTATTTATCTACGGAAGGTGAGATTGAAGTCATTTAGCACAGAACAGCGGGCACATTAGAGCGTAATGCCGTGCTTGAGGAGTTTGGGGGGGGGGGGGCGGCTCAGGGTCTCCATATTATTGGTTGCAACAGTGTGAAAATGTGCTGTGATGATGTGGCAACGAGGATGAAAGGAAGTGAGCAGGCAAGAACAACAGGAAGGAATCAAGAAATGGAAAAGTTGTTAAGGGCTTGACCTAGTTTGGACTGACGCAGAGAGAGGTGGATCCCGCTTGTACGTCGGAATGCTGACAGATGACCTTTCACGCAACTGGAGGAAATGAAGTATGTGCTTGGCGGATTGCAAAATTGGAAGATTTCCATGGGAAAGAGAATTTCGTGGGAATTTATAGCTGACAACCCAAAAACAAACTACTTACAGACACACACACATACATATATATATATATATATATATATATATATATATAAAATGTTCCCATGGAAATTTACCACCCCTTTTGCAATCCTACTGTACGCTACACGATAGCAATCCACAGATACAGCGCTCGTCTTTCGGCATTCATACACAGAAAAAACAAGAAACTATCGTACATATTTATATATTTTGTGTGTGTGTGTGTGTGTGTGTGTGTGTGTGTGTGGGGGGGGGGGGGGGGGGTTATACCGTAGACGTAGAGGATGTAGTCGTCGTAAGACTCGCCCAAAGAGTTCGCCGCCACGCAGCGGTACGTTCCGTTGTAGGACTTGTTGAGGTTCTCGATGTAAAGGTCGGCGCCGGTGATGACGGCGTGGGACGGCACGTCGTCGTCCACCTTCACCCAGTTGACCCGCTGTGGCCTGCAGAAAAAAAAAATCAAGCGGTGACTTTCAGTGCACTGCAAAAAAAACGAAAATCTAACCAAGATTTTACTTCAAGTGTGCTTTAAAAACCTTCAGAAAATCTTACTGAGATTCCATTACTGGTTATGAGCACATTCCGCTTAAACTAAGATGCTACAATTCACTACTGCCAAAATCTTTCCTCCTTGGCGGAGGTCTGCAGACTGCCTCTAGTAGTTACATTCCAAATGTTATTTAAAGAACTGTACACTTCAGTCGAGATTTAATGGAATGGATTCTCTGGAAAGGATTCATTCAAGTGATATAATTTCCTATGGGGCGAAAATCTTCTAAATGCAAATGTGGTAGTTAAAATGTTCTATATGGCCGTAATTAAGACTGGGAAACACCAAGAGTATTCCTATTGTGACTGAATTCCATACGTGGAAGAGAAGATATCGTGCTGCTGCAAGTGTGGGGGACAGCCGTGATCGTGATACACAATTTGTGGTTTGTTACAGATCGGACGCCGCTCAGGAATCGCTTCGGATAACGGATCATACGATGCACTTGTGTCGGAAGACAAAAGCGATATTCTCCAAACATTGTTATCATATATTGTATGTCCATCTGGTCACAGGAAGATAACTTGAGTCGTTTGTTGTTTCCATGTACAGGAACCCGTTACAGCAGTGGTGTCGAAATGACGGCCCGTGGGCCATTCGTGGTGCGTGGCGTGTAAAGATGACATTTACATCCGCTCTCATTTGCCGCAATTGTTGACGTCCAGTTGGCTAGCTAGCTGTGGGTATATGTTAGAGCGCTTCGTCGTCAGCCATGAGTGCCTGCAGAGTAAGGCGGAACAGAAAGAAGGGAGAAAAAATCGAAATCAAACAGTCCGATTTGACAGCAAGCATGTGGACAAGGCCCTCTGGGCTGGTGGGGCTGCTTCAAAGCGCCTCGTTGTTGGCTGCGAGTGCCTGCACGCCACCGAGAGAGGACGGAAGAGTGCGGTAAAAACATTTTTTTTTCACGTTTGTGAAAACGCATTTAAAATGACAAAACACACAAATTTACAACTTATCCAATATAAAATTATTCACAGAACATACATTACTCAATATACGATGAAGAAAATGGGACTCTCAGACTCCGACATTTGTCTCCAATGCTTACAAAACACTACAGACACTTATGTTCATGCTTTATGGTTATGTACTCCGGTTATGTATTTCTGGACTAAAGTCTTAGAAAAACTTTCCGCTATTTTGGACTGTAGGATACCTTTATCTCCAAACTTGTGTTTGCTAGGTGACCTAACAACAACAACTGACTTACCACATAAACAATTTCAATCTACACTTGTAGCCCTTACTATCGCTAAAAAAACAATTCTTGTTAACTGGAAAAATAAACAAACTCTGAATATCGACCAATGGTCTAACCTCCTCATAAATCACATTTTAATGGAAAAAATATCTGCCTCAAATAAAAACCAAATATCAAAATTTATAGAAACATGGTCTACGTATATAGAATTTTTTAACCTAATTCTGGTTACTTAATTCTGTCTGTTAGCGAGAGCCACTACATCGTGATAACTTACATTGATGTCTCTGCATTTGGCAATTTATTATTATATTATATTATTAGTGTGGGATTTTTTTTAATGGGCTTTAGGTGAACTGATGAATACACACACGCTCGCACGCACACGCACATACACATACAAAAAAAAAGTATATATATATATATATATATGTGTGTATATGTATATATATATATGTATGTGTATTTAAAAAAAAAAACTGAAAAAAAAAAACATTTATTAATTTTTTTTTAATTGATTTGTTTTAAAAAAAAAATAAAAAAAAAAAAAGGAGAGCAATGATGATGTCAAATCGAATGAACAATACTGAGCTCTCCTGTAAAAAACAAACAAAAACAAAACAAAACATTTTTTTTCAAAGTCAGACAAGACAGCCAGAGTGCAGCCAGGGACTTTACACGGTAGATGAAGTAGCATCACAACTTCAGCAGCCTCATTTCACAGAAATGTTAAAATCATTCCAATTTGGCAGAGTTGTAAACAACACTCAAGATATTTCTTTTCACTTTACAGGCACTCTAGCTTGATTGCTCTCTCTCACAACGTATTATTATCCATGTAAAATGACGCTGCCATATCTTGTCGGTCTTCACGTGTGCCTAATTTAGTGTCTTTTCAATAATCTCCTCCACAACGCCGAGCCGATTATGACCTGGCTAATGGCGCTAATTGAAGGAACGCACGTCAACGCCGGAGGACGCGCCGCACGCTCCTCAAAAGACGATCATCTCGCCCGAAAGCACATTTTGCCGCCATTTCACTTCATCAAAAACCTCTCGCAGGCATTTGCGAAAACAAAAGGAGGCTAATCAAAGGCAGCTTACGCATATATTATAATGACGTCGCTCTCTTTGTGCTCTGTCAACACGGCAAAAAAAAAAAAATCCACAGTCACACCGTGGCGGGCTTTTGTCTGCAAATTGCCGGTTTGCCACGCGTGTGTACTTGTGTGTAGGTGGCTCCGTCTTTATGTCTACCTTGACTGAGGTTTATGGCGGCATGACAGATTCCATTTTTATGACAATGAACCACCTTGGGCGCAGGGGAAAGGGAGGGAAAAAGACAAAACGTTATTCCCGCCACAGTCGCCGCTACGGTTATTTCCCCCGAGCAAGCGCTGATGGGCTCACTTTTTTTTTTTTTTGTTACTTGTTTGAAAAGATATGGCGCGGAAGGAGAGACAGACGAGGAAGAGACGACACGTGGGCGGGAAAAAGAACAAATGAACAAACCACAAGTGTGCTTAACGGTGGCGGGCGAGCGCCGCCTCGCTTACAAACGTTTTCCGGATGAAATGCGCAAAGCAAATCGCGTGAGATGCCTTCCCATTCATGAGATGGACCCAGAGACATGACAACTGAATACAGTAAGTCGCATCCAGAATTGCCACAACATGGCGCCAAAGCGCTACTTTTCTATGTATTTGGCTAATAGTAGTCTTTACTCCTAGCTTCAACATAGTTCCATACATTATTGTTGTCTGAACATTTTGCACAGGATTTATTTAATTAAGTAAATGGTAGTTTGGTTTAATATTTCAATTAAAATTGATTAAAATTGTAATTGTCCAGAATTACTGAGGGAGGGGAAGTGTGTGTGTGTGTGTGTGTGTGTTATAAAACTGAGTGGTGAGGCACAAATTATTGACAGTATTCATGGCAGGGCTCTGTCTCAATCTTCCGCGAATAGAAAAGTAGTGCTTTGGCACCATTGCGTGGCAACTATAGGCAATTATTTTTCTTACAATGATGCATCAGTTACTTGTGGATTATCACTATTTGTGGCAAAGCTCTGTCCTTTATCCCCTAGTGAATGCCACCAAAGCCCTCTGTATTATAAAAGTAGTGCTTTGGCACCATCTTGTGGCAGGTCAAACTCGGCTCCTCCTGAAATAGGCAAAGTTGAAAGTCTCCCACGTCGACGTATCACTTACGCCTTTCCTTTAAACCGTGGCTTTGGTGCCATCTTGAGGCCAGCATTATAGAAAGCACAAACACTAGGAATAACGGCGGACCAGAGAACGCAAACGCAAACGGGATCGTAAAAATAGGGGAGGGTTGACTGCAGTTTGTAACGGGATGGTTGTGTAGGAAGCAGACAGAAGATGTGGGCTGCAAGGAGAGAGGAAGGGCAGGCGTCTTGAATACAAATGGCCGCCCTGCAGCCTGCCCGGGCCTCCCCCCATCCCGCTACAGGCTGGTAACGACGACACAACTCTCAGCTGCCTCTAATGAAAATGACTTCCAATTCCCTGCTCACTGTATCGATTGTGTTTTCATTTTTAGAAAATGAATATGGGGGGTGATCGGGCTCGTCCCCAAAGGTGAGGTGGGAGGTAGTTGCGTTGTGGTTTGAAGCGTCACGGGGAACAGGACAATCCTTGGCTGGTCCGTGCAGCATATTTTGGCTATGGTTCTTTCTTTTCAAATGGGTCCAGTTGTCCCAACTTCCTTTCGATTTTGGCTTGCCAATATGCATTCTGGTAAATTCCAGTCTCCCTGGAAGAACTATCTTTTGGTCCAGAGCGTTGTTTAGAGGTGATGATCATTAAAGTCTAAAACGGAATAACCTCCCCTGGAAGAAGGTAACCATCTGGTCTGGAGTGGTCCAGATGTAAATAAACCTTTTGAATCCAGAGATCATGAGACACGTCCGAGATGAAGATGAGTCTCTTGCTTGGATCTTACTCTGGTCATTGGACGAGGTTTAAGTTTTGAATAACTCATTCACTGCCATTGACGGCTATAGACGTCCAAAAATTTTTTGAACTATTTCTTTAAGTTTAACATTTTTTTTCCCCACTTTTGTTTACAAGAGTATGAAAACCTAGAAAGAAAAAATATATATTGTACATTTACAACAGAAATAAAATTTCTCATTAATCGTGAATTAATTAATTAATTAATTGAAGTCATGCAGTTCATTACCAACAAAAATTTTGATCACCTGACACGATTTTAAAATAAAAAAAAGAAATCAAAAAAGATTATTAAAAATTTGGGATGTCAGGCGATTACATTTTTTAATCGTTATTAATCACATGACTTCACAAATTTTATATCTGTTCTAAATGTACAATAAAAATAATTCCAGGTTTTCAAGCTCTTGTCAACAAAAGTGGAAAAAAATGTGAAACTACTAGAAACAGTTGAAATGAATTTTTGACGTCTATAGCCGTCAATGGCAGTGAATGAGTTAAGGTTCCTTATCCAGTTACAGAAACTCATAGTTTTCCAACAAATCACCCCTGAACATTTTGTTCTCTCTGACCCAGAACCAGAACTAATTGCAGATCTGGGTAAGATGTGACTTCAGCTCCTACATAATAAGCACAACAACAGTGCAAGCATTTAAGTTTTGATTGACGTTCTACTGTATTGCGTTCTCTGAAGGTCTCGGGGCTCCCAACGGAATAAATAGTCTTGTCACCGTTGCCACATTCACATCTCCCGATGATGACTTTGTTCCAGTTCAAATTTGAACTGCCTTGTCAACAAACTGCTGTGACAGACACCAGACGCAGCAGCTGTCTTGATGTTTGAAGTGTTTGTCGGGTTCCCACCACTCCGCCTTCTGGCCCTAATAGCTTTGTTTGTACTTCATTATGTTTCATACCGCAAACACCCACACCGTGTAAACAAATGACAACTTTTTAAAAGGCTTCTACGCGCAGAATCACCATCGCTCCGACGAGCGACGATGACGTCGCCCGCCTTTGAGAATTGAGCGGTAAGACACTCACTGATCCAAAAACTGGAGCACTAACCAGTGATGTGATCGGTAGTGATAGGCCGAATGTGGACGCGCTGCTCGCTCTCCAGTGTTAAACCATTAAGAAGCTCTCAGGAAAGTGCCCTGGTTGCCTCCCTGGTGAGGCGTTCCAGGACTGTCCAACCAGGAGGAGGCCTTCCTTTCCTCAGTCTCTCCTTTGGTCTCTTCAGGTCTGCCTGATTTGTTTGGAATTTAGATGTCTCTGGGGCCGGTGCTGGATTTCACTTTCCTTTCTTTGGTCCTTCCTCGGGTCTCCTGACGGCCTCACGACTCTGGCTGGAAGTGTTCGGTTTAGGTGAACGGTATGGGATTATTTTTTAAATAGGTTTTAGGTGAACTAATGAATATACTCGCACGCACATACAAAAAAAAAAAAAAAAGGAGCAATGATGATGACATGTCAAATCGGTAAAATTACCGAATGAACAATACTGAGCTCTAGGGAAAAAAAAAGCAGGAGTCCTTAGGGAAGACAGAGAATACACTGGAGGGACTACTCGATCGCCCTTAGGTGTTCTGAGAACCTCTTGGTGTTCTGGTCCTTCGTGTGAGCTGGGCCGGATAAGTAGAGGATAATAAATGTCTAAGTTTATGCCTCAGTCTCCCTCATCACTGTCCCCGCATGTCCCCTGATCACTAACTCAGTGTTGCTGGAATGTCCAACCAGAGACAGGGACATCTGGGCTTTTGCGTTTAGACTACTGTTGTTCCATGAGAACCGGCCCATGATATTGACGGATGAATGTATGGATAGGACAAGGTCGATGGGACCTCCAAAAATAGCAACTTCACACCCGTTCCACATTGACAAGCCAGTAAAAAGGCCGCGTAAACCACAATCGGGCCACTTCCAGGTTCCAGGATTTGTAACCCAACAGCAGACATTCAACAGTCTTTCAGCAGGCAGACTTCGCCTTTCGCTGGCTGGAAGATCCGAACCATTCCGTTCGCTCATTATGCACCCGCGAATGTTAAGTGAGAAAGCGGTTGACCTCAGGACGGGATCAGGCGCTCTTTTGTTCTTTCGGGTCTTTCATCTTGGTTCAAACTCTTCCTCACTGGCACTGCAAGGGTTCCCCCTCATACGGAGCCGGTACGCAGTTAAGTGTCTCGTGCTCTACATTGTTGGTATCAAAGTCACATTCTACTCCGCTGGTCTTACTGATGCTTTGCTTGTACAGTATATAATTCAGCCCCCCCCCCCTCCCCGCCGCATATACTGTATATATAAATTAGTGCTGCCAAGTTTCGAGTTAAAACTTTAACTCTGCAGTTAACTCTGGAGTTAAAGCTCTGACTTTTGACAGTACTGATACAAATAAACTTTTCAAAACACTTTTCAATTAGTTTTTTAATACTTTCATTTTCATTCAATTTCAACCAATCGATGGAATCAAGTGTCGAGTTGCTCTACCACTTCCTTGTGGTTGGTACCAAAGAAAATGCTAGACGGAATGTGTGCTATGTATTAAGCTAACACAAAATTTCATTTCTATTTTTGGAAATCTTTCTTTTATAACAGGGATGTGATTTGACCAAAGTGAAATTATCTGAAAATTTAGCCGGGGGTCTGGGGGCCGCTGGCACCCAGCTAGGTCCAAATTTGAATAAATTTTCAATGTATATTGAACTATCCCATATAAAATGGCAGTTTTAGTCAACTCAAAATCAGTCACATTCAAAAACATTGGACTGCCTTTGCTTTTAAAAACTATCACTGAGAATATCATCATATCTAACTAATGTGATTACTAAGTTAACACATAAATAATGTTGAAGAGTTCAAATTTCATGAACAAATAATTTTATCGTGACCAAATGAAAAGTAACTCATATTAGAGCATACCACAAATGTCTTTGTTATAGCAGAAGATGTTATCTGTCGGAGTCATGTGCATACACAATGAAATACAAAAAAAAAAAAAAAAAAAAAAAAATCGGATATTTTTTTTTTGGGGGGAGATAAAAAAAAGCGGAATTCCGCGAATTAGCGGAAAAATCACATCCCTGTTTTATAAATGTGCATAAAAGGTGCCAAGGCTTCTGATTTTGACATTTGACAAATAAAAGGATCACGTCAATTCATGAGCGATCTGTGATTTTTTTTATTTTATTTATATTACCAACAAAATTGCTAATACTCTATATGAGTATCTCAATAAATGTAAAATTTTAAATTAGGGAGAACTAAATTTATTTCAGTAGTTCAAGTCAGAGTGAAATATTCCAGGATTTTTATTTATTATTTATTTTTTATTTGAATGATTTCGAGGATGGGAGCTTGCAGCGAACAAAAAAAAAAAATCATCAACTGATGAAAGAATAATATGACATAAGCTACACTCACGTTTATTGTAAATGTAGAAATCGGAATTGGCTCTCTGAGAATTATTCTCAGAATGAATCTGTAAAATTCAAGTTTCACCTTTTGGACTACTGAAATAACACAATTCCCTAAAGCCATTTTAAGCCACTGTCATAATATCAATAAAAATACCAACGTGCCTGGTATTTGTTTTTCTTTCTGTCTGTGTAGATTGTCAGATATTCAAATAGAGGGGACTATATTCCTCTTTTTTGTTGCGTTTTTTTCTCGTTTTCCGAAAAAAGATTGCTATTTGGCTAATTTTTTTGTATGATGTTCTAATGCACCTGAATTTTGTATTTTGGCCGTTGTCAAAGTTTGCTTCCATTGTACGTATCTGCGTTTACATGCCATCAATTCAGGGCCCAGATCGTGCCTACGCATGCGTTCATGTGTGTGTCGTACTGAGGTTTGCCTTTGGCCTGACACGTCAGCTCCAGGTTCTCTCCTTCCCTCGTCAGACCCTGAGGAAACTCGACCATGATCTTCACCTCGGGCTTGTCTAAAAAAAAAGGGGGGGGGGATGAGAGAGAGCGAGAGAGAGAGAGTGAACGAATGAGAGCGATAAGAAAAACTGGGCCAACATCACAAGTGAGAAATTATCTTCCTTCTACATCTTCCTGTAGTCCCTCCGAATCATTTCACAAGGGGTGTGTGGGGGGGGGGGGGGGGCGACATCACAGAGCTTTATCAAACACTCTGCAGTATGTTTGCTGTTGTACTTGTTTCGGACGAAGCAACACAGTTCCATACCGTTTGGAGCGCATACCTTTCCGACAATCAAAACATACGCACGCACAAAAAAAACGGCATCTGATGTGCGGCGTTCACGTGTGACGTTGCCTTTCTTCTCGTGCTCTATTCTATTCACTCTTTCATCAGGGCGAGTTGTTGCCGTGAAGGAAGGAGTGAGTACAACACAAAAACGAATCATCAGCTCCGAATCACATCTGAATAAGAATGAAGGGGAAAAAGCCAAAGAAACCCTTTTTTTTTTGTGGTTGGCAATTACACACAATGGAGAATTGTGAAGTGATGATTTCAATATCAGGACCTCAGCATTGTGGATTCAGAACTCTTTTTTTTTTTTTAAAAAAGTCACACATAGGAAAGGTGTCATCTGGTTCGAAATCAACCTCGTCATTGAACTGGGAGGCGAGAATTCGGAGCGCAGAAGGGTTAGAGCGTTTGATCTTACACATGCCACGTAATTCTGAGAAACAACCACCAGGTGGTTTTGCATAGACAAGCTCTGGAAATATCTTTTTTTTTTTTTTTTTTTTTTTAAATATATATTTTTGGAATTTGCTTGCACACAAATACAATCTGGTATCTTGAGATACGAGTAATCTAATTAACAAAAACAAGTGGATAACAAACGCACAACTAGCTTAATGCTAACACACAATGGGACAAGCTCATGAATAGCATCAGGATAATTATCAGCAGTGTTGAACATGGGAACCCTCTAAAACATGCAGGACTCAGGCCCTCGAGGACCGGACTTTGACACCTCTGTACGGGATACACACGCGCACACATATACTTACATACATAGCTACTGTGCATATATGCCAATACTCATATATATGACGGCTGTCAGTCGATTACAATTTTTTATTGTAATTAGTTGTATGATTTCCATAGTTAATTTGCGATCAATCACATGAATCACATATCAATCGTAAATGTACAATAAAATATTGTTCAAGTTTTCATACTACAGAAATACAACATAAAAGTGGATAAATATGGTACCAAATAAAATGCGGTTGTAAATTTATAGAAAGTTATTTAAAGTTAAAAAAAAAGTTAAAGGAGTGTGGAAAATTAAGTCATAGATTTGTGTTGCGAAAACTTGCCACTAGATGGCATTAGTTGGACATTGGTGACAGAAACAGTACATTTTTCTTTTGAAATTCAGAACAATCGGTATTTGAGACATGAAGCAACTCGTTTTGTTCATTGTAAATTGCAACGAGTTAGTCTGCACAACGCCTTTTTTTTTTATCACATTTTTTATTGCTAAATTGTGTTACGGTGACGTCTTCGCACAATGTTTGTAAGTAAAATAAAGCATGAACAACAATATTTTTACATCAATTGCATTTACATTTTTTATGCCATTTAAGGCCTTCATTTCAGCAAAACCCATTTAATGACTTTAAATGCTTTTTAACGTGCCGCCGAAAACCAGTATAAATAGAAATACACACTACATAAACCCGAGTAGTATTCTCCTTACTGAGTCTTTTGACTTACAAGCATCATCTCAGGACAAATTAAACTTGTATCTCAAATCCACTTAATATCCACTGCATGAATTTGCCTGCAGATTCCTGGCCGGGATGGGCTCGGCAAAAGGCGAGCAAGCGAAGTTCAACACCGTCGTTCCGACCTTGTTGGCAACAAACAACAATGTCTGGCCATCCATCTGTCTAAATCACATCCTGTCAGTCGCGGTGATGGACAGTCGACGGGGCGGAAAGCCAAAAAGCTCGCGCGAGCAAAGACAACAGACCGCCGGGTTCCGTTTCTGCGACCACGAAGGCCACGTGACCTTGTCCCCCCCCCCGTCCTTGGGTTTACTCTGATAGCCCCGAGTAGTTCTGGCGGCGCTCAGTGTCGGCGCTTGATGGAGAAATATGCACTGCGGCGCGCTGCGCCGAGAGACCCGCATGCCGCCACTTCGGCGGGGAAATGAAATGGCGCGTATTGTATGCAAGAGGGCCGTTATCATTATGCTAACTGAATTATTTGCTTTATTGCGCGCAGGCACTCGAGACGGGCGCTATCCATCTCGGCACGGCCGGCTGACCTTAAGGGAGAAAACAAGCAGGCAGCCGAGCCAAACGGCTTTGATTTGCTTACACGTAAGAAGAACCATTACGGGCTTGATGCCGTCCCCAGACAACCGGCTTTCTTAGCTCTGCTTTTACTACACAACGCGCAAACACACACGGTTTGCTCACGCGGGAGGCAATTCAAATGCAAATCACCTTTGCCTGGCAATCAGTAATCAGTGCATAAAACTTGCGCTGTGCGGTAACGGGGTTGGAAGTTTATACGGCTTACACAATCAACAATGCCCCCCTCCCCCACCCCATTTTCGACTTTTTTTTTTTTTTGTCTGTGTTCCCGCACGTTGAAAAGACAAAAAAGGCATGATTGCCGCCATCCAGTAAAAATCTCCAAAGTTTGTGTGTAAACAGTCATTTGGTGATAACAACAGTTAGCGTAGACGTCTGCCTCACAGTTCTGAGGTTCTGGGTTTCAAGACCCTAATCCAAAAAATTGACGAATAGTCCTGGTAAAGTGTCAAATGTGCTGTTTGGGCCTCCGAAGGACTCAAGAAAGAGTCTAGTCTAGAATGCATGCCTTTTACCATAGATAGCATAGAGTACAGGGGGCTCTAGAAAGCTTCCCTGTGGGACGCTTTACGATACGTCATGGTCATTTAAGACTCAATTTTCTATAGCTGTGAATGTTTTCTGTCTAATTTGTGTCCTGCGATCAACTACCAACTAGTACAAGAAAGGGTCGAACTCACCTGTGACCCTAATGAGGACAAGCACTATAGAAAAAGGTTGTTTCCTTTTAACTCGGGCCTGACCGATTCATCGGCCGCCGATTATAACGGGTCGATGATTGCCTTTCAAACATCGGCCAAATGACCGATTGTTTTCCCTTTAAAATGTTATACTGAAATCAAAGAAAAAATAAAGTTTCCAACACTGTGAAAGTACCCTGAATGCACCATTTTGCTTGCATAGCATTAGCAACGAGCAAGTGTGTAGCTTTTGTGATTCTGTTGTCCCTAAGTGTCCTTTAAGCTGCTTAACTCATTTGCTCCCAAAAACGTATAAATACATTTTATTTTAAATATTACCATGCTCACAAAGATGAATTTATAAATTTTGTTATGTTTTTTTTTTTCATGCTAGAACATACAGAAGGCTTTGATGCAGCCTCAGAACTGAAGAGAATACGTGAAGCAATGGAAGTTATTACAAAAACTGCCAGCAGGTGGCAGCTGAGTATAAGAGATCAGCCGGGGCCATGTTGCAACAAGCTCTTTTCCCCAGTGTTTTCAACAGGTTCGTGAATAATGATGAAACTTAGCTATATTCTATATGCTAATTGCTGCAAAACGGAAACAGTTTTTTGGATGCTATGTTTTTATAGCAATAGAACACAATTTTCTGTGAGCCTTGCAAAATCTGTCAAAATCTAGCCGGGAGCAAAGGGGGTTCCTTGAGTAAAAATGGCTGCGAGTGAATGAGTTAATGATGCCCCAGTTGGAGTTAACTGTAAAACTAAACACTGCTAGCTTCGCACTAATTTCAAAGTGAATGGAGGATCCCATTCAAATGCTTGGAAGTTAGCATCGACTTTGCGAGTGTTTTTCCTTCAAATAACGAATATTCACACACAAATGCTGTGGGAACACATACTCACCGGTAAGATAACACTACGTCAAGGCACACATTTTTCCCAATCTGTGAAAAACGAGTTATTTTATATCGCATGTTATATTAAAAATAATCGGCAGATTAATTGGTAATCAGTATTTTTTTTTCTGCCCAAAATTGGTATTGGCATCGGTTCCAAAAAATGCAGATGGGTCGGGCACTACTTTTAACACGACAACAAATTTCTTGTGGAAAAACTTAATTAGACCAAAGTGAAGGTCAACAAATTGTTTTACATCTTACGGAATTGCCCTGAAAAAAAGCACAAGCTCAGATAACCGCTAAAAAGGTAGCAGACGAGTACTTACACTGCACTTCCAGGTATTTCTGTACTTGGAAGTCTTTGACTGCGGGGTGATCCACGATGCAAGCCACGGGCACGCCGTCGTCCTCTTTGTCGACGGTGAACGTGAGCCGGCTGGTTACCGTGTACATCCTGTCGTAGGTCAGCTCCACTTTGGGCTTTCCTGTACGGAAGACACAAAAGGACCGTTTCAGAAATCGCACAATAGCGACTGAATACCGTCAAGAGGCGACGGCTGGGAGGTACTTGTTAAAAATGTCGTGAGCAAAGAGTTTGCTGAAATAAGTGCTGCCAGATCTTAATATGAACAGCTGCAGCCATCAGTTGATTTGGCGTGAAGAGTGCAGCGACACTCTACCCACTTGCACCCCCCCCCGCGGAGCTCCACTCCTGTCAACGTGGTGACAGCTGCCTCTTTGGATGCCGGCAAAAGCGAACCTGTGTGATGTGCCGGGTGTAAAGGGAAAGCTTATAATGAATACGCCACCTCTGGAGGCTTCGCAGTCGTGCAGCCACCTGACACGGAGACCTTGAAGGTGACTGCTGGAAAATCGGAATGTCTTTGAGACGCATGAAAGTGGGTTGGCGACTTGTTTATACCTTTCAAGTTCCATGTTCATTACAAATAGCTGATTAAAGATGTCAAAATAAAACGGTTTATGACTGGTAGATTTGTTTTAAATGACGGCGTTCCACAGGGATGACTTATAGAGCTCTTAAAGTTCTCTCTTTGTACTACATGTGCCATTTTTGTATTACGTACAGATCATATCTTTGGATGCGCATCCATAAAAAGTGTGTCAGATCCCGCCTCACATCAGAAGTTGAACAGATTTCACAACAGTTACTAACGGCTCGCATCTTGACAAAAGTATCTGCCGTTGACGTTCTGATTTAGAAATTGGGAGTAGCTCACTGTGTGACTCTTTTGGAGAGCAAATTACAGCAGTTTAGCGGAACTCGCTTTCCGGTCTTTTGGACTCTCCGTTTCCTTTAAAAGGTCGGATCATGTCAAGGCTGCCAGCGGCGCAAATGCGACGCGAACAGTTCACGCGACCTTATAGAGCCGGACCGCTGCTCTTTTAATAACACGCAAGATCTGCACCGGTAGAGACGAACGACTGTCAGCGAGGAGAAGCAGTGGGTCAAATTAAACCTTAAAAGTCCTTTTTAGATTGGAACTTCAAAAGTTGTCTTCTTTTGTGCCTCCTCCAATGTTCACTTGGACCCATTAAGGCAGTCTTGTGAATAGAAAAAAAAAGTCTTCAACTTAAACTATATATCTTTTTTTAGCTAAATGTACTTTCATCCCGGTGCCGCTTTCGAGGCAACTAATGAAAACCAGCTTGGGGTTGTCTCCGAAGACTAAAATCTAATAGCTGCTCTGGTCCCTGTCACTCAGTGAGACGTCCCTCCAGGTGGCTTAGTCCCTCTTTTGCTATCCGTCTGCCTTTTTGTGCGCGAACAGAAAAAATAACGACCCGCGTTGTTTGATCCGCTGAAGAGAGACAGCGATATCAGTGGTGAGCGCATGTTAATAAATCACTAAACATGACGGATAAGAGGAATGGGAAAGATGAGGTGGGGGAGATAATGAGGCATATTCGGAGAGATGGCTGGATTTGCATCGGCGGGCTTTAGAACGGCAACCTTTGAATCGGCGGCGACAATTTCTTTCTATGCCTCGCAATGTAAAAAAAAAACAACTTAACGTTGGCATGATCTGCCAAAAGGATGAATTCACCCAAATAGGATACATTGTACTATATGAATACTTGGCTCATCTCTAGGCACCTTGAGAATGTTTTCAATGTAGCAAAGTAGCATCAGATGCTCGCAACTAATCCCACGACCCAGTTCAGCAGTTTGTGTTGAAAATTAACACAACAACAACCACATGATTCCTCTCCGTCGGTTTTGTGACGCTCCGCCTCGCAATACGTCCTTTAGACCCACGGCAACAATGGATACAATGGAACACAACATGAGTGGCAGAGGTGCGCGCTCAAGTAGCGTTAGCATTGTGCTGCGGTGAGAAATTGCAATTATTCCAATTGCACATCACCTGATGAGCGCAGAGTGCTGCCTATTCTTGTCCGGGACAATCCAAGATAACAAGAGCGAGCGCACGCAAAGTACAGATGGGGTCGATGAGCATTTAGTGTTTATTCCCTTTGTAAATAAGCTTTGTTTGAAAAGCTTTAGTTGAAGAGACAGCGGGAAATTAAGTCATAGAAAAAAAGTGGAAAAAAAACCCTCGTCTTTTGGCATACTTTCAAATTCAATGTAGCACTTTATGTCAGACTATTTTGCTCATTATTATACTTTATTTCTACTCATATAGCGTGCATAAATTTATTAGACCACCAACAGCACGGACTTATATAAACATGCCCGTGTACACATAAGATTTGTATGAATTTTTATTTATTTATATTAAGCTTCAGGCTTGTGACTGAGCGACTGTATTTACCAAATAGGTTGCAGTCTGTTTCATGTTTGAACAGCACTGTAATAAAATATTAAGGCTTAATGTTGCATTAATATAACATTTTTCCATGCTTAAAGTGTGCACACTAACCCTAAGTAAGACGTTTTGTTGAATATTTCCATAAAAAATTCATGTTTAAACATCGATTCGAGAATTGCGCACTGTAATATCGCGATATATTGCCGAATCGTCCTTTTTTTTTTTTTTTTAACCCACCTAGAAAATAACGGGAAAAAACGCCGCAGTCAAGCAAGTGGGACGGCGCCGTGCATACAAGTCGTTCCTGTACTCCAAAGATTACGATTCCTTGTGAATACAAATAAGTGAAGAAGGAAAAACAAGAGAGTGCGTAGAAGGCAAACCAATGCCCCGTTCACGTTGATATGAGCAAAAATTCCGCGTACAAAAGGGATAATCGTGCTTTTAAAAATAGGTTTAAGAGTATATTTGGGTTTTTGTGCATGTTTATATGGCCTTTCAAAACCCGAATGTTGCCAATGTTCAGGTTTTAAGAGGGTTTTTGACAGCAAGTAAACATACTCTTTCAATTTCAGGGATGCATGTTTTTTCCCTCCAATTCATCTGCGTGGACCGGTGCCAGGCGGTGGAAAGGTGAACCGCTGTCCTACTGGAAAGTTGAAGTTTTCTTATGTCATACAATGCCCAAGCGGATGAAAGCCTTTCAATATGTATTTACGACTATCTCTGCCAGTTACACCGCATATTTTGCATATTTGAGTTGTCAATGGCAGCGAGCGGTTTGAGTGGAGTCGCTTTATCTGCTTGTAGCAAAATCCCACATTCATCAAAACTGAAGTTCCCATCTCAAGTACTGCTAAGAACACGCTATGTTCCAGCCACCATGTTGAACTCCATGACTATAATAAATTTTGTCTCAATTGGATGCGATCCATAAACAATGAACAATGAATGGATAGAGATTCAAAAAAAAAAAAAAAAAAAAGAAGAAGTGTGATATAGTTGTAGGCTACAAGTGACCTTTGCAACGTTGCAATCATCACAGAACAAGACAACATCCACGCTGACCGACGTGGGCTTGAATGTGGTGGCGAGGAGAAGCCGCTCAGAGTTTCCGATGAGAATCTTTTACTTTCAAAGTCCTGACAAAGCCGCTTGGTTGCCCCGAGGTGGGAAGAAGTGCCTGGCGCCGAGCCCGCTCGCACCCCCTCGAGGTCTCGCCGGCCCGACTTCTCAGGCTCCCCGCTCGGCTTTGAAGAGGCCCGGGCTCGCTGTCACCCGGCCAACGGGCAGCGACGGGGCATCCAGCACAAGGAACCAGCAGGTTGGATTTTTTGCAATCTGACGTCTGGCTAACTATACGATCCGCAAGTAGCGTGGAACAATCACGTTCATTAATTGACAATGCAAAGTAGTAGGCCAACATTGAAGTCCAAATAGATCATGCATAAATCGGATAGTTTCTTGTAATTCAGATGAATTGTGTAAAAAAAAAAAATACATACAAAACGATTGCAAAAAAAAAAAAAAAAAAGTCTATAGCTCAAATATTGTTTTTGTCTAGGTGAGCACGTCTCCTTTGCCGAAATCCTACAAGGCAGGTGGATTACCACGGCAAAGGAAAAGTGCTCATTAACAGACTTAAGACAGGTTTATTAACAATACTACGCCTTTCGTGTACATAAACAATGCATACAAAATGACTTTTTTTGTTTCGTGTATTAGATCAAAGGCTTCCAAGCACATCACATTTTTGACGAACTTACATCAACATCTAAAAGGAGCTCAAAAGTGACCACCCACTGTTTGAACCACTTTGACCCCTCCAGTCCCTTTTACTGCTTTGACATTTACTACCCCCGCCCAAAACAAAAATCCTCTGAAATGTCGTATAAAAGGGAAATTGTGATCTAAACTAAAATTTGAAAACGTATTCCTTTTCCTGCAAGCAAACAATATGATCGCACGCGCACACACGAACCTGGGAGCTCCTTCTCGCCCTTCATCCATCTGATGGTGGCGGCGGGCTTGCTGCTCATGGCGGTGCAGGTCATCTCCGTCTCATTGCCCTCGCTCAGGACCTCGTCGCGGGCATCGATGATGGGGCTGCCTGGAGGCACTGCAGCATGGCAAAAAAAAAATAAAGAAGTAAAGAAAAAAGAACAGAGGTTTTATTTTTTGGAGTACCAACAACAAAGTAAGGTGTACTTGAAAATATTGTGCCTTCACAGGAGAATTTTTTTTTTTCTTTTCTAGAGCTCAGTATTGTTCATTCGATTTGACATCATCATTGCTCTCCTTTTTAAAAAAAAAATAAAATAAAATCCAACAAATCAATTAAAAAAAATTTAATAAATGTTTTTTTTTTTTAAAAATACATATACATATATATATACATATACACACATATATATATACACACATATATATATATATATACCTTTTTTTTGTATGTGGGTGAGTATGTGTATGTGGAGATTTAATTGACGACATTCAGCCAGTCTCTACTCTCTAAACATGAGACTGTTTACGTACCTCCTAGGTGCTGCTGTTTTGGTTAGCAACTGTGTGTGAGCAATTTTTAATATTGCCAAGAGTAATTGCTGAGCCCATTTGAACTTTGCTGCTAACCAAAATAGCAGCACCTAGTCTCCCGACCTGCATATCCACCTGTTACCATCCATCCAAAAAAAAAAAAAAAATGTCATGACTTCCTGTGAGTGTATCAGCTTTGTGTTCAACTAAACCATTACACACACAGTAAGTCAATTTGTGGGCAAATTGAGATGAAATCATCATTTCACTATACAGTGGGATGGGAAGAGATCCCTGCTGCACTTATCTTAGCGCTAAAATATGAGTAATTGACGACCCCCCCCATACATTTTTATAACTGCGTATTTAGATGCCTAAAAATGGTGGCAAAGCAAAATGGTCTGTCTAAATGAAGCTCCTCCTCTCACTTCAACATCACACCAAGTTGCTGGAAGATGGCATTGAAGCAACGTTTTATTAATAGGTGCGTTCCTCGGCAAAGGATAGCTTAAAAAAAAATCTCTTAACTCTTTGACTGCCAGCCGTTTTCAGAAAAGGGATGCCGTGGGTGCCAGCCGATTTAAGCATTTTGAGTGATCTTTCAAGGTCCACAGAAAATGTTGTGTTTGGACTATGGAAACACACATACTACCAAATGAAAGATTGGACTCTCATCTTTCATTAGAATTTTTTTTTTGTTTCTACCTTATTCCGTTTTTCAGTAATCAACAATAGAAAATGGTTAGTTTCACCTCTGTTTTGAAAAAAATGTCTTTTAACGTCTTTGGCACTCCTCATCTTTCATCAGAAAAAAAAGTTTGTTTCTACCTCATTCCGTTCTTCAGTAATCAACAATAGAAAATGGTTGAAACAAAATCCGGAGAAATCAAGCTTTTTGTGAAACGATATTATTTCTTGCACTCTAGTGAATTTGACACTTTTTTTTTTCCATGAATGATGCCACTAACTACTAACCCGATCTGCTTGATACTTTCAGCACAGCTGGCCAAGGCTTTCCTCCACCCGTTTCCAAAAAAACAAAACAAAACAAAAAAAAAATCATAGTTAACGTCTTTTAACGTTTTTGGCAGCCCTCATTTGGATTTCACTAAACGTTATTAACCGTTTTTGGCAGTCAAAGAGTTAACAGCTCGATTGCGCATAAAGAGCTGATTTTTTTTTTTTGGTACAGTAAGCAACTTTTGTGGTTTAAATCGCATTTATATAGGGTGTAATTCCACAGATGACCACTAGATGGCAGCACGCGTATTTAGTTTGAGATGGTGAACATTTGAACCGTCAACCTTCTTTTCACACCTACAGAAAGCAATGGCTTGAGTTCCATTTTGCTTTGACGAGAACTTTCAATTGTGGGACCCGACTTAGACTTAGTTACTTAGTTAGTAGACTTAGTTATCTTAATCTATCAATTAAGCTGCCAAAACACTGAGGACAAGCAGTGGCTGCACCTGATCTCGCTCCGTTTGCCGTGACTGATTAAAGGTTGGGAAACACTGCCATGATGCAATTCACCAAATCATTCAAAATATTAAGATGCATTGCAGTTCTACAACATTTAACATATTGAGAAATTCGTACCTCGCTGACACTGTCAATCAAAAGTGACCATCACTACAGTATCTTGGCAAAGGGAGATTTATTTATTTTTTCCATTCCAAGCTCTCGTCTTCGAGAATTTCACACCTAAAACCGCCAGCACCAACAACTCTCCAGATGCTCCAAGCGCCGCCAAACGTGGCCGTCAATCACCGGGTATGCAAATGAGCGCGCAAAGGCGCGTGGGGGCGGTCTTACCCAGCACGGTGATGTCGGCGTAGGCCTCCTGCGGCGGGTCGGTGTACAGCTGGCAAACGTAGCGGCCCTCGTCCGACAGCGACACGTTGGACAGCGACACCCGCAGCTCGTTGTCGGAGAAGTTGACCAGTTGGAAGCGAGCGTCTTTCAATGCTGAGGAGGAAGACAGGTGCAGAATGGGAGGATAAAAGTAGTACCTTGACGTTTGGGTTTTTAGTGTTATGAGCTGTTTGAGTGGTTATTTGTAGGACGCATATATTGATAGACAGAATGTTCAGTGAGATGTCTCAACTCCTCTTAGTTTATCAGTACGGCACAAATGTTAGTCGTTCTTTACAGAGGATAAATAAAATAAGCCTGTCAAGGCAACTAAAATACAAGCTTGGTCACGGAACAAATGAAACTCATAAGTCTAGGCGCCACTGAAAAAGGAGTGTTTAAGAGGAACTTTTTGAGAGTTACGAATGTTCATTTATCCCTTCGCATTGGAAGATTGGTGGTTATTTAATTTTTTTTTTTTTGTAATAGGATCTCTCACTTTGACTTAATTACACTGATAAGCTCGGCTACAGTCATGGCTTTAATACTTTGGTGTCGCATGCTTTTCACTTAATGACTTCAGCAGATTCCGCGGCGCCTCCGGCTCTGTGAAATAACTTGTATTCCTTTTTTTCTTCAATTTAATATAAATTCAAATAGTTTGATATCCTTAACTGACCCGGAGATAATAACTTCCTTTTAGGGTGGCTGCTAATAGCAAGGGAGTTGTCGATTTTCTACATTTGTCCTTATACTGTACTGTTTATTCAGCTGTAAACGCTGCTGTTCCATTATTTTGTACAACACCAGAAGGAGCCCGGATGATAACTGTTCTTTTTATCAAGTACAATATTGTAGAGTGCTATTTAAAAAAAAAAAAAAAAAGACAACAACAACATATTGGATCCTGTCCAAACTCTTATCGATTATTCCTGGAGTGATTAACTGGGAGTCCAATTTTTCCCAAACAATTCATTTGCAGTCCAGCGTGCACACAGGAAGCCAAAAGATCAAATGGGGAGGGGGGGGGGGGGAACAAAAGTTCCGTTGTTAAAGTATACATATTTTAAATGAGACGAGACGATATCAAACGGCTGTTGCTGTTCATGTGCCTCAAAGAAAAAGACTGGAGGAAAACAAGAGGATGTCGGAATATTAATCACCACAATTGATTTGGTGCATCGTTAAAGGAGAACGCCGCATGCATTTTGAGTGCAGGCTGAAGAGATATGAGCCACCCCCCCCCCCCTCCCACACACACACAAATATTCAGGACAAACAGTAGAAATTCAGAAACGATACCAGTTATATACAAGTGGTGAATAAGTATAGAGTTTTGTATTTTACAGCCTAACTCTTTGACTGCCAGACATTTTCAGAAAAGGGATGCCGTGGGTGCCAGCCGATTTTAAGCATTTTGACTGATCTTTCAAGGTCCATAGAAAATTATGTGTTTGGACTATGGAAACACACATACTGCCAAAACAAGATTGGACTCTCATCTTCCATCAGAAAAAAAAAGTTTGTTTCTACCTTATTCCGTTTTTGAGTAATCAACAATAGAAAATGGTTAGTTTCACCTGTTTTGAAAAAAAAAAACGTCTTTTAACGTCTTTGGCACTCCTCCATAGGATTTTACGAAACGTTATTTAACGTTTTTGGCAGTCAAAGAGTTAATTTGGATGTACAGTACCTATAATATCACACAATGACAGTCATTTATGTTCTTTTTAAAATACTTTTTTTGTGGTTCGGTTCATCATAGAACATGCCCACCAAATTTTGATGCTATTTGGTCATTGAATGCTGTTATTTTGGGGGCTGGCGTTCTCCCTAAACAAGCACATTTTAATGCAGGAGGAAGGCACTATATATTGGATCCTAAATTCGCCACTTTGTGTTGTCTTTTTGGACTTTGGATATTGAGGATTTTGTGGCTCTCAACATGAAACACAAGCTCACCAAATTTCAGCGGGACTCGTTTTGGGGGCAGAATTCTCAAAACAAATCAAGCAAATTTTAGGGGAGAAGGCTGGTACAAAAATTGATCCAAAAATGGAAGACTGTGTCTTTTTTGGACTTTGCGAATTTTGTGGCTGTCCTCAATGAAAAAGACAAGCCCACACAATTTTATGACAAGCGGAACTAAGTTTGGAGGTGTAATTTCCCCCAAATTCCTGTCATATAGCTGCTAACAAATTTTTGGAGTCAGAAAATTTTACCCTAAAATACTCTCTTCATTTGGCAATTTTTAGAGTTTATAATTTATTTTTTACCAAAAATGGCCACTACCAAGATGACAGAATTCTTCAATTCAAGGTGGTTAAATGATAATAATAATAATAATAATAATAATAATAACAATAATAATAAAGTCCTAATCATTTATTAATTAAAGTTCAACTTCTCCGATTTGGGCGTGGACAAAATGACTTCCTGTCCTGACTTCCCGTCTCGCAAGCTTGACAAGTGCTCTTCATTCAAAGGCCTTGTTAGCATTCATTAGCCGCTAATCTGCATGCTTTAATTCAATTAAACATGTTGCCAGATTCACCCGTAGTGCCGACTGCCGTTTACTCATTGAATGTTTACAACACGGGCAGAGCTTCTCTGGAGATACATAGATGGGGTGTGGGGGGGGGGGGGGAGAATCAAAGATTGGAGGTATAGAACATAATGTTTGGGGTTTAAAAAAAAGATTTTTCAGTTCAGAGTTTCATGGCAAGAAGTATCAAAAAAGCTTTGCAATTGTAAGAGCCACGAATAGAGATTGAATAAAATAAAAGTCCTGGAATTTGCCTAAAATTCCCAACAGAACGCAGAAAACTGTTACAACAGCGCTACAGTTATATTAGTGTTTCTTTTTTCCACAGAGGATAAAGAATATAGGCATTTGAGTTTTTTTTTTTCTCATGAAGGCTGTATTTGTTGATACTGCTTGCGTGCAAATATGACTTGTTTAAAGGTTTATAATTACCGCAACGATGTTGCTAGCTTTGTTAGCCTGGCTATGGAGTTCTAAATTGTGCGTAAGTTATGTGGTTTGGTTAAATACACAATGTGGAATTTTCTTTGCAATGGAGTAGGAGATCTAAACAATGTTCATAGTTTAGAAATAACAACTGCAGCAGAAGGTTTAATCACGTCAACCCCCCCCCCCCCAAAAAAAAAACAAACACCAATCACATTGATTCCACTTCACAAATTCTTAATAATCCCTTTTTTGTGTCCAAGCAAAATGAGGCGTTGCGCTACGCCATGTAACCGCCGTCTTCTTTGGACACTTGAAGCCGAAGCTGTGAGGATTGCGAGGACAAGTCAAAGCAACCCAAGGACACGGCGACGCGGGCCACAGCGGGCTTTTGCGGTGACGCGCCGTGTGACACGCAAGGTGAGCGCCGGACATTTCTATTACGGATGTGTCAGTGCACGCCGCATCACACATCACTCCTCTTTCGCGGATTTGAGAGCCAAAGGGGGGAAAAAAAACGAGGGTAACCTTTTGTCCCGTGCTATTTTTTGCCCTCCTTTTATAATAAGAAGGACACAGTAGACATCTTCCAGTGTTTTGAAAAGAGACGTCTGTCTAAACTCTTCAAGTCTCAGATTTATTTCATCGGTTTTGTTTTCATGGCGATGAAGAACGCAAACTGCCGGTTAATTAGTGAGCATTTAGATGCAGATTAAAACATGGACATTAAGGTGAAAGAGTCCTTTTAAATTAATGACTTAACCATCCATCCATTTTTATCCATCCAGCTATTTCAGCCATCCAACATCTCCATCCATCCATTACAGTCATCAAAAAATCCATCCATTACAGTCATCCATCCAACCATTATGGCCATCCAACCATCAATCCATTACGGTCATCCTACTATCCATCCATTATGTCATTTAACAATCCATCAATCCATCCATCCACCCATCCGTCATCCAACCATCCATCCATTATAGTGATCTAACAATCTATTCATCCATCCATTACATCATCCAACCATCAAACCATTATAGTCATCCAACAATCAATTCATCCATCCATTACAAGTCATCTGACAATCCACCCATCCATCCATTACCATCATCCAACCATCCATCCATTGTAAGTCATCTAACAATCCATCCATCAATTACAGTCATCCAACCATCAATCCATTATAGTGATCTAACAATCAATCTATCCATCCATCCATTACCGTCATCCAACCATCCATTCATTATAAGTCATCTAACAATCCATTCATCCATCCATCCATCCTCATCCATTTTCCATCCATCCTCATTACGGTCATCCATCCATCCATCCATTATAGTCTAACAATCCATCCATCAATTACAGTCATTACAAATATCCATCCATTACAGTCATCGAACAATCCATTCATCCATCCATTACGGTCATCCAACCATCCATCCATCCATTACGATCATCCAACCATCAATCCATTACGGTCATCCTACTATCCATCCATTATGTCATTTAACAATATCCATCCATCCGTCATCCAACCATCCATCCATTATAGTGATCTAACAATCTATTCATCCATCCATTACATCATCCAACCATCCATCCATTATAAATCATCTAAAAATCCATCCATCCATCCATCCATTACAAGTCATCTGACAATCCACCCATCCATCAATTACAGTCATCCAACCATCAATCCATTATAAATCATCTAACAATCCATTCATCCATCCATTACTATCATCCGACCATCCATCCATTATAAATCATCTAACAATCCATTCATCCATCCTCATCCATTTTCCATCCATCCTCATTACGGTCATCCAACCATCCATCCATTACAGTCTAACAATCCATCCATCAATTACAGTCATTACAAATATCCATCCATTACAGTCATCGAACAATCCATTCATCCATCCATTACGGTCATCCAACCATCCGTTCATTATAGTCCTCTAAAAATCCATTCAACCATCCATCCTTCAACATCCATTTTCCATCCATCCTCATTATGGTCAACCAACCATCTATCCATCCCTCCATTTATGTCATCCAAGTCATCCAAACGTCGATCCATTGTCATCTACCCATTACGGTCATCTAATAATCCATCCATCCAACCATCCATCCAGCCATTATGGCCATCAAACCATCGTCATCCCCTCCATTACGTTCATAACAGTTTATCGAGCCATCCATCCATCCATCATGATCAACCATCCATGTATATAATCAATGATCTAACCACCCACCAATCTTCATCATCATCAAACATCCATCAAGTCATCCGTCATGATTCATCCAACTTACTACAACTTTTCCAAGCTCTACAAGCAGTGACATTGTAAACGTACAGCATTAAACGGCAACCCCTAACACGCGAATACTTCCGAAGCCAAATGAACACATTTCCTGGCATCCGGCACCATCTCACGTTGCACATCCGCACAATTGTACTGTAAAGAGGAAATTGATTGCCTGCATGGGAGCGCATGACAGAGTGCTCTCATTTCCTGCAAACACACTTAATCACAGCGAAAGGTGGCGGCGCTGTCGTCGCCACGTCCCAAAATAGGTCAGTTATCTTCCCGCCGGCTGAAATGTGCATGACAGTAACGGTCAAATCATAGACGACCGGAGGTGAAGACAAGTGGCAGGAAAATATATGTGGGGTCATTTGGATCGATACGCCTCTTCTTTTTCTGTCCGACTTGTATTCTCCTGGAGCGCCGCCGCGTTTGAGTCGGCGAGCGTTTGCTCGGGTCTGGGGCCGAGAGGAGTCTAAGTGGCCGCAATCAATTGTGATTAATGGCTGCCACTACTTTTTGAGAGGAGCGCATCAGAGTTTTATTACGGGGCTGTCAAGAGAGGGCGAGCGAGGGCGGGGCTAATTACCTTCTTACTGCCAAGCTCCCAGCAACTTCTCCCGCCGATTGTTAAATGTCGTTTCTTGCCATCCGCAAAAGACTGTTTTGTACTTTTGTACATGTTTTCGATGCTACGCAGGATCGAGTGTTTGCTTAAACACATTCAAAAAGGATTCCATTCTCATGTGGATGGTTGTGAAATTCAATCGGGGCTAAAAAAAAAAAAAAAAAACAAAGCTTCGGGCTATGGTCGCCAAATTAAATCAAGAAGACGACTCATTTTACAGATTTGTTTAAGAAAATGCAATCTCTTTTCCACGTCGCCAAGTGCAACATTACATCTTATTCCTATTCCCAGGGTCTTAGATTGCAACGTGTTGTTTATCTCTTTGACTGCCAAAAACGTTAAATAACGTTTAGTAAAATCCTATGGAGGAGTGCCAAAGACGTTAAAAGACGTTTTTTTTTCAAAACAGAGGTGAAACTAACCATTTTCTATTGTTGATTACTGAAAAACGGAATAAGGTAGAAACAAACTTTTTTTTCTGATGAAAGATGAGAGTCCAATCTTTCATTTGAACTATATGTGTTTCCATAGTCCAAACACATAATTTTCTGTGGACCTTGAAAGATCAGTCAAAATGCTTAAAATCGGCTGGCACCCACGGCATCCCTTTTCTGAAAACGTCTGGCAGTCAAAGAGTTAATGTGACCAAATTTCAGTTGGCCGATGAATTGATCTTTTTATATACTGTTGGTTTGAACTGTACTTGTTTTAAGTGTGAGCTTCGTGGTCTTACACGCCATTACTATGTTATTACGAGACATCTTAACATTCTTACAGTTTCCAACTCATTGGGGGAAAACAAACAACTCGCTCAACTGAGGCTAAATAAAGTATAGGTGCAATATATTTATAATACATTTGAGTTATCCAAGTATTATTACTATGTTATTACCATTCCCGGTATTACGTTAGGTTTGGTTGTTGGCCGACTGGGCTTATTGGGCTCAAGTATTTTGGTAATAGATTAATAGTATTTTTATTATATTATTTCATTATTTATTTTTCTCCCCCCCCAAAAAAAAGATTAATAGTAATAATATTATAAAGTTAATAAAATAAAATAAAATAAAATAAAATTAATAATTTACTAAAAGTGATAGTTTTAAAGGTCAAACTAAAATATTGGCTCAATATTGTCACATTGAAATATTTATTGAATCCACTAAGATTGCTCTTGGCACTCGCCCTCACTGCTTTCTGTGGTAGGGACAATATATTTCCTTCAATACAGTCAGATGTGACTCAGTTGTCACATTAAAAAAAAGGGAAATTGAATCAGTGTATATGTGTATAAAAAAAAAAAAAACTGTAAAGCTTCAGGCTATAAAAGCCTAACTGAATGAAGAAAACAAATGATTTGACGAGAAAATGCATCCACATTTCTACTTAGAAAAGTGCACCATCAATAGTTGGGCTTGAAATGAACAATGTAGCCCTTAACAGTTTGAACCGTCAGAATTATTAGGCTATAAAATGACAGCCAACGGCATTTGTTATTGCTTTGGCGCCTTGTGAAGAGCTTGGAAGGCTGTTTCGATGCTGCTGGAAGTCGTGTTTAATCCCATGATGGGAAAATATTCACGTTTGTGTGTCGACGTTTCAAGTTTGATGGACTGCCAAAGCCACAAAAATACGATAAATAAAGCGTAATTTTGTTATTACACTGTTATCACTGTGTAATTACTAATTGCTTCACACGTTTGCATTATATTGGCAATGAATGTTTTGGTTTAAGCATACTGTTGTTATTTGGGGTGCAAAGTTTTCATTTGATTATCTTTTCTTGATCCTCACATTGCTGCCGCATTAAATGCAAAGTGGGGGTGGAAAAAAATTGGAATCAATTAAAGTGAAGCAAAGACTAGCAAAGCTTTGCATGTGGAGTTGATCAGCGCTAATAAGAGCGGCGGCACCATAATTGGGGCGGGATGCGAATAAACAGAACAGGTTGTTAAATGTTCAGGGAAATGAGCCGCTCCGATTACGACTAACATGGCCGTCGAAAACTTGTTTGGTGGATCGCATTAACCTCATTCCGCCGTTAATCCCGCTGCAGACATGTGGGTCAAACTTAATGCAAGTCAAAGTAACACGAGAGCATATTAATTAACGTCTTTAACGGCTGCCTGTGCAGCACTCCGGGTTCACGTTATGCATTTGTGTTCATTTGTTGGCCTTTCCTCTCAAGTGGACGTTTTTTTTTTTTTTAAAAAAATGCATCTACGTGCCGTCGTATGAGCAAATGTGGTGAGAAATACCTTTGGATGGGAAATCCTCTTTGCCATAATCACGTTCATCTTGGTGAAAACTTGATTTTGCTTGATGGCACTGGCAGTTTCACTAACAATAGGCTTGGTGGCGCCCTTTGGAATTTTGTGAAAATTCCTTCCCGGAAGCGCTGCGTTGTCATGTTTGTTTACCACTGCATGTGTACCTCCACTGTGTTGCACGCCAGATGCACGACACACATGTATGTATACTCGGAGTGTCAGGCGATTAAGATTTTTAATCGTAACTAATCGCATAACTTCAATAGTTAACTTACAATTAATCGCAAATGTTATATCGGTTCTAAAAGTACAATAAGAGGTACAATAAAATATTTTTCTCTCTCTAAGATTTCATACTCTTAATATAAAAGCAAAAAGGGAAAAAATGTTAAACTAATAGAAATATGGCTGCATCTTTTAGTCATTGCTAAGTTTTAGTACTTTCATAAAAATTCATACGATAAAAAACGAGTGTGATATTGATTTGTGTTGAGGTAATTTTTCTGCCACTAGATGGCATAATTGCATTTGTAAGACATTGGTCATAGCATTTTTCAGAGTTATCTAATCATTAACATCAAGTAAATTGTGAAATTTTGCACATTTTTAAAATTGTAAAATACAACTTGAGCCCAGTCTCCACAAATATATGCATTATTATTAAATGTATTACTGATAAATTTGGACGTGGACGTGTCTGCTGCGTTGCGACTGGAATTCCCTCAGTACAGGCTTTGCAAGTAAGGGGCGGTCATTAATGATATGAACTTTTGGTAGGTGTGTCTATCATGACTAAACCTCGGGCCAAGCAATTCATCAAAATTCTATTACAATTATTACACTCCATAATTACAAAATTGGCATCATTGTACACAACAATAAAAGAATACTATTACTCATTTTGAGTTTAAATTTATATATTTACACCTTTTTTTTTATTTTAAAATGACTAATTTAATACATTTTGTTTGGTCCAAAAGGAACTTATATTTAAACATTTTCTTGTTTTGCACCCAAAAAATAATCGTTGGAATAATCGTGATTTCAATTATTACCAAAATAATCGGGATGATCAATTTTTCCCTAATCGAGCAGCCCTAACCAAACCCACAAACAAACTTTCAAGCTTCAAAAGATAAAGGAAATTACTATTAATTGAGGAGTTGATTATTTTTCTGATTAAATGGATTTGAAAAATGTTTAAATCCCCCCCCCCCTCAAAAAAAAGGACAGTGTTTCAAATTGACATTATACAAACTAATGAATTATGTTTCAGTTACTGGTTTGGTCGTGAAGCAATTTGGTTAAAATGTCGATCATCACAAGCAATTTTGATTTTGATCCGCTTTCATGAGGACGACAGATGTAGAAGAATATTAGATGTCGAGGGCCTGAATTCCAAGCATGTGGGCAAATTTGAATTAAAAAAGATTTCTAAACAATGAATCCATGAACTAATTAATTAATCGACGAGTTGTTGACTCGTCGATTAATCGTTCCACCTCGAGGCTGAAGTGGCCGTTTTGACGATCTCCCAAGGGTTCTTTCAAAGCCTGATTGGTGCCAAATTTCAACCGTGGCGTTGCATGCGGGCGGCAAAGTTTGATGACTCGCCATAAAACTGGAAGAACTCACAAGGTCGCAGTCGACAAATATCTACTGGCAAGTCCTACCTGGGAGAACTTCAATAAATTAAGATCTCAGGTACTATTATTTGAAAAGGTAAAAGTGTGACATGGCCTCATTGGTCCATCTTAACACATTTTGGACAATTCATGCTTCAAATTTCACGGGAACTGTCTGGGCAAGGCCTGAAATTCTATTCCAGACTTCCCGGCAGAGTGTTTGGCGCTCCTTCCCGCGGGTGTCATGGCCGGGCCGCATATCCTTAAACCCTTTTCTGTCCGCATCGTTTATGAGAGCAAACAAGTGAGCTCCTGAGCAAGCAAACACAACAAGGGTCTAATCAGATGCTTGAAGTTTGTTTTGATTCACGCCGAACCCAGTCAGCAAATTGTGTTTTCGTCGCGTAATTAAAAATCCAAATTGGCCACTGCGGTGACAGCTTTAGATGAGAAAAGTTGAGGAACGTTTGCCAGCGGTCTGCCAGCCAACAAAAGTAGAGAGAAAAAAAAAACAAAAAACAAAAAAAAACGATGAAAGGCAAAGTGCGACTTACGCCTGACGTCTCGGAAGTAGATGGTCTGCCTGTTGGGGTTGAGCAGCTGGATGACCGAGTCGTCGTTGTCCTTCACCCGACAGCTGATGATGGCCATCTCGCCCTCCACCACCGACACGTTGTCCGTCACCAGGTTCTGACTCACCACTGTGACAAGCGTCAGAAGAAAATGGCGGCGTTTCAATATGGCAAAAATAAGCATTTCTTTTAATCGTACAGTAATTAATCGCGCGACTTCAATAGTCTGCAATAAAATGTACCAAAAAGTTTTCATGCGCTTGTTATATGTGTCAATAATGGAACAAAATGTTAAACTACTTAAAAATATGGCTGCATCTTTTAGTCATTGATACAGTAATATCATAATAATTCATCAAATTGAGTTAAAATTAAAAAGATGTACGGTACTGTAAAAAAAAAGTGCGATATTGATTTGTGTTCAGTTCGTTTTTCTGCCACTAGATGGCATAATTGCAATTGTAAGACATTGGTGACCGCTCCGTGCAGTTTTCTTTTCATATTAAGAGCTCTCTAATCTTTAACATGCAGTAACTTGTGAAATTCTGCAAATTTTTTAACATTGTAAATACAACTTGACGCCAGTCTCCACAAATAGATGCATTATTATTATAATTATTAACTCTTTCACTGCCATTGACGTTTATAGATGTCAAGTAAAAACCTACGGAGCACTGCCAATGACGTCTAAAGACGTCATCCAATTTTTTTTAAATTTTTTTTTGAAATGGGTGCGGGCAAGGCAAAGAAGTGTACAATTCACTAGAGTGCATGAAATAACATCGTTTCACAAAAAGCTCTTTTTCTCCGTTTTTTGTTTCAAAACAGAGAATTTCGGTGAAAGTAACCATTTTCTATTGTTGATTACTGAAGAACGGAATAAGGTAGAAACAAACTTTTTTTTTCTGATGAAAGCTGAGAGTCCAATCTTTCATTTGGTAGTATGTGTGTTTCCATAGTCCAAACACAACATTTTCTGTGGACCTTGAAAGATCACTCAAAATGCTTAAATCGGCTGGCAGTGGCGACATCCCGTTTCTGAAAACGTCTGGCAGTGAAAGAGTTAAAATAACTCAAAATGAATGCACAAACTTTGACACCCCGACATTTAATGTTTGTCAGAATTTCTTGAAGATTTTTTGTTTGCTTGATTCTTTGCTTTCCCATCCATCTCAATTGACGTCCATAATACGTAGCTTTGGCAATAAATGGTTGGAATCCCATTGATGAACAAAAACGGCCACGATGGAATGAAAATGGAGTTGAATTTCAGGACCCGATCAAATATGGATACAAATTTAATATGAATCGGATCTCCACGAACTGCGACACAGACGTAGGCAGAGGATAGAGCCCGTCAAATGTGACATGATCAAAATAGTGGGAAATACATCAAGGCACAAATTCGGATTTGGTAAATCCCGACTGAATTTGAAAGCCGATTCAATGAAAACTTGCTCGGCTTGAGAAAATCTCTCGGCCACCTTAAAGGTGCTCAGAAAGACAACGCAACGTGAAAGGCTGTGACTTTCTGAAGACAATATTTGTGTTGTTATCGGCACAATCGGGTTGTTCCCACATCGAAATCTGCTCTCATTGCTGATGACTGCCTTGCGCTCAGACGGTTCGGGTCATTAAAAATGCCGGTTATGCGGCGTGAATTACCGACATGCCGCAAGAATGGCTGAACACAATTTGCGCAGTTCAATTTCAGGCATCAGAGGCCCAAAAGAAAATAGATTCATGAAGTGGGTATTATTCTTCTTTTTTTTTTTTTTTTTTGCAGACTCATTTGAGTCTTGCTCACTTCCTCTCAATTGCCGGAGGGGAGCTCCACTCGCCTCCAGATGGAGTCAGGCCAGTTCTTTTGTTGTGACGTTTGGGTTTGAGATCAAACCATGACTAGGGGACGATCTGGATCCGATCAACAGCATAGAAGCACTTCCATTAAAGTATTGAAACGTGACTGGCAGGTTTTGGCTGAAAAGCGCTGAATGTCGAGGACAGGGTTAGGTTAAAATAGCTCAGCAGTGATGGGACAATTGTGATTTCCCAGGAATGTTGCTGTAGTCATCATTTGAAAATGTGAACACTGGCAGCTATTTATTGAAATCAAATCCATTTGTTATGAACTCATGAACACGGTGAGTGTCTTCAGCCAGCTTATTTGACTGTTTTACAATACTTTGCCCCTTTTGTCCTTTGTTTAACTTCACTTATGAGTGGAAAAAATGTCAAAAATTGGACACTTTGTTCACCTATTTCGTTTGTGGGGGGACGTCTAAACATTGTTATCTTTGTATTTTGTTGTGAATTAATGAGTGATTATTTTTTAAAACTGATTTTGACCATTCCCCCAATTCTTTTTTTTTTTTTTAATTAATCATGGACTCGCAGCCATTTTCAGCTCGCAGCTCGGCTTGGCCGTTTTACTGGATTTTGACTGATTTTGCAAGAATTGTGTTCTATTGCTATAAAAACATGGAACCTACCAAAAGAAATATTTGAGTCTCTTCTTTCATCAGGACAAAAAAAGTATATTTATTTCTGTTTTCATTTTGCAGCAATTAGCATTAGAATATAGCAAAGTTTCATCATTATTCACAAAGTTTTAAACTGGGGGGAAAAACAGCTTATTTGCAACATGGCCTTGGCTGATCTCTTATACTCTGCTGCCACCTGCTGGCCGTTTTACTAAATAACTACAACTGCTTCAACCGTTCTCTGCAGTTCAGGGGCTGCATCAAAGCCTTCTGTATGGTCTAGCATTAAAAAAACCAAAACATTATCAAAATTCATTATAAAAAATACGTAATATTTAAAATAGAACGTATTTATACGTTTTTGGGAGCAAATGAGTTAAATGTATTTTTTTTTATTACAGAAGTGTGTTTCAAATTGGTTACCCTTCACATTAATCTGTAGCAAAAAAGTAGGTCTCAACTCAAAAAAGTTTTACATTTCGTTTCAGATTTGGCTTCTTCTTGTGAAGACCACATTCATACCAGTTAGACGTAACAGTTTGTAATACTCTTAAATGCAAAACAAAAATTCATACGATAATTTGATTCATTGATGGAAAAACTGATTCTAAAAATATTCTATAGTGACAGCCCTTCAAGATGGAAAACATTAGCTACAATTATTTGGAATGTCCTGAACAGGAAAAGAAAAAAACAAAAAACTAACTCGGATCATTTGATTATGCAGCAAAACGATGACTGACTGGCCAAGACCTAAACCCGACAGTCTGCATTTCACTAAAGAGGAAACACAAAGGAGTAAAACAGCTGTTGCGCATTCCTAAATAGCAACTGTATAATGTCTTCAAAGGCTCGTTTACACGCGTACGTCAACTCATTTCGCATTTCTAACGACATAATGCTGCATATCAAATATTTGTTAGCAAATCCATCATGGCCGCCGGTCAGTGGAGACGCAAAGCAAACAGCACGTACGTGATTGCAAAGAAGACGTCAACACATGCCTTGTGAAAAATGAATGAACGGCCAAGGTTCGACGCGCATTATCATAAACAAAGGCGCGACGCAGCCGCTTGAAAATTCTCCCCCCATTAAATATTACACCGCATTGTTGTCATTGGCTTTTGTTTGGTCGGCGCTCGTTAGCTGCTGCGGTGACATCAAGACCTTGCGCGCTTCATCCTCGTGTTATTGCAGAATTTGTATGTAGTCTGCTGAATTTCAGCTTTTGGCAAATCACACCAATGTTTACCCCAAACCAAAGTAAACAAATGAGAAGTGATTGTTTTCTGCTGGAAATGTAGAATCACAAAACAAAAAAGACTTGGAAGACTAAACTCCCCAACTGCACTTTGGCTTCCCGCTCGTATACATTGCGCCTTGATTTTGCATGAAATATGCCCGCTCTCATTTATTGATCAAGCGGCGGAAACACTGCAGGGAGCGAGCTCTTCAAGGCACGGCGACGGTGTTGCGGCGTTCAAAAACTGCTCGTCGACGACGACTCTTGGAATGCAAGAGGCGGCAAATGACTGATTCAGACCGTTTTTTTTTTTGTTTGTTTTTGCCCCACAAAGTTGGGAATTACGGGAAAGTTGCCTTCTGTTGTTTGTGGGATTAAGAAGATATCGGATTGGTTGGCATTAACCCCGCCCCCATGTGCCAACTGCTTTCATTACCATGACGATAAGGTGAGGAAATAGAAATTTAAAGATGTAAGTGACTTTTACTAGGAGAAGAGAAACGCAGAGTGTGTATGAGTGCATTTTCACTTGCGGAGGCATCACTTCATGCTGCAATCCATCCATTTTCTATCGAATTCATTTACTTCCTCGTTAGCTGGCGTCTATTCTAGCATTTGATTCACACACAAAATAGCAAGTGAAGCGTGGTGATGAAGTGCTGCCTCCACAAGTGAAAATGCAATACATGTGCGGGGGCAACATGGCTCATGAGTTGAGTGGTTGTCTTTCAACCCTGAGGTTGTGGGTTAAATCCCAGGCCATTGTGACCATGTGGAACTATCCTTGAGCAAGGCACTGCCCCCCCAGTTGCTCCTGGTGCTGCGCCATCAGTGGGTGAATGAGTCGTCACCATGTAAAGCGCTTTGAGGGCCTGAGGTATATTTTGTGTAGTTTTAAGGCTTTTTTTTAGTAGAAAATTGTGTTTTATGGGGACCTGGGAACGGATTATTCTCATTTCAATGGTTTCCTATGGGAAATACTTGTTTGGAAGACGAACTTTTCGGCTCACATACTCTCTGTGGGAACCAATTAAGTTTGTGAGCCAAGGTACCACTGTATTTACTGGCTGGCTAACGAGTAGCCACTGCTTAACGCCAATCCTCGTTACCATGTTATCGAAAGCCATTCTCGGCGCACCCCTCCGTAGTGGGGTGTAAGGGTGTGCCCCCCAAAAATGGTTTAGCTCATCATAAGATGCCACAAGATGGTGGGAAAGCACTGCTTTTGTCTAAATGAAGCTCCTCAACTCACTTCAACATCGTTTCTTGCTATCAAAATGCCACAAGATGGCCTCAACACAAAAAAAATCTGCAAATATCAGGATCAATAAAATCGCGACTTAAAACAAACGGATTCAAAGTAATGAAATGTACTATAAAACTTAAATGACACACATTTGCAACCACTTTTGAGACATAAGGTGATTCATTTGCCGCATTAATAATACTAGGGCTCCAAAAACCCGAAACAAAAACATTTGGAAAGGGCATAATGTCGTGTTTTCAAGTGAGTACGTTTTGTTTGCTTTTTGTTTACTGGATTTGAATATATGAACGAGGGGCACATCTGAGGAGGTGTGTATCGATAAACGTGCGCAATTTTGCTGCTGATCCCAATTAGGATTGGACGACTGTGCGGGAGGTCTGCGCTCCACTTCTCTTTGCAAAGACAGCATTTTTGATAGGCTTCTCATTACCGCGCGGTCGGTTGAGTGTTCGGGGGTAATTGGGCAAGCTAATAAATGGATGGATGAACATGGGAATTCACCTGGTCATTCCAAATGCATGTGAAGCAGGGAAGATCTGCAGTGTTCCAATCGGGGGGGGGGGGGGGGGGGGGAGTCTGACGTTCCCACATCAAAAAAACTTTAAAAAAACAAAGCTAGCGCAGAACATGCCCTCGGTTCGGCTTGGCTGACTGACAGCTCGAGGCAGCCGGGGAAAAGGTCAAGATCCTCGTAGCGGCCGAGTTCTTCAAAGGGGGCTCTCGGTGATGATCGGCGGTCGTTTAATCTGTATGTAGCCGGCGACTCGCTAAGCCGACTTTGCAGCACTTCTTCTTGTTCGAAAAGGAGACGCCTCATTTGTTCTGTAAAGCAGAACGGTTGAGTTGCGGTTGCTAGGCTACGTTAACACCACCAAGTAAATCAGTGCCGTCAAACCCGTCACGATCCACACCAATCTGTGTAGTCTTCATTCTTCCCATTTTCAACTGGCCAACGAAAATCACAAAATCAAAAGATGACTTTTTCTTATTTGATTTCTTGTCAATTTTAGGCTTTATATATATATATATATATATATATAAAATGCGACATGTAAAAACGTATGAAGCCAATTACACTTCAGAGCTATCATTGATATAAAATGACGAATAGTTCATGTGCTGGATTGTGATCGTGGTCCAAACTGGCTAACCTAGCTAGCATGTCTTAGCTCAGGCTTTTTAGGAAACAAAACACCAATTAAATAGTAAAATCAAATTCAGTCCAGTGGTAACAAACGGTAGTAGACTGTATCAATTTGGTGGAAAAAACAACTGCCTTTCCCACTACTATTGTGGGAACACTTGGTGCTAAGCTATCTTGCGCCATACCAGCTAGCCAATGAGGCTAAACGCTGTCCTTATATGGCGTAGACGCTCCTCGAGGTCAATCATATAATAATAAGCAAGTCTTCTTGTTGACATTATCCAGTCAGGAACGTGAATAGATTAAGCTGGAAATCACACAAGAAAGTTCTAAAGGAATTGCATCTTGCTAACTTTTACCAGCAATCCAATCCAGAAGCGTGAGCGAGGCAGACATGCTAATCGCTAGCCCACTGCGCTGCTCTGGCCTGAGTTAAAATTCTCCAAACTAATATTGCCAGGTGTGACATCACCACCCCGAGGTAAATTGCATCACTTTGTAGCGCACAAAAGGCCCACATCCATAGACATCAGCGCACAACAACAACAACAATGCGGCCAGCAGCGAGAGACACAAAAGCGCAGACAAAAAAAAAAAATGGCGGCCTAATCTTCCATGCGTTTCCTTTAAAATGTCACGCAGGATTTAATAGCTTGTAAAGACACGACGCGGGGAAGCGAACGCGTCTAGAAATTCGTCCAATTAGGACGAGGTGAGAACGGATGCTTGACGATACAAGAAATACAAAAGTAAAGTGGAAATAATGAGAAAATGACAGACTGACACGAGGATTAGCGTGTGTCCCCCCCCCCCCCCCGTTATTTTCATCAACACTTTTTGCTTGAGTTCTTCGCATGAGCTGTTCAAGTACAAATCAAACTCGCTGCCCCCTCGTCAAAAATCAAGCAGCCAAGATGATGACGTGCCAGAAACAGTTTGAGGCTACTAATACAGCGGCGTTAATTTCCTAACGAGTATCTTCCTCGCTGTCATGGCGACCATCTGTGCGGCCTAATCGAATATGCGCGCGAGAGACGCCCGCCGTACAGCTGTTTTTCAACGTCGCAAAATCTTATTAAGTCAGGGAGCCGCGGGCGAGCATATTATCTCTCCCCCTCCCCCACCGCCAACTTGCCACCGCCTCGCCTGACAACTTTCATTTTGTTTTGGTACGCTGTGACTTTTTGACACGGGCGGCCGGCGGCTGACGTCTTTGACCCTCTTCAGCGCCACGGGTCAAATATCTGCTGGCCTTTTTCGGGAAAAACACTCAAATGTCAGCAGAGAAGCAACACGGGATGAACTCGTAAAAGGGCACACGGGTTGAACTCTTATTGTAGAAGTCAGTTTATGGATTGTTCAAAAAAGAACAACGTTATGATCTAATGCCATGTAGAAAATATTAAAACTTGCCATCATTAAACCTTAATTACCTGCACATGAATGTTTTTTTAAGTGATAAATTACGAATTTAGCCATTTTTCGGCAGTAAGAAGATAAGTAAGATTTTGTCTATAATCATTTTTCTTGTACAATTAATACCTTCAAAAACACATTTTGAAACCTGTCGTCGACTGAAGATGATGTCACGCATGCTCAGGAACCAGGCAACGACCAATCGTGGCACAGTTTGCTAACACCACGTGACCAAACCCAGAAAACAGCTGAGCCGTGATTGCTCATTACCTGAGCACGGGTGACGTCATCTTCAGTCGACAGCTATTAATTGTGCACGACAAATAATGAAATTAATTGCAGACAAAATATTTTTTCTAGGGCCTGACCGATTAATCGGCCAATATTTCAAATCAGAAAATATTGGCAGAGATTTTGCCGATTTTTAAAAAAATTGATTACATACAAACAAAGTATAACACAAAGCTAACATTATTTATGAGTCTAAAAATGTACAAATTACACGGGTCACAGAATTCCTTACCTTGAACGCTACAATGAAATTGTCTTGATGAAAGAGGGCCGTAATTAATTATGCTGGGATGAAACAAGGTTACGCTGGTATGTAATCGCATCACGCGGACGAATCAACCTCAGGTGGTTATTTACAGTATGGGGCGCCATTAAATATTCAGTTTGTGGTAATCATATTTAAAAATATGCAATTCCTCAACGGAGGGCGTTGTTCCGTCAATTGGCAATGATTTAATAATTTGGTGTTTTAATTGAATTAGCGGGACGTGATTAATGATGCTGGTCACATGCAGGTGAGCACTACGTGGGAACTCGATCTTAAAAAAAAACAATATGGCACGCCAAGGCTTTTCATTTAGCACAGCGGTTCTTAACCGTGTTGGTGGTACTAAACTCCACCAGTTAGTTCCCTATGCGCATTCACCAAAATCGTTTTTCTGTTAAAAATGAAATATATTTTTCAAATTCAAGACATAGCTCAACTTTTAGCTCAACTTCAAATTGCAAATCATGCCATCACTCGACTCAACTTTATATTTATAAAGCACTTTTGCTCTTTTCTTAAGATGGAATCCAGGGGCAGCAGATACAATGAAAACAGCAGAGGCCCCAGAATTGAACCCTGTGGAACGCCATACGTTCTGTTACGCATGTGAATTCATATTGCACATATTTGTCTCGCTTTCTTTTTTTTTATTAGATAGTTAGTATGAAGGGATTACAATAATAAAGAAATCACATGATGTACCATCACAACGGTTGAGACGGGGGTGTGTGTCTTGAACTGCTGGGGTTCGGTCAAACCCAGGTTAAGTATCACTGATTTAGCACCCATGTCTAGTATGAAACTATTGAAAAGCATATTTGTCCAATTTTTGTGATTTTCTTTCATCAAGGCCCACAGTCGGGAAACAAAAAACCGCAATGGATTTCAGTTCTGATTTAAGTAGAATCCACTCAATGAGGAAATCTTACCTCCAACGCTGCTGGGCGAGGTTTTAAATAATCCCATAATACCCACAGAGACGACAGAATCCACCTCAGCCTTATACTTTGTCACCATGTTAAATTATGAGGGGAAGTCGGACACAAATCAATAAAGAGAGATTTGCCGCGGGGGACTATTGTATGCTAGCATAATGGCCGATGTCGAGGGGGCTTCCCGGCAATATAATATTTCGTCTTAGCTATTGCTCCAATGGAAATGGCACGGAGCAGCGGCTTTTGAGGAAATTCAGTATGCAGCTTGCTTTTTCTGCATGGTTAAGGACATGCTGCTTCTAATTAGAGTCGCAAGTGTCTTCAATCGGCTGCCGATACGAGACTCCTTACATCGTCTTTACTTGACAAAGTCCATTTAGCATCGTCGTTTTCCTTTTGTTTGGTGATTGCGCGCGTGTGTGTGTAATGGGCACCGTACCGTGCAAATAGCGCATCGACCCACTCAACTTATTCAAGTTTTATTCCTGAAACTAAAAAATAGAAACAAAAAAGGATCATTACATAGAATTTATTTATGGCCGAAATTTAAAGTACATAGCTTCCCACAAGTCCACTTGTATCGTTACGAGCACATCGGAACTGAGATATTGTCGTATCTCAAAAAAGCGGGACACCTCATATTTTTGTAAATATTTGATTGTATCTTTACATGGGACAACTTTAAGCAAATAAAAGTTTACTGTCCCCTCAAATTAACAACAGAGAGCAATACGTTTCTAAACCGCTCGCAACAAAAGTGAGCCCACCCCTTCGTGAAAAGGTCCACGAATTGACCATCGTTTTTCACCCGTCTCTTTGCCTGCACGTTTATTATACACGGTTTGTGCCGAGAATAAAAACCCAAGACGGACATCATTTAACATCATCCAGAAAGGGATGAATGATTTCTTAGTGATCAATCAATCATGGCCCAGCCTCGTTTCAATTTCCTTGTAAAAGTTTGTCAAGATATTTCAACAAGGTTCCGTGCGCGGCGGAAACACCGGCTGACACTACAAACTCTTCATATTTATATTCTTACTCAAACGCGTACTGCTTTATTCATCAGAACCGTCCGTCCGTGCCCCGCAAAGTGAAAATGCGCTTCAAGGAGAGACGTCCCGTAGCGCTGGGATATGATAAGAGGGGACGGGAGCGAGATGCTGCAATGTCCTCCAGCTGCCCCCCCCCCCTCCTTCTGCCGTACTTTTTTTTATCCGGGCTCCCGCCCCATCTCCCGCCACCCCCCATTTTCCTTCCGTGATCACCGTCTTCTGGTGACGCAGTAAAACCCTCTCGGATGCGTTCACGCTTGACTCGGAGGCGGGTGCTATCAACGCGTGACGTGACTCAAGTGCGACTCAGGTGGTCTTGACTCTTCGTACCGCTCCAACATGACCCTCCATTTACTACATCATTAGCAACACTGACTGCCATGCATCGTAGCATCCATCCTTACCTTGCGCACTTCCTTCTACCAGGCCTATTCGGGGCTGAGACATTTTTTCATTTGCAAGAAAATCTCAATATGATCAAATGCGATTTGACACGGTCATGCTTGGTTGTTGTTACTTTCTTTTTTTTTTCTGGAGAGCTCAGTATTGTTCATTCGGTAATTTTACCGATTTGACATGTCGTCATCATTTTTTTATTATTATTATTTTTTGTTGTATGTGGGTGAGTATGTGTTGTTACTTTCAATGAATTGTGTTCTCATAAGACCTTGGTGTGAATTTTTAACTTGACCAATGGTTCTTAACCCATTAAAGCCTGGAGCGTGTGACCGTCTTTCTACCAGCAGAAGTGGTCGCGCGCGCCAGGGTTCTTCCCTCTAAAGCCGCGAGGGCGGATACGTCATTTTGTTTTGTTTTGACCAATTCTTGGTGGCCGATGAAATGCATCAGAATATACATGAGAGGGCCTCGCATGTCCTAGAATTTTATTCGTGAATTTATGGCTTAAGCAGATTCATGTTAGTTATGAAATGGCGCGGGAGGAATTCGAATCAATGCAACGAGTCAATGAGGATGTTGAAAATCTCGACGGCTTTTTAACGGAATGGACGACGAATAATTACCAGTCGATCCCTCAAGGTTATTCTATTTTATATTATTATAACTGCATTTCAGTGTTGAAGGCAAATATACCCGCAGGGGACACAGTTTGTTGATTTAAAAAATATATATATTGAAGGTTTATACTATTAAACTTAGGTTTCTGTGAACGCCACAGGTGTAAGCTCTGAATTCGAATGATGTCTCTATCAGCTTCAAAAGCTGGAGTAAGCATTGACAATATTGTTGAATTTCCAGGAGTACTTCAGTTTTTCAGGGGGTGTTAGAGGAATGTTTTGGCAATGTGCTTGGGTTGCCCTAGGTTGGATCCCACGCCGGGGAATTCGGTGAGCCAGTCTCAGGGTTTCGGCGGAGGTCAAGACACACACACACGACCGACTCAAATGATTTGTGATGACACACCCCATTCGCCATCATTGGCTGCAGGTGATCACGCTACATTTACATACATTTCTTATTCCAATTCATACTATGTCGATCAAAAAATGAAAGTGGTCGGACGGACATGCAATATGAATTTACATGTATAATGGAGCGTATGGCGTTCCACAGGGTTCAATTCTGGGGCCTCTGCTGTTAAACGAGCCGCCTCTTTGACGTTAATAGGGGCCAGTCTTTTTCCACTCCTCCTCGACGAGCAGAGAGGGGAGGAGTGAGCGATAACGACCAGAGGAAGATGTCATCATTCACGATCAACAGCGCACATTTGCGCTTACGCTTGCTCTCAAAGACGTTGCGGCCATTTCAAGTGGCGGTGGCCTTCCGAGAATCTGACGGCTTGAAATGCGGAGCCCTAATTGGCTTGCACCCGTTGTCGAGCACCTCTAAATATCCTTTCTGTTTCAGAGGCGGGGGAGGATGGCGAAGGGAGGGGCTGAAATTGCATCCCGAGATGCTGAAAGATGAGAATGGACGGCTTAACAAACCAGATTCAAATCAGCGTCCCCCGTCGGCCCTCTATAAACGAGCCGGGCCATCTTTAATATTCCGAACGGCATGTCACTTTTCATGGGAGGTGGGCGGCGGAGGCGGGCATGTGGTTACGATAATATGCTAATAAACTACAAAATGCTTTTCGAGGCGTCCAACTGAAGGTTACAGGCGGAGGCGGGCTGCTGCGGGGCGTCCACTACCTTGTGTTTTTAAACACGTCCAGGCGCTTGCAATGCGCCGAATAAACAACGGTGACAGGACAGAGGTGGGATGTGAACAGCGGGGCTTTGCGCTAATTAGCGGTCAACAACAATGTGCCCCTGGACGCTGTCAGCGGTCCTGCGGGAGATGACACCCGGGGAAAAAATACAACAAGTGTATTTTTGGCAAATTGGGAGGAGCGTCAGAGGCCTGCTGGGGGATAACGCACAAAAATCAGGTTTTGCTGCTCACGTAACCGTATTGGACAAGCTGTCAATGCGAACTAAAGCGATTTCGCAGAGCCGCAGCATCCCAGTTTTAAAAAAAAAAAATAAAAAAATTATGTGTGTGTTTTCACTGGAGCTTTGAGAAGTCGCTTTAGTCATGGCGTGTTAGTGAAAATGCCATTTGACTTCCTCCTTCACACACCTCCATCGATTAGCACCGGGGAATCCTTTCACACACTCACTCAGGGTGGAAAAATATAACACGGGAACACCGCTTGAGTGCTTCAAAAAAAAAAAATGCTCTTTTCGCTTACATGGGGCAACTTTGTAATGCTCTGCAATAAAGAAAAAGGGGGGGGGGGGCAAGGGGCTGTGCAGCAACTATTAGCTTCCAGGCTAGTGATAACTGAGGAATTTCGCAAAAGTTGCGAACTTTAACCCTGGACAACCCAAGAACCCTTTTCTTCTTTGGAAAATTATGAATTATACATTAAATGACTGCTATAAGTTCACTGAACATCAAAATATATGTTTTTTTTCCAATTTTAACCCTCCTTTACTCCCTAATTTAGGATTAGGGTGACATTTGACCCTTTGGGATTTAGGGGTATCATTTCGAAAAATCTGAATAACAAAAACTGTCAGTAAACTATTTAGAATTTCAGAAATTAATCAATCAAATAAATACACAGCTACATTGAACAATATATATATATATATTTTTATTTGTTGCATTTTAGCCATCTCGTCACCACCACTCTGGCTCATGTAAGTGCAATATTCATCCACTAGATGGCCCCGTGCAGGGGTCAGAAGTGGCACTCTGGACTTTTGAAGTTAAATTTGTAAAAAAATAGAAAAAAAAAAAGTCTTTGTTATGTGAGTAGCAGAATTTATAGGGGCCAAATTTGACCCCGTGGGTTCTCCAGGGTTAAAGACATTGTAAAGTAAACGCAGGGATTTACTTATAGATGTTTGAAGATAATTCTTGAACATGTGCAACACACTGAGAACTGCTATGTAGTACTCAGTTGTGGAACAATAGCATGAACTCTTTTTCACCATTTCAGTTTTTCACATCTTTTTGTGCGTGGTTAATAGTGCCCAGTGAGTCACGAAACGTCACCCCGCACTACAGTATGAAAGAACCTGAATGCCTTTGTTCACATAAGTGGTTATTGGGCACAATTGCAATTGACTAAGTTATTATTTATTAGGCACAAACCTGTTAGCACACAAGCTAGCTAGAGGCTAGCAACTCCTGTCATGGCGTGGCAAGCCACATGACGATATGTGATATTATTTTTTTAATCATTCGAATTTGGCAGGCTTGTTATAACACTCTTATCTGTGTTGTGTCAAATTTACAAGACATTTTCTACTGTATGTTCACTTTACAAAGGCTTTAAATAGAAGAGCAAACAATTGCAAAGAAAACTATGTGCTCTAAATTTAGCAACAATTTTATTTGTGGCTTCTTTATGTTTTTTTTGCAACTGGCCATAGTTAGGGCACCTTAGCTGTAATACATCCCATTGAGACCAAGAGGCGCTATTCACCAGCTAGCTCGTGAGCTAAAAGGCTTGAAGCCAGTAAAAAAAAGACCAAGTAACTCAATAACCATCTCAACTAATAAGTACTATATAGTTCATTGTCTTAGCACATTTTCCGCAATTATCTTCAAACATGTCAAATGTACCCCGAGACTCTGAATTCACTTAACAGGGTCTTTAAATATCATTGGGGTAAATGTAGTTTAGCGCAACCCTGACTAAAATAATGAGACTTCATGCAAGTGCAGTTGAATATGAAGAGCCTGTTGCCTAAAAGCATTGAACAAAAATACTGAGGCTCAGCTTGCGTGAAGATGTTTTTATAATTTTATGTTGAATGGAGTTTTAATAGCAGACAAAGGGCTCTTTTCATTGAACATTCTGATTGGGAGGTTTTTTTTTTTAATGGTTTGGCTCGTGGAAGAGTAATATTCAACTCGTTTTTCCTTCTTCAATGAAATCTAGAAATCTGCTGCACTGCATATATATTAGGGGTGTGAATTGCCTCGTACCTGGCGATTCGATTCGTATCACGATTCATAGGTCACGATTCGATACCGATAAATCCCTATATGAATCTATAAATTGATTATTGCGACCCCCCCCTCCCTCAAATTTAGAAAATACTAATTAGTAAACTTGTACATGTACACTGTAAGATTTGTATGAACATGTATTTTTATTTATCTGAAAATTCATGTTTGAACAGCACTGAAATCAAATATTAACGCTTAATGTTCCATTAAGATAACATTCTTCCATGCATAATGTGTAAATCCTAACCCTAAGTAAGACGCTTTTTTTGAATATTCCCATGAAAAAATTTATGTTTAAAAATCGATTCGGCCGCATAATGAATCGATATCGCGATATATTGCCGAAGCGATTTTTTCTAACACCCCTAATATATATATATATATATATTTTTTTTTTCTTTTCTTTTTTTCTTTTTTATTCACAAGGTCCAAACCACTGTGGTAAAAAAGGAACACTCTTTGCATACATGTGATTGATTGCGCCATCTATGCGTGTCTGAGCGTGCATGTGTTTTTGTGTTCAGGAAGGAGGTCTGTGCACACATGGATAAAGTGCCGTGTAAACCCCCTCCCGCCCCCCCGCAGTCCTCCATCTTCCGGCATTCTGACGTCTATTGATCAGCAAACATGGCTGCAGTTGTCTGCAGCGACAGGTAAGTACTGAGTAAATGTCTCGCCGCATTGTTTTTACACACAAAAATACAGAACGGTATCAAATCCATTTCAACGGGGACGGCCGCTTCGCCTGTAAGCCTCGCTGCGCTCGTTTTCATTTGTATGCCACACGGATGCATGAAATTCATGAATAATCCTTTTTATTATACCGTTTATTATACCGGAAAGTGCCAGTGAGAAGAGCGCGCGATGCAATAAAAAGGAAAATCTCTCCGAGGAAAAGACGGCCACGAAAGAAAGAGGTTTCAAATGAATGAGTTTGTGACGGGGTCACCAATGTGGCAGCACCCAAAGACCACATGAGTTCTCTAGGAGTACTGCAGAAGCGATCATTTGAAAATGTAAACAATCAAAAGCGTTGCATATGCAGTATTTATCCGTTTCCTAATTATCGTGTGATTTTTTTATTTTTTTTTTACATTGTCAGTGTTTTCACATAAATCAATCTGATTATTTTTAATGATAATAAAATAAGTTCATTTGAAGAAATTGGTCATTCGAGAAGTGCATACAAACAGGTCGCCTTTGGCATTAATCAGTCAGGAGTGTTAGAAAAGCAGTCGCTCTCAGTTGCAAAGGGGTTGGTGACCTCTGAGTTAGCGTGTAGGGAAATGTTTCAAATGAATACTGTGGTGGCTTTGACGTAAAGTTGAATCTATTCTGAATAGGTAAGTTCATGGCATTGTTTCGTTCCAACATTGACACTTACGTACGTAGTAGTTGTTTCGGTTGGTCGGGAAATGTTTACACAGAATACTGGATAGGACTCACTTGAAAATCATGCTAATTATAACATGCTAATATTCCACAAAATCAATTCCCAAGTAGAATACGAACCCCCAAAATCACCTTAAACAGCATTTTTTTCACCATACTTGCGTAGAATAATAATTTGCTGGCATCTCCTTTATTTCATAAGCTTTTTGAATTTTTTATTTCTTTACTTTGCTTTTAAATGTCTAACTAAGTTGTGCTTTTACTTACAGTATGTGAAGTACATTGAGCAACCTTGTATATAAAATTGAGCTACAAATACATGTTTGTCTCAGTTAACCCCCTCCAAAAAAAGAGTGGCCGCAAAAAGTAATTACACTTTGTGACGTCCATGAAAATCTGATACCGTATGTTATATATCAAACATTATATATCATCACATACCATATATTTCCATATACATGTATTATGTATATACTAGTGAGAAAAAAACATTACGGTAGGAGTTGTAACGCAGCCTTAGTTGACGATTTAGTTGTCACCGCCGACCACCCGCCGTTGGGATGACCGAGAGCAGGCCCGTGAAGGACTGGTCTCGGTCCAATCAACCAAAGGGGTGGCCGGGATGGGGGAGGGTCACGTGGGACACGGCTGGCTGTTCAAGTCTAATTCATGCACATATAAATAACTGTCACCGGCGCCGCTAATTAGATTAAAAAGCTCGGCGGAGACGGGGGGGAGCCGAGCTAGAGAGACCGCATGGCTTGATTTGCTGCCAGAGGAAATACATATTTCTATTCATTTTCATCAGCCATTTGTTTTACCGGAGCTTTATGTTACGAGCAGTAGTGAGCCACAACCTACTTGCTGATACCAAGAAAAACACAGTGACAACAATTCATGGCAAATTACAATCGTGTGATGAGTATTACTATGAAAGAATCGTTGTAGCAGTAGCAATATACAACATCACAGTTTCCGGAAGATACGTTTTATACCTAGTAGGGTAAGTTCTAATTATAAAAAAAAAAATGACAGTAGAATTACTGGACTGGGCCTACCTGGAATCTGTGCAGCTCCTGCAGTGGTGGAAAGAGAGAGAAGGAGGGGGGGGGGAGAAATACAGAAAGGGAAAGTTAGAGATTTATGATCACTTGCATCGAGGCTCGTGCTGCTAACATATAAATAAAAGTAAATGCGGGAGGGAGGGAATGCGCTTTCATGCTGTTTTGCCACTGAAAAACGCTAATGGTTCATCATTAAAAGCTTATTAGAGAGATGGGCGGTCGTTGACCTTTGAATGTAAGTGGAAAAAAAAAAAAAGGCTGTTAAAAAAAAAAAAAAGAGTCGCCTATAAATACAAAGTGAACATTCACGTTATTGCAGCATTTTTGGACTAACAGCGTGAAATTGAGGCAGAGTGGATGGAATTTAAAAAAAGAAAAAAGAGAAAAAAGACATAGCTCCCCGCATGGACGCATACCAAATTGTGGAGTGTCCACATGTCAGAGTCACGATGAAGATCTTCACATAACATAGCTTCAATACTGCACAAGGAAAATGACCTTTCTTAGTCTTGTTTTTTGTTGTCGACTTGTTTTTTTCCCCAAAAACAGTCCATGAGCATCCTCCACTTTTTGTTTGGAAACTTGTGCTTTGGTAAAACCAACCCATGTTATGCTGCTTAATACTAAAGAACGGAAAAAGCTAAAAAACAACTTTTTTTTTCTGATGAAAGAGAAGGTTATTGTCTTTCTTTTAGTCATTTGGTGCTTATATTGTCACAGAAGTACTAAGAAAACGATTGGCAGAACTCTTCTTTGAATGAGTTAAGTGGAAATACCTAAAGGGTTTCCTTTAGTTTTGCTAGACAGCGACTTGTGCCAGACTAAAATTGCTCAACTTCAAATTGCAAATCATGCCATCACTCGACTCAACTTTATATTTATAAAGCACTTTTGCTCTTTTCTTAAGATGGAATCCCCAGGGTCAGCAGATACAATGAAAACAGCAGAGGCCCCAGAATTGAACCCTGTGGAACGCCATACGTTCTGTTACGCATGTGAATTCATACTGCGCACATTTGTCTCGCTTTCTTTTTTTATTAGCCAGCTAGTATGAAGGGATTACAATAATAAAGACATCACATGATGTACCATCACAACAGTTGAGACGGGTGTGTGTGTCTTGAACTGCTGGGGTTCGGTCAAACCCAGGTTAAGTATCACTGATTTAGCACCCATGTCTAGTATGAAAATAGTGAAAAGCATATATGTCCAATTTTTGTGATTTTCTTTCATCGAGGCCCACAGTCGGGAAACAAAAAACCGCTATGGATTTCAGTTCTGATTTAAGTAGAATCCACTCAATGAGGAAGTCTAACCTCCAACGCTGCTGGGCGAGGGTTTATCGGGGCTATTGTCTTTCTTTTAGTCATTTGGTGCTTATATTGTCACAGAAGTACTAAGTACTACTCTTTGAATGAGTTAAGTGGAAATACATATACTTCTGCAAAATCAAATACAATTACAAGTGCTGACTCAAATAATAAGTAGTCAGATAAATATATACTCCGGTAAATTACAGATAGCTGAAAAAAAAAAAAAACACTTAGGCAGAGGAACAAAGAATGTGTTCTTCATGACTTCCCGCTACTTGAAAACTCATTCGTATGGCTAATTATTGTCTGTATGGAATCGAGCCCCGGAGCCAAACGACAGCCTTGGCCCGCGCTAGTGACGAGCGTCTTGCTGCCAAGTGGGCATCGGGACACCAACTACGCAGCGGCTCTTGATGAGAGAACCTATTTCCTTCCTCTTCAACTTCAGCCAATGTTCAATCACGGTGATATTGCAATTAGCGGCGCGAGCGAGGCTGAGAGGCGGGAATTGAACGGAGGGGTTGGAAACGGAGGAATCCGTAGAAGCGGTGGTGGCACATGAGGAGTGCTGTGAAAATGATATGGAAGGAAATGCCACTATTTCCGCATCCCACAGCGAAGCATATGGCACATGTACCGTATATAAAGAGCAAAATTCATATCCCGATTTATTTTGGCTTAATATAGATATACGATATATATATTATTTTTTTCCCTGCAAGAGAATTTTCAGTCAAAAGCCAAATATGACATGTCACAAGTAGTTTTATTGAAACCGGATATTTCAGTGAATAGTGGCTAAATCAAATGAATAAATAATAAACGGGTTTCTTCACCTGGTTCATGAAAATGCCCAGTTGTTCAAATAATAAAATGTAGAAAAAAAACAACAAAAAATAAAATAAATAATAATAATAATAAAATGTAAATATAAACGCTGCATAAACATTTTAAACTAAATCACTGCAAGGCGCACAGTTAAATAAAAGCATATCTTAAATAAAAATAGCCTCTAAACTATAATCAAGCCAATCCTGTTCTGAGATCTATTCACGAGAAAAGTGCAATATAAATGGTTTACTGAAAGAAAACTACAGAATTTCTTCCCCTTTCTGACAAGATGCAAATAAGGATCATTACAAAAGCATAAAATATGACGAACCCTAACTTGTGGACAGCTTTACCACTGGGGCTCCTGGATTGCGCAGCTTCACACACTTTATACTTAAGTTTGTGGCAACTGTTAAGACGGCGAAAAGTATTTGGATCGCTTCCACCCGTCGCCAGAACTTGTCTGTTGAACTCCTCTCAGTGTAGCGAGTGTAGTAGGACTACAGAGTATACAAAATAACACAACGTACAATCACAACAGCCTGAGACTGACTCAACAAACCCCTGGGGTTCGATCAAACCCGGGTTAAGAAACACTGTATTAAACACATTTACAGCACTAACTTGTATGGGCATCTTTGTTTTGCAATGACATTTTCGTCTCTACATTGTATTGGTGAAGCTAATGGAGTGGCCGGCAGGAATATAAGCCACTGGTCGGTGCTGGATTTCACTTTGCTTCCTTTGGTCCTTCCTCAGGTCACGACTCTGGCTGGAAGTGTTCGGTTTAGGTGAACGGTATGGGATTTTTTTTAATAGGTTTTAGGTGAACTAATGAATACACACACACTCGCACGCACGCACATACACATACACATACTCACCCACATACAAAAAAAAAGAGTGCAATGATGATATGTCAAATCGGTAAAATTACCGAACGAACAATACTGAGCTCTCCAGAAAAAAAAAAAAAAAAAAAAAGGAATATAAGCCACTTTCACCCACTCACGCCGGGAAGTTTGTTCTTTCCCACAGCCGTAAACAAGACATGGACTACCAAGTCAATGTGGAAGGGGTGCAAAAATAACCGCCACTTTGCCTTCTTGTGAGACCTGCGGGAGCTTTCACGATACCGCCCCAACTGGCGGTTGGCATAGTGGAGGTAAAGTGGCGAGGACGGTGGAGATGCATTAAACATGAATCATCCGGGCAGAGTGGAAGACATTCGGACCACTGCGGCGATGACTGTTACATAAGCGGGTTCGCCTTTATTGATCTCTCATGTCTCAATGTTTGAGTCACACTATAGAGACATATTTAAATTGATATTTGATGACATGACCAAAGGTTTTAAGGAGTGGAGGCGGTTGGGTAAAATTTTGGATTTGGCCCTGGTTGTTTGCTGCCTATTTTGGAAAACGTGTCATTAAGTTACTTGCTCTGAATTTTGCAACAACAGCCAGACTACGTGGTAACACTTTCATGTCGAAGCCAACAATCCAAACAGATCTGCAGTTTTGGTGCAGTTTAACGTTATCTGAAAGCGCTAGCTTCTCAAAAGCGTGATTGCTTAATGAAGTTCGCGACAATTTGTATTTGATAGGTTTGCTACACAATTTTTTTTGTCAGCTTGGCATTCAGTCCACGAGAGACCTCAAAGCCTCCTTGAACAAAGTGACAAAAACTGAAAGAACGACCTCAAAAACCTCAACCAGCATGTGACCCTTCTACACCCCCCCCCCCCAAAACCCTCAACTACCCTTCCCTAAATTTAAGTATAGCAAGCAATAATGTGTTGATTAAATCTGCGATCAGCTGCCTAAGGGGCATGAAATTGGACATGATGAGTGTGGCACATTAAAAACTAATTATCAATAGCACCCGATCCAATTGTCTTTCCCTTAAACCAGTCACGGCGCTAAATCAAGTGTGGAGAATGTAACAAAGTGTATCACAGTCAGCTCTGGGTTAACAACCCTACCTGTATTCCGGCGGCTTTCACGCATAATCATAATGCCATTTCATTACCGAACGACGGGGCCACAACTTCCTGTTCGGAACAAAACCAGCAACGTGTACGTAGTTCTTGAGCTTAGCATATCCTTATATAACAAGATGAGCCATTTCGTGTTACATGTCTTTTTTGGGACATTATCCTTTTTTTCTCAGGTAGCTAGTTAGTGGCTAACTTACTATTTGCACAGCATCACCACTGGACATTGGACCCTGAATCGTTCAGGTTGTCCCCAAAATCTTCCAAACCCTCAATAGCAACTCAGGCCAGGCCTAAAACCTATATCGCAAGACACTAGCATCCAAAACAAAGCATCAGATCCAAATTTGAGGGCGGTCCAACTCATTTGTAAGATGGACCACCAGTTTTTGCCACAAAAGAGTGTTTATGTCAATCATGGCCTGCATTGGGGGAACGGCTAGCACTGGAAGGGGTTCGTCTCAAATCGTTGCCCCAAACTGGGTTTCTACCAGGTTGCTGTCACAGCCGCAAATCATTCCAGATTGACATAAAACCTTTCGAGCTCACTGTGGGGTAACACTGAGGACTCAAAACTAGTACCAAAAAAGTACCTGGCATGTGATACTGTTCTATTCAGGCTTGGCGAGTTTCCACAAAACGAATTCTGACATGTACTTTCTTTCTCTTTAAAGCCGCCTCACTCACATGATTCACAGAACTGATGCAAATTGAGTTTGTTTGGCCTTGGCAGACACCTGGAATCTATTCAGTTCTCATCTTGTTTATTGACTATCAGGCTGCCTCCCGAAGAATAACTTCCCACAACTGTGAATCAAAAGGTCAGTTATGGGGCGATTAGTTTGCGCATTCATTAAGTGACCTCGAATGAGACAGAGGCTACATTTTCACTTGCTGTTCGGAGCACTTCCGAAGGACGCTTCAAACCAACTTGTGCGGTTGCTAAGAGACCCGCTCGCAGGACTGTTTATAAACCGGCCTCTCTTCGCAAAAGGATTTTTTTGCTCTGTTATGCACTGAGCTGTAATACGGTTGTCACTTGATGTAACCTAAGAGGTATAAACATATCCTACCCCCCCCCCCCCACCCTCTCCCCATTCCCATTCCAGCCCCTCCTTTCCAATATGCCTCTCGCTTTTTTTTCTCTCGCTCTTCTTGGATGCTGCTCACCCATCCACGCTGGGTTTTTACCTCTGGCTGTCTCTGGGACACAGAGATTAGCACGCCGGGGTCTGTCCTGCCGATAAGGCTGAGAAAACCCGCTTTGTAGCCTCCCTCCACCAACAGCCACTTCAAACAACCTTCGCTTGCGTTGACCGCACCGGATAGAAGCAGCCGGAGAAACAAGTCAACACAATAAAGCCCCGCTCGTGACAGTTAAACTTTATGTGTCAAGCTGCTCCTTACCGCTAACATTTCTGCATGCTCGGGCTTGCTTGCGGTCCCATCTGGTGGATTGTGTACACTCTATGTTACACAAATGATTGTGCTCATAAGCTGAGGTTCATTAAAAACCATTAGTCCAAATGTCCCGAAACATTCTTCAGAGATTATACCAGCAAAAAATACAAACAATTTCTCATCGTTTGTTTCAGTTTTGTTTTCACGTGAGCCACTGAGAATTTAAATGTTCGGCAAATAAAACAGCATGTACAAGAAACTGTTAAAAAAAAAAAAATCATGTTATATACTGTATGGGAGTCCATTTTCTATTTCTTAATCACTCAAAATAGCAGAAAGTTGTGACCAGGGCTTAATAAGGCTCCAAGAGAAGACATTTTAATATGATGGGCCACACTAGCAATAGTCATTAAGATGGATTCATTGATCATTAAGAATTAATAAGCTGTGCCGAATTTGATTGTGTCTTCAAAGCAATGGGAGCAAAATGGAGTGCACTTTTGTCTCTGGCAGACAGTCTCAAACGAAATTCCCTAGTTGTTTTCGTAAGTGCGGGGCGGGGGGGGGGGGGGTCACCTGTCGCCGTGTTTCAACATATGTGAATGTCTGATACCTGGGTTGTGGTTCTTTCTTCGTTTCCTGCTCTCTGTGACATCAAACGCGGTAGAAACGATCGTCGCAATTTGATCGCAGTTTATCAGTTGACACGTTCATTCCCTAACCCCTTGTTATGGAGTTGACATCTAGTCAAATCGGAATCCTTCAAGATGGACTGCAGAAGTCCTGACAAAACCGGTTTCAGTTGTACTGACATCTGAACGTTTCAGCTTCAGAAGGCGTGCGATTAACTCGCTTGAACATTGATATTACAATGTCGTGACTGGTCACACGTACTCAGTAACTGCCGTTTAAAAAAAAAAATAAAATAAAATCATTTGGTTTTTTATTTGTGCCACAGAAGAGGTTTCCATACAAACATTTGTTGCAATTATGACTTGATCTAGAATAGTTTTTAAAAAGATTACGGCATTACACAACAATACCTTATTGTAGGGTTCTTACAATTTTTCATTGGTGAAGCAAACATCAGAGATGCTTTGCCACGAGCTGCAACTGCAGGAAGGAACTACAATGACGATGGTGACACATAATCAAACCCAACCTTTTTTTTTTCCATTGGATTGTTTGATATTTACTGTTTTTCATACCAATATTTACTGAAATGATGACACTACTACAACGTCACTGATAAACTATGGAAGGTTCCGAAGGTTTGCGTACAAATTCAGGTAGCAATACAGAAAAAAATTCCAACAAATTCCATATTCCAAAAAAAGCCAACTAAGAAAAAGTTCTCATCTCAGAAAAATAAAATCGGAAGCAATCAAGAGTACATTTTCCATCCGCTCAAATATTACCACACAAAGAGCGATAAGCAGGGGCGGGGACGGGTGACGGTTGCTCCGAGTACAATCCTTGAGGTGTTTTAAAAGGGAAAAGACTTGGGGGGGCCCCCCTTATCTCAGGAGGTCAAGCGAAGGTCCACAAGCATCAATTTTAAATGAGCAGAATGGATTTGCGGTAATGGAAACCCAATGGCTCCAGACAGCGTTGGGACCTGCTGGTGCGAAGAGACACCGAAGAGCGCAGCGATGGGCGGCCCACTCGACTGTGCCGGAGTGGAGAGGAAGTGGACAAACTGATTTGGGGTTCACACTATGAAAGTCCTCATGCATAAGAAATCTAGCCGGGGGGGGCATTCAAGTGAAGCCGTCTCTCTTTCGGGTTCGAATGCTTTGAATTGCCTCCAATTTACGATGCATCCATCAACAGCAGCGGCGGCCGGCCGTGCCTGTGAAACGGGTGACCTTGGAGCTTGGAGAGGAGATACTTCAGTTGGGAAGGTCATATGGGAGAACATAAAGATATCGGATTGCCTGTAGGTTGCGGAAGTCGATTTTTAGGTGTTAAGCCGCTCTTGACAAAAGGCATATGTCGGCTAGAAATACTCTCGTCACTTTCTGTTACATTTCCGCCGGTTCGCACCTTGAAAACTGTTAATGCTGACAAAAAAAAAAAAAAAAAAAAAATCTACAGGTTTAATGCTTTTCTGGCACCATAAGGCTGCTATTATTACCTCAGCTAAGGCAGTTATATTAACACCTAGAAAGAGCATAACTAACAAATACAGAAAAAGCAAACAAACATCGTAGTTTGTTGTAGCCATGTTATAAAACACATGCTTCACTTCCGGTTGGTGTGAAGTTTGCACGCCAGCTAATTGGACAATGTGGAAAATGACAAACCCGGTCAGAAACTCTGCAATTCAATTCAATCAGTCGGCATGCATAACTCCAAGTCTGTGCAACTTGGGTTTCTAAAGTCTCGCCTGACAGTGTGTTCTGACTGTACCGCCATTGGCTGGATTTGACAGACAGTGGACAAAATCAACATCAGTCATTATAGGAGCAAAACTGATTGGTCATGGAGTGACTTGATGAGTGTACACGTGTGACGCCGGTAAAACATCTTAAAGTGTTTATTTTTTCATCGTTTTTTTTTTCTCCAGCCAGCTACTTCCAAGTACTTTCAGAGCATGTAAGCTTTTGTCGGCAATGTCCCGAAATTGGCCTGTTTTGTGAGAAATTGCAGCCCCCGTGGCTAAGAAAGTCTCACAAATCTATGTTGGAAAAACAAACAGGAATTTGGCCATTTTCGAGCATTTCCAGGGGCCTCGTAAAGAGAATGATGCTCTCAATTTGGTCTGATTGCTACCAAACTTGACACACTTATAACCGACGCCGCAGTTTGACGACTTGCAACACAACGCCACATTTCTAAGAACTCACATTCACACGGTCATTGTTAACCAAGTGTTTGATGGTTGAGGGCCTTTTAAAGATGAACTTGTCCAAAAGGTTATATTGGATTCCTACTGAAGAGGGTTTTCTGCCCAGATTTAGTCATAACTGTTTTAATTTCCTTATTTCCTCAGTAGAACTTTTATCTGTGGATGTGTCTTTGTGAGTGTTGTCGCGATTTCTGCCAGCATGTCTGGAGGACCGCCTCTATTTTCCACAACAATAGATCATTTGTCTGTAGTTGAAGTCAATGTGTTAGTATGATGTTTTTAAAGTATCTCATGTCCGGTGAACTCCGGGTGGGCTGTTTACTAGGAGGGGCTTTAGTGGTACCGCCCTTCAAGATAGTATAAGAATGTAAGTAAGTCCTCTGAAATCTTCGCATTTGTGAGAGGCTGCAGCCGTTGTCTGGAACTCACTTGTGCCCGGAATATTCTGTAGAAATAAAAGCTTCGAAGTGACTGACCAACATTCTCACTACATGAAAGAAAACGAACACGCGGAAAGAAGAAAAAAGATAATTTTCTTCAACACTACCAAATCTGAATTATTTATACTTGAAAGACAGGTGACCAGACATTGTGTGAATTTTTTGTTGTTGTCAATGCAATAAGTTGACTGCACAAGGTCACAGCTTGACCAAATTCCATATAACAAAGAGGAAGTCTAACATTGTGGTTTGTGCTCATCTTGTTTGGACATGTTCAGATGTCCCTCAAGTGATTTTGTCTGATGCATTGCTAAAATTTGACCTTTCGTTGTTTTGTTTGAAGGTTGAGCATAGCAGTTAATTTAGACGACTCGGCATACTACACAATACTATAACTTGCTTAACAAGGCCCGGAGCAAAACCAAACCAAATTAAATACTCTACATCTACGTAATGTTTTGACAAATATCCGCCACAGTATATCTATTCTTCGTTGACCCTTTAAAAGTCCTTTGCTAATGAGAGTAGAACTTGTGTTTTTTTGTTTTGTTTGTCTGCGTTTTACAGATTAAAAGGCTTCACGCTGGAGGCTATTACGCAATGCACTCGATCCCTTCCAGCCTTGCTCTTTACTTAATTGAATCAGCCGGTGCCCGTATCAGATGTCCCTTAACAGAACCCCCTGAAACCTATCCACCCTTTTCCTAATACCATTAGCGGGGAGAAGCGGGCGAGCAAGATGGATGCTTTAATCCCGTCGCACAAAAGGAGAGCGTGCCCTACAGTCAAGACATAAGACGCGGCGTTGGCAATATTCCTCGCTCGGAGCGGTCGTCTTGACCTATCAGCGCCTGATCAAGAGCTACAATAACAAGAGGCCATTTTCTCTGCGCGGGCTCCCAAGTAACAGGCCCGATATAAGCAGGAGGAAATAAATTACTACAAGGCGTTACAGTCGGCGGCACTTCATTTTCCACGCTATCGCCGGCCCCTGCTAGTGTATTCCCGACGTGCGCATGGGTGCGGCGTGAACTGGCGCAGATACGCCGTAGTGCACGTCCAATTTGACACAATGGCGACGCAGACGAATGAGCTTCCATTTTTGTTCCGCAGCCTATTTTCTGCTGTGTCAAACCGCAGCCCAGCTAAGGTGGGGGCACATTATTTCCGGCCTGGCTCAGGCGCAAGCTAATCTTCTTATTTGGGAGGCCGGCGCCAATCATTATAAAAGGGGAGGGGGAGCGGGGGACGAGGGGGTTCGCTAACCCTCAGGCCTTGTCCCATTTTACTAGCCTTTCAGTTAAACAAGACCAGGTCTATACTTTCAGATTTATGAAGTTTTTGCCTCTTTTACTGCATTAACTTTTATCAGAGAAACGTAATAAAATATCCTATCATTTTTTTTAACCCTTCAATTGACACTTCACATACACAATTGCATTGCCGGATATTTTCAGGACCACATTTTTTTCTTGTAAAACGAATTCGTTCTATGACCACGTATAATCCCCCACAAAAAAAAAAAAGCATTTTTGTTATTTGCTTGTTAATCAGAAAAAATAACACGTCAATAATATCGTCACTTTCCTAAAATAATGGTTAATAATCATTTTTAGACAACACAAAAAACTGAACCAAATACTGATTATGATATTTATTAATGATTTCATTTCAGTGGTAGAACTAAATGATCGGTTTATAAAAACATACCGTATTGAAAAAAATTAAACTCTTATTTTTTACTCCACTTTGATGGACATTGTGCTGCCCCTTCTAGTGTGTTATAACATTGCAACATTTTACGTTGTTTGCTAGCTTTAAGCTAAACAGACTTCAGTAAGGTAAAGCTTTATGGTTATTTTACATACACAAGTGCAATTATCTTTCTTTTAAATATAGTTTGCTAGTAAACTGGAGGTGGCAGTCAACAGCTTGAAGCCTTTTTTTGTAAAATGATTCACTATCTGACAAACTGCTGCTATTTGCTCACAATTCAAAGCCCAAAAAATAATAATCCAAACAATGGCTAAAAAAAAAAAGAATTGGAAATTACAAGATCAAACAAAGTTCACCACCCATGGAAACTTTCATTACATTCAAATTAACACAGCTGAAGAGGTTCGAAAAAAGGAAGCACAGTGCACACAAATGGCCAGCGTCAAGCCCAGGGGTTTTAAGTGCATACTCCAGTGGTCTTACATGCCCTCCCTTTACATAAATATATGACTCAAGGGACCACTCCTATTCCCTTCTTTAATGTTCCCCTTCCACCTCTTCATTCTTCTTCCATTCTCACACACATAGCGGGCGGGACCCTGGTTTCCCACCCTCATTTTTTTTTTTTTTTCATGCTGTCCAAAGTGGCGTGTAATTGAATCTGCAGAGAAATGCATGAGCAGGAACAATTAGCTCCGTCGCTCACAATGTGGACAGAAAGCCGTCGAGTGGGATAAGCGCAGCGGGAGAGATAAAGCCCCGAACGGCGTAGAACCGCAACGGCAAGAACAACACCAAGCATGTTATTTTGTTCCCACAATAACCTTGACATTGCCGTTTGTCTTATGATTCCGCTCACCATACGTCAGTAATGGGAAGTGAGCAAGTACAACATTTTTTGTTCATGTGCTTGGATAGATTTTGAAGGTATCTGTCGTTTTCTTTAGTATTCGTTATATGGACTTTTTTTTGTGTGTGCATTTCAGACTTCAGTCAACACTCTACAGCAGTTCTTGACGACGCGAGGCCTCGAAAAAATACATGGACTGAGAAGGACCTTCTGTACTGACCCGGGTCGACGGATGAAAAACTGCTTCAGTCGGCTTTGCATCATAAAGCACTCACTGAAATCATCAACGATGGAGAGATGGAAGTGCCCACCTTTATGCTTAACAACATTATTTAAAAAAAAAACAAAAAAAAACTAATAATTGCCTAAAACTCAACTCAAGAAGCAAATCCATCAATCAGCGCATGTCATTAGATCTTTCATTCCATTCACTATAAGGCTGTGCAATTCGAAATTCAATTTCAATTTCAATTATTACACTCCACAACTACAAAATCAGCATAATTGTCACAAAAAAAGATTATTAATACTAATATTGAGCTGTTTAAATGTATACATTTGCACCTACGTTTTAAAATAACTAATTTAATAAATTTTGTTTCATCCAAAAGAAACTTCCATAATTAGTGTTTAAAGTTAAAGAAGTTAACATTTTGTCCAGAATGAATTTGATTATTTTTCTTGATAACTTCAAAAACAAACTGACGATGACGTTACCTGTGCTGAGGAAGTCGACCAATGACGGCTCACCTGTTTTCTTGGCTTGGCCAGCAAACTGAGCCATGATTGGTCGTTACCTACTTCCTCAGCACACGTTATGTTATCTTTAGTCGACAGCAAGTGGAAAAATTTGGATTTTAAGGTACTAAATGTACATGAAAAATAATTGTTACAAAATGCATTCTGGATAAAATATGACATGTTTGCTGCTGAAAATGGCTCAATGAGTCAAGCAATTTCTTTCATAGAATTTTATTTGTCTTAATAATTTTTACGTTTAAACATTTTCTTGATTCGTACCCAAAAATAAATCATCGTCCTAATCGTGATTTCAATTATTACCAAAAATAATCATGATTAATATTCTCTTCATTATCGAGCAGCCCTAATTCACTATCAAAGAATGTACTCCGATTTCTCCGTTCCTTTGGATTTTTGCGTTTTCAGTTTTTTTTTTGCTGCATCTCCAAAACCACTGACATTATTCAAATCGATCTTGTGTGAGCTGTAATTAGCATTGGGGGGCAAAGTTGATGACGCGCCATCCAACACGAAATCCTCAATAACTCCTTGACCAAAATATCCTTAGTGATGAAACGTTGCGGTGACGAGAGAGCAAAATTACAACACGACAAATGACTTTCAAATGACTTGTAACGAGTCATAATGTAATACGTCTGAAGTCTCAAGAACCCATGCTGAAAATGAACAGACGTTCTCCTACTGTGGTTTGAAGCAGCAATTTCAAGGGCATTTCAAAGGCTCCTTCAAATATATCTTTTTTCCAATGCTGGTCATTCACAACTGATATTTACTACTTGTGAAAGTAAGGACTTTTGAGTCAAAAAAAAAAAAAAGTGCCCGACTAAAAAAATAAATAAATGTGCGACTAAGATACAGTTTTGATGACTCAAATACCAAACCAAAAAATATATTTGGACCTTGACGAATGCCACCGCAACTGATGGCAAAGCACCAACTTCGCCGCCTTCCCCTTCACTTCACAAGCAATCTATAAACACCATCCAATTTACTTTTATTGACCATATGCTTTAACGGCATTCTACCATCTCTCAATTAGCAACTGCAGAGTCAGCAGCATCTTAAATTTATATCAAAGACGTCAGGGGACACCAACACCCAGTCGCTGATATTGCACACGAATAAGAGAAGCCCAACCCAACCCAACCCCACCCCACACCACCCAAACCCCTCCAGGGGCTGTTTACGCTTTTATATAAGTGCACCGACGCAGGACAGTGGAATTCATGAATATCGGCCGAGCACAACACGAAACACACTTCTTGCATGCAAAAAGAAAAAAAAACAACAACATTTTTTTTTCCCCCATCCTGCACATATATTCCGCAATGCGCGGCGATGACACCGGCAGATGATGGACCATAAATACTTCATAAATAGCAATTATCTTAAAAAGCAGGAGCGAAGAAAAGAGCAGCTATTTCAGTCAATTACAGTATAAGGCTTCTCTTTCAAAGGGTGGAGAAAGATGACTCTTGCCTTTCAAGCGGCGAGAAAAGCGCAAAAAAAAAAAAAAAAGAAAAAAAAAAAAGGAAACCGCTATCATGTTGTGGAGCCTCAATAATGTTTCCCGCCACCTTCATGTCAGGGATGAAAGACCCCAAATGTCCTTTGAGCGGAACCCCCCCGAGGACTTGACGCGCATCAATAAGACTTCCATTCCTGAAGATGCTAATAGCGCATCATCTTCACCGACTAGCTCAAGCCATTTAAAACGTACGCTCAGTGGTTCTTCTGAGGAAAAGACGGAAAACAAAAAATATAATGAAGGCGGGAAAAAGTTTCTGTCTCAAAGTAAGAAAATAACACCTTGTTTGATGCGGTTTTCACTTTTCTAATTGCTACTTCTGGTTTTATAGTTATGATCATTTTTGGATTCAAATATTATTAAAACAAAAATGCCCCTTAAAATCATGCTATTCAAAAAAAGACTGAAAAACCCGATCGTAAACATGCGTAACGTGATCATTTCAACGGCCTTTCATTTTTTTTTTTGTCAAAAAAGTGAATCAGACAAGGAGCATATTTTTATTTTTTTTTTACAATTTAGAAAATCGTCACGTTCCATGTTATCAGATTTACATCACAATTGTTTCAGAGCAAACCTTGAAGAAAGACGATTACTCAAATAACTCAAGTTCATTATGAAACAATAGTTGAAGCAAAATCTCAAATTGAAAAATCTCCAAATTAACATTTATTCCGGCTTTTCCCAACAAAATGAATAAAGTACGCGAACGTGAGCCAAGTAAACAAAATAATACCTGCATCTCACAAGTAAAATACAATTTTTATTGTCATAATTATACATTCAAAAAATATTCAATCCCTCCAGACCTAATCCCAGAGATAAAAACATCAGATTTTTTCTGTAAAAAAAACCAAACATCATTTACACGGGTCAAATTTCTCCCCGTCCACCCACCTGAAAAAGTAGTCCAGTAGTCTCCGATAAACATTTAGGCCAGAAGAGTTTTGGTTTACCAAAAATAAGCGATGTCTGATATTACAGAAGCCAAAGAGTTCCCATCTAAAGGGGGCTCATCAGTTCTTCTTGAAAAGCGAGTTCAGAGGCAGGATTCTGACCACCTCTTTTCGCTCCTACCTTGCTTTTTTCAGTGGCAGCCGCAATCCCCGTCATAATGATGCAAGACTGCTGCTAAAACCACATCAGTGTGGGGGATTTTTTTTTTCTTCCTAAAAACACCATTTAGCCAGTTGCTCGAGACAAAATCCTCAGAGAAATTAAATTTAAAAAAAAAAAAAAAAGGCAGATGAAGATGAGTTTGGATTGAGGCTTTAATTCACTCCTCGAGTCCCTGCAATGCTGCAAAAAAACTCTTTGGATGAGTCTTGAGTATTCCCTGTGGAAAACAGCAATGGTAGGCACAAAACCAGCACACATTTAGAAGAAAATGTTTTTTGAAAGCTGTTTTTTTTCTTCCCTCTCTCTCTCTCTTCATCTTAAATAAATAATGAGGCAATTTGAGCGTATTTTTGGATCTGCTTCGTCTGTTTTATAAAACGTCACCCTTGGCAGCAGTCACAGCCCAGGTGTCTTAAGTGGGTAGGCCGGGTATACATGAGTGTATGCGGGGTGGGGGAGGGGGGGGGTCTTCCTTGCAGATGACCAGGAGGATTATTAAACCTTCCTGTGTGTGTCCCCACCAAAAAAAATGAAGATGAGTCCATGAGTGAAGAAAGCGTGGCAGGTGTCGTTGGGTGGCTGTGCGGCGCATCAGGCCTTCAATCGTCTAATGATTAAATGACACGACTCTGCATCAGTTCACCAACGATTTATGCATTATTCATCTGGAGTTCCAAGGCTTTATCTGACATCTGGTATCTGGAGACGAGGCGGTTGGAGGCTCCCCAGATTGAATCCTTACCAGTCAGTTTGCCATCAACCAGGGGTGGAAAAACATGCAGCCCACGGGTATTTGGCCACCGGGGGGGCTCAGGTCTGGACTGCCAGGACTGACAATCAACACCATTTTTTTGGGGGGGGGGGGGGTCTGAGCTCATCTACTATTTGCAGTTGGAGAGTTGGGGACATTTGGCGCGTCCGTTGGCACCCAAAGACCTCAACTGGCAAGTGTACGACCCGACTTGACATCGATGGCAGTCGATCAAAATTGTTTTCGCCAACCGACAACACAATTAAAAACCAGCATCAAATCATCAACAAAGTGAAATGAAGCTGGTATCCCGCTGAGGGACGAACGTTTGCGAAGGTAGTGAATGTTGATTTCTCCCCAGGGTTCGTTCAAGGTCGCAAAGGTCTACCAACCGTTTTTTTTTTTTAATTAAAATCATGTTCAAATCTATCCTTCTAAAAACATTGTCAAAATTAAAGGAATTGTGTCTAAATCTGACATAGAAAATCAAATCCATGCGTTTGTTTCCAGCAGGTTTCTGTAAGGCCACAAACTAAATGAGCTGGAAGAGAGTCGCGGCTACGTCCAGAATGCTGCTCATCGAACCCTGGCCACAAGCGGAAAACAGGGTCTTATTCGTCCCGTGCTCGGGTGTCCGCATTGGCTTTCTGTCGGGCTCTGAGCACTTCAACGGGATGTGGCGAAAAACGGTGTTGCAGTTTTATGCTGTTGAAATCAGGAACAGTCTTCCGGAAGATTTGAGACATCTTCATTTAGATGTCCTAATGACAAGATCAACTATTTTATCCGCAACTCCTCGCGTCTAATTGAATTAATGATTATTTTCGTGTTTTATGGGATGATTTTATTTGCCCTCTTGTAATTTTATGTAGCTGTAAAGCACCTGGAATTGCCTTGTGTAGGAATTGTGCTCTACAAATAAACTTGCCTTGCCAAGGATTTTTTTTTAATTGAGAGCTACTTCCCGGCTACTGATTAATGTCAACGGCTACTAGGTGTTAAATGCAGGATATTCATACGACGACTGCAAATAACGATTATTTTCCCAATAGATCACACTAACTATTACAGGGATGTGATTTGACCAAAGTGAAATTATCTGAAAATTTAGCCGGGGGTCTGGGGGCCGCCGGCACCCAGCTAGGTCCAGGGCAGTGCCCTGGTGGGGGGACAAGGGGGGCTTCGGGCCCCCGGAGCTCATGGGTTTTCCGTGTTTTTAAGTACTTTCAATGCACTCACGTGACAAAGAAATAGACAAAACAACAGCATAAAGTTTCAATGTATATTGAACTATCCCATATAAAATGGCAGTTTTAGTCAACTCAAAATCAGTCACATTCAAAAACATTGGACTGCCTTTGCTTTTAAAAACTATCACTGAGAATATCATCATATCTAACTAATGTGATTACTAAGTTAACACATAAATAATGTTGAAGAGTTCAAATTTCATGAACAAATAATTGTATCATGACCAAATGAAAAGTAACTCATATTAGAGCATACCACAAATGTCTTTGTTATAGCAGAAGATGTTATCTGTCGGAGTCATGTGCATACACAATGAACTACAAAAAATAAAATAAAAATAATAATAATAAAAATAATAATAATAATAATAAAAAAAAAAACTGATTTTTTTGGGGGGAGGGGGGATAAAAAAAGCGGAATTCCGCGAATTAGCGGAAAAATCACATCCCTGCTATTATTTTTCCCCATAACCTAATTATGATTCCGTTACTGGTGTGGTCAGTACTATGTCAGAAAACGGGGAAAAGAGGTTTATCATTGTTTTGACCGACCAACTCAAATAATCAATGTAGTGGTTTTTCAGGGTTCGAATTTCAACTCAAAACTATTCAGCCTCAGCTATGAATTCATCAGCAAGTCGTCATGAGCACAAGCGGCAGTGACGGTGGAGAATTGTTACGGTCGGATGTGTCAATCACAAGTCGCCCCACAACTTGCGTGGTGCCTGTAAACGAGCTGGTTTACACAGAACTTGTTTAGTTGACTCAGAGGAAGACGTCGCGCTGATGCCCGACTCGCGGCGTTAGATCCGAGGCCCGTGAGGCGTCCTCGCCACATGCCGCCGCCGCCGTGTCGCGGCGCATCCTTTTTACGGAGGTCGCGGGCAGCTCGGCGACCGCCTCTGCTATCGCTTTAGTGGCGGACCACAAAGGCACCCCACAGTCACAAAGAAAAGCCACAACATTCCAGGTGGGCTTGTGCCCTTAGATGTAGTAAGTTGAGAAATGTAACTTAGACACTGGACCGGCATTGTCAAAAAAAGCTGGCACTTGCCTGGATATCTTTACACATCGGAGTAATGAAAGAAAGAAAAAAACGATGAATGAATAGACTTGTGTCTGAAGCAAAGAGGTGCTTTTTGAAGTGGGCTCTTTGAATTCCTAGTAAAGCGAGTTAGCACATTCAAGTTCACATGGTTTTTCCTGTGTACAAAATTCAGAGGCGGCCGCCTCCCACCTAATTTGCTCACCACCTCCAGCTTGAGGCACTAACGTCGCTCAACACGGCGCTCCAGCTGTGTTGACTGAGCTCGGCGGGAACACATTTTAACTGCAGTTGCAGTGTTGCGCCATTATGGAGGCGCTATACCAATAGCAGTTCACCAGAAAGACCTAAAGCAACAACCGAAGAAGAAACAGCTCTTTTTTTCACCATATTTTTTTTTTTACTTTAATGTACTAAAGAATAAACAGATCATGGAGTAACCGTCGCACACGCCCGTTTCCTGGTTGCGAGGCCATCGGCAAAGTCATAAAAACACAGTGTATACAATAAACATAACAGTGTTTTACAACAATGCTAAACTATATTTACAATTTAATATATACTAGTGGATGAATTTTTAATGATTGTAGTTAAAAAAATGGCAAAAATGAATGGCAACTTTGTATTCATATATTTTCTAATGTCTAGTCCCTGATCGTAAAATGGCTGCAAGGGGGCGGCCCATAATGGTATCGGTCACCGCCCTGAGTAGCGATAGCTTAAAATAAGAATGGTATTGGCACTGATACGATAGCTGGTATCAGTAGTCACCCATCGTAGTCGGTTTGATACCAACCTCTGCCTCAATTTGAGCCAGGAAAAACCCATGCAAAACTTAAAAAGGCACACTTTTATCGACTTTGAATGATTTGAATGACAACAGGTGGAACAATTCCTCAATCTGCACTTGATCAGGATTGGCAAAAAAAACACTTCATGACTTCCTCCTTGGCCCGGGTGTCAGGTCTCCACGGAGACGTTCCCAAGGATAAGCGATTCTGTTGTTTCCTGAATGATCCTGTTAACCAACCAAGTAACTGGCCAATTGATTAACCAACCTACCACATCACTAACTGACCAATGCACGACCCGATGAGCAGCTAACCGACAAACCGACAATACCAACTAACACAAGTGAACGACCGACTGAAACAAACAAACAAAAGACAACTTATGTCGGTGTCAGTGTTTCTTCCGAGAACTAATAGACATTTAATAGTTTTTTTTGTTTTTTTTTTTCAGGAAAGCTCAGTATTGTTCATTCGATTTGACATCATCATTGCTCTCCTTTTTTTTTTTTTAAAAACAAAACAAACAAATCAATTAAAAAAAATTTAATAAATGTTTTTTTTTTAAATATATATATATATATATATATACATATACACACATATACACACATATATATATATATATATATTTTTTTTTTTGTATGTGGGTGAGTATGTGTATGTGCGTGCGTGCGTGCGAGCGTGTGTGTATTCATCAGTTCACCTAAAGCCCATTAAAAAAAATCCCATACTAATAATATAATATAATAATAAATTGCCAAATGCAGAAACATCAACGTAAGTTATCACGATGTGGTGGCTCTCGCTAACAGACAGAATTAAGTAACCGGAATTAGGTTAAAAAATTCTATATACGTAGACCATGTTTCCATAAATTTTGATATTTGGTTTTTATTTGAGGCAGATATTTTTTAGACGTTTAATAGTAATAACAACAATACGGTAAGCACATTTTGAATGTAATGGTTTCATCGCACTGATGACAGTCCATCGCGTAGTTGTTCTAATCATGCCGGCAACCAAAACTTCTCATCTTTAAGCTTGACTTAGTGCCCCCTCGTTTTATACAACCACCAAAAAGAAAAAATAAGATATATTTGACGATCAAACGCAAAAAATGGGCCCGGCTAACAAAGAGAATGTCAACGAGTCTCCTAATAACGCTTGCGTCCTTGATCTCCTCAACCCTTGAAGACCATATTGCCAGGCAAATTGCTGTCAAGAAGACTCCACTGCCAGATGTGGCTCTCACACGGCATCACAGAGGAAATAAATAAATAAATCCAAGCATATGCTCTGTGCCGAGGATAAACGCTACAGGCTTCTGGTAAGCGGATGGAGAGAATTCCCCGGACATTTCGAGCCTACTCGGTACAATATGGCCAAGGAGTTGCTCGGACGGCCTGCGATGAGTCAGTCACGTGACTGCCGTGGACTGAATTAGCACAAAGCGCTAACCTGCAAGATATTGACACATTTCAGGAGTACACGCTCGCTAAGTGCTGCTTAATAGGTTAGGTTTTATCCTTCCAAAGACGTGTGATTCATTTTGGGTGGCCCAAAGTGGTTATGTTTAAAAAAACAACAACAAAAAATTGACTAAGTGCTTGGTTGCAATTTTGCCCGTTAAGCTTTTTTTTTTTTTTTGGGGGGGGGGGGGGGGGGTTCTTAAGTGCTGAGAAAGCACACGTTATTCTGCTGACTGTTAGGAGGTAAGTCCATCCAGGCTTTTAAACAATAACCTAAAAAGCCTCATGACAACACCCCTCAATAAAAAAATAAAATAAAAAAAGCTGCAGCACATTTGGTTTTAAGAGTCCGCACCGTTTACTCAGCCTTTCCCGACGGGCATCTGTCTTTCCTTCACAAAGACTCTCACACATTGTTTCTCGCTTTCTTTTGACATCCAAGAGACCATACACGATTATGGACTTGGCCCAAATTAAAAAATGTGGAGTAACAGCTTCATTTTTTTTGGACTGGCTTCCAATTTTGTCTCATTTAATTGACAACACCCCCAAACCCCCCCCCACCCCCCCCACACACACACACACAACCACGAGGTCATTGTTTTATTTACTGTAAACTAGGAATAGCGATTATGAGGGAGGGTTCTTTTATTTGTAGGACTTGTTTCTAATAACATTCAACAAGATGTCTATGCTTTTTGTTTTTCAAAAATACAGTTGGCAAAAATGAACTCATTCAACTGTCATCTGTTTTTAAAAACAGCCAACCCCAAACTGCCAGCAGTCTTACAACATTTTGACAGAATTGCAGAAGCATCAAACCTATCAAAACAAAAGAGTATGCTCCCGTCTTTCACCGGGAAAAAAAATGATGGCTTGATTTTGACAAACTTTTTACAAGAGAATTCACCCAAGGAGAAAAACTTTGCCAGACAGACGAGCGACGTCGTGTAAATAAACGTGGGCACGGCCTGCCATCCAAACGGAATCATTTGGCGGCTTTGCCGTAACGACTTCCTGTTCGTCGCCGCTCGCCGCTTTAATTGCGCTAATGCTATCTCGCACGCGAGTGCAACTTCCCGCGAAAAGGCAATAGTGCTGACAGCGTAGCCCACTTGATCCCATCGTCCGTTCATTTTGCCGTCACAAGGTGCAACCCCCGGCGAGTGCGAGCGAGCGAGCTGACGGCGTCTGTCAGAGACGCTGCCCGTCAAGTCGGCAGAGAGCGCTCCTGTACACCTGCCACTCTGGCACACACAGCATCGTGCGGCGCTAATTCAATTTGCCACTCAAAAGCCTCCCCCCCCCCCACCACCACCGCGCACCCCCTGAGCCTGTCACACACTTCTTTCCCCGAGCCCAGACACAACTGCACAGGCAATGTCCTAACCTTGAGTTACGACTCTCAACTTATACGTTTTTCGAGTTACAAAGACATTTTTTTTTGTTTTTTTTTTTACATTTTTTGCTATGACCATAAATTTGACTTGTGAACGAGCTGTAGATGCTCCACCACAAGATGGTGGCGGAAAACGTCACAACATCTGGCCATCGTCAGTTCATGTGGTTACCTTGCAGTGAGTCTAAATATAAAATAAATAAATACATGGATGCAAATTAAAACAAAAATAATAATTTGGTTCGATTGACAACATTTTTAATTGACACGTGAATCAATTATTAAAATAAATGTTCGCGCACACACATATAAAAATGTATACCCATATGTATACAGACGCTCCCCTACTTACGAACATTCGAGTTACGAACAACGGTACATACGAACATGTCAAAAAATGTTCGGAAAGAGATGCTGTAAGTTCGATTTTGTATTGCGCACCTTTTTCCGAGTACTGTAGTGCTTCTTCCCGCCGCTAATAGCGACGCTTGGCGCTGTGAGAGCTCACCCAGCATTGGAGGCTCAGCAACGTGTCGAGGAGGAGGAAGAAGAAGAAGAAACGCCCGTTGCTCATAGATAAAGCCATCGCACTCTTCGAGCAGCAAGACCCAAATATTGAACAAAGGTTGCAAATCAAATTGAATGATGCCATACGGTGCTACCGCATCATTTATGATGAAAAAAGAAGAAAACTGTGCAATCGTCGTTCGATCGCTTCTTTCGGCCAGTTTCTAGTAAATCCTCCAAGGAAGATACTCATCAACCCTCATCGTCTTCTCCGCGACCCTCAACTTCTTCCTACATTGAAGTTACGGAGGAGGAAGTAACTTTTGAAGCCCATTCCAGCGACGACGAAGAACCTCTCATGATATAAAATCCTCCTCTTCCTCCTCCTCCATCATCTCCTTAAGCATCGAGTACATCTTCCAAAAGTAGGTTAAACTTCATTTTATTGATCTTATTACGTACATGTACATACTGTGTGTGTCTCTCGCTCTCTAACATACGTAGTACAGTACTGTACGTATTCTCTTTAAACACAAATTATAATACAAAATATAGCACTGAAGCAACTTACGAACAAATTCACCTTACGAACGATCGCTCGGAACGTAACTCGTTCGTAAGTTGGGGAGCGTCTGTATATGTAAATACAGTGCATATGTATGATTGGGTTTGGAACAGATTAATAGCATTTCCATTCATTCTAATGGGGCAACCTGACTTGAGACACAACTGATTTGAGTTACAAGCATGATAATGTTCTGAATTGACTATATTTTCAGTTGATTCATTGAAGGGGGGGTCGCTGTTTAATGGGGGATCTGGCTTCAAAAGAGGAAGCAAATATCAAACAGCTTTGTTTGTAAAGCCGCACTTACAACAAATCCAAGTGATAAAAGGATTCTTTTGTCTCTTGGAAAGTCTAAAGCCAAAACTCCCCATTTGGATAAAAATGTTTATATTGTGCTTTACGGTGTCTTTAGTGAGCTTTATTTGATGGCGTGCATTCGACCGTGCACAAACAGGAAATAAAAAAAGCAGCAACACAAAGGGTTGTACATCACCGCGGTCTTGTGCGATAACGAGGGATGCGCCTATTAAATGTAGAATAATTACACGTTGTAACATGGAACTCAGAGGACGCGGCCATTTGTTACAGTAGCAATTACTTGACATGGATGCATTTTTTTTTTTTTTTCCACACTACGTCTTTCTCCCCGTTGTCCGTTTATTTCATCAGATAATAAAACCTATTTATTGAGCCTGGTATCAATAAAAATGAATATTTAAATGAAATATAGTGGCATCTGTTTCACATGTACCCAAACGGCCTCGCATTTAATGCACAATATAATCTGAGAGTTACAAACAATTATGTGATAAATAGTGACCTCCACGCAAATAAAATTCATTGGCAGGTGTGTAGTCCACTTCGTTAGCTTTATTGTAATTTGACCTTTTTTAGGGGATGACACTAATGAAATAACACTTAGCTACTAATTTAATGCAAAGGCAACAAAAGTGAGTGCACCCCCAAAGGAAGAGAATCAAATTGCGTCCAATATATGTGCTAATACACATCCATCCATGCTCTATAACATTTAAAATGCATTTTACAAGTAAAAGCCTCCCTGCTACTAAACCTGGTACTCCCAAAAAATACTAAGACAAAAAAAGTGACGGATTACGGTATTGGAAAGAGCGCTCCGCACGATGCAGTGCCAAATGTACTGTCAAGATGTACAACTTCATCTCTCACACCCGAGATGGGGATTATCATTATTATTATTATTGAAATAATAAAACAATCCGACTCAAACACAGAACACGGTGTGCAGAACGCCGGCTCCCTTCGCTCCGACAATCACGGCGAGCGAGTGCTGCCATGTTGAGTAAGTTATCTGTGACTGATTAATTACATTTATCATGCATGCCACACAGCGGCATCACCAGCGCTAAATCGCGACTGCAAAGCCGGATAGAAAAAAAAACACACACACACATCAAAGCCAACGATATTGGGAGTCGCAAAATGCTTATTAAAGCCCTCTTTTTAAGTTGGTTTGCATGCTGAGCCGCCGTGCGCGCCGCCGACACGCAATCACAAATCCATATTAATCCGACTTGACAGTGGGAAACTCTGGCCAATCAATATGGCTGATTGATTGTTGTTCAATTTGCAATTCCAGTGAGACCCAAGTCTCCTGGGGGAAACAGACCGCCATGACTTTCTTACATTTAAAAAGAAAAAAGGGAGAAAAAAAAAAAAAGAGCTCCAGCTCAATGAGTGAATTGTCATTTTACGTTACATATTATTCACTTTATTGATTTTTTTCTCTTTGTTTTTTTGGAACCTATCCTCCATTATTCGCTCTCTTTGCCCTCAGGTCAACACCATGTCTGATATAAAAATATCAGCTTGGCGGCATCTTTGTTGTTGAAGTCAGGGGAGGTGCTTTATTTAGCATCAGGCCGTTTGAATGAAAAAGTAGTGCTTTGTAGCCAACTTGTCATCAATCATAATTTCATCATAGTATCACATACGCACAAATGCCGCAGCATTTTATTGTAATAATATATATTTCTAACAAAAAAATGTTCGAAATCGAAAGCATGGAAAACAGTGAGAACAAAATATTAATTATTCTTCAGTTCATAATACAGGACTTGGTAAAAAAAAAAAAAAAAAAAAAAAAGTCTTCCGCCAAAATGAAAAGAATAAATCCACTTAGCAATTAATATGAAGTAGACATTATTAAGCTTTTTGTGGGCCACATAAAAAAAAGCGACCTATTCACTGTGAGATGGGGACCAAGCGGCCTCAAAACGCAACACCAATTAGTAATTGACCCCCCCCCCCCCCCACTATACAAATTAAATAAGTGTCCAGGCTGGTTGTCATTACTTGGTTCTTTCAGGATTGCTATGGTAACAACAAAGAAGCGATTAGCCTGCTAGCTAAACTGAAGCAAATGGTCAGGAGTTAATGCAAATCAAATGAATCAGCAAACATGCAAATGCCCAAAGTAAACAGATCATTTTAGCGTGGAACTACAAAACACTAATGTGAGCATCTATGCTAGCAACTTCGTGAAGTTCAGTATATATTTATTTTTGTCTTCAAGTCAAGTAACGATTTCAAAGACCTCAATTGATGTAGCATACACATGCTTTACCGTCAGGAAGCTGTTAAAAAAGATGTAAGTCATATCTCATCGCTTTTGCTCGCCAACTGTCGATTGAACGGTGAACCACACCGGGTTGGTAGGACACACAAACGATATCATACAGTTTAGCTAGCCTGGTGGCGACCGCGGGCGGCCCCGCTCGACCCGCCACCTGTCAACGTCTGCTTCCCGGCCCCCTACAGTGCGGTGATCAGCAGAAGGCATGACTGTCGTCAATATATAATGCTCACCGCCCCCTTCCGATTTGTATCCGTTCCATGGATGTTGTCTCGGTGTGCTCTCAAACACACAATATCCCAGCTCGGGCACCTTGCTATCAAAGCTATCAATCAGCTGTGGCTCCGGGGCGACAATGGAAACCCCCCCCTTTCTGATGGCTACATTGCGACATCAGCCGCGTCGCCGTGCTTGGCAGCTCGGCGTCATCGGGGCGGTGACAGGCGAGGCTGTTAGGAGAGCCTCCTGCCTGCGAGACGCTACAAGGTACTGACAGGCGGTAATCGCAGACCAAAAAGAGAGAGATCTAAAACCACCAAAACCACACAACAACAAATAAAACACCTTACGCACCAGCTAGAACAAGACATGCTAACAAACGGCATGAGGACGACTTCAAAATAATCCACCCAATGTATATCCACGCCAATCCATATTTCAAGCATGAAACAAAGGAAGCTGGGCCGTAGATCTTTTGACGGGATTGTTGACCCCCAAAGTGCACGGAAACATGCTCGCCGAGGCGGGGGGGGGGGGGGGGGGGAGCGCGCTCCCTTTCAAAAGTCGTCCGCTTTTGGCTAACAGCTACGTTTGATTGGCAGCCAAGCACATCAGGGGTTTTATTTAACGGCATATAAATACAAACTTTTGGCCATACTGGGAGGCTTTGCACTCTGAAGACGGATCGTGTCAAAGGAAGGAGCTATAAAAATGGTGTGAATAAGTCATAGGCCATTCTTCCCGCAGCCGAGCGCGGATTTTTTTAACAACCTTTGAAATAATGAGGCCTGTGGGTTAATTCACGAGTTATTTTCCAAAGAAGCCACGGAATGAACAGCATCAAAGATAAATATGCGTGCCAGATATGTTGAAGGGTTACAACTCGATGAGACTGAATCCGAATGAGTTGGTTCAAACCGAAAAGGAGGGTTCCGTGTCTTAGACCAGGTACTCTATATAAATACCAGGACTCAATAGTAGTGAGTGGAGCTATCTCATATTCATCTGTTGATGTCAAGCCCAAATGTTTTCAGTTGACACAGACAAAAAAAAAAAAAGAATTGGTCTCACTGTTCCAATTTCTTTGTAGCTCTGCCCATAAAACGACAATAAAGGCTTTGTGTGTGATTTTGTTCTTTTGGAAGCGAGCGCATGTGTCTTGCAACGCACCAGATCGTATCACGTTGAAAAACAAAGACAGGGGACAAACAGATATGGGGAGCATAACCCCCCAGGGCAGATGTCGGAGATCTGTCCTTTTGTCCAAATCAAAGATGGGTCGCCCCTGGGCTTGCCTCAATCTGAGTGGAATTTCCAGAGAAGCGTCTCACGAAGATAACAAGCTTCGACGGTTTGCTTTACACTTTAAAAAAAAATAAAAATCGTTTTCATGGTTTTCCAATCAAGGTAACCCAAAGCTCTTGTATGGATTAACAACCTAACAATTCAAAATAGGCTGCCCAAAGCCAATAGCGGAAATAGCACATTTTTAATACCATCATAAAACCTTTATTGTCTGCACACGGTAACATTTTTATTAATAAAATGGTTTAATAAAAATAAGTTAGTCACTGCTAAGAGTAAATCAACAATCGGTCAAAGGCGAAATTGACGTGTCAGAAAAGTCCACCGTTTTGTATATTTTCCAGGCATTATTTTTCCTCATCTTCCAACTCTGTATGATGTATGAACCTTCTTGGCACCTCGCCCTCCTCAATGGCTGAAAATGTGAGGAAACCTCTCGGGTAATCTCGGTGTTCCTCCGTAATACTAATGCGGAAACTCCGACCGTGGCAAAGCCCACCAGAGCCATCATTAAAAGGAGCCAGCCTCTGAAATATGGCAGTGCCAAAGTTTGACACGAACCCAAATGAGGGCGAGAAGAAACAAGGCTGGGGGGGGGGGGGGTGTTCATCAAATGACTTTTCCAAAACTGCTGGAGAAATCTCAGCACGAAATCAAATGTGCAGTGCCGGCATTACCGTCACCCTCCACCCGCCTGCCTGCCGTTGGTGGGGTCTAATTAAAGCGACGACCCCCAAGGTTTTCTTTCCTGCTTCTGCTGCGGAGGACTGCTGTGGGGAGCCAACCTTGCGAGTGCAAAGACAAACAGACTTATTAAGCCAAACAGGCCTATGGTGCTGCCTGATAAATGACAAGGGGAGATGAGGAGGGGAGGGGCTTTTCGTCGGTGGAACGGAAACAAGGAAACAACTGGGGAATTTAATGTTCAGATGAAAATCTTGATCCGAGTTGGCTCCCGAATGGAAGGTGAGGAGAAAAATGGCCAAAAGAAGCTTGGAATGAGCCTTTCCCTTTTACACCTCGAAAAGTCCATTAAGCTTTAAAAAACAACATGGCGCTTAGACTGCATTCTTTGGAGAATTACTGTCTAATTTCTGTAAATCCTGGAAAGATAAGTTTGCCTATAAAAGGTTATAACCACCAGGAAAACACAAAAAAGATACAAGCTTATTCAGAGTAATTGTTGTTCTTTTAAATTAGGACAACTCTGTGTACTACCGATTTTTTTCATTTAAAGGCAAATACCAAGAGACCGTGCAGGTAGCAAATGGAAGTTAGCGGTGTTAGCTTAGCTTGCTCTACTGACCGCTGCAAGTGACCTCGCTCAAAAGCAGATGTCTGCTGTGGTACCAAGACTGGCGCGCATCCAGAATGCCGGAAAATACAGTGTCGTAGAAGAACTCGAAGAAGCTAGGCTAACAGTTAGCTTGTCGGGCATTCTGCTCATGTTCATATTTGTGGTTGTGTAACACATCTTAACATTTTCTCAAATATGCCAAATGGACGTAGGAGAATGCCGTTTGTGTTTTAGTTTCTTCTCATTCTAACAGGAAGACGGACAACACCTTTTGTCCCTGCCTTAAAACTTCCTATCTCGCCCTGGCCTAGCTTGTCCCCCCGGCCAGACGGGAACATTCGTCTCACAAAGTTCAATCCGTCATTCCAGCAGCTTCTTGGTGACGGGCCAGAGAGAACAACATGGCCACAAATCAAAGGTGAGCGCAGAGAACCGCCGACACTATTGGGACGGATGGCGGTTGTTTGGAGGGGGTTGCTTTGCCAGGGGCTTTGAAATGCAAAACGAAGGGAAAGAGGGATGTGTTTACACGCAGGCTTTTGTGTCGATCCATCAAAAAAGTGATTGCGGAGCGCCGTGAATGACAGGCGGCGATGCCAGGCTGCCGCCCGGGTTTTGCTCGTCAAATTTGGTTGTCTTCCCGCAGCTCCTTGTCCTCAAAGTCATGAGGCGACAACATGACCGACACAAAGACACCAAACAGGCGGGACTCACTCGCTCCTTTCTTTGCGCTTGCCTTTCCTGGCATACTAATGAAAGGGCTCCTGAAAAGAAAACTGTGTTTCGCGGCACGTGAAGAATTCCATGGATTCTGGTGCTAGCGTTCCTTGCGTTCTCACGTAATCTCAGAAGATTACGAAAAGGCCAGTGATATATAAGAAGAATTACTATTACGTATTTACAACGATGGGCTTTAGAGCTTGTATTAGTCATGACTCTTTAGCGGCAAAGCACCAACAGAAGGACGGACATACTGCACAACCAAATCATTACTCATTCTAAGGCTTATGTTATTGTTATGGAGTGACTCACACAACACATATTTTTATTTATTTATTTTTTTCCCTGGAGAGCTCAGTATTCATTCGTTAATTTTACCGATTTGACATGTCATCATCATTGCTCTCTCTCTTTTTTTTTTTAATAATTTTTTTTGTTTTTTATTTTGTATGTGAGTATGTGTATGTGCGTGCGTGTGAGTGTGTGTGTGTGAGTGTGTATTCATTAGTTCACCTAAAACCTATTAAAAAATCCCATACCGTTCACCTAAACCGAACACTTCCAGCCAGAGTCGTGAGGCCGTCAGGAGACCCGAGGAAGGACTAAAGAAAAGAAAGGAAAGTGAAATACAGCACCGACCAGACACCACCCACCAGGCCACCAACCGGAGTCCTTCACCAACCCCAGAGACAGCCAAACTCCAACAAATCAGGGAGACCTCAAGGGCCCAAAGGAAAGACTGACAACGCATATTCTGCTAACAGAAGTTGAGAGCAGCAAATTAAAGCAACACAAAAATTATAACTCATTTTCCAGTATTAAATTAGGCATTGTGCATAAAGAAAAAAAGTGCAAATATCTCAGTCACCCGGATGTCTACCGTCCAGGTTCAGGACCGTCCACAAATTACATTTCCAGAGTCAACAATGTCAATGGTGACTTGACTTGTAATTTGAGTCTCTGTAATTGCAGACGGTCCCTAACTTCGACTCGTTATCGGCCATTTTCATCCCAACTTTCGGCTGTGGACACAAATCTTTGGCGAGTTCTGTACCGCTTTTGAAGAAGTGTGTCTTTGCTATACCACCGATACCACTGTATTAATGCAGTATCGGGGTCTCTGCCGATACCAGTATCGGTATCGGAACAACACTACTCATTCTCCGCAGTTTTCTGACACTGAGAACATGACATTTCACTTCAGAATGCCTTAATAATCATCACTGATTTCATTGTACTCCTCACAGTTTTAGGAAACGTTGCGTCGGCTGTAGCAAAGCGGCCCAAGAATAGAAGAATCAAGTTCTTCCATCAACATAGAGCTGATATGACTTGCCACAAAGCTCCAATTTTGTCTCAATCTGAACACAGGCAAAGAGTTTATCCTTTGACGATTGAGTTTGAACTCATACTATTTTTTTGTCAAATTTGGGATTAATGGTCCTCAGAAGCAGGTTCTGCTGCAGAAATTTATGAAATGAAATAAATTTGGCTGTTATGAAAGTTGGTCTATGGAATTGACGATACAATTAAGACAGAAAGAGAAGTGTTGTCATCCTGGCATCCACTCGGATTAGAAAATCAGGAGTCTCTTTGTTATGCTTAGGGTGCTAAAGCAATCGCAGATGGGCCGGCTTTGAATCCAGCGCGTGGAAGACACGATCTCACATGTTGCAATTTAGTAACATTTCGGCGGGAAGCGAAATGCTTTTAATTCCAACCTCTCTCGCTGCCATCTGGGCCCGTCCGCCCCCACGGCAGCTGCAGGTGGATCATTTACTGCTGGATTGTTTGAGACGCTTGTTGAGCTGCGGCGCCATAACGCACGCATGTCACATGATCGGCTGGCTAAATATAGACGGCGGTTACGTCTTTATCGCAGGAGAGAGCGCTTTGTCCTCGATAACGCATTACGCCGTTCATGCAAACGCACGGCGCCACATGCTTTTACACAAGGAGAGCGGGCTAATATGCTATGCCATGCTTGTTAAGCAGACTCTTACATCAAAAGGGACGCCCCCCCCCCTTTCACCCACATGGATTATGTGCATGCATGTAAATAGGCTGAAATCCTTCCAACTGCACGCTGACAAAAAAAAAAAAGGGTTGAATCTCATTCTCGTCTATCAGTTGGACTCTTGTGAGCTAATGCTATACATTCTCTCTGCTAAGTCAATTAGCATGTTCTATATTTACTGCTTTACGCTGTAGAAATTCTACAACGACAGTTGGTTGGTTCAGAGGAGATTCAAACAATGGTTCGGAAGCTTATCTTTTTCCTCCTTTTTTTTTAAAGCCCATGCAGGCAGATGTGTTCTCTACTGTTACTACTGAGAGTTGGCGCAGGGATTTGATGCCATCACGTAGCCTCCTTTAGCTGAGAAATGTTGTAAAAAATAACTGACAAACATACATGTCAACCCATAAGGTTTGTCCGTATCTCTTACGGATTTTTAAGTGTTGCAAAAGCATACGGGCGTATTTGGAAATGAATACGGATTTAACTGTTTTCATGAAAATAATAATAATAGTATATATTGCTTACCCTTTTTAAATTGATTTAGTATTTACTGTCGGCTACGTGCTACACGTGTGCATTAGCTCGATTTAAACAACAACCGGTCACAAAATCTCGTCTATCGCGCGAGACTTCTGACAGTTTCCTGACATGCGCAGTTAAGAAATTTGTGTTAGCGCGAAAATTGCGAGTCGTTCGCAGTGGTTGAGAAAATGGGGGACAGGCCGGCCAAAAAAACAAGATACACCGGACGTTTTCGTTCGGAATGGACGGATTTATTTAAGGTAATTGGTCCGTCAAAACTTGGAGAAGAGTATGCATCGTGTTCGCTTTGTTCACGGGACATTAAGGTTGCGGCATCTGGCATTTACGATGTCAAAGAACATTTGAAATCAAAGTTGCGCGAGAGAAATGTGAAGCAACAAAAAAGTCAACCGTCCCTGTGATATTTAGAAATCTGTTTTTTCTTTGTGCAATAAAATGTCATTTGGAACAAGATACTGTCAATGTCTTCATATAAGAAAGAAAGTAAGGTAAGGTTAATGTTATTGCATGAAACGGCTTTAGTATTGATAAAACTGACATAAGGATTTTTATGGGAAAATAAGGATTTTATGGGTTTGTAATACAGGTGGGACCAAATTAGGGTTGACATGTATGTGACAATATGGCTGCAACTAACAATTATTTTTATTTATTAATCAGTTGATTATTTGGATTCATTGATAAATAAATATTCCTATGTATACATATACAAACACCTTTATATATAAACATTACACATAGAGTACGTATATATGTTAATGACGCGTGAGATAAGACGTTAGCAGAGATAAGCTAGTGCATACCTGCATACCCTTTCATGCCGTCTATGCCATGACTAATTACATCAGTAGGCTGACTTAATGAGCTCCACATTCATATTTCATGCCACCGGGAGATCTCATCGAAAACGGTATGGATCAAGCCGCATTCCTTTTGTTCGCCATCCATTGAACCTAATCAAAACGGCGCCCCCCGCGGGTCCCCGAGCGTACCGCGCCGACTGGGGACGTTTGTGACAGATGAGCCGTGATGGATTTGGCATTTGTTGACCGGCGGACCAACCCCGCGGCGAGCGTGCCATCTGGGCAATCAGCAGTCAGCATGACCTCCTCGCACTCGCACATCTGACCATCATCATCGTCACACTTGACGCGGGCGCCAGCGCGCGCGCGAATCGGGACCTCCCCGGTGATCGAGTGCGATGCGGCAAAAATAATAGGATGAGAGATTGATTGGGACACACCAGTCAAGAGAAACAAAGTGTCCGCATCAGTCTCAAGGTTGAGTAGGCTTTAATATGAATAGAGACGGGCCCAATAATCAACATGACATCAACTACGCGTGTTGGTGCACAACAGCTTGAATGACTTTGGCCTTATCTCGCTCCAACAGTCAACCATCGCTAGATCCAATATTGGCGGCTTTTATACAAGGGCCCGATAGCATTGATTGGCGCATGAAAAAGAGCGTCTCGCTATAGGCACCGCAATGATTTGATGTTCCCTTCAGGAGCCCCACAACAAAACGGATCTAGTATTTTAGGACCACGACTTTACAGTAGTAACAAAAGCATACGGCAGTCAGGAAAACGACACGTTGCCGACGATGGGTGTTATATGGGGATAATAACCAACATGAGCACAAAAAAATAAATAATGTCACTTCTGTTGGCTCCGTCATGGACATCTGCTCACATTTTCAGTGAACGCTTTATGCCGTGTAGCCTCGAAAAAATACACGGGGTGAGCGCAGGTTCGTACAGGCGGTCCTTTCTCCGTGCGCGTTTTTCTTCGAGGCTTTACATCACAAAGCATTTGCTGAAAACGTGGGCATCCGTCAACGACGGGGCCGATGATGAGGTTAAAGTGCCTACCGTCGTTCAAAACAACATGTCTGAGATCAACTGCGAGTCGTCATTTGGCCGAGTTTTTACGTTGCCTTACGTCAAGAATTGCACAAAGGAAGTCAGTCCTTTGTTCAAGAAAAGCCGATTGATGACTCGTCCAGTCAAGCCAAAGAGAATCAGGAAGTAAAAACCTGGCAAAATAAAGCTGGTAGCACTAAACATAACTACTGGTAGTCATTCCCGGAAGTACTTGGAAACTGCACGAAAATGTGTTAAACTGGATATTTTTCTTCTCTTGCAAAAAATATTTAATTGTTGAATGTTGGCTAAAATGCGGTCGACAGAAGTGCGCTGACAGCTCAAGATGACATGATGACATCATGTACGCAATCTCCAATAACTATTCAACTCCAAATTGTACAACTTGGGCGCGGCCCAAACTCTAAGGTGCAACTACACCCGCAAGCATAATTGAGACTGAAGTCGTATTGATCGTGAAGCTGAAGGCTTGTCAGGACAGTCCAGCGCTGGCCTCAAACTGATGACCGCAGCGCTCGCGAGGCTGGCGTTCCAGACTCACGCGTCCCTCAGGGCGCTCGGAAAAATGAGGTTTACTCGACCTGCTGGCCGGACGCCCAATTGCCCGAGATGAATGATTGCGAGGCGTCGGTGACCTACATCTGGCCGATCAATTTATCAGAAACAACAAGAATGCGCCACCTTGGGACATCACGATGGACTTTGGTTTCAAACAAAAGCGAAGCTCCTTCTAAGGTGCCCGCCTCTAATCTCACCTCTTCAAATCGATGATGACTTTTTCCGGAGACGACTGGGGTCGTTTTGGACGAGGTCGCCGCTAAAAATAAAACTGTCGGGCAGGAAGCGAATCACAGGAGTTGACGGGGGGGAGAGACGGCCACCAAGAAAGACGCAGATAAGGTCGCGTACATGACCCACTTCTGCATCTCTGCTACAATTTATGAACAAGGCGGCCGCTCTGTCCTTTATATGACATTATTTGGCTTCCAACGGGACAAAACGGAATCAAGAATGGATTCATCAGGGATGTGATTTGACCAAAGTGAAATTATCTGAAAATTTAGCCGGGGGTCTGGGGGCCGCCGGCACCCAGCTAGGTCCAGGGCAGCGCCCTGGTGGGGGGACAAGGGGGGCGAAGCCCCCCGGAGCTCATGGGTTTTCCGTGTTTTTAAGTACTTTCAATGCACTCACATGACAAAGAAATAGACAAAACAACAGCATAAATTTTCAATGTATATTGAACTATCCCATATAAAATGGCAGTTTTAGTCAACTCAAAATCAGTCACATTCAAAAACATTGGACTGCCTTTGCTTTTAAAAACTATCACTGAGAATATCATCATATCTAACTAATGTGATTACTAAGTTGACACACAAATAATGTTGAAGAGTTCAAATTTCATGAACAAATAATTGTATCATGACCAAATGAAAAGTAACTCATATTAGAGCATACCACAAATGTCTTTGTTATAGCAGAAGATGTTATCTGTCGGAGTCATGTGCATACACAATGAACTACTAAAAAAAAAATAAAAAAATATCTGATTTTTTTGGGGGGGGGGGGGGTGAGATAAAAAAAGCGGAATTCCGCGAATTAGCGGAAAAATCACATCCCAGATTCATGTAAAGTGAACTTTCCTTTCTTTTCTTTGGTCCTTCCTCGGGTCTCCTGACGGCCTCACGACTCTGGCTGGAAGTGTTCGGTTTAGGTGAATGGTATGGGATTTTTTTTAATAGGTTTTCGGTGAACTAATGAATACACACACACTCGCACGCACGCACACACACATGCTCACTCACAAAAAAAAAAAAAGAAGAATGGATTCATGTAATTCCCATTCATTTCAATGGGTACTTCCGTACTTGGTTTTGCATTTAAAGAGCAAATCAGAACACGCATTTTGCTAAGAGGTACTTGATGTTACTGATACTATTTACCACCGTCAAACTTTTATTAAGGACCACACGACTACGTGTAAGAATGTAACGCCGCTTGAAAACTCGCATTAAGGAAACATACTACAAGTTGTTCTACATTCGGTGACACCAATTAAATATCGCTTGTTCCAGTGAAATCTGTACTTAAAGTACATCCAAGCATGCGCGCCGACCTCTCATATTGACACCGACGACTTTAACCGTTATGGAGTTCATTAAAGTCCCACTACGGCGGACGCGGGATTCTTTCCGCATTCGGGGGTCAGGACAAAGTGTCGGCATTTGACGACCCGGAATGACAACGAGCTGCTCAGGCGTAATTAACTTTGCGGGAACGTTCAAATGCCTCCGCACACACACGCCTTTAAGTCTTTACTCATCACGTGCTTGTGATTAGTTTCACTGGACGCTGGACGGGATTGATTTTGTGCCAGCGGCGGGCCCATTCCGGCGCACCTTCTCTTCTTTTCTATCCCCCCGCCCCCCTTCAAGCAGTCAAGTCTCTTTTTTTTTTTTTCCTGCATTGTAAGCAAAAAGAAACGACATGCTGACATGTCACACCGATCATGACCGCTCATTATCTTGCGGGTTCCAGGGGCCCCGAGTCACTAATGAGAGAAGTAAGTGACACAGTGGCCGGTGCGCCACAGCACTAAGGAAACAGTAACAGTAACATGTGGCTGATATACCTACAAAAGGTGTCAGGGTACCAATTATTTAGGTACTATTGTGACAGGAAGGCAGTATTCATTCTCAATTAGCTTTACTAGCCAGTTTAGCATCATTGGGATTTTACATAGAGAAGGAGAAAGGTTAGCGTTACCGTTTCAGATTGGAATTGTTGTCTTGACCGTAAAAATTGTCATTCGGCTTTAGCAAATAAAACCCAGAAAGAAGGTTACGTATTACCATTTAAAATCCAAATTATTGTCCAGAATCATTTGTTCCTGTTTTCTAAAAACATTAAAATCCTAATATCCTATTAGGCTAACAATTACATGAGCCAGGTTTACATGGTGACATTTTAGTCATTCGGATTGAAATTATTCCGAATAAAGATCTCTTTTTTTTTTTCCCTGTAGAGCTCAGTATTGTTCATTCGGTAATTTGACCGATTTGACATGTCATCGTCATTGCTCTCTATTTTTTTTTTTTTGCATGTGGGTGAGTATGTGTATGTGCGTGCGTGCGAGTGTGTATTCATTAGTTCACTGAAAACCTATTAAAAAAAATCCCATACCGTTCACCTAAACCGAACACTTCCAGCCAGAGTCGTGAGGCCGTCAGGAGACCCGAGGAAGGACCAAAGAAAGGAAAGTGAAATCCAGCACCGACCACCCGCCAGGCCACCAACCAGAGTCCTTCCCCAACCCCAGAGACCTCTAAATTCCAACAAATCAGGGAGACCTCAAGAGACCAAAGGAGAGACTGAAGAAAGGAAGGAAGGACAGACGAATAAAGATCTCTGGTGACTTGTTTACATGTGACGTGATCCATTTCGATCTGCCGTTTACATGCTTCCCCTCCTTTAATCAGATCAGCCCCCGCGACAGCCGTGAGAGGTACGGACATTGATCACGTGGAGTATGTTCGTCATTTAGCACAGTCGTTGTGATAAATAACACCGATTGAAGCAACATCTTGATAAGCTCCAAGGACTTAAAAACAGAAAAGCAGAAAAGCTCTGAGGAGACGCCGCCATTTTAGTGGGTGGAAACGACGACATCATGACGCATTTGCGTCCAGGCTTCGCATGCCGTACGCAGCCTCGCCATCCCAATTGACATGGCAGGTCTAAATTTTTGGTATTGAAATGTAGAAAAGTATTTTTTTGGGTGGTAGCTCTTGTGAAAAGTTTGAGAGCTACTATACTGGCCAATTAAGTGGTAGCAGATACATACATGTGGTGCATCCACAGGAACGCCCACCAAACAGTAACAATGTGTGTACAAGATGGAGTTCACAGCGGTGGCTTGGTGTGTGTGTGTGGGAGGGGGGGTTCGAAGAGATATAAATGGACAAAGATGAAAGTAGAGCGAGGAGGGGGCGAGGTAGGGACAAAGCCAGGGAGAATGGATAGATGGCGACTTGAATGAACGTCGGCCGCGGGGCGGTCGGCTACATATTGGCATCGATCCACAGGAAGGGCCCATCAAAGGCTGAGTGACATTTATGGCGCCGCCGACCGTGCCGGGCGGCGGGCGCGGGAAGCCGTGACATTGTCGGCCATGCTGAGAAAGTGTCACCGCTCTTGACTACTGCTGAGCCGTAGATATTTTCTCCGTAGGGCCGCCAGCGGTGGGGGGGGGGGGGGGGGAGTTAACAGCCAAGTGTGATATACTAGATGGCTATTAAATATGGATTCGGAGCAAAATGAAAACGCAACGGGAGGGGGTCCTTTTATTGCTACCGGGGGAGAATTGGCCTCAAGTGTAATGAGCGCGTGCCATACATCAAATAAAGGAGAAATAACAAGGTGTCGTCTTGTTAATGCTAAAGCTAATGCATCCTTAAAACGGCACAGCTGTTTATGGGAAGCACTCGAGACGGATTCTTTATTTGCATTTTTTTTTTTAAAGGTGCATTGCGCCTTTAAAAAGGTAATGTTAAAGCTTTTTCTACATCAGGCAGGCGCCATTAATGCCCAGATGAGTACGAAGAGCCCCGACTGTTTTACTCTGACTGCGCTTATCAGCTTTTATCTTCCCTTTATAGTGAGTGTGCGGAATCCGCACACTCCACAGTTTATTTGGGGAGGGGAGGAGTTTTTCTTACTTCATTTGTAGTCATGTCTTCGTTTGTCAACTGTGACTGTCTCTTTAAGATCATGAACGTACTCGCATGCGCACCATGAAATAAATAGCCTGACAGATGCTGCAGTTACGCTTTGGGCCAGAGACGGTAGTCGCGAGTACAAAAGATCCTTTAAATGAGCAGATTTCCATATTTGGTTGTGCTGACTTTCACTTCTGTGGATGTCATGTTATATTAAAAAAAGAATTTGGGTGCTCCATGGCTACATTTGATTTGTCGACGAACAGATCATTTGGATAAGTGCCAAATATGCCACAAGATGGCGCCATAGCCCTGCATAAAAAGGAACGTAGTACAGCGGTTGGTCCAAGGATGTGGCCCAAGTGAAAACCCGTGTCAAGGAGGAGCTAACTTTAGCTTGGGTTGTCTGTGTGCATGTAAATGCATACTTCCAATAAAAAAAAATCATCATTTAAATTATTTTTGTGTAATCCTTTGAGTGTATATTTACATTTTTAAACTATAATCGGCAACCCTAAAAGAAACAGGATTTCCTGAAGTTGATTAATAGCCAATCACATTGTTGTCATCTCGTTTTCCAATCAACCAATTCAGATATTTAACTTTCGACTTTCTGACGTCGTCAATTTCATCACATTGTCGTCGACTTCGAAACATTTTGAGACGTTCACCCTCTAGTAGGCATTATTTCCCATTTGTGTCACAAATGGAGTTCCTTGCCCGAAGCTGTGATATTTTTCAGGTAATGGTCTTTGTGCTTTTTACCTTCCCCGCCACTGAACAAAAGCAATCTAATCAAGGGAGCAGTTGGGCCCTAAAGTGAACCGTCGTCGTGTTTTAGGAGGCAACAACAACAGACTTTTCCTCGCAAGACGATCACAGACAGGCCCGAGCAGCATCAATATTTAATTTGACGCCGCCGCTGCCGTAGCCGCGAAACAAACAATATTTGAGGATTAACGTCAATAAAGGTTTGACGGACGGCTCTGACCTTAATCACCGACAATGACGACAGAGGAACAGGGCAAAAGCGCCTCCCTGCATCGGCGGCGGGAGTCGAAATGGAATATTTTACTTTGGGAAGTATTGAAAACGAATCAAAAACGAGAAATGTGAAATGTGGCCCCTTGCAGCGCGCCGTGATGTGAATTTGCAAACCTCACACCTAAAAAGAACCCTCGAGATCACGTCTGAGCCATTTGACACTTCCCAAAGTAAGCTTGAACATACTAAGAAATATGTGCGAAGGGTAAAGATGGTTGCCATGGTTATAATTGTGTAAAACAGGAAGTTACTGTAATTCATTAATTTACAGTTAAGAGACCGACTGTTCTCACGGTGATGTTAAAATTCCTCCTGCTACTTTTTTGTCACATCATTAATAAATACAGTGGAACCAGTTCCATTGGCAGCCATATTTACTAGTGCTGTCGCTATTGACTACTTTTTAGAATCGATTAATTTACTGATTATTCAATCGATTAATCGACGAATGATACTCATTTAAATTTTGCATTCAAATGTATTAAAAATATTTTTCTCCCTGATTACACTTTATACATTAGGGCACCTTTGCACTGCACGACGGCCATCTTCAAGTCCCGATACGCCGCTGTAAGTACATCATTCCGGCGCCGACAACAGATTAAGGATCAGATGGAAAGTTCAGCGGGCTCATCAGCATGCAGCTCCGTCTCCTAAATATCACGACCCGAGTACAACAAACTGGCGCGGTGAATCTTATTAGCCGCGAAAGGTGTTTTTGCTGCGAGTGCAAATGGGGAAACCAGATGGCCAACAGTGGAGAATGTCAACCCGCAGTCAAGGAGAGCAACCTCTTGATGCTACGTTCGTTAGCCAGGCTATAGGAAGTGCCACCTGTTGCTTTGGAGCTTTTTTTTTTTTTTTTTTTAGGACAGTTGCTGCTAAATTGTCAAGAGTACACATTGCTGTTGTTAGCCCCATGTGTCGCACGGAGACTCTCATATGTTGATATGAAAACAAAAAAGGTCAATATAATCAAGTTCATTCAGTTATTTGGTTTGGATAGTGATAAGACCTTAACTGAACTGTAGTCATTTGGATAGTCTGCGAGACATAACTGTGTGTCATCTGCATAACCAGGATAGTCAAAAGGAAAAATTTGATCCAGGGGTACCTTACTCAGGTGGAATAAAAGGGGTCCAAAAATTTCAGCAGATTCAAAACTTCCAATAGACACAAAAGAAAATACCAAAATTAAACATACTAATTTTGACACCCCTAATATATATATATATATAATTTTATTAATTAATTGGTTATAGGAATTTAGCAAAATATCAGAAAACCCCCCAAAAAATACAATACTTTATATACCTGTACTTTTTTTTTTTTTTTAATAAAAATATATTACTCTATAATATAGTATTTTAAATCCGTGTAAAATCCTAATCAAATAGAATGTAAAATAACAAAACGATTTGAACTGCATCGCCATGATAGTCAACATAAGAGTTGCAAAGAAAGTTGACCAGGCTGAACAAAAGGTGTCCAGGAATTGACCCTTGAGGGACACCATATACTGTATCGTGACCATTCCATCAGCTTCAAAATTTCCAATCGACACAAAAGAACTCCTTTTCCACCAGGTAGGATCGGAACCATTTTAGAACGGTTCCATTTAGTCCTAACCAGACTTCCAACCTGTTCAACGCTATATTAGAATCTACGGTATAAAAGACTAGAACTGACATCTTACCTGAGTCAGTCTTTAACCTTATTTCATACAACACTTTCCAACAACAAAAATGTCACAACTTCATGAAAATGGAGGAAAATACATTTGGGGTGGGGTTTAGGACCAACAACAAATAGTGAAAATCTGGCAAAGCTAATTCTTAGTGAAAGATCAAAACAAAAAACTGAAAAATGTGAATAACTGGAAGATCCAGCTCATAGGTTAAAAAAAAAATAAATCAGAGTACCGGTATGCAACCTTTTTATTTTATTCTATTTTTTTTTACAATTTGTTGAGTTCTCACGTTTTTGTTTTCATTTCTCCAAACACTGCATTCCTGAATGTTGCGACCCTTGCGAGGAATACGCGGTTCAGAAAATGGATGCATGCATGCTTGAATGACAAGCAAGTCTCTCCAAGTCGAAACAATTTGAACATAATCTGAATTCAACCGAAACGAGTTTTCTGGGGCAGACAACTGTTATGTTCTTCTCATCCTTGTGCTCCTTTGTTGTGCTTTTTTCACAACACTTTTATTGTCTTTAACACGGTGCACCAAAAAAAGTTTCTTTTCAGCTTTTTTTTTGGTTCCGTTATCGAGGGGGACACGACAAAATGAAAACGGCAAGAAGTGACGCACGGGCCAATTATTAGATAGTTAATGTATAACAGCTTGGCAGTTTAGTGTCACCCATCTGTCTATTATATCTGCTTCTGATTTGGGTTTATTTAGGCAAACGCCTTAGTAAGAGTTCTACAAAGTACGAACACTGGATTTTGCTGAAAATGGCAACTTCCGATCAAAATTGGGTCCTCTTCCATTAGACTTGAATTTGTGGGGGTTGTAGCTGGTACCCTTAAAAAAACAGATTTTTATCAAGATACACACACTTGTGGCCAAACCTCAACCTGTTCTGATGCAATACATTGCACGAACATACAAAGGAATGAATAAATGTTCACCGAGCCATTTAATGAAACGATTATCAACGCTTTTTATTTAGCGGGGCAAGATTTCGTCTAGCCAATGAGAGCTTGACTCTCCATCTTAGCCCTGGGGGGGGACGACAACAACAGTGTCCAGATTGCAAAATCCCTCAAGCGTGACGTCCAAATGGTCCTACACACAAGACCCAACACTCCCCACCGCCACCAATCCCGCGCCAGAAACGAGCGATCCATCAGCAATTAAACATCGGCGGGAGGCCCGGGATTGAACAGAACCGCATTTTGTCACACCGACACCGGAGGGGACGGCTGAAACGGGATGATCCCTCATGAATATCAAATGGCAGACCCTCTTTTAAAAGTGTCACACATACTTCATGCTCGGCGGAATTAATCATCGGCGGCCGCCGCCGCGACTTCTCAAGGATGTTCCGATAAACTCAGACGGCGGACAAGACGCGGGGCATGTTTGGAATTACGGAATTAAGAGGATCTAAAAATAGAAGACAACCAAAAAGATGCAGTAGTGATGATTTCAACCGGTGGTTCTTAAACGACCACCAACATCCAAAAATGGTGAGCTTGCCACATGCCACCATCGGGACCAACATATGAAACAGCTCAAAGCTCAACCCAGCAACTGCAACTCACCGGGTTTATAGACCAAAAATGTCCTTCATTTTCCTCTTTGTCAATTAATATCATACATGAGCTTTCAGAGTTAATTTTTTTAATGTACAATGTGGGTCTTCCAATACAGCTGTACAGAAAATGGAAGGTCAGACAGTCAAGAATTATAATTAGTTTTTTGGACAATTGAACAAAATCTGTCTTGCACTAACATTCCATATATTAAATAAAAAAAAAAACTATTACTAAAACGAATAAAAACTAAACTAAAACAAAATAGAAGCCCCTTTTATACTGCTGCTAAAAAAATTTGGAAAGATGATTTTGTTGTATACCTGAAAGATCTTTTTTTTTTTAATAATTGAAGTTATGTTTCTTTGTAGGCATTTAACAAAACGCATTCATTTGTGAATGATGTTCTGTATTTTCAAAACACTCTGATTTTGCGAATTAACGGGTGTGACTAAACCATGTTTTGTGTGTTTGCGGGATTTTGGTATGATTTGACCTCCACATTTTAGCCCCACTTCGCTATCCCTCATAAATGGTAACGACCTTAAAAGAGGGGACATGGTCAACCCAGAAATGTTAAAGTGGTGTTTCATTAGACCAAATTAAGGGAAAATGTCCTTGATTGACTACAGGGGAAATTAAGAATCGATTACTTTATTTGCTCGTATAGTTGCCGAGGGCATTTGTTTACTCAACTGCAGATTGTTGGAGGAGTCGATTGGGGGGGGGCAAGACTTAGGTCGCACGGAGTCTTTGGCGAAATTGCCTCAAGGCGCGATAACGCAACAATCAATTCCACGCAATCATCCAGATTCTTAATCAAAATGTTCACCATTTTTCTGGTGGCGTCTGCCAAAGAGAAGGCATGACAACGTCCCTTGATTAACTTGGAGGGTGTGTCCAATTCCACAGTCAACATACTGGCAGGGGTGCGACCATGGACTCCATTGCATGACCCACGGCGCCGGCGCATGATAGCCAACTTCATTAATATGAAAAGGCGTTAGAAGGGAGCGAGGGTAGAGCGATGTGGAAAGACAATCTGTGTCATTCGATGTGTGTGTGCGCGCATCCCAGCTTGCTTCAAAGGCAGCTTTCTTGGACACGAGCGAACGCTGTGACCCGCTTCCAAGCCCATCAACAGGCTGGCAGATTTTTCGGCAGCCGAGACTTTAATCTGGGGCGGCGGAAGGGGGGGAGTAAACAGTAGAGAGAAAGGGAGGACCACGTTGGCAGGTAAGGGTTTGAAGGTATCCTGATGCCGTCGAGACAGCTGCAGTTAAAAAAAAACATCTTGAAATTAGGGAGCTATTAATAGTCTGGACGATTTAGATGCTGATATGAGTGCTGTAAAACAGTCAAATGTTCTCCCTGTAATTCACATCTTTATTGTTGAAAGTGTTAATGGACCAAAAAACAAATGTATATATATATATATATATATTAGGGGTGTCAGGCGATTACAATTTTTAATTGTAATTAATCGTATGACTTTAATAGTTAACTCACGATTAAGCGCAAATTTTATATCTGTTCTAAATGTACAATAAAATGTACGATAAAATATATTTTTTCCCTAAATTTTCATCCTATAGTCAACATGAAAATGAAAAAAAAAAAAAAAAAAAAAAAACTAATAGAAATAAAGCTGCCTTTTTTAGTCATTGATACAGTAATTTCATAATAATTCATAAAATTGAATTAAAATGACAAAAATATCATTTAATTGCATTTGTAAGACGTTTGTGACAGCATTTTTCAATTAATTGGTTATAGGAATTTAGCGAAATATCAGAATTGGCCACAAAAAAATACAATACTTTATATACCTGTACTTTTTTTTTTTAAATACTTAATATTATAAACATTAATTGATTAATTAATTAATATTAATATAAATAATATTACTCTATAATATTGTATTTTAAATCCGTGTAAAATCATAATCAAATAGAATGTAAAATAATAAAACTATTTGAACTGCATCGCCATGATAGTCAACAACAACAGGCTGAACAAAAGGTGTCCAAGAATTGACCCTTGAGGGACACCATATATTCCATTCCATCAGCTTCAAAATTTCCAATAGTAACAAAATAACTCCTTTCCTTGCCGTAGGACCTGAACCAATTGTGGGCTGTTCCATTTAGTCCTAAACAGGTTTCCAACCTGTTCAACAGTATAGCAATAGTGCATTTTTCTTCCCTTTTTTTCTATTGTTATGTTTTAGAGTAGGAGTCTTGTCCCTTTGCAATGTTTGTTTTATTGACACGTTGGTCTGCATTTTTAAATATTACATATTAACCGCGGATCCCAGTTTGTTAACTGCTGCCTTATGAATTACAAAGGTGGATCAATCCTACTGGATCTCTCTGCAAAAAAAAAAACAACCTAACAAAAAAAAAAAAAAATGCTTTCAGCCTATGTAAAGTCAGAGCATAAAACATCTTGCCCTTTAGCATGAACAATTTACAGCACACGTGTACATAACAGAGAACATCCGTCAGTCGGAGGAAGTCGGAATGAAGAGAGGCGAGAATGAAAGGATGACAAGAGACCTTAGGAAGGAGTTGAAGCGAGGAGGAGGAGGAGGAGGAGGAGGAGGAGGAAGGAAATCAAGTCAATGCCAAAAACAACGCTCTCGCCGTGTGTGTGTGGGTTCAAGTGTTTTATGACAAAACCAAAATAGAGATAAAGCTCCGAGCCTCCTCTGCCTCGGCAGTCGTGACTCAGTGTGTGCGTGTCAAGTGTGTGCATGCGTGTCGAACCGCATGCGTGCTCGCAAATGCCGCAAACAACAAATGATGAACAAATGATCTCATGTCAAACGTGCAAAATGGGACCACCACGTACCATATTTCGTACGACTGACGTTACGTTTACGCGAACCGATTAGCATCAAAAGGATCATCTGTGAGTGTTTTTTTTCTTCTTTGGCTTACACTTAATTGGAAAGCAAGTGCATTCGAGAAAAAAAGGCAAAAAGTGCCATTGTTGAATCAAATTGAAAATCCCTGCAAGCGAGCAATCACTCGATTTGGCCCAACCGCCCACTCATCGTCCAACGGTCAGCGAGCCTGATTCAACTTATCGGAACCATCTTTAATGTACTGGATGTGTGTGTGTGTCTATGAAGCCCACCTCGGGGGCAGGCATGGTTGCAGGGTCCGAGCATGTGTCTCTCTGACACTCACATGCCATTTTGTACATGGCAACAATTTGGAAACAAGATTTACACTATATAAACACAATAGTGTCTTTTTTTTTTATATATATATATATATATACAGGGATGTGATTTGACCAAAGTGAAATTATCTGAAAATTTAGCCCGGGGGTCTGGGGGCCGCCGGCACCCAGCTAGGTCCAGGGCAGCGCCCTGGTGGGGGGACAAGGGGGGCACAGCCCCCCGGAGCTCATGGGTTTTCCGTGTTTTTAAGTACTTTCAATGCACTCACATGACAAAGAAATAGACAAAACAACAGCATCAATTTTCAATGTATATTGAACTATCCCATATAAAATGGCAGTTTTAGTCAACTCAAAATCAGTCACATTCAAAAACATTGGACTGCCTTTGCTTTTAAAAACTATCACTGAGAATATCATCATATCTAACTAATGTGATTACTAAGTTAACACATAAATAATGTTGAAGAGTTCAAATTTCATGAACAAATAATTGTATCATGACCAAATGAAAAGTAACTCATATTAGAGCATACCACAAATGTCTTTGTTATAGCAGAAGATGTTATCTGTCGGAGTCATGTGCATACACAATGAAATACAAATACAAAAAAAAAAAAAATCGGATTTTTTTTTTTGGGAGGAGATAAAAAAAGCGGAATTCCGCGAATTAGCGGAAAAATCACATCCCTGTATATAAAATATTTACATTGAATGTATTTCGCGGAATGTTTTAGTCATGCACAAAATCTCATTAAGACAATTCAATGCAGTTTTCAGTACGTGGGGTGCAAAACGATTCAAGATTCGAAAGTGGAACAATTTGATTCGGTTCAGCTCAGTTGGATCACAACTCGATTCAATATGGTCCGGCTGGGTTCGAGAAAGTATGATGCCATTAACCTTTTTTGTTGTCATATGTGACCTGCTCCGGCAAAATAGTCCACGTCGGAAAGTAACAAGTCTCGTCTGTTTATGGGAAGCACTCGAGACGGATTCTTTATCTGTATTTTTTTTTTAAAGGCGCATTGTGCCGTTTAAAAAGGCACTATTAAAGCTTTTTCTACATCAGGCAGGCGCCATTAATGCCCAGATGAGTACGAAGAGCCCTGACTGTTTTACTCTGACTGCACTTATCTGCTTTTATCTTTCCTTTATAGTGAGTGTGCGGACTCTGCACAAGTAACAAGTCCCGTATTTGAGCAAAATCGAGCAGGAGGTTGAATATGTCGATTTTGAGATTTCTCCAAAAAATAGCCTCCCCGAGGTCTCTATTTCCGTTTCCCAGCAGCACAAAAGTGAAAATTGTAGTAGAAGTGTATGAAAATACGCAAATTATTAGGACAAATGGCCCAGCCCGACTTTAATGTAAATGAACTACGCACTGCGCATTTTCACCATGCAGGGAGAGACTCAACAATAGCAACAGCCTGCCCGCCGTTGCACCTGCAGCTCCCCAGAGGGAAAGTAGTGAAATGCCGGGTGTGTGATAATGCAGGCTAATCCATTCATGTATTGTAAATTTACTACATAATGAAATGTTTTGGTCACGTCTATATGAAAGATCACTTCGATGTGTCACGAATTATGAACAGTGCGCCTCGAGTCGCAGAATATCACCACAAATGTTCATTTTATGCTTTTTTTTTTTTTAACTCTTTGACTGCCAAAAACGTTAAATAACGTTTAGTAAAACCCTATGGAGGAGTGCCAAAGACGTTAAAAGACGTTTTTTTTCCAAAACAGAGGTGAAACTAACCATTTTCTATTGTTGATTACTGAAAAACGGAATAAGGTAGAAACAAACTTTTTTTTTTTGATGAAAGATGAGAGTCCAATCTTTCATTTGGTAGTATGTGTGTTTCCATAGTCCAAACACATAATTTTCTGTGGACCTTGAAAGATCAGTCAAAAATGCTTAAATCGGCTGGCACCCACGGCATCCCTTTTCTGAAAACGTCTGGCAGTCAAAGAGTTAAGGGCGAGGGGGGGGGGGGGCATAATTGAATGCTGTGATTCATCATGACTAATCAGATTTTAGGATTGCAATTTATCAGACTTGAATATATTTTCTCATCTCCTATTCAGTCCTGCAACAGATCCAATCTAATCCCAGCTAATCTTTCCTAAAGCCATGTTAACCCAATGTTGAGTGTGCACTGATCTGTGTGTGCGTGCCCACACACAGTGGTGCATGCACGTGTGTGGTAAATAATAAATGGTCCATGCATGTTGAGGTTAACCAATTTTGCGATGGTAACACAGGTATAAAAAGATTTTTTTCTGTTTACTTGGTTTGAACCGCTGGGATGTGTATTGCGGGAATGCTTCCAGCAAAGATAATGAACGGCGGAATACAATAAAATGAATGGAGGGTACTGCATGCCTATATTGAGTGATTTTTGTGTGCAGCATTTTTCCATTAGATATCATTAGTTCCACTTTTCCATCCAAATGAATGGAGGGTACTTTCAGATAACACTTTCCCATATAAATTTCAACTTGCTTCAAAAATTCACGCCTCCCGGGACAACTGTTCTCTTTTTATTCATTTATTTTTACAACCACAATTAATACTTTGTCATTTTCACATAATTTATCTTTTAATTTACTTCAAAAGCATTCATTAGCATTCAGCTATTAGCATTCAGCTATTAGCATATTAGCATACTCTTTTTTTTTTTTTTTTTTCTGGAGATTCCCATACCAGGGATGTGATTTGACCAAAGTGAAATTATCTGAAAATTTAGCCGGGGGTCTGGGGGCCGTTGGCACCCAGCTAGGTCCACAAAACAACAGCATAAATTTTCAATGTATATTGAACTATCCCATATAAAATGGCAGTTTTAGTCAATTCAAAATCAGTCACATTCAAAAACATTGGACTGCCTTTGCTTTTAAAAACTATCACTGAGAAAATCATCATATCTAACTCATGTGATTACTAAGTTAACACATAAATAATGTTGAAGAGTTCAAATTTCATGAACAAATAATTGTATCATGACCAAATGAAAAGTAACTCATATTAGAGCATACCACAAATGTCTTTGTTATAGCAGAAGATGTTATCTGTCGGAGTCATGTGCATACACAATGAAATACAAAAAAAAAAATTATAATAATAAAAAAAAAATAATAATAATAATAAAAAAAAAAAAAAGATTTTTTTTGGGGGAGGGGGGATAAAAAAAGTGGAATTCCGCGAATTAGCAGAAATATCACATCCCTGCCATACTCATAATCAAGTGAGTCGGACTAGGGGGGGCAATAAACACAATCAGAGAATCCATAAGAGTGAACGATTGTTTGTTAACATTTGTGCCCTGTAATTGACTGTTGAGCAGTCCAGGGCGTTTTCATCAGGCAACCCGAACCCTTCCCTACCGCCCTAAACAGGATAAGCGCTCAATGGATTGATACAATTGTAAAAATAAAAGAAATAGGCAAATCATTGTGGGTAGCCTTGCTTGAAGATCTCCACCCACACAACACAATAGCCCTGCTGTTGTTTTAAGGCACTCTTGCGCAGACACAATGGAGCCCACAAAGCCCCCACATTAAAAAAAATAATAATAATCCAAAGCACGCAGCGTTACCATTATGCGTGGCTAGAAGAAGATGAATAATAAAAAGGTTGGGAGCATTCATTTGGACTTTTATATCGGCCCTTTTTCCCCGTTTACGAGCACACGGGTGGCAGATCGGGCGAGCGAGAACAATTTGTACCAAATGTTTATTGGAATCAGCAAGTAGTACCGTGTGCTCATTTGCCCATTCAGCAGGACGGCGACGTGGCCGATATGAATGCGAGTTGATCGCTCGAGTGCCGCAATCGGCTGACGCTCGGGTACGCGGGAAGCAAGACGTCAAGGCGTGTTTAATGATACCTCGTGTTTTAATTCACTGGGCAGGCTGGGTTTTAAAACAGGCCACGTCATCTTTCCACATGTACTTTCACCTCTCGCTCATGACGTAAAAATAAAAAAAAATAACCCAACTATGTGTAAAAAATGGACCCATCCTCTACTTGGTCTATTTGACCCAACAAGTTTTTTTAGTGTAAAACAACTCATAAATATTGGTCAGGTTCTTTACTTGGGTCCAAAAATGGGGTCGTTTTGTATAAAACAACCCAGAAATTTGGGTCAAATTGACCTTTAAAGTGGACTGGTCCTTTTTTGATTCATTGTTTGTTTTGTTTTTTTTTTCCTGGAGATTTGATTCATAATTGGCTTCCTTTTGACCCCAACTGTTTGAGTGTAAGCTGCATAAAAATGGAAGGACTAGCCAAACGTCAGCTGACCTAAAACAACAATATACTTTTTAATAGGGCCTAATCAATATGAATTTAGGCCAATAGGCCAATTCCAATATTTGGCGGACTAACCGATAACCAATTAATTCAAAAAAAGAAAAGAAAAAAAAAGAAATTAACTCTTTGACTGCCAAAAACGTTAAATAACGTTTAGTAAAATCCTATGGAGGAGTGCCAAAGACGTTAAAAGACGTTTGTTTCAAAACAGGTGAAACTAACCATTTTCTATTGTTGATTACTGAAAAACGGAATAAGGTAGAAACAAACTTTTTTTTCTGATGAAAGATGAGAGTCCAATCTTTCATTTGGTAGTATGTGTGTTTCCATTGTCCAAACACAACATTTTCTGTGGACCTTGAAAGATCAGTCAAAATGCTTAAATCGGCTGGCACTGGGGACAACCCGTTTCTGAAAACATCTGGCAGTCAAAGAGTTAAATGACTTGTTTTACTACTAAATTACTAAAATCAGACAATTTTAAATACATCTGCCAATTTTAAAAAAGTTAATAGAATAATCAGTCAGATCCAATTCTTGAGAGCTCAGTATTGTTCATTCGGTAATTTTACCGATTTGACATGTCATCATCATTGCTCTCCCTTTTTTTTTATATATATATATTTTTTTTTTTTTGTATGTGGGTGATTATGTGTATGTGCGTGTGTGCGTGTATTCATTAGTTCACCTAAAACCTATTAAAAAAAAGACACATACCGTTCCCCTAAACCGAACACTCCCAGCCAGAGTCGTGAGGCCGTCAGGAGACCCAGGTTTTAATTCTAACATTAATCAATCAAAAGAGTCAATAAGCGAGAGTCTTCCAGAGTCTACAGGTTTATGTGTCAAAAATGTCAATTTGCATTGAAAAAAAAATGTCTTGGTAAAAAGAAAGTACAGTAGGTGCGAGTCCAAGCGCTGCCTTATTTTACTACTTTCCAAAAGCAGTTCCAACGACAACCTTAACTCTCGCATTGATCCCCGGTCGAGCATTATATTGTCGCTGTCAGGTAGAAAGAGATTTGCGCGCATTTCACAAAAGAGTAATAAGGCGGCTTTCAAATGGGGGAAACGACTCGATAAAAGCGGCGGCGGTGGCGGGAAGCTCGGAAATGAAAGTCAGTGGCGCGCGTCATCCGGCAAACGAACAGCTCCTTAGTAAAAGGGAACTTGCTCTCGTCGATTAGGCGGGATCCTCGTCAACGGCCTCGTCGTTATCTGCGCTCTTTCCGCGTACCTTCTCAGCTCCCCTGCTGAGAAAGCCCGACTGGCTTTAAAAAAAAAATAAAAAAATAAAAAAAACGATGTTAGCGCAATTGGCAAAAGCTACGTAAAAAAAAAAACGAGGCCTAAGTGGAGCCACCGTGGTGAAAGTCACACACGGCTCTCCAAATTCTGACAGGCTCTCCTCCGTTAGAATTAATCAAGATTTGAAGCGCTGCTTTGAGCACTTTGTGGGATGCAAAAAAAAAAGGAAAAGCAAAGTCTGAAAAAGAAGTTGAGTAGGCGGGAATCTTTACAGAGATTTGAAAAAAAAGAGGATCATAAAAATGTCTTTGGAGATTTACATGCTACATTTTTTCTTTTGTTGCTTTAGGTCGGTCTGATGCTTATATCATGAGATATTATTCATGAAAGATCTGGCAAAATGGGGAACTTCACTTTGGAAATCTCAATGAGTCATTTGAAGCAAAAATGATCAGGATCATCAACTGGTGGACTTCTTATTTCAAGATAACCCGACTCCGGTAACAACACCTCAATAAGAAGTTACAAAACCTAATAGAGGAGGAAAAAACGCTTGAAGCAAGTGAAATGCTCTTTTCACAAAAAAACATCCGGTAAGAAGAAAATATCTTGTCAGAAAATAAAAAAGCATATTTTTCCTTTTATCTCTCCTGCTCTTCTTTTTCGAATTCGAATTCTAATTCTGAGGAAATGGATGATTGCGAGATGGATCATTGCCGAGTCCCAAGGCTGGGGCTGCATTCGGGCATCTATTACATGATTTCAGGTGAGAACGGCGCCACAAAAAAAAAGCTCCGTAATGCCTGGGAAAGGTCGGACGATAATGTGTCGCGCTACATCTGCTTGGGCGGCCGCAACACGCGAACAAAAGCGGGCTTCGTCGGCGCTCCCGTTGTCCCCGTTTCCATTTTGTGGCTCATTTGCTGGCATATTGCGGCGCTTCACAACCAACCTAATTTAGCTGGGGGTGAGCGGAACCCCTGGCCCGATCCCGCGCGCTCTATTGGGTGTGAGCTTTTTTTTTTTTTTTTTTTGCAAAAGCCATAAATCACAATGCCATACATAATGTATACAGGTGGTAGCGGTGAGGGGGGGGAGGAAAAAAAAATACAATCTCACTTCCCCTTGCTGAAATATGAGCTCTAAACAAGCCGAGCGCATTCACATACGCAAAACCGCTGACATCGGCGGAAAGGCGCCGGTCGTATTTTATTATTGCGTCGGGTGGAAGGACGCTGACGAATGCTCGCAATTAACGGCTGCGGGAATTAAAGGTGACGCGAGCTTGCCGAGGTTAAGATGAAGGGTTTGACCTCGGGGGCGCCATTTTTTTGAAAAGCAAAGCAGAATACATGATGTGTGAATATGCATTTATTAGCAAGGCCTTTAAGGAGCTGTGCCACGTTGTGGGTGCGCTACAACAATGCATTAACCACATTATGCTGGGCTTTTTAGACATCCGCTCCTCTTTGTATGGCAGATGCTAACATAAACAAGCATGTTGCTGTTAGCGTAATAGCTAATGCTAAATAGCCTGTAAATCTTCATTACTTTCCATTCAAAAGTTGTACTTTTTACAAATGAACCCATGATTTTTCATTTCCTCCTGTTTTGGTGTGTACGGCAAACCCACACTATTATAAAATATATATAGAGAGAAAGTATCTCACGGTTTGATTCCAATTTTTGGTCTCTGCGATTTGATTCAGAATTGCTTTTCGATTCTGAATGATTTTTGATTGAAAATGATTTGATTGGCAATGATTTCTGCTTCAATTTATAATATGTAAAGAATCGTCATGACATACTCCAGTCTGACTTGCTAATGCTAATTAGCGCGCTACTCGCTACACGTTCATCACTCAAAAGAACGGCTATTCATACAAAACGCTTCAGGAATGTATACAGAGAAACATCTTAACATTACTCACCGGCATATGCTCTTCCTACGCTGCAAAAAAAAAACACTTTTATTGAAATAACTTGATCATGACTTTTTCCTTCTACTTTATGTGGCTACAACTTGCCATACTGCCCCTCAGTGGCCAAATCGTGTACAACATGAACAGCGCTCCCAATTAAGGCACACACAAAGGGCAAGACAGTATAAAATAATTTAAATAACATCGATTCTGGGACAATTAACTCATTCAGTCATTTTCACAGAAGCAATCTCCTTTACTCCCGGCTTTTTTACTGGATTTTGACTAATTTTGCAAGGCCCACAGAATATTGTGTTCTGTTGCTATAAAAACATGAAATCTACCAAAACAAAGATTAAAGTCTCTTATTTCATCAGGGAAAAAAAAAACTATGTTTCTATATGTTTCCGTTTTGCAGCAATTAGCATTAGAATATAGTTAATTTTCAAATCTATTTAACTAACTAACTAACTGCCACCTGCTAGCTGTTTGTGTAATAACTACCATTTCTTCAACCATTCCTTGCAGTTGAGAGGCTGCATCAAAGCCTTCTGTATGCTCTAGCATAAAAAAAAAAAAAAACATTTAAAAAAGTATAAATACGTCTTTGGGACCTAAAAAACGTTTACAATAGAACGTATTTATACGTTGTTGGGAGAAAAATGGATTCTGTATCGTACTAAATGAAAATCACGATTGTTATGAGGATGGATTTTTTTTTGTCACACCCCTAATAGAAAGCTAATATATTCATCCATATAGCAAAATGTTTATCCTCACTAATATATAATACCTAAGATCGCAAAACATTTTCAAACTCATACAACATCAACAAAAACAAATCTGTAGCAATTAGCGGCAGTTATCAGCAAAAAATTACACGGTGAAGACTCTGAAGCTTCCATGAACAGTCCAGACTAAATTTAACTCCGCCCCGGCATACAAAGCTCGTAGACTGTCAAGATGCATCATGTCAACATAGTTCCTTGATAAGATCACACCTACTAGCCAGGGTTTGGCTCCATCTTTGTGGCATTTATAATGTTAGCTCTTTGACTGCCAAAAACGTTAAATAACGTTTAGTAAAATCCTATGGAGGAGTGCCAAAGACGTTAAAAGACGTTTATTTCAAAACAGAGGTGAAACTAACCATTTTCTATTGTTGATTCCTGAAAAATGGAATAAGGTAGAAACAAACTTTTTTTTTCTGATGAAAGATGAGAGTCCAATGTTTCATTTGGTAGTATGTGTGTTTCCATAGTCCAAACACATAATTTTCTATGGACCTTGAAAGATCAGTCAAAATGCTTAAAATCGGCTGGCACCCACGGCATTCCTTTTCTGAAAACGTCTGGCAGTCAAAGAGTTAGGGAATACGCAGAGGTGGCGAGTTTTAGGTTCTACCGAAAAAACACAAAAATGAGATAAATACCTAAACAGCAAACCACAAATAGGCGAGGATGTACCATTTCACAGTTTTACGTACATTAGCGTTCTATCCCAACGATGACGACATATGAAATTGTACGTCTACCACTAACCGATGGCAATGCAGTAGTACAATCATAATTCCAGTACATAATACTTATATGGAAAAAAAGGCTAAGCCAAAAATATCAAACAATCAAGTGAAACGCCAGCTCCAGCCAAACTGGCAGACTGATGACGGCCGACACTTTCTTTTGTGATTCAAACTGGACAAGCTCATTTCCTGCTCTTATCAACAGCCGCGTCCACAGCAGCCGCGCGCTCAAGTCAATTATTTAAATCGGCGGATCTGCGACGGAAAATAAAAAGTGAAAAGCGCAGCCTTTATGATTTATCCCGGTATTGGAGCCCGGCACGGGTCATTTATCAGCAAAATGGCTTTTTGAATCCATACTCTAAAGTTCATTACAGCGATTAAAGATTTACGCCGTCACAGTTTGTGATGATTCATCGGAGGGACGTTTTTTTTTTTGGGGGGATGGGGGGGACGGGCAGATGCAAAACAAAAGCGGAACACGTTCGCGTCTCCGTCCAAATTACGGCGAGTGTTCCCAATTTGCAAACTTGAAGATGAAAGGCTCATCATTTCTTGAACTCGTCAGGCCCGAACTTTCCTGGAGTGTTTTTTGGATGAGGGGGCTCTTCATCAGCGAGGTTCTTGTCGGTAGAAAGGGTGAGGGGGGGGGGGGGGGAAGCTAATGAAGGAGCGCCAGGCGTGCGTCTGAATATGAAAAATTACATATAATTTAAATCAAAGTGAACCCAAATAAAGAAGCCTGATCCTGCTTCATCTTTTCGACTCAGTCGTTTTTAAACGTTAAGAAATTGCTTAGTGTTGGCATTAGATCGATACCAACAAGAGTTGATTATCGGAGGCTTTGCCTTGGATGTTAATTGAGGCCCAGCTTGTTTGCCGCCTCAACGATGTTGTCGAAGATGGACTTTTGGTGTGCGACCACGAAACGAAATAACTCAATATAATATGTGCAATACAATTCCACTTACGACAAATGCACGCATCGCAATAAAATAGAATAGGGTGGAAGCTCGGTTCCAGAAAGTCTGACTGAATCCAAATGATACGAAATCCAAAGCAATAATTCCCATGTGAAATAATAGCAATCCAATTCATCCATTTCAGACACACAAAAATATTAATGAAAATAGATATTTGACAGGGAATAACTAAAACTTTACATATAAAAACAGTGTGAAATAAATACAAATGACGGTACTAGTAAAGCAAATACATTTAAAATGTCAAAAATCAGGCCTTCAAAGTAAAAGCATGTCAGTATATTACAGTACCAGCTTCACCACACTAAAGCTTGTTTAGTGAGCGTGTCATTTTTAAATAAGACACTGTGTGGGGCTCAAGAAAGTGCGGTGAAACTGTTATGATACAGCATGCTTTTATTTTGAAGGACCAAGTTTTGACAGAATGTATTACGCTGATGTTGCCTTGAGTTGTTCATAATCTGGTGAAATACAAAACGTATGTACTGGATTATGGGAAATAAATGGCCAAGTCATTTTTTTCTCTGAAAATCAAGACAAAATTTAAATGAAAAAAGCTGAATTTATTTTACTAGTTTAATTCAAAAAGTCACAGTCAAAATTTAAGTAAAATACAGATTTGTTCGCTTTAAAAAAATTGATGAGCATGGTATATCTTGCACCACAAAAAAAATCACCATCAAGTAAAAAATGGTTCTGCAATAAAATAATTATCTTGGCTCAACAAAATGTGTATTGCATTGTAATTGATGAATTGATTTGTTGAAGCAGAAGTTGTCAATGAGGGAGAAGAAGTAAAACCATTTGAGAGTCCACATGTGCCTCGCCGTGTGCCATTTTCCATTAAAGCCACTCGGGTTCCAGCAGGCGGGATTTTTCCGCTCTGCCGAATCCGACGGACGCGCTAACACAACATAACAAGTCGTCAGCTAACATTCAAGGAGAAGACGTCAATCTCCTTTTACAATATTATCTTCCTTCCCGCGAGGGAATTACACATCAACACGCTTCAAATAAACGGCGCCGTCGACGCGCAAACGAAAGACGACTCTTTTTGGTCGTCATTTTCACTCTCCCCCCCTCCAGCATTGAGAGAGTCATTAGTGGCCTAAAAGTGGATTGCCAATAATCTGTCTTAATTGCTCAGTTGCATGCCAAAGAGATGGTCGAGGACCAGGCGGCGGAGGATGCTTCTGGCATTGTGCTGCTAGAATCCTGTCCCTGCTGACAAGCGCTTTTTATGGACAATCAGGTGTGAGCTAGTACCAGTAAAAATGTGGATCCTTCGATGTCCAGTAAAAAAAAATTAAAAAACAACATGCACCACCCCAAAACATTTTTTTTTTATCCTTTAGTTATTTTTAGTTAGCTACAAAAAGCTGTTTTATTTGTCACTAAAAGGTCCATGATTAACTCTTTGACTGCCAGACGTTTTCAGAAAAGGGATGCCGTGGGTGCCAGCCGATTTAAGCATTTTTGACTGATCTTTCAAGGTCCACAGAAAATGATGTGTTTGGACTATGGAAACACACATACTACCAAATGAAAGATTGGACTCTCATCTTTCATCAGAAAAAAAAGTTTGTTTCTACCTTACTCCGTTTTTCAGTAATCAACAATAGAAAATGGTTAGTTTCACCTCTGTTTTGAAAAAAAAAAACGTCTTTTAACGTCTTTGGCACTCCTCCATAGGATTTTACTCAACGTTATTTAACGTTTTTGGCAGTCAAAGAGTTTTAAGCAACTCCAATTTAGTTGTTGATGTCACATTATATCAGTTTGTCTCTTAAAGAAGCTACAATTTAATCCAAATCTGAAGAGAGCCTTCAGAGATGGATTGGGAACAAGCGTGCGTACAAAAAAACTCAATCAAAACTAAAAAGTGCATTTCAAATGTTCACAAAATAATAAAAACACGTAACAAAGTGGCTTTGCATAGAAGTCGTAATTGGGGGAAAAAACTAAAATAAATGAATACAAATAAGTAATACATTTAAAAAATAAATTGAATATTTAAATGAAATGAGCATTTCTCACTTAAAGCAAACAAGGTGTAAACAAGCAGAATCAATTCATCTGGATCAGGGTCATCGACCTTTCTGAAACAGAGCTATTTATTAATTTTAAGGGGCTGCCAGCTTGACACAAATTTCTCAAATAGCACGCTTGCTCAAATGATATGATATTTAGCGCTGTCAAAGTTAAAGTGTTAACTCATTAATTAATCACAAAAAATGATCGCATTAATCATGTATTAAAGGATCTTTGTGCAGTTTGTTTTTACTGGCGAATGGCCCAAAGCGTAAGCGTGTGTCAGGCTCGTTTCATGGTGCGCGTACGTGCACAATCTTAAAGCGAAAAGCCACAGTTGACAAACGCAGACACGACTTCAAATGAGGTAAGAAAAACTCCGCCCCTTCCCTTTCCATGGGCAACTGGGGCGTGTGAGGGTCCGCACACTATATAGGGAAGATAAAAGCTGACAGGTGCAGTCACGGGAAAACAGTCAGCGCTGTTGGTACGCATCTGGGCATTGGTGGGGCATGCATGATGTAAAAAAAAAAGTCTTAATATTACTTTTTTAAACCGCACAATGCACCTTTAACGCAGATTAATCACACTATTGATTTTGACCGCAGATGATCCTTTAGCTGACAGCGGTTGGTTATGTTAAAGGTAGCACAGGTTGTGTTAATAAACATAACTACATACATTAAAGTAAAGCATTTAATAAATGTTTATGTATGACATCCAGAATGTTAGTTCATGTCAAACTATTGGGGTCATTTTATCCCGTTTTTAAATGATGCAAACTATTAACTGATTAGAAAAAAAGGGGGGACGAAAGCGTGCAGTGGATCGACATCCTCATAACATTAAATGTTGAAAGAATTAACATAATCAATTTGATTGAGAAATGTAATTGTTTGACAGCTCTAATTATAATATTAAAAATAATATTGAAGACATTGATCATGTTAATTATTTCAACAATTTATTTCTATAACTTTTAAATGTTTTATTGTTTTAAATGATCACATTCCTAGGAAATCACATCACCGGTGATTTATTTTTACAAAAAGCCCCATGAGCTCCTCATGTGGTCTTTGGGGGCAACCAGTTTATGACCTCTGATCTGGGTCAAGACGCCATGTTTTTTGCCCATACTGAAGCCCGCCACCAAAACCTGCTTGAGAAGAAGTACTAAGCCAAGCGCTTCACTTGCATTTCCGGCGCACGCTCTGCTGAAAACACCCCCAACCACCGGCCTCAAAAAAAAAAAAACTAGCGGTGATGACTGAACTGAATAACAAGTTCCAACTGAAAAACAAAGGCAAAGTCGTGGCAATTACTGGCGTCAGCCGGGTCCCTCGAACGTCGTCGGCGATCAAGTCACAATGAACCCGCCGGCCGTGCAACAAAGACCAAAGTCCTCCGTCACCCGTGACATTTACTTTTATCTCCACGCGGCTTCGAGCCCACAGGAAGCCACAACCTGTCAGGCGGCGAGACCGACGCCACAGGAAGCCGAAGCTCCGGCCCGCTTTACCTTTGATCCGAATCACAGCCTCAAACTGCCGCCACCCCCCCCCCACAAAAAAAGAGAGTACTTTTTTTTTTCCCCGCCAACCTGATCGCAGAATCACAAGCACGCAAAGCAGCTGACTGGAATAATCCACAAGTCGTTGACTGACACTCACCTAGAGGAGAGAAGAGAGAAGAGAAAATATTAAATAATTGATCGCAGCTGCAAAATTGACGAGAGGGCGAACCACAAAATAAATAAATTGACTGCAAGGTAATTACTGTGAATGTTTGAGAGGACGGCGTTAGTAGCGGCGAGGCTGCCGCTTGACAGCTGACGGCTCAATTAAAAATGTGCATTTGTTTTAGTTTGGCAGCCAAATGGAGAAGTTTGACTCAAAAAACCAACAGCGCATTATGTCAGGAGCAACAATTTACTGGCGGCATCCGCCAATTCGAATGCGGGCCACGCGTCACTCTGGAATCTGCCGCCGCCGAGGCCTCGTGTACCTCCATTTTCAAAAACAAAGACTCCCAAACGCTGATCGGGAAATGAGGGTGACTAATCGCGCGGCCGGGCCGGAATATTATTTTTCCGCGGCACTCATTAGACTGACAGGTTAAGTTGACGCGACGGGAAAGGATGGCGTCGGCGCGCCAAACCGTTTGTCAGCGAGACGGATGATTCGCCGCGATGTTTATCATTTAGCGGCCTGGCGGCAAATGTTGACGAAGTGCTTACAGGCGGCGCCATCCATCTCGCCCCGCTCTGCCTATCAGCTTTCTTTCGCCGCGCTAGCATTCATCTCCACCGTTTTTACACCCCCACACTGTCTGTCTGTTTGCCGGCGATATTTCTTTACAAGTCAATATTTGCATTGTGGGTCCCGGGTTTTTGATTGGCTGTGTTGACGAGGTATTCATCTGTTTTGGTTGTACTCGTGGCGCAGAACTCAAAAGCGTCATACCGAGCATTGTTAGAGATCATTTGGTTAGCTTTGCTACAGAAAAGTAGCTAACCTGAAGCGACAAAGTGACAGCGATGTGCAGCGGATGACGACCGAACAACAAAAAGCTTTTTTTTCTGGTAAACATGGTCAATTATGTCCATCAGGGTCAAACAGCAAGTGTTGCTGGAAAAACAAGAACGCCAAGTGGTTCGTGTCGAGTGCTATCTGTGGATTTGACGTCTAAGAGACAACCATCTGATATACTAATTTAGCTCTTTCTAATGACTACAGCAAGACCTGACTAAACCCTACCCCAAATACCTGCAAACCATACCCTGACCCCTTAACCTTAACTTTATGATACGGCCTTTCAAGATAGTATAAGAATGCTGTGAGTCTGCTGTAACGACACACTTGTGAGAGGACTGCAGCCATTTGTCTGTAAACTTGCTCGTGTCCAGAATATTCTGTCAAATAAATCCTTCGGAGGGCCTGTTCACCGATCTCCAGTCTGTATTCAGAAAATCAACATTCTCTTTACCCGAACAACAACGAACACGCGGAAGACGAAAATAGTCTTCTAACAAACCCTAAAACCAACCTTACCTCTTTCCGTGATTGCCTTTTGCTTGTGGGTAAGGAAAACTGTGGCTTCGGTTGTTTAGACAACCCGATTTGACAAACAAATTTTACTCTGTTATTACCAAGAACCCTAAATGGTAAAATTCACAAATGTAACCCTAAATCCTTAGTCTATTCTAACCAAACAAATCGTGCGATAGCTTCAAGCCCTAACCCCGCTTTGAGGTCCCACCAGACTGGAAGAGGATGAACAAAACTGGTTCTTCTTTAATTAAAATGAACTACCAATGTGAAGACGGTCCCTTCTGATTGGTTCCAATCTGAGAACAAAACACAAACAAAGCAAGAATAGAAATAAGGAAGTGAATAATTTTTGGGAGCGATATAGCTTTGGTTCATTTCTTTGGAGTTTTCAAATCCAGCTAAAAAAGTGCTGACTAATGCTTACAAGTTCTTTACATTGCTGAAAAGGACAAACACCCTACAACTTTTTTTTTTTCTCATATGAGCTTAGAGGACCAACAACATCAAGGCACATCGTACAGATCTTGCAACGAACAAACAGCGAGATCAAAAGATGCGACGGAGCCGCCTCGCCGTGTTGCTCTGCACTTTAATTGAATGGGACGGCGCATCTCGGGCGGCTTGACTGACTTTTTTTTTTTCTCTCTCTCCTTTCTCTTTGACAGCTCAAGGCTGTCTTGGAAACCTCTTGTGATTCACATCCTTTGCCAAGCTGCTGAATTGCCTTTGCCACTTGCCAGGTTGCTCTTGTGTCTTTATTTTTAGGAGGCGAGGGAGGGGCGGCGGCAGGGCGAGAGGGGTTGAGAGACAATTAAGTGTGTGAGAGAGGTCTATCTCGGATAAGGGAAGGTTGCGCACACACAAAAAAAAACAAAAAAAACACAAGATGAACCAGCATGCGTCTCCATCCGTCGACTTCCTGAATGCAAGCGTTCCCGAAGAAGACCGTGCCAAAAATAGGATTAGGACATGTCTTGGCAAGACTTGGAAAAAAAAAGACTATGTAGGGAAATACACGGGAGTTGAAGTTATTGCTGGGAAATTGTCAAACTATACGTTACATTTGCAGCACTTTAGCCCCCGTGTGAGTGGAAAACAAAAATATTGATTCATCGGTATGCTAATGATGCGTCAGTATATTCTTTAAAACAATCCCAATGTGTGTTCATAACATATCTGGGGCTTGCTTTTGTCAAGAATTATATAGTACTTTAAAATTCCGTCTGTCTTGGTATCGATTTGACGCCGACCGACCAGTAAGGATGATGCTTGTCGACGTCATCGCATCTGCCTTCCATTAAAAAGTCAATTTTCCATAATATGAGCGCTTTAAATTAAAAATGGAAACTAGTGACTGCTTCCTCGGGAATCATTATCCCATTACACACCAAATCTTTTGCTGTCCAATCTGAAATCGAGTGGAAAGTTTTGCAAAGTCATCTCGCAGCTGCAGACAAAAAAGCGACTAAAAATGGCGTTCATTGCCAAGGCAGCAATGATTTAAAAAATACTGTATATATATATATTGTGTGGGTTTTCATTTGCAGGCGAGACAGCAAGAAGCACAGGACTTGAGTCTCTTTAATATGACGTGACCCCTGCCGCCTTAGCGTGTTGGCTGTCTTGTATGCATGCTAATGAAGGTATTAATTAGCTGCCTTGAGATTAGCCTTGATATGCTGGATGTATGCGGCGGCGGTGGCGGCGGCGCCCGCGGGTTTTCGACGCGAACATGTCATGTCTGATCTCACAGGACACACAAGATGTTGCCGCAGAATCAAAAAAGGTTCAATATGAATTCAATGTATTTGTAAAATAATAAGCAACTTTTGAACCTTAAGAATCAAAACGGAGAACTAAAAGAAAGGATTTTATGTGAATCTGAAATACTTATAATAAAAAAAAAAAAAGGAATCATTAAAGGAATGAGGTTATCACGGGGAGAAAGTTGCCGTATGATAAAAAAAAAAAATTACATGTCAGGACTACAAAGAAGCAAGCATGAATTTTTTTTTGAAAATATCAAATTTCACAAGTAAGGGATGTTTTTTTTTCTGGTACAATTGCTTTACTTTTATAACAATTTCTCACAAAATGATTTTTGTAATTGTCTATTCTCGTAATATGATGTTATTATAATAATCCAACTTTATTTCAATAAAATGACACATTTGTTCTAGGGGTGTTCCGATCCGATACCGGATCTGTGTCCGATATCAGCCAAAAAAACTGTATCAGATTTTTTTCTGTCCATGTCCCAAAAAAATTCACATATTTGCACTCATAAACAAGCAGTCCATCGCATCCTCCGGTATTAGATCGGAAGTAGAAAAAGTTGCATCGGGACACCCCTACTGATACAGTATCGGACTTATATCGGTATCGGACAGTACTCGAGGCTAAAATATCGGTATGGAAGTGGAAAAAGTTGTTTCGGGACACCCTTAATTTGTTTATGTAAAATTACTTCATTTGTCTTTGTCTAACATGATATTTTACTATTATTTTGGTAAACTTAATAATAATAATAGTTTTTCCCCAAATGACAACTATTTTTTAGCAAGGCTACGACTTCTCGCAACTTTCTAACATTTTTTTAATGGTATTGATTTTTGCTGGGTTTTTCCTGTGTACAAAATTCAGAGGCGGCCACCTCCAACCTAATTTGCTCGCCACCTCCAGCCTGAGCCACTGATATTGCTCAACACAGCGCTCCACAGCAAAAGTGATATAAGCGTAGCTTCTCTAGCTAGCGGAAAAACTGGTTTAATATAAATGATTAAAATATACATACAAAAAAATGTGTATGTGAATGACCTCAGTCTCTGTTTAAGCGACAATAAACTTTAACTAACACTCCCCCCCCCCATGAGCACATTCGTCTTCCTGCCTCAGGCATCTCCTTGACGCGACCTTAAACGCGGGCCCGCCGCGGCACGTTTGCGATGGCCTCGTTTATGACTCCGACTCGGGCGATGATGGCGACGAGGAAGGAAGATGATATGACGTGAAGGTGTGACGATCATTAAAAGGTTGCATTTACGCACCGCGACAAAAAGGCTCACTCGTGCCGTGCAAAAAAGGAAAAAAAAAAATATTCATGCAACCGCCTTGGAATAGTCGTGGTGTTCATTTTATGTGAATGCGAGCGTAAATATTATGAACCTTGAATGTGCGCTGCGCAAGCGGGACCTTGAGCAGCGGTGAGGCGGGTGATTTTATGTCGTGCTGTGACATTTTTCAACGTGAAACAACATTAAATCTTATCTGTGGATGCATAGAAGTGATCTGTGCATGGGCTTATAATCTTATAAGAAGCACTGCAGTCGAGTAATTGCACAGTGAAGCAAATGTAAGGCAAACGTGTCGTACGCGGATGACAGCTTTCAATGTAAGGCTGAGCCCCAAAGTGTGAACATTGCTTAAAATAAATGAAATAAAAGCCTTTCAACGTGTCTGCTTTCATTTGTAGTTTATCACATCCACCAAGTAGGTTAAGAAAAATGTATGCTTTGGATGAGCCTACACAAAAGGTGCTCAGTATTTATATTTACAAAAACCATGTTGGTTTGTTTACCTGCTTGGGAACCCCCAAATTTCACAAAAATGTATAGATCAAATTATATTTTGTTGTACAACACGTCACAAAAGCAAATAATCAATAATACGGCAAACGCAACACTCATTCCGATGCACATTTCAATACGGCATACCTCAGGGAACCCCTCTTGGTACACTTGTTATTTTGGTTGAATGATTGGTTATTGGATCATATGTCAACAAATGTGAACCAAATCACAAAATTGCTTAAAATAAATGAAATAAAAGCCTTTCAACGTGTCTGCTTTCATTTGTAGTTTATCACATCCACCAAGTAGGTTAAGGAAAATGTATGCTTTGGATGAGCCTACACAAAAGGTGCTCAGTATTTATATTTACAAAAACCATGTTGCTTTGTTTACCTGCTTGGGAACCCCCAAATTTCACAAAAATGTATAGATCAAATTATATTTTGTTGTACAACACGTCACAAAAGCAAATAATCAATAATACGGTAAACGCAACACTCATTCCGATGCACATTTCAATACGGCATACCTCAGGGAACCCCTCTTGGTACACTTGTTATTTTGGTTGAATGATTGGTTATTGGATCATATGTCAACAAATGTGAACCGAGTCACAAAATTAGACAAGTACATTTGTTGTGCGCTGGCAACGCAAGCCGTTCTGAATTTTGCAAGCCTGTAATGTCACAAGCCAGCTAATTTGAATAATAGCACCCTGAGAGCAAGTTTGACGCGTCGTGGCATTAGCAAACAATGTAAGCATCTGATGACACTCATGTTTCAACGAAGTTTCCATAATAGCAATCATGGCATTGGCCCCGCAGTGGAGGGCCAGGTTGGTTTCAGTGGAGCAATAAAAATAATCGGAACTATGTGATTCTATCTATCTACGTGCAATTCATCTTAAAAATCCCACACTGGTCATCGTAGCTTCACTAACTCTTTGACTGCCAGACGTTTTCAGAAACGGGTTGTCCCCAGTGCCAGCCGATTTTAAGCATTTTGACTGATCTTTCAAGGTCCATAGAAAATTATGTGTTTGGACTATGGAAACACACATACTACCAAATGAAACATTGGACTCTCATCTTTCATCAGAAAAAAAAAGTTTGTTTCTACCTTATTCCATTTTTCAGTAATCAACAATAGAAAATGGTTAGTTTCACCTCTGTTTTGAAACAAACGTCTTTTAACGTCTTTGGCACTCCTCCACAGGATTTTACTAAACGTTATTTAACGTTTTTGGCAGTCAAAGAGCTACTAAATACCGTTTGCTTGCTTTGATTGAGCTTACATTGAATACTTCAGTCCCACCTACGGCGTCGACCTTGATGTTTTGAAATCACTTGTCCCCACCTTCCGCCTTCCTTTTACTCTTATCAACCCTGGAATCCTGAACCAGATACTTTCCGCTCATTTGCATGAACATACAGACGACTCCGAGCGAGCCCACTGTAGACGCGTCCTTCCCGTCCTCCGCTGTAACGTGTCATGTAGCGTGACAACGCCCCCCTCCACGCGCCTGTCGCTCGGCAACACCATCGCGTTCCCAAAACGCCGCCCCCTTCCCTCACCCTTCCACGCTTGTGACCCGCCTGACAGCTTTTGTGTTCGGGATCAAGTGCAAGGCTGATGAGCGCGTCTAGCGAGGCTAACTATGATGTAGCGCCGCACTGTCAAACCGTATCGAAGCGCGCGTTTGCGCACGGCCGGCACAACGAGGGTAATTGGCTGTCGCCGTGGTAAGGTGTGACGTTTAAGTCGAACGGGCCTCATTTATCAAACGCTTTGCAGTCATGTTTCCGCGTGGTGGTAATGTATGCGGCAAAGTCATTAATCCCGAACAGGATCTAGACGTATAAATACGTACAAATACTGAGCTACTTTACTTGAGTAGTACTTGATACATTTTCAAAACAAGTTTGTTACGTTTTGTTTTTAAATGCAGGAAAACGATTAAAATACTTGACCTGGAAGAAAAAGCAGCGTCAATGTCTGCTGGCTCCACCAATCATTGGAGGCGTTTCACACAGTCGTAGCTTGTGATTGGCTCTACGACACGCCATCAAATGACACGCAATTGGCTAGATTAGAACAACCCGTACATAACGTGATAGCAAGTGAGAGAGTCCGTTGGCCAATGCATCCCTATTTTTCTGCGTGAGCTCATATATTTCAAATTGACGAGATAGGAGGAAACATCTGGTAAAAATACTTTATACTTTTACTTGAGTAATGATTTGAGTCCCAAAGATGTTTTTTTACACAAGTAATTGTACTCAAGTAGAGAATGTCAAAACTTTTCCCATCTCTGGTGATGGACTCATCCGGTTGCCAACATGAAGAACGCAAAGTCAATGATAAACGTTGATAGAACTGGTGGACAAACGTTGGCGAAAGTCTCGCCTTGCCATTAACTCTTTGACTGCCAGACGTTTTCAGAAACGGGTTGTCCCCAGTGCCAGCCGATTTTAAGCATTTTGACTGATCTTTCAAGGTCCATAGAAAATTATGTGTTTGGACTATGGAAACACACATACTACCAAATGAAAGATTGGACTCTCATCTTTCATCAGAAAAAAAAAAGTTTGTTTCTACCTTATTCCATTTTTGAGTAATCAACAATAGAAAATGGTTAGTTTCACCTCTGTTTTGAAACAAACGTCTTTTAACGTCTTTGGCACTCCTCCGTAGGATTTTACTAAACGTTATTTAACGTTTTTGGCAGTCAAAGAGTTAAAAAAACGATGGAAACACATTTGATGTCTTTTGTCGTTTGGCTGTGTCGTTTTGTTGTGATGACTGCATTGAATTAATTAACCAAGTGAATGAAAACTCTGATAATCAACGTAGTGTTTTGAACACAATAAAAAATAAGGCTCTATTTTCACTGAAACAAATCAGACTGACCAGCTGACCTTGGGCACACACAAACGACCTTTCAAGAGCAACAGAAGCATGTGTTTGGGGATGTGGAGTAAAGTGAAGTACCCAATGAACATGCAAACTCCATTGAGATGTCTCAACAAAGATTTCAAACCGGACCTCCTGATTGTGAGGCGGACTTGCCAATCACTGCTGCAGAAATGACTTTGCGAGTGTATATAAAAACTGGCTATGAGTCTTTATGGCTATCACACTTGACTATCATAAAACTATCATGTTTATGCATTGGATGGATTTTCTGACATTTCCACATTGAATCCCGAAGGTTCTAGGCCAATGATGCATAATGTGACACCCCAGCAAATAGCGGGCCAGGCTAATGTTTACAAGTCGCAGCATTCCATCATTCCAATGCATTCCAGCGGGAGAAATAAATGATTTCAGCCTTGTCGCACTTCACAGGCCCGTTTCCACGGCACAACGAGTCGCCCGTGTGGCATGCCAATGGCCGGCGGGGGCCCGACGGTGGCTTTCCAAGGCATCACATTCCCGAGCTCGCTGACCCATCCCCCGCATGGCCGGTCTTCCCATCCAATCTACCTGCCACTCCTGCCAATGACAAGACACGCAGAAATGGAGCCCCCAAAACACGGCGCCGTTCTCTCACTGGCGGCCGGAATTCACAAGCGAGGGAGAGGCTTATCTCTTTCGAGCAGATTCCGTTTCCTTTACGGGACTGTAGACACAAACCTGCATTCCGTTTTCATGTGCTCAATCTCAATAAACGTATATTTGCTGACTATTAACGGACTCTCGCGGCAGACGACGTGCACGTATCGGCTGGAAACTCTGCATTAACGTGTATGACCCCGACACCGAAGCGATGCGCAAAAAAATCTAAAAGACTCTTTCCCGGCGCTCGAGCCTGTAAAAAAAATATGAAACAAATAAATCTCCGGCTTGACACATTTATCGGAACCGGCCGCCTCGGCTAATACGCTAAGCCATCCGAGTTAAATGTCAGCAGAAATTAAATGGCATATTTTCTTATCCGAGTTTGCCGTTGGGAGACATTGACAATTCTTTTCCGAAAGACCGATGCAGTTTCAATGTCACTGAACAAGAGCTGCTAGAATCAATGCAATACGGCAGGGAGGCCATCTTGGGTCCCTTGTTTTGTTTTTTTCCTTCATTGTTTGCTAAGTTACATAATCAAAGCACAAATACAAAACAGATTGATTACCTATTTTAATTATAAGAGGGAGTAGTTAGCAATAGGCGGAAAATGAACGATCAATCAAACCGAATATTCTGAACTCTCCTTTTGAGTCACCAAAGTGGTTGCGGATACGGCTCAACTTCGCTACTCATATTTTTGATGTCGTGTTGTTTCCCTTTAGACGAAGAACCAACGGAATCAACAGTGATCTTTGTTTGTCAATATTGATTCTTACAAGTGGATGAAGTGAACATAGTGGATGCTCAGTTTATGAAGAAGTTGAGTTCCTGGTCAGCATCTTTCATGATTCTATGACACTGCAGAAAGAAAGTCGTGATTACACCAAAAATCCCAATTTTAAAAGTAGGCACGGGCAGTAACTGAGCGTCTTTCTTGTGCCGTGTGGTTACACATTCTTTACGCCACTTACAGTATTGTGAGGTACTTGCAACCTTGAAAACCGATTATACTGCACCGTCGTTAACCGTAAAAACAAGTACTGAATGCTATGTCATTAGCATCGACGCATGCCTGTTGGGTCGATTTAAGAGAATCCAGAAGTGTTCATTTCTTATTGCACAACTCAAATCTGGACTAAAAGAAATTTCCGGAATACAGTTCATGTCTGAAAAAACCAATCATGAATCATCAGTCGATTGTTTTTAGCAGCGGTGACAGCGTGGAACAAAAGACAGATCAGCAGCGAATGGGAAAAACACCCAAAACAAAACAAATAGCTCCCTCGCATTAATTTGTCCCCGCCTGCTCCTCACAGGGGGAGGCTAATCCTCGCCGTTCAATATCTCCATGTTGAAATGGCAACCGTGATCGATATGCCGGCACTTCCATATTTTACCCCCCTCCACCCTCGCACCCCTCCCGCCTCTGACAAATAGTGCACGGTTCCAGTGCATTAGCCATCTTTGTGTCATCCTCACAATACACCCTACAGACCATGTATTCGCTTGTGCTTTATTTATTTATTTTTCTTAAACTGGTGGTGGAGATACAAAAAAAAAAAAAAAGAAGAAATAAATAAGCATCGCATGCAGTAAATATTGGAATTAAAGCTGAGCGCGTAAGAGCTGCTCAGATCTGGAGTTGCATAATGCAGCGAGGTGGGGTTATTTGTTTTCTCGCTCTCTCCCTCCCGAGATAATCATATTATCTGCTGCGGGTTGCGTGCACTTGCCAAGGTTGTGCTCTCAGCTAAATTCAACGGATTGATCTTTCCTCCTTTTTGCCCCTGCCTTTCTTCCTTTTCCGTCTGCCTCCCTGTCTCTGCGAGCGCCCCCTTCCCAAGCAATCACTCAGTCCTGCAGAGAGGCAAAGGGCGGAGGGGGGAGGGGGGGGACGGGACGGGGGGGGGGAGGACGTGTAATCAACTAAGTTCCCTTCCATTGCAGGCGATCGGCGCACGTTGGGGGTGGGGGGAGGGTTGGGACTATTGATCACACGTCATCCACCGCTGGGCTGGACTCCTCTAATGAGGCCAATCCGCGGATTTAGAAACTTTAAGGTGAAGGGTGCTTATGTGGGCATGAGCTAATTAAAAGAGGGGTGAACAGAAAGTGTCCTCATTTTTTATTTTTTTTTTATCCTACTTTTGCTGGTGTCACAGAGGCTCTAGCTTCAGGGTAGCAAATAGCGTCAGACAAATAAATGAGCTCCACTTTGGACCAATTTAGCGACGACGTATCAGCGAGTTGCAAGGTTAATTGTAGCGCTGGGAGGACGACGAACGCCAATTTTGGCAGGACGAGCGTCATGCATTCTGTAATTCAAATTAGGGTTTTGAAACCGACATGAATCAACGTTGATGACGTTGTTTATATTTTTTTTAGTCGTCAACCCGCTATCGTCGCAACTGTTTCCCTTCGGCCACGACGACGACGGCGGGTTTCGACGAGCCAGTCACCCGTGGACTCGCTCGGCCTACGTGATGACTTTATCCACCGTCATTTTGTGGCAAGAAAACGGTGAACGCGGTCTTATTCTCTGCACTGCAGCTTTCTAAATTCCATATTGTATTATAAAACATCTTTTTCACGCTCTCCTTACTGTAACTTTTCAAACGTCCTTTTTCATCAAAGCATCGCAGGGGGGCGGCGGAAGCGGAGCGGCGGCGCGCAGAGCAGACATGATTATTTAACCATATGCAAAAAAAGAAGAAGAAGAAGAAGAAGAAAAAAAAAAGCATCAGGGATGACTCGGGTTTTCCAAGAGCTGCAAGACCTCGGGGGATTACCCCATCCACATCATTTCCGTAACCCTCAAACCTCACGCTCTCCTGATCACATAGAGGATTACATGGCTTTGCGAGAACACATTTAAGCATTAACTCCCCACAAAGCACAAAACTCTACGGGCCAAATTAAACATCTGCCTCTTCACCTTTGAAGTAACAAAGTCACGAGCCGCCGCCGTACATATTTGGAATATGATAAATCTGCACTTACAAGTGCTGTGCTCCACTTTTTTTTTTTTTGGTGTCTCGTTTTTGGATCACCTCGAGGTGCTGCTTCACTACGATGACGGGAACTTGTAGCGAGACACTTAAGGGTGAGATAAATGTCCTACACTTGTTTTTGCCAAGCTGCAATAACGGTTCGTTTTACATAATGTCACTGACAACCGGGATCTCACTTTTTTTTTTTTTCTGGTGCAAGAAAAATCTGTTTCATGGCATCAAAATACAAACAAACTACTGTTGGGAGACAGCTTGGAATCTATCTTTTCACAGCTGTTTAGGCGTGCTCAGTTGGAACCTTTGTGAGTTTGTTAGCAACCGTAGGAGAATTGCAAAAGGAACTGTCATAGTTGGAAATGTATTGTTTGATTCCAGTCTTTGTCCAGGATACTTCCACCAGTTCTGGGGCCTAAATGTGCAAAACTGCAACATACAAGCTTAAGTGAAACAAAAAGGATGGGGTGGGGGGGGGGGCAGACCTACACAGAAATTGTTTTGATCAATGTTGATGCTGTGAGTACCACACACATTTTGTATTTAATCTAGGGGTGCACCGATCACAATTTTCTGGCCAATCCCTAATCTTTAAAAAGAGATTACCCATAAACATTGAACAATACCTGCAAAACTATACAAACTAGTTGTTTTAACTGTACATAAAGTAAAAAAAATATTTTTTTACATGAATAAAAAAAAATTAAAAAATAAAAATAAAAATTAAAATTAAAATTAAAATCAAAAATAAAAATAAAAATAAAAATAAAAATAAAAATAAAAATAAAAATAAAAATAAAAATAAAAATAAAAATAAAAATAAAAATGAAAAGCCTCTTCGTCATCTCACAGCAGACGAGAACCGTGGCTGGCTTTTCAGACCTCCGTGGAGGGGGACGCGATCAGAGGACAAGCTCGGTTTTCTTTGACTGAACCGGACCTCCAAAATTCTGAAAAATTGGCCCACCGATACTGATTGATCTTTGCACCTTGAATTTGATCCAAAATAAGCTTACAAACAATACCTGTGGCTTGACATGGTGGACAACATAGCCTACAGTACATAGTTTAGGACAAGTTAAAAAGAAAATGTGCCCTTGTCACGAGTTTCACCGTTTGACACGGAATTTAGTGGACATGTCTATTATAAAAGGACACATGAAAAAGTCGAAATGGCCGTCATACCCTAGCATGAACCATGTCAGCGTTGAAGCAGCCATTTCAGTTCTACTTAGATCACCTTCTACTTCGGAATTCTAGCCCCAAATTAGCCTTGATTAGAAGCAGGTATCCCAGACAAATGGGCTTGCCAGTATTTTTTGCCAACAACAGCTATATTGGGCAGAGCGAGGCGCCAAGGTTTGTTGATCATTTGGAGGAGTTTCACTCATTTTTTTTTAGCACAAATCCATCCATTTTCTATACTGCTTATCCTGTGAGAGGCTGAGGGGAGCTGGAACAGAGCCCAGCTGACTTTTGGGCATCCCCCCCTGGACTGGTCGCCAGTCAATCAAAAGGCACAAAGACTTTTTCTTGGTCATGGAGTGGGAAATGAACCCACCAAAGTCATCAGTGAACTCGTTATGAAAATATTTAAAGTCGTTATGGCCTTAATACTGCCTAAGGAATGGTGCGTTACAAAATCAGGTGTTGGAACGTATCCCAGTCGTAAATGAAAAATCGCTTTTACCTTTTGTCAATCATCTTCTCAAAAAAAGTACGTTCATTAGCCAAGGGTGTCACTGATGGTTGATCAAAGTAGCAGTTCTGAACAAAGGGATTTTGGGTCTGGATTGGATGTATGTGTTTGAAGTCTGGCCAGCCAATGGAGGTATTGGGTTCGAATGCGCATAACATGCTTAAAATAATCCATCCATTAAAATCGATGAAGTTGTCACAACACGGACTTACAAGGCTATCTTCGGAAAGCTGACAACAGTGTATTAAAAATTGTTCACTTTGGGCTAAGTGGGTTTTCTCTCGTCTTATTGTCTCCTCCATTGGGCTTGTTTACCAATCGTATCAGTTGCGATCCCTCCTGGGGTGCTTCAATGCTTTTTTCGCAGCCTTCCCCGCCGACTGCGCCAAGCATGAAAGCGGAGGCTCCCGCCGAGTGACGAGGTTGCAGCATTGCCACCAAACAGCTAAGTCTGTACAAACACTCGACTTGAATTGAGTGCCACCGACCGAAATAACATAAAAACGCGCCGTGATGGCTGGTTTGATGACTCAACGGCAAACGCGAGCTCAGTTCTGTGATGCGTTACATAGCGAGAGCCAACGATGATTTGTCCTGAGATGCCTTTGCAAGAGATTCAAATTAGAACCTACAAAGTCGCACAATGTGATGCGCAACTTAAATCCGGTCATCCAAATGAATCAGGAAAGGAACAATTAAAAGGCCATTGCCATTCTACATTAGCCACTCTGCCTCTTAGCCTGATAATCAATAATAAATTAATGCTAATCACACCCCCAGGTGAGCAGAGGCGTGAGATAGCTGGGAGAGGCGTCTAAACACGTGGGAGAAAAAGATGGATGATATCTGGAAACACCGCGAGTCGGCGAGCCGCAAAATGTCGGAACAGCTGGTGCCGAAGGCCCGGCCGGGAAAGCTGCTCCGGCGGGTCTGACTCGGTCACGGTGGCACAGCAGGAAGACAATGGGGCCTCAACTTGGGAGTTGCTGTTCGGGCGGCATACCAAAGGAATTTGGGATTGTGGAGATCTTCGTTCAGAAAATAAAGGAGCAGCCAAAAAAACGAACTGGTGAAAGGCCAAGCTAGCTTAATGCTAATGCTAAATCCATGTTGTGGTTCTTTAACTCTTAAATGGTTCAAAGTCAGGTCAAAAATGTTCTTCAAAATATGTTCTGTGCACCTGCACTAGTTTAACATGACACTCGCGTTTGTGGAATACGAATTCGCTCGTTTTTATCCACTTCAGAGAGTGGCCATTTTGCCTTGTACTGCCACTTGCTGCCGACTGAAAATGACATGACAGTGCCAAAGGGCTCAGCGTGTGAACGTCATATGATCAAACCTACAAAACAGGTTGAGTCGTGACAGTTATCTTTCAATGGGAAAAGGCGACTTGAGAACAAATTAAACTTGTATCTCAAGGCTGTTTTCATAATTGATACACCCCTTTAAATAAACCACCAATAACAGGGATGTGATTTGACCAAAGTGAAATTATCTGAAAATTTAGCCGGGGGTGTGGGGGCCGCTGGCACCCAGCTAGGGTCCCCCCGGAGCTCATGGGTTTTCCGTGTTTTGAAGTACTTTCAATGCACTCACATGACAAAGAAATAGACAAAACAACAGCATAAATTTTCAATGTATATTGAACTATCCCATATAAAATGGCAGTTTTAGTCAACTCAAAATCAGTCACATTCAAAAACATTGGACTGCCTTTGCTTTTAAAAACTATCACTGAGAATATCATCATATCTAACTCATGTGATTACTAAGTTAACACATAAATAATGTTGAAGAGTTCAAATTTCATGAACAAATAATTGTATCATGACCAAATGAAAAGTAACTCATATTAGAGCATACCACAAATGTCTTTGTTATAGCAGAAGATGTTATCTGTCGGAGTCATGTGCATACACAATGAAATACAATTTTGGGGGGGGGGGGGGGATAAAAAAAAAAGCGGAATTCCGCAAATTTGCGGAAAAATAACATCCCTGCAATAAGCTTTTAGCCACGAACGCTATACTGGTTTATGCAACGCTTAGATGTCTCATGGCCTTCATGTACTGTAACAGAACGATCAAGTTGTAGAGAAGATAAATCAGTTGCGAGAACAAGGAAGCAGCAGCTTCACACTTCCTACTCGGCTACGTGTCGGAATGAAACCGTGCTAAGTGACTCATGGCAACGCCGCGCCTGGTCAGTTCGGCGTGTCCGTCGGAAAGATTGAACATATTTTCTCTTGCCAGTTCTCATTTCCTCTTATGGAAATCTTCATATTTTTTTGGCATCCGAAAGCGACTCCCTCCCTCGTAGGCAACCAGGGAATTGTTCTGACTCCTTCGAAATGCAAAGTTGTCTTCCTTTTTTTCCAGGGTGTATTTCTTCCTCAACACCCACTGAGCTAGCTTACACGAGCGCATCAATACACCTACAGGCAAAGACGCTTAATGAAATGTTTTCCAGGATCTCCAAAATGCGTTTCACACAAGAAAGGGGTGGGGTGGGGTTGGTTATTACACTCGGGGTGGGTCCCCGCTGCCAACTTCATGCAAAGAGCGCTAAATGAATCTCGTGTTTCTTTTTTATCGTGCATAACCAGATTGGCAATCGTGCAGGCATCACTGGTTCGCGATACAGATGCCGCTCCAGCTAACTTAAGGGAACAGGGAGTTGTCGCATGAAATAAACATGCATGTGAATAAAAATAGAATCACGATGTGCGATGAAAACCGAATCAGAGCAGCTTCTTCTTTTTTTTTTTTCTTTTTTTTTCGGGGGCGGGGCACTAAACTACTGCATTCCCGCCTGAAAACTGCCAATCACCGGGTCAGAAACCCAACACAAAAATGTGTTGATCGTCATTCAATGGTTCAATAAAGTTGCGTGCCCTTGAGATTCAATGGAGTATAAATGAAAATCTTTTACATGCTCCGTTTTAAGATTGTGAATTTCGGACATTTTTGTAAAAAACAAAGGATACGATGTTGCACAAAAACTTTACTGTCATCATCATTTGACCTAAATCTGAGGTTTAACTAGTTAACACGTTTTATTTCTTAGTCCGACAGTGATGCTTAAACAGCTGAGTTGACTGCGAATGTTTGTAGACCATTCGGCTGATTTGTGAATCCAACGATTTCAAATTCTGCCCCAAAATATGATGTAAATGTCCAACAAAGGTCTAGAACCCCTCAAAAAAATGTTGCCTATAACTGACTGATTAACTGTACTTAATTAAAATAACCATTCCCTCTTTGGCATTGCGCCTGCTAGCATGTTGACAAACCCTTCAGATGATGGAGTCGCTATATTTGGTTGCTAAACCTTGGTGACAAGCTAGCATGCTAACAAACCCTTTCGATGGCTTCAGCTAAGTGGATGTGCTAATACATAAAAAAAGAAAAGCAAAAGGTAAAGTTAGAGGATTTCTTTTGTATTTTATATGAGACACATAACCTCAGCAAATCTCAGTTCATCTGGCATGCTTCATGCGTTTTGCTTTTTCTTGAGAGTATTTGCGGCAAACCGATCGCAATGTCCAGACAGTGGAGTCAGCTGCTAGCATGAGCTGCTAGCTAGCGCTGATCATTGTCATGCTTTTCATTATGAGTGATTACCATTTCTATATGCCAATGCTTAACTCACTAACATTTGTAAATTAGCAAAGGATGCTAAAATGTTACTTAAAATATTTGTAGCACATTTGACAAAGATTTAATGATGCCAACCGTTTGCCTTTTGAATTATTTCCATTATTTTCAACAGGGATTATTGCTTTGAAATCAGATTGTGCTCGCGCTTAGAGGTTCCAAATGTAGCTGCGCCCTTGTATTAAACGACAATCCCAAATTAAATAAGATAAACAATCCAAATTACATTTTTTTTTTTTTTACAAACGTTGACTTTCTTCCGACTTCCCTAACACGAGATTCGCCGCTCAGCTATTCTTGTTTCCTTAGCTGCACCTGACACAGGCGAGCGGTCAAGCCAGAGCGGTAATAAAGGCGGCGTAGGCAGCGGCGGTGTTGGCGGAGCCGGTGTGGGAAAAGGAAGAGGAGGCGCGGGGCGGCCAGAGGGTTCGGTCAGGAGGAAAAACAGCTGGGAATTGAAAGTTCAGCGAAGTGCGAACGTGGTCCCGGCATCATCTGAGGATTTCCATTATACTGCGCTACTTTAAGCCGAGCCAACCGAGCATAGAGGAACGTCTGGCTCGGGAGGAGATGGCGGGGGGTGTTCATGTGCTGTTCAGGCTCAGCTGGGTTTTCTGAGCGTCTCTCACTTGGCGAACACGTCCCATGCATTTTTTTTTTTTTTGCATTAGGACGCCGACTTCGCCGAGATGCTTCAACTGTCGATACAACCAGACTTCAAACGTTTACTTCAACCTTCGCCTTTCAAGCAAGTCAAGTCCCACGACATTCGCTAATGACAAAATCATTTTTAACTTAATTGGACCGACCTGGTTTTCGGCGGATTTCATTTAAGAAGTCATACATTTTTACAGGGGCTCTTAAACAGGTAAGGGACGCTTGAAGCATGTCGTTACAATCATTACAAGCAGCCATTAGTCCTGATTCTTTGGTCTCGTTTCATAATCATTTAGCCCTGAAAAATTTCAAGCAATTATCTTTTCCCATTCAAGCGTTTCCCTCCAGAACCTTAAATACCTGAAAAATGTATGTCAGGGATGTGATTTGACCAAAGTGAAATTATCTGAAAATTTAGCCGGGGGTCTGGGGGCCGCTGGTGGGGGGACAAGGGGGACGTAGCCCCCCGGAGCTCATGGGTTTTCCGTGTTTTGAAGTACTTTCAATGCACTCACATGACAAAGAAATAGACATCAATTTTCAATGTATATTGAACTATCCCATATAAAATGGCAGTTTTAGTCAACTCAAAATCAGTCACATTCAAAAACATTGGACTGCCTTTGCTTTTAAAAACTATCACTGAGAATATCATCATATCTAACTAATGTGATTACTAAGTTAACACATAAATAATGTTGAAGAGTTCAAATTTCATGAACAAATAATTGTATCATGACCAAATGAAAAGTAACTCATATTAGAGCATACCACAAATGTCTTTGTTATAGCAGAAGATGTTATCTGTCGGAGTCATGTGCATACACAATGAAATACTAAAAATTTTTTTTTTAAAAAAAAATAATTTTTTTTTTTTTTTTGGGGGGAGATAAAAAAAAAAGCGTAATTCCGCGAATTAGCGGGAAAATCACATCCCTGGTATGTTCATTGTTTCATTGGATTCTTTGGGTTACACGGCAAATTAAGTCCAACTGCCAGGGAACAAATATCCATGTGATATTTTATTTTTTGAGTGTGATTATGATGCCAATGCAAAGACAATATAGTCTTATACGTTAAGACTTGGCAGTCCTACTCGGCCTGTTGCAGGGCTCTATGTCCAGGATATTATTCAAATATCCATAGGCAAATGTGTTGTTTGTGGGAGGCAGACTGGAACAAATCATCATTAAGTTATTGAAATGAACATGGATGTCCATCTGGTTGGGGTTTATTAGACGTAAGATAGAGTGGGACAATGAAGTTCCAATACCCCCAAAGTTTCACCCATTTCCGGAAGTTTGAAGAGTCACTGTGCATGTCATCACAACACCTTGATTCCAGCAGCATGACTTTCAACAAAAATGAGGCACACGAGGCGCATCACCGACCCATTAGATCAAGAGAGAGGGGGGAAAAGTTCTGGTTCAAAGATCATAAACGCTTCATTATAAAGCCATTAGTATCCACAGTTGCTCCGAGGAAGGTGGAGGGTTTGTTTATGCCTGCGTTTCCTCATCAAAACAGATCTAGGTGGCCCTTTTGTTTGTCTGCGCCACGATGGACACCATCCTCTTTCCTCCTTAACGATACCATGACGACAAACCTCAGAGGGGGCGGCACGCATGCGGGCTTTAAACGACTGCGATATCCTTGGCACGGAGGCCGCGCTTCCCTAATTACCGTCTGTGTTCGGCCATCTCTCATTTGCCGACAGTGGGGAGAGGTGACAACAACTATTTGTCGAGCCGGGCCCGGGGCAGAGAGGCTAAAGACAAGGTATGGATGGGGGGAAAGCGGGAGCAGATGGGGCGGTGTCGGGGACCGCAGAGTCTGAGCGTGCCGTCATCCATCACAGGGGCCGTGACGAAAACACACGGCGAGTCGCGCCGGGCAAATTATAGCGACGGCTCGCGTCGGGCTGAACGCGCCACTGGGGGCAATACACTTGCAAAAGACATACTAATAACGTGTGGAATGGACGAGTGATAGTATTGATCCCTTACGGACATCATCCTTCATCCGCAAGAGTTATTTGTACATTCCAATTCTCGGTGAACGACCTCAAGAGCTTGCGACGGAAAGTCAAAGCGTACACTGTAGCTTTGTCCTGTAGATGTCAGTTGCAAATGTTGTCCAATGTCAAAATTAAATAAGACAATGTTTCAGCCAAGGGATGCCATCCGTATTCTTTAGCATTTATCCTCAGTACAGGGTGACGGATGAGCCGGAGCATAAACCAGCTGACTTTTGGTGACAAAGTGGGCTACACCTTGGACTGGTTGCCAGCCAATCACAGGGCAAACACACTAGATAAAAAAAAAAACAATCACACTCACATTTGGTGCCCAGCCTCATTTTCCTCACGCAGACAAACCACCACCCTAAGTTCACTATCTGCTCACCATGCATACAACCACCCACACAATATATAGTCTTCAATTAATCAGACGTACTGGAGATGTAGGAGGAAAACCAAGCCAAGGACAGAATAGCGAGAAGGGGGCCAAATTGTGTCTGGAACAGGGCTTCAACCTTGTGTAGTCACTTTAGAGTGCCCCGTTGCAGCGTGGGTAAACCACCTGAGTCTTAGGTGGATATATTTTTGTTGCTTAAACTAAAACTAAACTAAACGCTGGGCAGAGTAGCATCCATTTTTCCCAGATTGCGTAAGTGACATATGATTGGAGCGTGGTTTCAGCGTTTGACAGTTTGATTTTGGACCATTTTGAAGCCTCATATCCTTGCCCATTATTTTCAACAATTCTAAGTTGTTAAAATTAGAAGACTTTTAGAACAATAAGCAAGCCTCGTGTTTTGGGAACTGCAGCGTGAAACACTGCTCTAGGGCAGTGAACTTTGGTGAACTCTACGTTGAGGAAAAACACGCAAACGGAATTCATCTCATACACACAATTATTTATTTGACTACTGGAGATTCCTTCCAGGAATAGACACAAATTAGGTATTAAAAGATTTAGAAAGCGGCTTAAAAGTCAACCTCTGAGTTTGCTTTCTTTGAATGCCAGGCTGTGGGAAGTTTGGCTTTTGTTTCTCGCGACTGAGCGGAATACAATCCAATCCTGCATAGGAAGCACAGAGGCAAACATCAAGGGAGTCCCACCAGTGAACCTCCAGCTTTTGCTTTTGCCGGCTTTTTGAGTGGGCCCCTTGAATCCCTGCCGGGGATGATGGGGATTAGGCGCTAAAAACTGTCTGAGAATAACAAAATAAACAGTGAAAGCAACGACAAGAGGCTAAACAAGGGCGCGAGACAACGCTACATTGTTTATCAAGGTGATAAGAAGAAACTCCAAAAGGACATTTGACAGCAGATGGAAAGCTCCACGGGGAGGCAGCTCCTCAAAAAGTTTGCTAGTCAAGAAACTAACTTGTGCCGTGTTTTCTTCTTGGCGACACAACAGTAATATCATTTCCATACAATCCGCTCGCCAAGCGTCGCGAAAAAGAGGGCCAGGAGCCTCAAAGAAAATTAGGTGCATAATGCAGCAATTCGCTTCTCATTTCTTCCCCCAAATATATCGGACAAGGCCAACGGAATTGTAATAGACTTGATGTCTCCATCCACCCATTCGCATTCATTTGTTATTTATTCATGAGAAAGTAAGCGGGGCCCGCCGCCTAATGTAGTTTAGATTGTTGGTTCTCGCATGCTATTCAGATTACGGCGTCATTTTGGTTGGGAAAAATTCCGTGCCCTTGTTTTTTTTTTTTTTTTTACCCCCCTCCAGTTATGACTTCACTCAAATGTGCAAGTCAGAGAAACGGAGAAAACAATGCAAGGAGGCAGAAAATACAGCTCGTGTCTCCAAAATGATGACTAAGGTTGCATATTTTCTTTTTCTTTTTGCTCTGATCGACAAAAAAGCTGGAGCTAGGTTGAAATTTCAAACTCTCAGACGCCTCTGAACTGTTTGAAGGAATCCAAACAAATGTCAACGATTTTAATGTAAGACACTTGGAATTGTTGAAGGTACGTACGGTGAAATTCCAGAACCCTGGAGCAGGTCTTGCCTGTAGAACAACACATGAAGGTGAATAAACGTCGTTCATCTCTCATTTATCCATGATGCGATGATGAAGCGTTCAGAGTCAAGGATCAGGCCCGCAGCCAAACCCTCAACAGAACTATATCATTCTGTCATCTCGCAATCCCCCCCCACTACCAAATCCTCTGTGTTTACTTAACCTTTAGGAAGTCCTCATTAGCCAGCTCACTCCGGAGAGCCTATTGGCTTGTCAGGAGGGAGATAAATTAACAGACGGTGCATTGATTTGACTTTGCCTTAAGCCGGGATCACGCTGGCCGGTCAGCGTGCGGATGGTAATTTGTTTATCGGGACGATGAGAGAGTTTTTAAGTGCTCCCCAACTTCAAATGAAGGAAGCACTCGGTATGAGAGGCCGCCGCAGCGACTAGCCTCGAGGAAAATAAGTAATAATGGATGATTCTGGCAGCGAGGGACGCAAAGGCAGAGTTGTTGAAGAGCAGTACCATCCATCCATCCTTTTTCCGCAGAGCCCATCCTCATTAGGGTGTTGGTTTAGCTGCAGCCTATTCCAGTTGACTAAAAAAATAAATAAAGCTTTAGCCAACCAACCAAAACAAAGCAGAGGTTTTTGTGTCTCCAAATTGCAGCCTTTGCAATGTGGCACAATCGTGCTCGTCCTTAGTCAAGATGGCAACGGAAAAGTTTGGGTTTCAAGACAGCTGAGACGGAATACTCGAGATATTTCGACTTTTAACTATTTGCCGTCCAGCAGCTGCTGCCGAGTTTCAGCCTATGGACCCTTCACTACCTGGATCTCCCACCATTGGTCCAATAACGAAATCTCATTATCAGACTTTGAGGGGTCCGGGCAGACCTGACAAAAGATCCACAGCGGTGAAGGCTGGGGCCTGACCGAGGGCGAGACATCAAATCTATAGTAGGAGGAGATGTGTCAGCGTGCAAGAGAATGAGGAAAACAAGGCAAAGAGTTGATGGGAAATAGGAGCAGCAAGGGGCTAAAAGGAAAAATAAGAAAATCAATGGAAAGATAAATGATTCAGCCACTCGTGGTGTGGAGAAGTCGGATGCTAACGTCTGGCGCTAATCAAGAGTCGGCTGCAGTCGTTTTCTGTGTGAGCGCATCTCACGGTTAATTTGAATTGCCGTCTTAATTGGCTCGCAAAATCCCAATGTCAACACTGACACGGGCGGCGGCAATTTTTCCCCCACACGTCAAAAGACTTGGATGCTGGACTTCCCCCGTAAAGTGCACTGACCCTGGCTTTCGGTCAAAGCAGCTAAAAATAGTCAACGCCTCATAAAAACGGGAACATAAAGCACTCAAGTGAGGCAACGGTTGGAAAACGGTTGGAAAACGATGCCTCCGCTTACAGTTTACATGCTGGTCTTAGAAGTTGAGCGATCGTCTTGGAAGTCACGTGCGCGAGAGATCGCGGCGGTGGGCCGAGCGTACACAGCCTGGATGCTGCGGTCAGAGTTTACGCTGAGGATTTGGACTCGCGGTCGAAACACACAGTAGGTGAACTTTTGAACAACACCAGACGGTAGGCGGTCGAGAGCACCACCACGACAACAAACACCCCCCCCCTCCCCCCCACACTCGCCTACAACACTCAAATTAGTCTTCTCCATTTTTCAACCTCTTGCCATGACACTCAGAACGCTATCTTGTCTCTTCACAAGCAAACCAGGAAGTGTCAAGGGCCTAAAGTTCACACTTCACACTGGCTCCCTGGAAAATTGGCACTTTTGGAAGCAACTCAATAGATCAAAGAGTATCACAGTATCGATTTGTTTGCCTGTCACGTTCAAGCAAAACTAAATCGACATTGGCAGGCCTGAAACGTGTGTTTTATGTAGCAATTGCAGCTCAGCCCAATGACATAATTAGCCGTATGAAAACATAAAGGGCCATGGGCAGAAAGTCTTGGTATTACACTCCTGAACTATTATCTCGGAAGATGGCAAAACCGCAATACTAATATTGGGCGCACGGAAATTGATAGATGGATGGTTATATCAGGGATGTGATTTGACCAAAGTGAAATTATCTGAAAATTTAGCCGGGGGTTCGGGGGCCGCCGGCACCCAGCTAGGTCCAGGGTTTTCTGTTTTTAAGTACTTTCAATGCACTCACATGACAAAGAAATAGACAAAACAACAGCATCAATTTTCAATGTATATTGAACTATCCCATAGTCAGCCACAGTTTTAGTCAACTCAAAATCAGTCACATTCAAAAACATTGGACTGCCTTTGCTTTGAAAAACTGAGAATATCATCATATCTAACTAATGTGATTACTAAGTTAACACATAAATAATGTTGAAGAGTTCAACTTTCATGAACAAATAATTGTATCGTGACCAAATGAAAAGTAACTCATATTAGAGCATACCACAAATGTCTTTGTTATAGCAGAAGATGTTATCTGTCGGAGTCATGTGCATACACAATGAACTACTTTAAAAAAAATAATAAAATAAAATAAAAAAAAACGGAAATTTTAAATTTTTATTTTTGGAGATAAAAAAAGCGGAATTCCGCGAATTAGCGGAAAAATCACATCCCTGTTATATATATACATATTAGGGCAGTCATAGTTGGAGCGTTAACTTTGGAGTTTAAGTTATGTTATTTAAGCATTAAAAAAATAACAGTTAACACAGTCTTATTTACTTAGTGTGGCGTCTTATAAGCTCTGCTCATTGAGAAGTTAACCGGCACAAATGTCACTAATTGTCGAACATCTTGTCCTATATGTGAGCGTTTCCCCAATGCAACAAAAAGGACGTCCAAGACATCCTAATTTCACGAATTAGCTAGCTGGCCGCTTAAGCAGACATCAGTAAAATTGATTCTGAAAGTAGAGCGCAAAACAGGAACGTCTCACATTTGACAACAGAGCAAAGTTAATGAAGTGAAGTTAGTGCCCCTCAACTGCAGTAGGCTACGTCGTTTTAATTTAAGCCTCCTCAAGTTAAATATCTTCTTTCTCGAGGTAGTTTGCAGAATTTCTGGGATAAGCCTGATGGTATGACGAGTAGAGAGGCATGTCCTCAATATAACAATTCTAATCAATAGTTGTGTTAATAAACATTTCATGAGATTGTAGTAAATCCATTTTAAGACGCAGAGATTTGAAATCGACTATAATTGGTGTGTCATGCTACAATTTTATATCCACCCATCTTGCCTTCTCATGTTGCTTTCAATAACGCAGATGTGCTTTAGTACATCCTTTCCATTTGTTTACACCACATTGTGATCAATTATAGATGAACAAAAAAAACATTGTACACGATTGCGTAATGCAACAACACATTATGGCCGGCCGGCCGCCCCATTGTACTTGTCCGGCGAATCATCCGCTCCAATCAAATAATTATGAGACCAAAAAAAAAAAAAATCACAATGACTTCATATCAATGGACTTGCCATGACAACCCTCGTCTCCTTTGAGAAGCCAAACGCTCATCCCATTTCATCTGACACTTTGACAGCTTGAGGATGTGCACACCCCAAATAAACCAGCAAAAAAAAAGAAAAGCACAGCCCGGGGGCTAATGCTTCACCCTGTCAATCAGTGGGAAGTATTCACGCCATGAGGGACTGTTATGGAAATTGTATTTTATTTTCCAGAGAGGGAAAACAGCTTTAATCATTTCTTCTTGCCTGATGAGGCCAGAAATAAACACCAACTACGCTTGCACTAGAGACGGAAAATTAACTCGTCGACGTCGCATCCTTGTTGCGCGTTGCATCTTACCTGCTGTCAACACTCAGATGGATAAAAATGGCGGCGGCTTAAATCAAATTTTCATCGCGATTTCAATCCGCGCGAACCTTGTTTATCTCATTCCAAACAATCATCCCTAAACAGCAACAGCACATTGATTTCATAAAGCCACATTGGCATTTATTAAAGAGGACGCCTTTTGACTCACACTCCAAATTGGAACGTCAAATACACCTCACTTTTTTTTTTCCTTTTTTTTTTACCTCCTAAAACCATACAGGCAACTACCTAAGCTACACCAGAGCAATCCAATGACTTTATAAAAGTTCCACCTTTACAAAAAGATATTTTGGAGTGGCACTAACAAAAATCAATCGCGTATCAAACGATGAAAAACCTCCACTCGGAGAGACTTCCAATTTGATTACACTCAAAACAATAGTCACACATACTACTTGCCTAACTACAACCAGATATCTTATTTATTTTTTTACAGCTATTTACTTATCATATGAACTACCAATCTTTGCAACATCAAAAGCAACCATTAAAAATATCTCATTTGCACCTTGTGCGGTGGATTTGTCTGCGCCGTGAGACTACGTGTGGAGCCCCAGTAAAAGGAAAGCCATCAATACGTAATAGATGTAGAAAGCAAACTTTGTTGCACGACTGGAGCCCGCGTCGTGCGTTTCCACCACCTGATCGGTGACATTTATAAAGCCAATGAAAAGAGCAATGAATCCTGCAAGGATTTGTAGGCGGCTCTTGTTAATTGCGCCGTGGAGGGTACACTTTATAGATCCGTTCAAGGAGAAAAGAATAAAGTCACCGGTTCGTCCGTCAAAGACGAGACGAACAAAAGCAACCCGTTGGGAAAACAAGTGGCGCTGTGTAGCTTTAACGGGAGTTTATTATCATTTCCGTACAGTCAATCTGGGCCTAATTGTTTGCGACACCTGTGAGCCAATTATGATCAAGAGATGATTATGCCATGATCTCAAATCTGTTTTGGTTACGATAATGACCGGAGCGGCTTGCCTACCCTAGGCTGAAAGATTATATTTAAATGCCACGAAAAGGGACATAGCGGAGAACCATACGATGCGCCTTGTCTTTCTTTCTACTTTTTAAGTGGAAAGATTTTTGCGTGAACTGTGATGGGCATAAGACAAATATTCAAAGCGAGGCATAAAAAGAAAAACAAACCCAAGCCGACGTGACTCCAAAGTGGGGATAGCGAAACCTGAAGGGAATTACAAGGTCTCATTATATCCACCATAAAGCAGTAAGTAAACAGTGGAAGGGGAAACTAATTGCCATTCTACGGGGCGGAGGGAGTCGCGCCAAATTCCTATTGAGCACAATTAATGAAATCACTTAGGACAAAGTCAGATTCCGAGGAAGCGTTGCAGGCGACGGATCAATCAATATTGCGGATAACTCGGCAACGCTCTCCGTCATGCGCCCGCCGAGCTTGGAACAGCTGGAGAATGGAAATGTTGCTGCAAATAACAAGAAGCTTTGACCGTGCTTGGGTTGGTGCACACAGTGGGACCTTCAAATCGGAATGAAATACTCCGGTTATGTATTTCTGGACGAAAGTCTTGGGAAAAACTTTCCGCTATTTTGGACTGTAGGATACCTTTATCTCCAAACTTGTGTTTGCTAGGTGACCTAACAACAACTGACTTACCACATAAACAATTTCAATCTACACTTGTAGCCCTTACTATCGCTAAAAAAACAATTCTTGTTAACTGGAAAAATAAACAAACTCTGAATATCAACCAATGGTCTAACCTCCTCATAAATCACATTTTAATGGAAAAAATATCTGCCTCAAATAAAAACCAAATATCAAAATTTATAGAAACATGGTCTACGTATATAGAATTTTTTAACCTAATTCCGGTTACTTAATTCTGTCTGTTAGCGAGAGCCACTACATCGTGATAACTTACATTGATGTTTCTGCATTTGGCAATTTATTATTATATTTATTATATTATATTATTAGTATGGGATTTTTTTTAATGGGCTTTAGGTGAACTGATGAATACACACGCTCGCACGCACACACACATACAAAAAAATATATATATATATATATATGTGTGTGTGTGTGTATATATATATATATATATATATATATATATATATATATATATATATTTAAAAAAAAAAGAGAAAAAAAACTTTTTTTAAATTTATTTATTTTTTAAAAAAGGAGAGCAATGATGATGTCAAATCGAATGAACAATACTGAGCTCTAGAAGAAAAAAAAAAATAAAAAATAAATCTGAATGAGGTAAGGTGGAAATAGACTCAAATTATCTGGGGGAAAATATTTGGAAATTTTAACGATTTCTACTCGAATCTAAAGCAGGGATTCTCAACCAGGTTTATTTGAAATAACATTTCAAGAAGTGCTAAAAGACGTGTTACTCACCGTCAAAATGTTTAGCCACAGTTATTATGTGTTTAATCGTTCGCATATATAATCACCTATTATAACCGGGCACCAGTATGTGGGCCAAAGGGTACCGGGCCACAGAGAGACGAGAATTTTTATTTCTTTTTTTTTTTTAAGTGGACTTTATATGTTACTCACCCCACCGCACCCCTGGTAAAATCCTATAGCATCGTTTCATAAATAGCACCAACACAATTGTTGTTGATATTAAATAAACAAAGTGTATCTTACAAACAGCGTGGCTAGCGTCTATTTTCTATCCTGTCAAGACTCAAACCCAGAACCTCCCCACTGTGATCCAGTCACACTAACCACTATAGCGCTGTGCTGCCCTGTGGCTGGTGAGCAAAACCTTTCAAAAGAGTGCTCTTAAACCAGACTGTGTTGAATGTGATAATCTGCTTGGTCGCTAGCACCGCTGCTATTTGTCAAACCGCTCTGGTTGGATAGCTCGGTTGAGTCCGCTGATCACGCAACGTTTGTAAAAGACAAAATAAATACAAGCGCGCTTGTTCCCAGTAGCCAACAAAGGCGCCTCGAAAACCAGTCAAAAATCATGGTTGGCTGGAGAAGGTGAGCGACTGTGTCAGCGGGAATGCCAGCAACCCAGATGAACACGGCAGCTCTCTCTCTAAAGACCGGCAACATTAAAAGAACACGGCGCGGATTCGTACGAAGAAAAGCAGAGATCATTACGTTCCTCGCAGGTTGAACTTAAACAACGAGGAATTCTCCAGAGAGTGGAACAATTGCAAATGTATAAATTACGGTTTCGTTTTTTTCTGACATCCTGTTTTTTTGCACGATGATACTGAAGCTTATTTATAGTCCCCCAAAAAGCGGAACAACCATTTTATGTCTCAGGGGCTTTCAAACTAAAATACCAAGATTTCTCAAGGGTAACAAATGTAAGCGCAGATCTGTAAACATGGGAGAAAGAAAACATTTGGTTGATTTTTCTCCTGCTATTGTTAGATATTAGTAACATTTAAATTCTTTATATTAGCCATGTCGAAATGTTTTATAGACGTGTAAAGCAAGTAGTGTTGAACTCAGTATAATTTGACCTTAAGCTGGGACATATTATTTGGTCTAGAAGTTCCTTCTCTGTGGGAAAACACATTTGGTCCTTGAGAACAGAATCTGCTTCGAACACGCACCCCTGACTCTGTTTTCGCCATCGCTCACGGAAAAGTACCCAGAGAGTATGTTTTGTCTACAAATGAAAGAGAGGCGGTCGGTTTTAACTATAAGAAGCCATTTTACACGCGGAGGAGACACATTCGGCACTCTGAAATTCCACCTGTTATGTGATGTTTGGAGCCTGTCACGATGTCCAGAGATCTCTGTTAGATTAAATCATTTTTGCAAAGGTGTTTTTTCTTACATTAAATCTGTCTTTGAATTTTGGAACACGCAGAGGACAAATAATTTTATTCCTCTTCACTATCAATTCTAAAAAAAATTTTTTTACTTTAGTTCAACATTTGTTGAGTGTTCGTGTTGTAACTTTGCATCGCTGACAATTTGGTGTTTAACGCGTGGGCAGTATTTTATTTTGAAATGGCTTGGTCAGAAGCAACAAAAAGCCAAAAACGGGTCACAATAACGCCAAGGGCTTAATTAGACAGCGAACGAGTAGAGAGTTAAAATTTTTCCAACGAGCGCGCTACTTCACTCTCCGTAAAACGTCTCGGCGGATCACAAATGCATCTTCATGTTGACATGCGACGTGTTTATCTCGCAATCCCGCGGGAAATCCAGTTCCGAGATGCTCAACCCGCATTAAGGCTCGTCTTCACCTTCCGCTGGCAATGGTGAGAAATAAGACGAGGGAAGCCTGAAAGAGGCACTCCTTTTTTGATGGTTTCTCGGCAGCCGAGATGAGCCAAATTGGACAGAATCACAAGAGTCTCACTCCCGCTCAAGATGTGTCTCTTATCTGTTTCTGCCACAGGCGCTTAAAAAGGACACATTAACTTTCACCCGCTAGACTGTCACGGCGGAGGGTAAAAACAGCGAATTCATGAATTTGGATGTTCACCTTTTTACCTCGCCGGGGAAATGTTTACCGCTTCTGGAATTTTCCTCCTTCTCCCGCCCCCTTATTAGTGGGAATCAGTGCTTCACATAATCAAACATAACACAGTGAGTTGAGTAAGTGGTCTTCAGTCTTGACAGCTTAGTCATCCCTCCGCCTCGCTTCCTTGTTGACGACACACAGGAAAGCATTCCTCGTTTATATTTAGCTCCTTTCAACTAAAAAACTTCACATTGCGGTTGGTACCGGCATTGGGAATAACGGCGTACATTTTCACTTGTGTGACTGGAGGGAACAATGAAATAAATGCTTCAAAAATACTAACTCCTAATTTTCCACGCTTCAATAGTCTGATGCAACAGTGGTGTTAGCACTTGGTTAATTACAACAAAGTAATGACTACATACTTGACATTTGATGGAATGAAAATATGCTTCCGCATAACATTGACTTTCAAAGCTCCCTGGCACAACACAGTCACGACACTCAGTTTCATTCTTGGTGGGAAAATAAACTTTTATCTGACAGTTATAACATTGTTGCACTAAGCCAAGTGCTTGGCAACCTTCAAAATGAATTCACAATGACTTTAGAATTCATAATGTTGTTGTGAGCCTTAAAATACTTATCTTCAATTGCGGTCTACACTTTGGTTCATTACAACAAAGTAACAACAGTCCGCTCCGTTCTTGATGCTGTTGTGAGTCTTGATGGCATAGAAATATGATTTTACATACTTTGAGTAACAAAGGCTTGTTTGGTTTATTCCAACAAAGTGAAAATGCTGAGCTCCATTTTGATGGTGTGAAAATACAGGGTGTCTTAAAAGTCTCCTCCGCTGCCTTCTATTTCGTTTCAGGGACCAAACGTCTCAAGTCTGAGGCCATCAGCATTTGACAGCTTTGGCTTTGCACTTTTTGTAAGCATATCATTCCCTTGCCCATGACTCGTCAACTGGCATTTTAGTCTTTTATGTTGCAAAATTGATACCTGGCAAGAAGCTTTTCTGTCTCCAACTGCAGTTCAGCACCAGGTTAAAAAGGTTTATGGCCATCACACTGCTTAAGCGTGTGGTACAATCTACCCCATCAATGGCAAGTTTCTCCAAACACGATATTGTGTTTCTGCTACTACCACCAATGATGAAAAAAACAAAAATGGCAGAGGAGCGTGGCGCCATTGGAAAGTCTAACCGGTCTAAAGGACTCTGGTTGGTGGTGTCTGGTCGTGCTGGATTTCACTTTCCTTTCTTTGGTCCTTCCTCAGGTCTCCTGACGGCCTCACGACTCTGGCTGGAAGTGTTCGGTTTAGGTGAACGGTATGGGATTTTTTTAATAGGTTTTAGGTGAACTAATGAATACACACACACTCGCACGCATAATACAAAAAAAAAAAAAAAGAAAGAGAGAGAGCAATGATGATGACATGTCAAATCGGTAAAATTACCGAATGAACAATACTGAGCTCTCCAGAAAAAAAAAAAAAAAGGAAAGTCTAACCGGTGGGCTGCACTGGAACTCAGCATTAATAAAACCTCGATTCAGCGGATGATCCGGCGAGCGCAAAGCTTTACCTGTTCTGACCTAAAGGGCTTCATGTGAAGGATTATGACGCTCAACAAACTGAAGTTGGACCATTCCATTCGTAACACCGTAAGTGTACATAACGTTGTACGCACTTAAACAAGCGCAGTTGCTGAGCGGCAACTAAAGACAACAACGTGGAAGTCCAGGTAACGAGCTGGATTCATTATAGGCTTTTCCTCCATCTCTTAGCGCTCACACGGGCTCCTCCGAGCTCACACGAAGGGGCTAAATTAATCGCATTCCGAGGCAATTTCGCGTGATTTGAAGGCTTGAGAAAGGAAGCCCCGACAGAGTACAAAGACTATCTGGCGTGCATCCATAATTAGATCTTTGTTTGCGCCGTCTCGGAGGAAGTCCTCCAGAAACCCCGGCATGGAGGCACAAACCGCCGTGTGAACAGTTCCTGAAACGTGGCAGGCAATCGAACATCTGAGAAATATTGTTAGATTCGTGCTGCACTTGCTGGGGAAATAATCAGTGATATCCTCAATTTAGCAGGAGGCAGATGTTGCGGAGGCACTAATTATATCTGGGTGGACGATCTCCGGGACAAAAGTAACCCCGTGACGGACAGACGGGAGCACAGATGCCCGCAGCCCGCCGCTAATAGCATTCATTCCGAGTTCACCAGAAAACAAATGTTTGATATTTCAAGGATAGTTCGGTAATTGAAGCCTTTGCTTTGCCTTAGCAGGCTTTAAAAGTCAAGACCTTGTTGAGATAATTAAAAGATGACAAGATAACATCTTAAAATACCCCCCAACAACAAGTAAATCAATTTAGAATCTTAAGATAACACACACGGTCCCTTTGTATAGAGGCCCAACAGAACATATCTACAATGTAAGACAAGTACAATATATTTAAATTAACTTGCAAAAATATATTAGTAGTTGTTTATCTTAGTAACGAAAATGCCCTAAAGTTCCAGCAATTGTTGGTGTTTAAACTGTCAGACTAACTAAATCTCATTTCGGCCAGCACGGAAGGATTAAATTAGCATGTTTTTTTGTGTTTTTTTTTTTTTTTTTTTTTTTACCTCTGGTAGGCTGCCACTTCCTATTCTGTCACCATCCTTACTATCGAATCTGGATTATTTGCGACTGCTATGTCTGTTCTTGGGGATGAAGAATCACAGAGTAAAGATGTAGGCTAATAGCTAGCAAGCTAGTCCACATTTCTTTTCTTTTTTTTTCTAGAGAGCTCAGTATTGTTCATTCGGTAATTTTACCGATTTGACATGTCATCATCATTGCTCTTTTTAATTATTATTTTTTTTTATATATATATATATATATATATATATAGATTTTTTTTTGTATTTATTTTTTATTTTTTGTATGTGTGTGAATATGTGTATGTATATGCATGCGTGCGTGCATTCATTAGTTCACCTAAAACCTATATAAAAAAAAATAAAATCCCATACCGTTTCCCTAAACCGAACACCAGCCGGAGTCGTGAGGCCGTCAGGAGACCCGAGGAAGGACCAAAGAAAAGAAAGGAAAGTGAAATCCAGCACCGACCAGACACCAACCAGAGTCCTTCACCAACCCCAGAGACATCGAAATTCCAACAAATCAGGGAGACCTCAAGAGACCAAAGGAGAGACTGAGGAAAAGAAGGAAGGACAGACGAAGCAGAGTGAGATCCACAGACACCCGCCTCCACCGAATCAACGACCTGAGGGAGATTGTGTCTGAGTTTCGATAGATGCTGGTGTGGTGGATCTGGCGTGCATGAAAATCTCCATCAAAGAGGGGAGCCGTCGACCCCCGCCAGGACACAGCAAGCGCAACACCTCGGGGCCCCCCAGGCCGCGGCAGCGCCAAAGGACGACCCCCGGGCCCTGCAGGGGCAACCGGCCGGAGAGCAAACTCAGGAGCAGGAGCGCCCCCCGATCCCAACCCAGCCCCAGCCGCCCCCAGCCACCCTCCCACCCCCAGCCACTCCCCCCACCACCCCCCAAACATTTTGCCCCTAATGTTGAATCAAATGAAATAAAAATAAAACGAGCTTTGCAAGTGTTTTGACTCCAAGCCAACGTTTAAATGTTACTGAAGTATTGCCTGTATAGTTAATAAAGACGAGAGTTTTCATCCATCCTTTTGTTTTCTTCCTATAAACAATTTAGTCTTCAATGAACCCAGGATGCATGTTTTTGTTATGTGAGAAGAAGTCAGAGAAGCAGAAAATGTTTCTTCTTATTAAAAAGTCATGACTGTTTATTAAAAACCTAAAAAAATAAAATAAATAAAATCCTTCCTATGGCAGCATCAGTATGTTTAATTTGTGTTATGAATAATGAGTCGCAGGCTTTGAGAAGCCCTGGACTCAGCGACACACCCCTAATCAAAAATCAATCAATGCAGGGCTCGCCTCAAGCCAACAAAAGCAACTCCAAATTTGAGCAGAAAATCTTCCCAAAAGAGCAACAGCATGTTCCCACACTTTTATTCAACCGACGGTCGTTTATTGCCGCTGAGACACAGTGAACGGCGCAGCCGCTTTCAGTCGAACGCGGGCGATGAGCGCGTCCGTCCGTTTGTCCGCAAATCGGTCAATGGCGGGGATTGCGAAAACCGGCTCCCGTGTCCCCACGGAGTCGGCGAGCGGCCAACTTTTCCCGCCAAGTTTCCTTGGTAACAAAGCTGTTGAGCCTTGAAAGCTCCAGCAAGTGCATTCCCATTTGCACTTTGTAAAAAAAGGTGAGGCTGCAGGATTTGGCTTGACAGTTGCATAGTCACTGGGGGCCTGTTGGCTACATGAAGCAATTTTGACAGATCAGCGCTTCAGCCATGAAAAGGGGGAACGCTTGTCGATCTTACTTTGTAAAGAAAAAGGGTCTGAAAATGACGTCTTCTTCCCCTCGGCGAAACGGCAGCTCGATGTGTTTTTATTTGTGACGCTCCAGCCGCAAATCTTTGCGCTCGTTCGTGTTTGACTCAAGTATGAAAGGTACAAACGTTCCGTCTCTGAACACTTCAACGGGGTCGCATATCCACGTCGGATCATTTTTTTTTACGTAATATGCTTATTTTTGAGTGCGAAGCAAGTTTGTTTCAAGCCGGATTTCAAGTCTTTATGGTTGATGGTGGCGCCGACGGAGGCGCTCTCCAAACAAGATGTACAATAATTGGATGATTTACAGACATGACAAAATTGGTCGTACCTGGCAATAACCTCACCCTCACCGGCTGTGAATGAATAAACTTTTTACTGCAGCTCTGAAATATCGATGATCAAGATGTGGAAATAGCGATGATAATTAACAATGATGACATTTCTTTTTTTTGGGGAGAGCTCAGTATTGTTCATTCGGTAATTTTACCGATTTGACATGTCATCATCGTTGCTCTCTTTTTGATTTTTTTTTTGTATGTGGGTGAGAATGTGTATGTGCGTGTGTGCGAGTGTGTGTGTATTCATTAGTTCACCTAAAATCTATTCAAAAAAATCCCATACCGTTCACCTAAACCGAACGCTTCCAGCCAGTGTCGTGAGGCCGTCAGGAGACCCGAGGAAGGACCAAAGGAAAGAAAGGAAAGTGAAATGATGACATTTCAAATGGTCACTACACACCAACGGTTTCCAAGGCGTGAGATGCAAAACGATTCAAGGACAGTTTGATTTGAATGTGGAACAATTCGATTCGATATCATGGTCTGGCTCAGTTCGATGATGCAATGACGGGCATTTTACGTTTGAATGAACTTATCAGTCGTGTATCCCCCCAAAAAAAAAAAAATTAAATACAAATCGACAGATTTCAAAGTGGAAACGATGCACTCAAATTTTTTTAAATCAAAAAAGCAACTTTGCGGTTCAAACTGTTTTGTTCGACCCCTAATATTTAGTGTTTCTCTCATCAAGGAAGAAATGGATACAGAGAAGAAGAAGGAAGTCTACAAAACATGCCTGAAGGCTGCCTGATGACTTCCCCCCCCCCCCCCAACATTAAAAGACGACAATGCGTCACCATGGATTGTGTTTACTGACTATAATTGTGATGGGAGATTTTGTTGTGCCCTTCGGCACAAAGAACGCAGGTCTCAGTTAAAACTCAACAAATAACCACCCCTAATCTTCAGTATGTAATTCGTGATCATCAGGGTATTACTTGACAAAAAGTATTTCAAAACAATCTTATTACAACCTGGGAACTATTTTGATTTGTGTTGCGGGAATTGTTGTAAACTGTAAAAACCAAATGCAAGCACGTCCCCCTTTAAATGAGACCAAGCTTTGGGATTTGCTGCCACATAAAGCGTAAGCACAATGCAGCTGCAAGCATTCAATAAGCTGCTGATAAGAACCATTACTGGCAACTTCAACAAAAAAAAGAGGACTTGTGCTGACGTAGCACTGCGAGCGTCCTATAGAGGCTGATAAGTAAACACACTCGAGCAACGGTCGGCCTCATTCAATTTCTGCGAGCGAGCTGCTCTGTGCTCTTAAGTGACTTTGCGCTGTTTTGTTTTTTTTTTTTTTTGCGGACCAACGCGGCCTCACACTTGAGGAGGTTGGCCGTCCCGCGAGGCGACTAATGTTGTCTTTTGCTAATCAAGACGTTGGCGAAAGAGCGAGGCGAAAGGGAAACAGTGGGGAAAATGAAGCCGTCTTGTGTCGCTCCCCCCGGGCTGGGCAACGCAAGCCAAGCGTGGAGGAAATCACAAGCCCGGGCGTTAATGAAAGAGGCAGGCCTAACGACACCACATTGAGGCGAGGGCTAGGAAAAAAAGCCGGTTCGAGGTAAAGGCTGACGAGAGGCTTTGTTGGGCTTTCACGTACACTGAGACTTTTATCACAGTCTTACGACAATGATTGATTCAAAGGCACCTTGAACACCAGGAAATGTTGTACAATTAGGAGCATGACTACCAATTTTCTGAAAATTCAAAGAGCCAACTTTTGCAACATACGTCTTGTCGTCTTATCATCCATCATTTTATACTTTGACTTTTTACTGCTGGAATTTTGCAACGGATGTCAGCAAACATTTTTGAAGATGAAGCACTGCTACGGTAGCTTTACGTTAGCCAATGACTAAGCTACCTGTTAGCCAATGACTAAGCTACCTGTTAGCCAATGACTAAGCTACCTGTTAGCCAATGACTAAGCTACCTGTTAGCCAATGACTAAGCTACCTGGTATTTGCTTGGAACTGAATCTTACATGGCTCATACTTTAACGTTTTCTATTGTATTAATGCTTCATTTGATTTGATACCTATTTCGTCTAAAGTTGAGTGTTTTTGTTTCTACACCTATATTTGTTTCTACATTCTATGTTTGTATTGTACGTATGTACTTGTACGGCAATCGATCTAATTATCTAAAAATAGGAGTTAAGTTTGGCCAGGTGGCGTTCCAAATTCTAAATCTGAAGTTATTCTCAAGTAAAAACACAACATAGACTAATTGCTAGTGTATGCTAGCACAGTAGTAAAGTTGCTAATTATTTGTATGAAAAATACTTCCGAGGCACGAGTATAAAACAATCCAATGAAGATTATTTTTAAGGGTAATAGTGCAAGATGCGTTTGTGATCATAGTTTGTGCTATATTTATGGTTTCAACTATTAATAGAGGCGATTATAAACCTACATTTTGTGGGCTATTTGTGACGGGGCTCAGTCCCGCCCGGTTTAATGTTTTACAAAATATAATGTTAAGGAACTGCATTTGCAACATTAGAAAACAATTGCCGTTTAATCCCACTATAATTGAGCGGGAAACTATTGACGCCATCAAAAGGGCAACATTAACACAATTATTTTATTACAGAGTACATCGCCGCACTCCACAGGCAGAAGGCGTCTTATTAACATGTTTGCCTTATGCGAGCAGGCGTTCCACGAGCTGAGCTGGCATTTGAATAGGACGGGCACGTGCAGAGCAATAATTTAAAGTACACGCTGAGGCGCTAGCTATTTATATATATTATTATTATATATATATATATATTTTGAAACCGTGCACGCCACGTCATGTGGACCGATGCGTAGGAGGACGCATGACATTGTAATTCCCCTGATCTCGACGTTGGCGAGGCAAACCCGAAACCAAGAGCGCTCCAAAGTCGGCGGCATGAAATACAGAGGAGGCTTGGAAGGTCTTCAACCTTTTGGGCTCGTTTGTTACTTTGAGACGTAATCCGGCGCTGCATTGTGGTTGGCAGCACTTCTGTCAATCCAAAGCAGATAGTGGGAAGAAAGTCCACATTCCCTCTGAAGCTGGCGTAGGCTAATCTGTATCGGGGAAATGAATCATTAAGTCTCCAATGCTAACACGTATGTGGAGCATCAAGTTCAAAGACCGAAGGGAAGCGAACCGCTAAAGCTGAACGACCCAATTTGAGTTTGATCCAAATTTTCGAACATCAAAGACCGACAATTTCTCCCTTTGCTTTTTGGGGCTTTTGTGTGAGCAGCCCTCAAGAAAAGACAAATATAGATCCTGTCATAATGTTTGCTAACAATAGCGCCAGAGTACTCTGGATGGCAGAATGTCACAAGTGACTACGGCTAGCATGCTGGGGGACAACTAGCTAGCCATCCATTGTATCATCAAAAGTCCCCGAATGATTATATTAACTACGTTGAACACGTTTTATTTTTTTGGATAATCTTTTCAACTGACACATCACATTTAAACTATCACGGCTAAAATAATCATTCATGTTTTCTCAATTGCTCTGAATTGGTCAAATGATGTTGAAGGGTTTGCTTACTCGTGGTATATGCAGGAAGTTAACCGTGTCCAAATACTTTTGTCCAGCATCACCATCATGTGTGCTAAATGATAGTTAGGTCAGAGGTCACTGATAAGCTTCCAAAAAAGTTCTAAATTCAACCTTAGAGGGTTCAACTGTACATTTGATTCTAATTCAACAGATGAAAACTCAATTCCATTGGACTGCACATTTCCATTCTTGATAAGTGTAAAAAAATGAAGATCTTGTTCAGCTCCTGCGATTGACTCATAATTTGCACGGACCCGTCTCACCCTTTCTCTGAGGTATTCATCGGGACTATAAAGAATTCTTCATGTACTGAACGTGTTGGACAAGATTGGAGTCGCCAGTTCCGAGTTTGAATTTGCACAAGGGAGGCAAACTTAAAAAAAAATTACACATTTAATATGAGACGATTTAATGAGTGTTCTCCAATGGAGACGGTTTCTTCAGTAAGTCATTTCCAGTCAGTTATTTAACTGGTTGAATGCAATACTTGATTCATTACGGACCTCATTTTCAGAGAGTTCACTGATAAGGAACGAGTTAAAGCACTTAATGATGCTGAATGATCTCTTGATGGCAGGTGAGTATTTCACACTATCCTGTCATTTTTATCCAGCCTCGATTGCATAGAGACACAACTTCTGCTGTTCTTTCTTTTTGAGACGCAAGCCAAAAGGTCAGCGGTAATTGTCCTTGGGAAGCCTCCTGGAGGGGTCAGGCGGCTTTAATTCCGAGATACCTGGTTGGAATCTAAATGCATGGGGGGGTCAAGTGAGCAACTTGAGTCAACACTCATTGTTTTGGAAAATAAGCACTAAAAAGCAATGCTTTTTGCCTACACTGTGGGACGTGCAATGTTGGAAATACAATAGAAAACCAGTACTAACTGTCTTGCCAAAGTCAACTGGAACGCTCAGTCAAAGACAATGTCATATTTAATACTGCGCGGGAAATTCATTTACAACACATGCTAAGGTTCGCCACTTGAATTCAATTGAGACGATGTTTGTGTGCTGCTGTTCTGGTTAGCAAAAGAGTGGGAATAGACTTAAATTACTCGTCGTGTGGTACCTTATGGCAGAGGTCCCCAACCCTGGTCCTCAGGGACCGGTATCCAGCCTGTTTTCCATGCCTCCCACAGCCAACACAGGTGATTCATATCATCAGCTAATCAGCAGTCTCTGGAGAAGGCTGATAACGATCTCCACCTGTGTTGGCTGTGGGAGGCATGGAAAACAGGCTGGATACCGCTCCCCGAGGACCAGGGTTGGGGACCTCTGCCTTATGGGGGAAAAAAAGGAAGGCGTCTACTTCAGATGATTTGAGATTTATAACTGAGTACGTCTCACCTTTTTCCCTCAAATGTGTCATGTAAATCACAAACGAATCTTAACCTGGCCAAGTTCCGCCTCCCCATTCCCACCTCATACGCCCGAAGCGCTTTCAGAGCCTGTCAAAGACCCATAGAGGTTAATTATTTGGTGCATGATCTGTTTATTTATCCGACGAGTTCCCAGCGCTCTTATCTATTCCTTTGCAGCGAGCCGGAAAGCGGGATGAATCCTAATAAACGCCGCCCCCACCGACCCCCCCCCCCCCGTGCCGCTCTAAGCGGTGCGGCAGGATGGGATGGGTGGGGGTTGCTACGGCATAACAGATATCTTCTGTCTCTGTGTGGAAGTTGACACGGAAGATCCGGTCACCAATTGTGAATATTTTGAGGAATTTTACTGGCACCCAAATTTGCACCTAACGAAGGAATTAACAATTTCCGTTGTATAATGAATGGTAAGGCAGTTAAGCAAGGCACTGTTTGACGTTGAAGTGCTGCCCCCATGAGTCAAAAAATTGTTTTTGTGGTTTGCTTGCTTTTTTTTTTTTTCTTACAGGAGAGCTCAGTATTGTTCATTCGATTTGACATCATCATTGCTCTCCTTTTTTTTTTTTTTTTTTTTAAAAAAACAACAAATCAATTAAAAAAAATGTAATGTTTTTTTTTTTTTTTTGGGTGAAATTGTGAGAAAAAAAATACATAATGGGTTTTATTAAAAGTCACATTTTTAGTATTTTAAGACCTTTTTTTAAAGGGTCTGGGATTAAAAATGAAAATAAAGTGAAAAGTAAGAAACGATCTGGACAGTGAGTGAGAGTCGGTGATATTTTGACAGATTATTTGTTCTTTCACTATAATCAATTCATATCGGACATGTGTAAGATTAAAACAAATTCTAAGCAGCGTTGTGGAATGGATTGTCTCGGAGCGACGAGGTAATAAATCACGAGACTGTCAAACGGCTTAAAGTCCCAACTCCTGTTCATCTGCATGACGAGCAAGGCGCGGCGCTCGCCGCTTTCCCTTCAGCTGCTGCCTTATAAATCAATTATTCAGAGCTGTGGAACCCGTCCCTCTAATATTTCCACCGCCCTCCGCGATATCAATTGAAATCATAAAGATGAGCGAGCGCATTTCATCTCCTCTCAAAGCCGCCAGAGTGGAACCAAACGCTCCCAAGTCACTGTGCCAGTGGGTTTTACCACAAGCTCCGGTTACTCACAAGTTTTCTTTAAAAAAAAACTAAACTTTCAATAAATGGTAGCGAGCGAGACGCACTTTTTACCATATTTTTCAACGGAGATGTCACGATAACATCATTATACCTTGTTGGACTGAGATCTTCAAAATCGATAGTAGAAGCTAAATTGGTGATCATCATTGTTTTTTCAAGGGCCATCGGTTAAATCGAAACATAGCGAAACATGCGTCACTTGTCATCGTCTCCTCGCCATAAACCTGTGGCAGAAGAATGCGTTATTAGAGTGAGGAATGCATAAACACGTAAACATGGGAAGCCCTTTGGAAATTTGACCGTTACAAGCAGTTTGTGGTCCAATCGTTTGTCCTGTTAAACTTACTTCAAGAGGAAAAAGATAACGGAGATTATTTACAGTAGCAGAAGCAATGACGTAATGATAACGCCGACGATGAACGACATGCACCAAAACGTATTTGTCGACAGTGATTACAAATTCGTCGTTGGGCAAACGCTTAGCCTGGTGGAATAAGGTTGAGAGAAACATTTTTTTTAGGGATGTCCTGACCCCGATTATGTAAATCGGCAACCAGGCCAGATCAAGTCATTTTCAGCTAATCGGGTATAAAAAAAATTAAAAAAAAAAGAAGTGTGTAGGGTTTTTCTTCTTCTTCTTCCATTTTTAAAATATGTTTAAGGGTTACGAAGCAACAACATCAAGAGTACAGGGATGTGATTTGACCAAAGTGAAATTATCTGAAAATTTAGCCGGGGGTCTGGGGCCCGCTGGCACCCAGCTAGGTCCAGGTATATTGAACTATCCCATATAAAATGGCAGTTTTAGTCAACTCAAAATCAGTCACATTCAAAAACATTGGACTGCCTTTGCTTTTAAAAACTATCACTGAAAATATCATCATATCTAACTAATGTGATTACTAAGTTAACACATAAATAATGTTGAAGAGTTCAAATTTCATGAACAAATAATTGTATCATGACCAAATGAAAAGTAACTCATATTAGAGCATACCACAAATGTCTTTGTTATAGCAGAAGATGTTATCTGTCGGAGTCATGTGCATACACAATCAACTACTAAAAAAAAAATAAAAAAAAATCAGATTTTTTTTTTGGGGGGGGAGATAAAAAAAAAGCGGAATTCCGCGAATTAGCGGAAAAATCACATCCCTGAGAGTAGTGATGCACCGAATATTTGGCCAGCAAAAATTTTAATAATAAAATTGGAGCCGAAAAAAAAAATAAAAAAAAATAAAAATAAAATATATATATATATATATATAGTTTTATACTACGCAATATCGCAGTGCGGAAACAGCGGAAGTAAACAAGGCTAGTAGGGGAACGTTTTGGTAGTCATTGGAAGCCAACATAAAGCTGTGTAACAGTGATGATGGAAATATTTGAATGTGGAAGGCGGAGACGGTGTGCAAATGAAGCATTTTGCGTGGCGGAAAAGATAAAGCTGCGTTTACCACAGCTGATTTAATACGCCACCAGAAAAACTTTGCCGAACCTCCGCTACTCTTATTAACAGAGATTTGTAGAGTAAAGAAACCAACCGACGACCATTAACCAGAATTAGTTACACCGGGGGGGAAAAAAACAAAACACATAATCAGTAAAGAAGGCTTTTTAACTGCCATTAATGGCTGTAAAATCCTCTTTTTGAAATAAATAAGGTGAAACGTGAGCCGCTCCTTTCATACTTTTAAGTGCTCTCCAGCGGAACGTGACTCATTTTAATCGTCGGGCGCAAAGCGGATGAATGCGTCTTGCACTCGACCCGCCACGCGCTGAAGAGAGATGTCGTTAGCGGCGTCATTTGTAACAAAAAAAAAAAAAAAAAAGACGAGCGCGGGGGAGCCATTAAGGCCCGTCTCGTATTTGACTTTTGTGAGGAGCGGCATGCTCGGCAATCGCCGCGCAGGTAGCGGCGGATGATTACTCGGCCGCCCTTGTAACCACAAGTCACATTTGTCATGTTAGGAGGCGCACGCTAACGCATTACACAAGACAGCTGTGGGCAACAGGGACTTGGAAAAAAAAAAAATGTCAAGGGATTGACTAAATCCAGTCTGCAACAGGCGCACAACATATCATAAATCCTGTTGGCTTTAAACGAGAAGAAAGCAATCGTGTTCTGCTTCATGTCTCAAAGAATTCCCAAAGCTCTCGCCTCCAGCTACTTCAGTTCTAATTTTGGGACGGACCCTGCAGCACAGACCGCAGGCACTTTTGGACTCCTCCGGAGACGCAGCAGACACATCAGAGTACGAATTCATGCCATCTCCCATGATTTCATTAAGAGTCAGCTGCAGTAAATAACGATTCCGCCGCTGTGTCCCAATGAAGAGTTCCTCACACGTGAAACGCAGATGGCGGGAAAGCTGCAAAAGACTACATCGATGGCCGACGTGGCCATGTATGATACATGTCTAGTTAATTCCCAGTAATTCCCATTAGCCATTTCACAGCTAGCAACAATTTCATTCATTTGACACCCATGTCACTCACCAGGGCAGTTAGAGATAGACTTGTTTTTTTTTTCATTTTATTATTATTTTTATTTTTACATTATTAGTAGCCAAGGATGTCGACATCCGATATTTGGAGCTGATATTCACTGTCACTCAAAGGGAAAGTATTGACATAAAAATTTTGAAAAAAATATAATCTAACTCTCAACTTCGTAGAAATGTTAGGCATAACTTTAACACCTTTTCAGATGAGCATTTTTTATCTTATTTTTATGTTAGACATCTTTAGTTTAGAATCCACAAACATGGAGGCCATGTTTGACATTTGAAAAAATATAATCCAACTTGTAACTTCGTAGAAATGTTAGGCATAACTTTAACACCTTTTCAGATTAGCATTTTTTTTATTTTATTTTTATTTTAGGCATCTTTATTTTAGAATCCACAAACATGGAGGCCATGTTTGACATTTGAAAAAATATAATTCAACTCTTAACTTCGTAGAAATGTTAGGCATAACTTTAACTTTAACACCTTTTCAGATTAGCATTTTTTTATTTTATTTTTATCTTAGGCATCTTTATTTTAGAATCCACAAACGTGGAGGCCATGTTTTGACAAACTACATCAACATGGGCTGTGTCCGAATATGCACCCGACTCCCCCATGTAGGGTCACACCATTTTGTAGGGGCGTCCGAATGTCCAGGGAGCGAAAATGTAGGGCACTCAAAATGACCCACAATGCACTCTGAAAAGTAGTGAACATCGATGTTCACTCAAACGTGCTGATATAGACCACAAGCGCATTGAGAGTATGAAAAAAAAAAAACATGGCACGAGCGAATCAAAGCGATGCATTAAATATATACAACAAAAATAATGAATTATTATTTATTAATTATACAATAAATAGTCGGAGATTTATGCGGCGTGCGTCCTGACAGGCGCGGCGGGTCAAGTGAAATATGCGGCGGAGGAGAAAGTAGTGAGCTGGCTGTCCCGAATCGCCAAACAGAACGAGGACACTACATTTTAGGCCACTATGCAGTGAACGAGGGGTTAGCGGATCAGGGTGGACATTCGGAGACTGCCACCGTGTAACAATCGGCACCAACATGGCAGATATTCTTCCCTACACGGCTTCAATTTTAAAGAACAGAACAATAGCATAATATTTTAATACTTCTTCGGTGTCGTCTAATATTGTGTTGAGGGTTCAAAGAATGGAAAAATGAATAACTTCACATACTTTCTAGGAGCTGTAATTTCCTCACTTAAACTACAGTGAGGGGGTTACTAAAATATTAAAGTGTGCCTTAAAATCAAGAAGAAAGCAGTGAAACTCATACGGTGCTCTTGTGAATAAAAGATGATTTTCCCAGTAAACCTTTTCAAAATGCGGCCGTACAGAAGCGAGGAGCTTGAGAAGAAAGAACTTCAAAGATATTGTTTTCTTTTTTTCTACGGCCTTATACAATATTCTGAAGTCATGCGGGGAGATCCCGTTCGTGCACAACTTTGTATTTTGGGAAACATTTTCACAAACATATCATGAACTTCTCTGAGAAAGAGTAAATCAAGCCTTTTTTTTTTTTTTTTAGTTAAACAAGTGAAAATTGCAATGTCTTTGGTTTTATCGTCCCTATTGGTCAAGTCTATTAGTTTGAGAGACAAATTGACACTTGGTAGCCGGAAGACATTACCTTCGCAAGGGAGTGACACAACAGTCGGACACGGCCGGCGCTGGCAGCTTTTTTGAAGTTTATCAGAAGCGCCTTCCTGGCCCAAAGTCATCTCGGCGTTCTTGCATTCATGGCGCATTCGCTTGTAATCAGCAGCTGACAAGGCGGCTCACAATTACAAATGTTATGCTAATCTCAGAGTTTGATTGCCTTTTATGAATGCCTGAATACTAGTGGGCCGGTTCATTCCGAGTTCATGTTTTTATCTTTGCCTTTTTTAAACATCCATCCGAGTGCGCGGGGGGGTTGAATGAAGAGGCGGAGTGACAGCAAAATGATACCGCCGCTTTCAGATGTCGTGAATGCAAAAAAATGCTGGGGAACGTACACCTGAGAACAAATAAATACAGCAGAAAAACGTGCCACAGTGGAGTTTGTTTTTTCTTGATCTCGTCATGTGACAAACGATTTGATTCCACATGGCAGGCAAATTCGCTAAGTGTAAATATAGCCAAAAAGCTTCTTGCTACCTAAATATACTGGACAGACAATGATAGTGAACTTGACACACTACAAACGCGGCCGACATGTTCCCGTCACGTAACAATAGCCGGCATTGTGCGCCAAAAGGGCTGAAGTGGTTCACGTTTTTTACTTCCCGCAGTTTTAACAATACTATAAAACTTCAAAGCAAGCATAAACTTTCGACATGTGTGCCAAGAAAAAAAGTGGGTCAGGCACATTCAAAACATCCTCGCAAGAAAAGCAGCAATACAGTATGACCTTTAAAGAGAGTGAGAGCGGCAAAGTGAGAGCGGCGGAGAAAGGATTCTTGCCGGTGTTCTGATTGTTCATTCTGACAATCTTTCCCAAGGTTAACTGGAATTTGAAAAGGAAAAAAAGTTATATGGAGAAAGGTCAAAAAAGGGTCTCTCTTGAACTTCAAAACAACTCAAGGTTTCGTGCATGTGGAAGATAAGTGGATGTTTGACATTTTGTATTTATTTAGGTATTTTTCTTCATGAACAAAACTCTTTCAACCCAAAAACTATATTAGTGCATTCCAATACCACGCATTTACAAATGTTTGTGTTGATATGCTTTATTCTAAGTCCATCTTTCGAGCATTAGCTTTGCTGCTAAAAGTCAGTCCGGAATTAGGATATAAATACAAATCGTCAGGCTCGAAAACAAAATGTGAGCCATGGTGAGCATAGCTAGCTAACTACAAGCTAGTTAGCTAGTTAACTGAATTTACCCAAATGTTTCTGCTCATGCTAATGCCGCTAAAAGACAAGTAAAAACACGGCCTTTGACTCTCTGTACGGCGTCTGATTTCGGAGAAGTCCAGGCCAGCAGACGGCTCATCAACCTTTACTAGTCGCCTCCACGTTGTTTACATCTGCACTTTACACAGCGGAGCTCCAATGAACTCTCCCGGGAGATTTCAAGGCTAACTACATCGCCTGCTAAGTGCTAAATAAAATGATTATGGGCTTGTATTTTATGGGAGGGGTTGCGTGGCTTATGGCTTCTTGGCACGGGCAGATTAGCCCCCTCTGACAGCTTTTTTCTTTATGCATAAAAAAAAAAAAAAAAAACGTCTACTATGCAGTTCTTGACCTCGCGGCGGCTACAAGGGCGGCGGGTGATTTAGCGTTATTACAGTGAACTTCCACGGCGTATTTGCTCGAGTAATGAAAACAACCAAGGAAGCAGTTCTTAGCGTCGCGCTACTGGTTAACAAATGTCCAGAGTTGCAGAAAGGCCCGATTGGATGTTTCCAGCGTCCCTCCTTCCGCCCTTGACGCCTTTTGTGGGGGGGGGGAAGACGGCAAAGCGACGGGGAATGCTTGAAATGCAAAGAAGACCTGTTCTGCGGCACAATGATGCAGTGTACTTACGCTAATTAGCTTCCCCCTGACAACCCTCCTTGCCCTCCCCTCCACCAACCTGCCACAGATACATCAAATATGACGGCGCATACTTTGTCATGTGCACAATAGGCAGCTGCCACGCCAAGAAGCAAGCACAAGCACCCCCCCGTCATTTGTGTCGCTAACAAGGTAACCCCTTATATTAGCGGCAGCACTGGGCGATGCTGCACTGCAGTACTGCACCATAACATTCAGAACAAACAAACAAACATACAGTATATAAGGCTGGATATTTTTTCCAAATTTTGCGGCGCCCCCCGCAAGGCAGGGTACCCTTAACATTTGCCTATATGACCTAATGGGCGAGCCGGCTCTGCGTTGACATCTGTGGCAAATGTAAACAATAACAAATATGTAGCGTTATTTGACCTTGACTGACTGAGTGGTTGAAATGCAGGCAGCCTCTAATGCCGAAGTGGCCAAGTCCAATCCTCGAGAGCCCCTATGCAGCTTGTTTTCCATGTCTCCCTCCTCCAATGCAGCTGAATCCAATGATCAGCTCATCAGCAAGCTTTGCACAAGCCTGATCATGAATCAGGTGTGTTGGTGGAGGGAAACATGGAAAACAGGCTGGATAAGGGCTCTCGAGGACCGGACTTGGGTACTCCTGCTCTAATGTGTATGCAGGCTCCCTCTAGTGGTATGCAAAAATAAATCACTGCCCAAGTACGGTTCACTTGTATTTAACGTTTAACACGTATTATCCTCAAGAATTATTTTAAAACCTTCACTAGCTATAATTTATAATTTAATTGATGTGTTTATGTTTCTATATTAAAGCATAATATTGTTCAACCATGGCAAAATGTTATAGTGGCCCAAAAATGTTTTGTTTTTGATGAACACCGAAATTTGCTATTTTTTAATCATGCTAAAAAATCATAGTAAAAAAAAAAAAAAGGGTATTTTATGGGTTTTTGCACTACCAACTCTGCTGTATGGATGCTCCAAACGAAGTCTGCCATTTTTGTTATGTGGCACAGCGGCTCTGCACTTCACCTTAATCACCGTCGCCTCGCATTTTAGCCGCGTGAAACTTTTGCTGGGGCCCGACGCACGCTTGGCCAGGCTTCCTCCATCACCAGCGCTAGCAACAGAGAGGAAGGGAAAAGTGCTTACCTAAAAAAAAAAAACACACACACACAGAGAGGCAGAGGTTAGTATGATATCACTGTTACAGGATATTACACTCTGAATGGCGCGGTTTGATTCGATTGACTGAAAAGGAAAAAAAACATCAAAACGTACCCCAACAAACATTGCCTAGCTTTTTTTTGTTCCTCTACTGACAACATAATTCCACCTGGATATAAGGATTGCGATGTTGGTCTTGAAATTGGTTTACTTCGCATGACACGTACCAAACTGCGATATTACATTCCTAACGCCCAGCCTTCAAAGCTCCCTATGCAGCTTCCTATGGCTGCAGCTATTGAATATTTTTGTAATTTATGATTTTGTTACTATTCATTATAATCTTTTATTGCAATCATCACATCGATTAATTGGATGTTAGAGCATGAATGTGCTTATCACGTGTTTTAAAAATTGACTGGCACTTTAGATTTTTTTTCCACCTGGGTGGTGGGAATCTTTGAATGTCACACGATGCGATTCAATTCCGATTTTTGGGACTGCGATTCGATTCCGAATCGATTTTCGATTAAGAGCGATTTGTTTGTTTTTTAAAAATTCTAAATGATTTTATTGACAGATTGATTTTTGCTTCAATCTATAGATGTGCAAGGAATTGTAATGATCTACTCCAGTCTAATTAGCGTTCTACTCGCGGCACTTTTATCACTCAAAAGAACGGCTCCACGCAGAAAAAAAACCCCTAACTTTTATTGGAATAACTTGATCGTGACTTTTTTCCTTCTACGCTCTAACGTGGCTACAACTTAACATTGTATTAGACCGCGTGGAACCACACTGCCCCTCAGTGGCCAAACCGAGTACAACACGAACAGCGCTCCAAATAAAAGGCACAACCAGACAAAGGCAAGAAAATATTAAATCATTTAAATAAAATAGATTTTTGGACATTTAAAATCGATTCTGAATCGTACTAAATGAGAATTGATTTTTTTGGCACACCCCTAGTCGTCACCATTGCAACAACTTATTCCGACACTGACTGCCGTGTGCGACTGCATTAACATTAGTGTGTGTGGAAAAATCATCCAGTTTTCTTCATTCAAGTCTCTCTCTCTCTTTTTTTTTTTTTTTAAATCATTTGTTGAGGCCCTCTATCTTCCATCGAAGCATCTCGTAAACAGCCAAAGGTGCAAAGATGCTGTGTAGTATGAGATGCAGAGGGATTCAATCCAAAGTTTGGAAATGCTAAAGACGCAAAAAGGATATTAGACCCTCAGGGCAACCTTTCAGCAAATGGAATTCCATCATTAAACAGAGTGTGCACCCCGGCAAGCCTTCAGAAACTTTAGAAAATGCCGGTAGAGGCCGACAACCAACTGAAAGTCTTCAGCGGCACGGCGGACAAGCTGAAAGCACGTCCGCTTCACACTTTTAATGTTCTCTGAGTGAATCTCAGCTCTGGTCTTCCGGTGTGAATGTGTGCGCAGTCCTTTTTCTCGATACAGATGTCCCATGCGATATTTTAAACCCGAGATCTTAGATGGCGTACTCTGTGGAATTGAACTCGACGGTTTGATATTTGTGGAAAAAGTGATTTCCCCGAGGCAGAGGTGATCAAAGTCAGAAGACGACTTCAAAGCCGGTGCAAAGTGCGATGGCCCCTCGGAAACATCCGCTAAACAAACTTTTTAGCTTGGAGAGCTCGCAAAACTCTGCAGAAAAGTTTTGACAAAAAATGGTCTGAAGAAACGGACAAAATCCGTGTGTAATCAATGTGGCAATTAGCGATGGGGTTGTCACGGAAACAGGATGGATTTTGAATTCAACCGGACGGTCAGCACCCTAAAATGGATGAGAATTTGTCAATACTGGATTTTACTGTACTGTAAATGCAGCGCTTGAAAAACGGATCAGACCTTTTTACACCAAGTACTACCTGAAAGAAATGGTTTTGTTTTGCGCCATAACCCTGAACTTACTTTTCATCTCTGGATATTGAAAAAAGGCAGGGGACATTGTAGAAAGGTTCACAAATTCAATGGAATCATTATTTGATTAATTATATGTAATCTGCCTGCCTGTTAAACTACCTTACTATTGCGGTTAAATGTTGTTCTTTATATATAAGTCTGCAGTTGTGTTGCTAAAGGCCTTGCTACACCAAGATTGGCTATTAGCTAGCGAATCAGTGCACTGGGCAAGAACAAGAAGTGATGATGAATGAATGGATTTTCATATCGATATGATAACGATAAACGATATTGTGGAGGTTGGCAATATAAAAAAGCCTGCAACCTGTATTATACTAAATGTAGCTCCGTTTTGATGTGCCATGATATATTTGAGTCCGCTTGAGTCATGGTGGAGGGACCATATTCTGAAAATTCAGTCTTGAGTTTCTCCAAACTACTGAACACTTACTTTCATCATGCGGCAAAATATGCAAGGTGACGATTTAGTCATGCATTATTAATGGCCTGCCATAATTCAACGAGAATACTAATGCATGGTGAGCCTATGGAATCAAAGATGGATCTGGGGAAGGATTAGTCAGGTTCAAGTCATACCGAAGCGTGGAGGGTGGGGGCTGATATTTCCTTTGGAGAGGGGTGGCGAGAGAAGGGATATGAAAATGTCAGGACTGAATGCTCTCACAGGAAAAAACAATCTTCCCGGGATTAGGTCGACGGAGCGCCGGTCCTGATTAGACCAGAAGGGAAGCCGGCCAATTAAATAACACCCTCATTCCGGATCGTGCCGCCTTCTCGCTTCTGTTTGACAAGAATCTAAGAGTGGACTCAAGAGTGTCTGTGCTAGCACGGTGGAATAGCGGCTAGCATGTTTGCCGATATCCCGGCTTTCTGAAAACAAGCTTCATTAAAGCCTATGAGTGTGAAGTTGAGTGCGATTGCTTGTGATTGGCGAATTGGTGAATAGTCAAGGCCGTATTCTGCCTCTCACCCAAAAGTCTGCTGGGATCGGCCCTCAGATCAAGCTCGATAGATAATTTGATAAATGGATCCGGTTGGTGGAAATGACGGGAGATTGAGTTTCCAACTTTCACATGCCGGTCGCGCGGCAAACTTGCCCACACGGTGAGCCATGAAGGTAGGCGGGCGTAAGACGTCCGGACCAGATGAGCTAAAGCCGCTTCCATGATATGGATGAAAAGCAATCGTAAGAATCGTGACCGCCGCGCTGTTAATTTGCGATGATTACTCAGCGAGCGCAGCAGGTTATGTGGCATACGTGCGAGGCAGCAAAAGAAAAGGATTGTTCATGCGCCAAAGCGTCAGTCCCAGCGGGGGCATTAAATATACATTTGTGTGTGCCGCTCCGTCTGACCCACTTTGCCAGCACTAGCGGAGGAGCAGCTCTTTTGGGCTAGCACCCAAAGACTGCCGCTACAAAGCCCCCCTTTGAGTAACCTTAGCAAACGTCGGCGACTGTCGTCATATGCCTCCTGCTACAGTTTTTGCCTCTTTTAGGTCGTCCTGAGAGCGAGGCGGTAAAAATAAAGTGAGAAGTGTAGATGTGACACGTTCCATTGGAACCAAATGGCGACGAATAAACCAACATTTGGAGCCAAGACAGGAATGAATCCCTTGATAGTAACCTTCTAAATGTGTGAAGTTGTGACAAATTTAGAGCAAATTGTAGATCTAAGTTTTAGAGACATCGCAGAGACTATAGCAAATTATTTGCGGAGAAAAAGGAAAAGCTGGCAAGCATGTAGTTACGTAGGTAGCTAGCTAGTTGTAAGCTAGTATTTTTGTTACCCAAATTGGGTTGTTCCTGGTTACATCCACTAAAAGCGAACCGGTCAGTTGGGGTCCTACAGTATTTCCCTAATGGAGGTAAGCCCACTTTTAAATTAAGATTAAATTAATTTAAGATTTAGCGAGCAAAGAAAATGCAATCATGTCTGATGGAGCCTAATCGGATCGGCTGCGCTCCAGCCAAATACATTTAAATGATCCTATAAGCGGCATCTGAGAACGAAGAACGACCTCATACGGCATTTCAGAATCGTCCGTTTCCAACAGCTGTATGTTGTAGAAAGCATAAATATATTCATGAGCCATCCAGGTTTTAGAATTAGCGCACGAGATTGAGGCGTCATATCTGTTGCAAGCTTGGTTCTGATAGCCAGCAGCTGCATTCGTCTGAGGTGCCATGGCGACGAGAGCGCATGCGGCGTGCGTGACATTAGCCGCATCACACAACTCCTGCCACTCGGCTCTCTGCTTCAATTGTTTTTCATCAAACCGCATCGATTGGCTTCTTGCCACCGAGCGTACCGTTGCGCGTTTGCGCCGCCGCCGCCGCCGCGGGGGGATTTGTCTTTGGCCGTCCTCCTTGCTCTATCCTCGCCCCTCCGCCCTCCCCACAACCACTTCTGCGGGCGTGAGGTCGAGAGTGACAGTGAGTGTGGGTGTGCTAATCTCCCCCCCATCTCACACCTAACCCCCCCCTGGAAGTGGACCTCCATCAGCTCACCCTGGCATTTGACATGATGGATGGAGGAGAAGATGAGGCCGGACAAAACCCGCCTTGACAAATGGGGAGAATTTCCTCGATTGCAGCCACGGAGGTGTCGGGACCCCGCAGAGAAAAGTGGTTATCGCATCCAACCCGGGCCACGCCGATGACCCCCTTTTGTCACATCGGAAGGATTCGTCCACTTCACTTTGATTTCGCCCTGTGTGACACTCGAGAAGATCTCGACCCAAATACCCCCCCGCCCCCCCCCCTCAATGTTTCGCTGGAATTCACCTTTGGCTTAGTTGTGATGAAAGCAGGTCAAGGAGCGCAAAGTGTGCTGCTTAGTGGGCATCGTTTGGTGCCGGATTTCACTACATGCTTCTATTCATCCAGCACAGACTGACGCTGTTATTAAACGGCAAATTCAGAATAGTATACAATATTTGGCAAACATTAGTAAACGTTATGTTAGAACAATATAATAATAGAGTAGTACTTAAACCTTGGAAAATGATAAATAAAAGTGACGTCAGCGCAGAAACAGGCTGCTGTAAGCGTTGCTAGTTAGCCACGCTACCTGCCTTGATAGCCAATTAGCCACTCTATAGTATTTATTTCATGTCATGCTAACTCTTGTAAAATGTCGCAAATGTTCTTTTCAAGAACATTAATAAAAGCACTTGTTAGCTTTTCTGCTTCTCCGCTTTCTGAAGTGGCAGCAAAGCAGAAACAAGGTGCTGTTAGCCATGCGACTTAGCCACGTGATCTGCCTTCATAGCCACTCTTAGTATTTATTTCATGTCATGCTAACTTTTGTCCGCTTTCTGAAGTGACATCAGAGCAGTTAGCCATACTATTGAGCCACGTTATCTGCCTTGATAGCCACACTTTAATATTTCATGTCATGCTAACTCTTGTAGAAGGTTGTAAATGTTCTTTTCAAGAACATTAATAAAAGCACTTATTTATCAGAAAATGAGTCGAGTTGCTTTCAGAACAGAAATGAGCTGCTGCTAGCTAGCCATGCTACTTAGCCAAGTTATCTGCCGCCATAGCGAGTCTGTATTATTTAATTTTTTTATTCGCTCTGATGCCAATGTATGAATGCCTCATTTAAAACAAAGGGCCAATGTAATAATATTCCATTATATTAGCGCCGATTAATATCACAGTACTACTGTAATCCTTCAAAAAAATCTCTTTCAGCTTGAGAAATTATTTTCTTTTGTTCCCCCCTTAGATGTCGAACTTAACTCTTTATGTTCCATTTGCAGTCTTTGGAAAAGTGACGAGTGAAGCTTAAAGCTACCGAGATTTGAACGCATGATGGAAGTGCTAATTGATTAGCGCTATAGGGGTTCTAATGGCCACTAAGCAAGAATAATATCAAGGCGGGCAATCATACCTTCCTCACTAAGGAACAATGACGTTCTCGTAGGTAAAAAAAACACGCGACGGTATATGACGCAAAAATACCGAGAAGAAGGTAGCTGACTTGCAACTAACTAACTGCAAAAGGCGGGCGAGGGGGGGGGGCAGATGAATGCTTGTGGGAGGCAGAGCAAAGACGAGACAAGTAAAATCGGCATCAGGGAGGCAGGAAAACCTTTAAATACACGCGGCGGCAGATGTGTTCGCCTGACACATAAAAGCGCATATGCGAGCGGTGATGCCGGGTGGTGGCATTAAACTGAAAGCTGACAGCCTAAACACGGGCCGTATGATTCATTCAGGTGAGAAATGTCACAGGGCAATTTATATTTTTAAAAATCTGTCTGAGTTCATTGTAATAAGCTTGCATCACAAGACTTAAGCTGGCAATGAGTTGGCAGTGACCCTGACCTATAATAACTGAAAAACTTTTCATTTAGTTGATTAGATGAGTTCATCCTAAAGCGTAACGAAAAATATCTCCTTCGAAATTCCCCCAAGGCTTTTGCCGACAAAGTGTCATGTTGAGATCTGCCCAAAACAGTCTTTGTCAAATTGAAGCGACCTTGAATAATATTTGAGTGGCAAAATTTACGTTTTTTTTTTTTTTTTGCATTTGGCAGAGGCACAAAAAGGCCAATAGACTTTGACACACATCTTACCAAAATATACTGCGACGTGGTTGAGATATACTGAACAAAAATAAATGCAACACTTGTCGCTCCGATTTTCAAGCGCATAACTCGATGACTTTTTCTATTTACACAAAAGGCCAATTAATTTCCCTCCAATGTTCACAAATGTGTGTTAATGAGCCAAGATAATATATCCATCTCAAAGTTGTGTAATATTAAGAATAAAATATGGACCAATACTCGTACCAAGTATTTGTTGTCAAGGAGGCCGACCAAAATTTTGAGCCGATATTAATTTGCAGTAAAAAGGGAAATATTTGGCTTAAACTTAATTTAAGTGCCTTTAATCGTGTTTATTAAACAGCTTTACAGATGTTCAATATGCCAGCATTTTTTCTGTTTAACGTGGACAGTAGACATCTTTGTTTTATAACAAGAAGTGCAAGAAGCTCCCAGGCACAACAGCATGTTCATTCACGGCTAAATAGCGCCCCAAAGTTTTTGACATAAAGTTCTCCAATACGTCAGTGAACTCAAATGGTAATATTTGACTTGGTTTTGTTTAAAGTTCAAACAAAAACAAAGTGCAGGGAGTTCCCAGTCTTAGCGGCATCTGTTGAAACTTTAACTTAAAATTGAAATAAACAATTCCCTCCGGTTTACCGAATTTTAAGATGATATCTTATTGGCCAGCATATAAAAAAAAAAAATGCTGATAATCGATCAATACCTAATCAAGTGGACTTTAAGCTGCCAGGTTTTAAGTTGACGTTTAGAGTTTATTGTTAGGGTTGTTTCAGATGTTCAGTAAATATCAAGAGCGTTATTAGATATGTAATACTTGAATATACAAGAACAGACAAATTGCATCTGCTTAATTGGTTTTGAGAATTGTTCTAGACCAGTGGTCCCCAACCACCGGGCCGCGGCCCGTAACGCATTTGGTACCGGGCCGTGGGTCATTTGGTACCGAAAAAAAAAAAAAAATGCATTATTTCTATTTTTGTTTTATTTTGAAAAGTGGCCGGATTCTGTCGGTTACATCCGTCTCACTTGACAACTCTGTTGTTGGTGCGACGTTACGAACACCGTTAATAAAGTTGCACACGATTACACAGTAGATTTACGTTCATTATTATTATAGAGAAAATACCACCGTTTTTTTCTTGTCATTTTTTTTTGTTTTTATCAGCTAAATAGATTGGGCCGTGAAAATATTGTCAGACATTAAACCGGTCCGTGGTACAGAAAAGGTTGGGGACCACTGTTCTAGACAACCAATCTATGACGCCGTCGTGTATGTTGACTCAACTCTTTCCACACCCGCGACAAACCATTTGAAAGTAGATGATAAATACGATGGTTTGGTTTTGCAGATACACGGAAGTACCTGTAGGACTTTCTGCTTCAATTCATTGTGCAGTCAACACTGCAAGCTGAAATTGGAAAAAATGTCCTTGGACATTTCCGAGGGAAAAAAAAACAACAACCTCGTATTTACTAAATGAACCTGGCCGGCCGAGGCAGCCTTTTGCCTAATGTGCGGCGCACGCAGGATGGAGCAACTTGGCAATTTGGATGCCTTGGAGCGTTCCCCGTCGGTTCCTGAACACAGCGAGGGTCCAGAAGAAGCTCCATTTGCTCACAGCGGGGAAGACGGAGGAGAAGCGAGTTCCACCAGACGCAAACGACAACTCCGTGAGCGCTTCCGAATGAAGGTCGGAGCCTCAATTTCATCTCTTCTTCTTCCACACTTGTGTCCTGGAAATCCAGAATCGTCCCTGTGATGTTTCACGAGCTGAGGTGTATTGTTTCTGCGCCCGTGCCCACTTTGGCAGAATGAAAGCGAGGGAGACAAATACAGTCCTTTCATCTGCAGCACCACTTATCTTTTTCAATATAATCACCGGGTTAATTAATTACACCAAAGTGCACAGATAATGGCACGTCGATGAATGAAACTTTGCCCATAAATCTTTCAAAAGGGACAATCTCGCTGCTGCGGGCTCATTCCAGACTGTTCAAATAACAGACTGGAACAATCCTTTAGATACATTCCCAAATGTACACATTCATGCATTTTTACTGTCCAGTTTGAGAGGATTTGAGCTCAATTCTAGAAGCTATTCCATTGATGGTTTCTTTTGAGTTGAAATCAACATGATACGCTACACAGGCCACGAGGATATTCTCATATTCTCAAGTTTGCGGATATACCCGTACTTCCGACAAAATGGAATCTGACCAATGTTTTCAGGAACTCCACTAAACTGTACACTTTACCGCATTCAGGGATGTGATTTGACCAAAGTGAAATTATCTGAAAATTTAGCCGGGGGTCTGGGGGCCGCTGGCACCCAGCTAGGTCCAGGGCGGACACGGGGGGCGAAGCTCATGGGTTTTCCGTGTTTTGAAGTACTTTCAATGCACTCACATGACAAAGAAATAGACAAAACAACAGCATAAATTTTCAATGTATATTGAACTATCCCATATAAAATGGCAGTTTTAGTCAACTCAAAATCAGTCACATTCAAAAACATTGGACTGCCTTTGCTTTTAAAAACGATCACTGAGAATATCATCATATCTAACTAATGTGATTACTAAGTTAACACATAAATAATGTTGAAGAGTTCAAATTTCATGAACAAATAATTGTATCATGACCAAATGAAAAGTAACTCATATTAGAGCATACCACAAATGTCTTTGTTATAGCAGAAGATGTTATCTGTCGGAGTCATGTGCATACACAATGAACTACTAAAAAAAAAAAAAAAAAAAACGGATTTTTTTTTTGGGGGGGTGGGGGGGGGGGGGATAAAAAAAAGCGGAATTCCGCGAATTAGCGGAAAAATCACATCCCTGCGCATTGGTGTTACTGAAATTCCAAAATCACCATTAATGTGCTATGTCATTGTCGTGTCATGTGGTTCGTTCGGTAAGCAGAAGGTCGGCGGTTCGATCCCCGCACACACATTGCCTCTAGTGCTACTCACACTCGTGTATGGAAGGTGGGCGTAGGCGTACACTGGCAGCCACGCTTTCGTCAGCATGCTCCAGGGCAGCTGTGGCTACTTAAGTAGCTTACCGCCACCGCAGTGTGAATGTGTGAGCGCACCAAAAATGCAACCAACTATGAAGCGTCCAAAAAAAGCGCTATATAAATCGAACGCATTATTATTATTATTATTATGTGTATGATATTATCCAACTGAGAATCTCAGTCGTGGCTCTGCCAAGAAACATTGGCAGGGTTAAGCTAATGCAGCATATTGTCTACAGGTAGGCTAGCCAGCACGGTCCCATTTGGCTCCATGAGCAAAACTCACGCTGCTAATCCGGAAACCCTCTGATCAAATTAAAACGTGAGAAGTCGAGGGAGACGGGGGGGGGGGCAGCGCTGGTGGAGGGGAAGGGAGAAAATCTGCAAATCTGTGGATCATTTCCAGTCCTGGCAAATGGAAAAGATATCACGCTGGAAATCCCTGCATTTGTGCAAAGGTTTGATGGAATTGAATTAGAACCAAACATCGCCGGGATGTCTGAATTGTGCGAGGGAAGACGGCTGTAATCTATTCAGAAATTAAATGTATTCTACGAGGGAAAAATCTATTGAATTTTCATTCTTTTTGTCTCAATGTTGTGTGGAAGACCGCAAGACATTTGTTTCTTGTACGCATGCACACTCAATGAGGTCAAATCTGGCGATATGCATATTGATTGGCATTGATTCACGCGGGCAAACATGGATTTACTTCTGCACCTTCTGACTGCAAATAAGTCAAACAGCATTTGCGATATTGGCACTAACCTCCAGCGGTATGCATTTCTTACCCCCATTCGCCTGACCTTTAAAAGAAGGTTGGGCAAATTAGCTGACTGGCAGTTATTCCACATCGGCATTAAAGAGTAATGCCGTCTTCCCGGCGGGTCATCGACAGGCCACGTCGACTCTCTCGGGTTTGCGCTCTTATAAAAATCAGGCGGCGGCGGCGGCAGGCGGCGGCGGCGGCGACTCCCCGCGCATCTCAACCCCTGCTCGTCTTGTCAAAAGGAGATCGGAAAACAGATCAGGATGCGGGAAGTCACTCAGGTACGGAGTCGGCGGAGTTCAAGCTGATAGCAAAAACAGCTTCCAAACACTGATAAAATGAGGAAAACATTTTGCGCCCAATGGGAGATTCGGAGTGATATATTTTCCAACAGGCCACAGGAAGTAATCAATCAGAGAGGAAGCTGATTGGATACAGGAAAACGAATCACTTCATTAATGTTTTCAAATGACTCTTTGACAATTCAAGAATGTTCTTGAGTTGTTTTGGAGTTCTTGAGCTGTTTGCATGTGACCCGCAGTTAACATTTTTTGGGGGAGACTTTAATGAGCTTCGCGCCAGCGTGAACTCGACCCCAATAATGAGCGTAGCTGCAAATGAAAGGAAAAACGGAACCAATCAAATCCGGGTAAAACCAACAGGCTGCCGTTCCGAATGCTCGCTCTATTGTTGCTGATAAATATCAATGTCAAATGCTGCACTTACAGTATGTGTCACAAGCAGCTTTAGGCATTACGCTTTTTGAGTGCTCACCGTTCATTTAGCTCCTCCCACACACAAGCTCAACTTTTTTTTTTAGTGTGTTCAACTTGCCCGACTCATTTATTTGGCGTTTGTTAAAAGCCGCAGCGATTATGCTTTCGTCTGGCTGCCGTTTTCACATCACAGGAGAGGAAAAGAAAACAACAACAACAACAAAAAAAAAAGACCTTTTGCAGTGAGCGGCGTTGGCAACAGGAACTATTAACTGAACACTTCCTCATTTAAAGTAAACAGCCGTGTTAATCCATCCGACATCATCTGAGACCCCCCGCTGCCTCGCACAGCGGCAATTCCACCCCCCCCTCGCTGTAATTAGCTCGTTTCGGGAACGCCATTACTGTGGGACAAAAATATGAAATAACGCAATTATAAAAACTGACAAAGAAATAAAGTTCAGTGGGTTTCCATGGAGACGGGCCACGTATTAGTATTCATGTGGAGCCGGGGCCCATTTGAGGCAGTTTGAACAGCTCATGTGTATGCCATGGCTGCAGTAGGTGTTCAAAATGTGTTAGTTGGTGGAGGCAAGAAAAAAAGAAAGAAATTGACACTCGTAGTTTAATATGAAAACGTGAAGAAATCATTTTTTAATCTGTGATATACTGATAATTGGGACTCTGGAGTGCCTGAATAATAAATAAGGGAGCTGCATTTTTTTTATGAGAATTTTATCGGATAGTGACGTAACAGTGGCGCTAATTTATAGACACAATATCGCCCCGTTGCTGTGATTCCACACACAGGGCCGTTAGCTTTGTAGTAATACCGTAGCTGTTCCCTTGATTATCACATTAATTTTGCATCTAATAACGCCAAAATATGCAGGGAAGTAAATGCACCACGTTGGAATTTCATTTCCTGGTTTCATTATGCGTTCATTCCCACGTAAATTTTGTCCAAATGCGAGCACAGGTTACGCAAATCCACTTGCAAAAAGCAAAGTGTGAATATGAACCGCACTAAATGAAAAAAAAAAAAAAAAAAGTCTGCTTTTGGTCCAGACCAAACAAACAGACTTAACTCTTTGACTGCCAAAAACGTTAAATAACGTTTAGTAAAATCCTAGGGAGGAGTGCCAAAGACGTTAAAAGACGTTTGTTTCAAAACAGAGGTGAAACTAACCATTTTCTATTGTTGATTACTGAAAAACGGAATAAGGTAGAAACAAACTTTTTTTTTTCTGATGAAAGATGAGAGTCCAATCTTTCATTTGAACTATATGTGTTTCCAAAGTCCAAACACATAATTTTCTGTGGACCTTGAAAGATCAGTCAAAATGCTTAAATCGGCTGGCACTCACGGTATCCCTTTTCTGAAAACGTCTGGCAGTCAAAGAGTTAAGGACGAATGGACGCTGCAATTTCTGTTCTCGCAGATTCCCGACCAAATCAACGTGGAGCAGTCCGAGAGATTGATAATGTAAAGAACTCATTTGAGTGAATCACAATTATCAATTAAACAATTAAACAAAAAAACACAGAAACTCACACAAAAACTGAGAAGTTGATTCGGGCTTGTTGGGCATCTTATTGGGTGTCAGCGTTTACACATAAATAAATGTCATTGATAACCGCATGATATCATGTGATTTGATATTGATTTTACACACCTTAACTAGATTTAATTTCGTTATTAAATACAAACAATAATAAGTCAACATCATTTCTGAATGGGCCCTGGGCCACTTTTAACAGGAAAAATTAGGCCCCGAGGTAAAAAAAGGTTCACAACCCCTGCTTTAGTCGATTCAGTTTGATTTCTTTATGCACTAAAAATTGCTTCCACATTGAAAAGTAGCACATCGAAATCACTTGCAAGGAGTAGACACGGAACGAATCAAACTCAAATTGATCTGTGGCAAACGGCAATATTGATACGCTATGAAATGAAGTGCATGGGATGAACAGGACAAGATGGACAAGGTCACAATTGACCTTGCGCAGGATCATTATTTCATGTTTTAAAAAAAAGGAAAGGAAAAAGCGTTGGTCTCAAGCTGTCACCGAGGCAACGAATTTATTCCCGCGTTAAAATCTCATTTCACAAGCCGCCGTTCGCCACTTTTAATCTTTACGGTTGGGCTTATCGTGTCAGATTAAACACTCGGTGGCCCCCGTATTGACACACAAGCCCGCCGAGAGTGAGGACAAGACATCCACAAGTCTGTCGTTATTAAATATCGTCCTGTCCAGCGACCTCCCACATGTTTGTCTTTCATTATGCTGGATTTTTTTTTTTTGGGGGGGGCGGTAATGCTTATGTAAATTACCGAGAGGCTCGAGCCTCTCCTTGTACCCTCCCTGTGGGACTCCAAAACCCATAGGGGACATTTGATCCTCGCGCTCCGGCCCGGGTGTTTATTAGCGGTCGTAATGACTTTTAAATGATACGAGGTGTCACGGCGCCGCGTCCGAGCTCCCGCGATTAAACTTTCATACGGCGGCAGAAGCACGCGAGTCGCTCGGGACTTGAGTCAGACGCTCCATCGCCTTGCTTTTGTTTACCCGTCTGAAGGTGGACAGGATATCTGATGTGCACCAAATGAGACTATTGAAGGAAGCAGTAGATTTCTTTAGGCAGCGTCGCCGGGCGACAAATACAAGCGCACAATAGTTTGGCTTGGGTAAGCTGCCCGTTGTTTGTTCAGTGATTAGAAGGTGGATTCAGCCGACGCTGGAGCTGTCACACGCCAGCTGTCTTATCTGCTTCCATGTTCACTGACTACAAATGGCTTTCAACTCTTTCTTTTTTTTTTTTTTTTTTTTATACTATAGGATGTGTTGTTTTCTTAACTCGACATTTGTGACATCGGAAATCAAGTTGCAGATGTTGAAATTGGTCAAAAGAAACACACGGTCACTTACATTGATGTTTCTGCATTTGGCAATTTATTATTATATTATATTATTAGTATGGGATTTTTTTTAATGGGCTTTAGGTGAACTGATGAATACACACGCACGCACACACACACACGTGCACATACACATTCTCACCCACATACAAAAAAAAGTATATATATATATATATATATATATATATATATATATATATATATATATATATATATATATATATATGTGTGTATATGTATATATATATGTATATGTATTTAAAAAAAAGAAAAAAAAAAAAACATTTATTAAATTTTTTTAATTGATTTGTTGTTTAAAAAAAAAAAAAAAAAAAAAAGGAGCGCAATGATGATGTCAAATCGAATGAACAATACTGAGCTCTCCTGTAAAAAAGCAAAAAAAAAAAAGCAAAAAAAAAAAAAAAGAAACACACGGTACTGTTTATTTTTCGCAATGCTTTGACCAGGTTACCGTGGCGATTATCGGGCAGGCTGATTACACTGGGGAGCAATTTGAGAGAAAAAAAAAATGATTCTGTTGCGTTACATCGTTTCGTTTTTTTCTCCACAGCTTACCCTCCAGCTAATCAAAATTCCACTGATTAGCTGTAGAAAGACTGTAGTAAGAGCTGATGATGACTGGACTCATCTCCAGCTACGTGGCAACTTGTTTGTACATTTGCAATTGAGCCAGTGTGACGAGAGATGTTGCAACGCCCAATAACTCAGTATTATCATTCTGTTAAAAAACTAACATCGTAGCGATCAAGAGGTTTATTGCCGGCTCTTCTCTTAACCTTGTTAAATGGGAATAACATTCTCAAGTCTATTATGTTTTGCTTAGTTTTCAAAGTTCGTAACTATTCCATCTTACTGTTTTTAGTACGTAAAAGGTAAAGTAAAGTAAATACTAGTGCTGTCAAAATTAAAGCATTAACTCATCGTTAACTCGTTTTGTGATTAATCGCATTAGTCATGTATTAACGCAGATTAATCCCACTATTAATTTTGACCACAGATGATCCTTTAGCTGGTTACGTTAAAGGTAGCACAGGTTGTGTTTGAGCAATAAACATAACTTTAAAGTAAAAATAGTTAATAAATGTTTGCATATGACATTAAGAATATTTGTTTATGTCAAACTAATGGGGTCATTTTTTTTTTTCATTTTAAATTATGCAAGTCATTAACTTAATAGAAAGAGAGGAGGAGGAGAGTGCAGTGGATCAAAATTTTGGGACAACATCCTCACAACATTGAACGTCGAAAGAATGAACACATAACAGGTGCTCTTCAAATTTGACGGGCAAAAGATGTTGATAAAAAGTTGCTTGATTACGTGATTAATCAAAATTCTAAAATGTGATTAAAAAATGTAATTGTTTGACAGCTCTAGTAAATACGTAAAGGTTCTCTGAGTGTGCAATAATTCCCTCCATGTTACTTTTGTTTAAATACAGTACCAGCTGCCCCACATGGCTAATTTAATTTGGATTGCAGGATTACTTGAGATTGATTAATCCAAAACGGTGGTTTGTTGGGAGCTCCGTCGTCCGTCCCGCTGTTGTTAGCGCGCGTCCGCTCGTATCGACGCTCTGTCAAGTAGGTGGCAAGGAGGCCGATTTCCTGGCATTAAATGGCCACGGTGAAGCCAGACTGCGGCGGTGACTAAACTCCCCCACTTAAGCTAGTTTTCGTGCCGCCCCAATAAAGAGATTCCGGTCGGCGAGCGCTCGTTCATCACCGGCCATGGTCGAAGCAGTCTGTTGAAAAAGAACGGCGCCTTGCTGGGTGGCGCTTGCTTTTCTGCTGTTTTCTTTGCGCGCAGTCAGAGATTATGCAACAGAAGGCCGGCCATTATGTTGTTTTGCTTGTATGCGCCGGCCTGAACAAAGATAATACGAGGCGTGACGTGTTGCGCAGCAGCAGCAGCAGCATTTTGCCACAAAACACAAATGCAAGTCTCTCTGGTTTTAAATTAGCCATCTTTTTTTGTCAGCTCTCTCAACCCAAAAAAAACTTTTTTTTGTTATTTTTTTTTTACACCAATTTTAAAACCGCTGCATTGGCTCCTCTTGTTTTTCAGGACTGATTTTTTTTTTTTTTGGTAAAAAAAAAAGGACTGATTTTAAGGTTTTGAAATCTTAATGGTCTTGGGCCATCTTATTTATCTGACCTGCTTTTATCCAATCAACCCTCGCTGATTCTGGTATATATAAATACGTGAATATACCCGTACGACATATTTATGTATAAATACGTAAATATGTATAAAGACGTAAATATACCGTCTTCTTTGTTGCTAAATCAAAAGCACGCCTGACTAAGTTGCAGACAAATTCACACAAATCATGACCTCCTTAAGGGAGGTAATAAATGTCACACCCAGGTATCGTAAATATCGTAATATCGTAAAATGCAGTCCCCGCCCACCAAAATATGCATCAGTTGTTCGATTGTAGTTTGTCAAAGCTTCATTATAACTGATTGTTCTGGGTACGAGGGACACGGATGACTCAGGCTGATGGTGTCATCGCACCAGCCTTTTGATCCGCAGCGCTCGTGCCGATGCTTCGCCCGTCGGCTTGATTGATGCGGTCGCTCCCGTGCGGCGGCGGCGGCGGCGGCGGCGGCGGGAGAGCGAGACGTGTCACAAGCCCGAGCTCGAGCCCGGTGGCGCATTTCAAAGCGTCTCACTCACGACTGGCGACGAGCGCTCCGTCACCGCGTGGCAGCCGGGAGAAGGAAAAGGTGATCGGCGGCGACGTAAAACCTACACAAATCTGATTCGTGTTCAAAAGGGAGGATAAGCCGCGCTGACATTAATGCAAATCCCGACGGATACGCCCGCTTTCTGTTCGCAAAATAGTTTCTAAGAAGTCGTCCTTCCTCGTCAAACTCCCGCAGCCGATTTCACTCGTTGAGACCGAAAACCGTCAATCGAGGGAGCACATTTCACCCCACTGGGATAAATACGTGAAAATGGGTGATCTTAGCCTGGAAAGCACGGACGGGGAAGCAAGGAATCTCAACATACCAAACAGTAGGAAAGGGTCAAGGTTGGAAGCCCAAACTTCAAAAGGCTTTCATCCCAAAGTCTTGGCAACGATGTCAAGGCCGATCCATTATTGATAGGATTATGGCTCAGTAAATAGGTCTAAGGCCCACTTCCCCTTCATGCGGCCCGAGGGAGACAGCTGCCAGTTTGGGGAGAAGTGAAAATCAGGCTGAAGACTCAGTGGCAAGACTTTGGGAAAAAAAACAATTAACAACTCACATCCTACTCAAACACAAATGTCCTGCTTTTTAGTCTACCAATCAGTGCTACACCATCAAGTCTGTTTAATCGTCCAATCGTGAGTTTTAGTTGGATATTACTCCGAATTTAGACTCCTCAACAGTAAATATTCTCCAATTTCAGAAGTCCTTCATTTAAGTGGACTGATTATCTTTCTTTTAAACCAAAATAAAACAACTTTTAAAAACAACGATCCACATTTTGTGTTTATTTTCCTTACATGGGAACGTGGGGCCAGTCCAACAGAAGACGATCATTAACCGATGCTACAAAGGTAGCATAGCCCTATTGTGGAAATCCCTGCTATGTAGTGGATTTGTTTCGTTTTTTTCTTCAAATATTTATCCAGTGTGTTTAAAATATATGTTCAAGTGTGTTTAAAGCAAGTGGGAGGGGTCAAACTATGATTGCAATGTGCTTTACATATACTGGAACAGCCGCTAACCCAAACCCAAATTTCCCTTCCCTTTTCTTCCACAAATCCATTGATCATGTCGGCTGTAAGCCATGACAGTGTTTCCAAAACATTAAGCTCTTAAGTACAAGGGTGCACGCTTAGGTCATCATCACGCCTGGCTGTTCCCAAGTGGAGATTTCTGCCGCCGCGTGACACTTCATTTGCCATTATGGCTTCAAAACTACTTAATGGTCTCTCACCGACTGTAATGCAACCGCTGCATTTTTCTCGCTTGAAGCTGAAAACTGCAAGTTTCTCAGCAACTAAAAAGCCTCAGCGCTCTTTACGGACCGAATTTAAATTTTAATGGGTCGATGTGCAGGTTTTAGTTGTCGAGTTCAGCTTTGCCTCAGACAGGGAAGATGTGGTAAGAAGTCATGCTGCCGTTTTTATTTGATTGTTCGGGTCTACCAGCTTTTTTTTTTTTTTTAAAGTTTAGTTTAGTTAGCAGTAGTAGTAGTAGTCTTTAGTTAGTTTAGTTCTAGTTTTTAGTTACTGAAATCATGATCCTATGTCTATGTTGATCCAATCATTAAATTCTAAAAACAAACATGAGGAAAAATAAAAAAAAGAAAAGAAAAAATAAAAAAAATTAAATATAATAATAATTAAATTAATCGATGATTATTTTTGATAATCGATTAATCGTTTTGAGACCTTCAATTGAATGAATCCTCAGAATTTCAGCCTTGCAAATCAAAATCATGTCCATTAGAAAATAGAATAGAGGGATGGAAATTAATATATATATATATATATTTTTTAATCGGATTCATTGATTAATAGACAGATACCCGACCACTAAAACAATCGTTAGTTGTAACTTGCACACAAAAAAAAAACTTCAAACATTTTTCTAATACACTGCTTGAAGATTGTACTGAATATTTTAAAGATATAAATATATAATATAAAAATGTTAACAGATTTACCCAAAATAGCTCAGACGGGATGGAAATTCTACACGGACAAACATGTTTACATTTTATTGTATTTTTAACATTTGTGTCCATTTTTAGCCAAATTAGCATTTTTTACCTAGTTTGTCACTGAGAAAACATGTTCAAATTAAGTCATCATAGTTCTTACTCGTCATTTGGCTCCCCCATCATCCCCCCCCCCCCCCAGCTTGGCATGAAGAGATGGTGGATGGAAAATATGGCGAGCAGACGTGTTCGCGAATTAGTAAAATATTGCACGCCGACCCTCGGTCTAACGTATTCTCTCTCTTGTTAGAGCCTAATACATTTCACTGCCATGTCTAAAAAGCGTCCGTCTGCTTATCGCTCGGCGCTGAGCGAGGATTTAAAGCAAGAAGCTTTGTTGGACATGTTGAGCTTTCCATGTTTCACAAAGAAATATTGCCTTTTTTTTTTTTTTCTTAAAGTGCAGCCGGGAGTCATTTTTCACCGCCACGCCGCTCGCTCTCTCCTTTTTTTTTTTTTTTTCTTCCACGTTTCAAGTTGGCTGTCTGAGAGCTCATTTGAGGTATGCGCTCCCTCTCAAGACAGGAAGGGGCTTCTTTTGTAAATTGTCGGCCCTCGAAATGTTTCACCTGCTTTTCAGATAGCGCCTCGCCACGCAGCTGCTGCGCTAAAAATCAATGCTAATTGAATTTTGCCGCATTTACCGCATGAATATCGTCACTGGCAGAGCATTCTGTTCTGGGGAAAAGTACAGAAAAATCAATCAACTTATTGTTTCTGTTTTGAACTGGAGATGGCAAAAATTAATAGCGGATTGATTCATGAAAGTCATTATCACGAGGCGAAGCTGAAGAAGAAAAACGGAAATAATTTTCTTGCATACCACGTATGCGTTCAATTACTGAATGAAAAATGATTTAATGATGGTCAAAGCAATTATTGTATTTTCACTGATTGAAGCAGCACTTCATTGCCAAGCCGCCGCCGATGTTCATCTTGCCGAGCAGTCAAGCTGTAGGTGGGGAAACTGTGCAGGGGTGGAGTTATGTAAATTAGCAAATTAACGACGCTTACTTTTAAAGAACACGGGAGGTGTCATCAATAATCAATCCCACATAATCGAAGTAAGATTACGACGCCTGACTCGAGACATGTCATCCAAATTCAATTGTGTCCGTTTCATTCCGTAATGCTCCAAGACACCACAAGTTGGCAGCAAAAGCTATGGCTAATTGGAAAGTAGTAATGTGTGTCAAGGACGTATGGTGAAGTGAAACATCGCCACTTTTTCATGATCTTTGTATATCAGGTGAGTCCGCATTTGTTTTTTGCTCTGCTGATTGATTACAACCAACAGAGATCTCGTCATTGCTTGACATTTGCTATTTTTTACGGTTAAGTTTTGGGATTGTAGTTTTTAGTATATTAATACAGGCAATTAGAAACCAATTACTTTGCAGTAGGGCAAGCTCTCAAGCCCCTGCGAAAAGCAGCAACTCCCTTTTATTTCTGCTTAATCTTGGAAGTGTCGCAGTTGTTGACAGGTACTGAGTACGCACACTTTGGCGTTTAAAAAAAAACAGACGCCTCTTTGCTTTCCAATGAACTTCTTTCCCCGGCGTAATCAAACCCAGCGAGGGGGCTTCACAGCCGGCAACCGAAAGTAGTTAACGCGGCAGATTCGTCTTCAGTCATTTTGTCCTTTTCAAATGCCGGCTGACATTTTTTGGGAAGCAATTTTGTACAAAAAAAAAATCAATCAGCTAGAAATATATGTTAAATATATGTTGAATTTTTTTTTTTGTATCTGACCCCCCCCCCCCAAAAAAGGACAGAAAACACTGCAAATGATTAAATGAAACATAATGAACTGCCATCTAGTAATTAGAACATGCTAATTACCTGTCCGCACAATGCCTGTCATACAAGAACCACTGCTGAATGGCATCACCAGCACAATATGAAAGGCATGTTTTTTTTTTTTAAGAGCGAGGCGGTTCAAGCACTCAACACGGCGAGGAGTCCTTGCGCAGATCTGAATTGGCACTAATCACCGCAGCGGGTGATTTTTTCAAAGAGTCGGAACAGAGGGCATACTATGCGCAAGGAAGTCAAGTGGCCGCGCCCCACGTCAGGTGCGCCTGCACCTGCACCTGCTAATGAGATGGAATACAAGAGCCCTGTCAAAAGAAAGAATTCTACCGTTGAAAAGACCGACTCAATTTTTCCTACGCAAAACAATTTTGATGGAATGCATGTTTTGTTTTTTTTAAGAATCAATCAATTCATATTTACTTATATAGCACCTTTCATACATCAAAATTCAACTCAAAGTGCTGAACAATTAAAACATCCTCAGGACAATAACAAGAAAACCTACCCATACCCAAGAGAATCCCCCCCCCACACACACACACAAAACATGGCGGGGCACAGAGAAACCATGTGAGAAAAGGGAGCTCGGGGATAGGAATCAAGCCCTGGCATTAATAACAAAAATTGGCATATAGACCCCTTCTAAAAATGTTGATAAATAACAGTTGTTTATTGCTATTAGCGTTTTCAGTTTAGTATCAAACTATACATATAAGAAATAACTCTCTGTTAGCTTAACACGAACACAAAATTCAAAACACCATAAACGGGTAATGAATAGCATTGATAGTCATGGTTTCATAAATGGTAAATGCTATTTCATTTATGCAGCGCTTCACCTTACAAAGCCGTACGTTATGTGTTAAAAATGTGACTTTGACCTGATTGGCTGGATCGGACAATATTTAGCCGTTTTTGCAAAATCGGTCAGCTTTAATGTCTTCATTTGCCCAATCGACAAACATCGACGACATAAAAAAACCCATTACATGTTATATTTAATGTTTATCAGCATTTTGAGATTTTCTTTTTTTGTAAAATTTACGTCAATTATACGTGGGTTTTCGCTATTCAAGTGCCGGACCAGTTCCTAAACCCCCGTAGATGGCGGCAATTGACAGAAGAGTAGAAATCTAAGTTGTTTAAATAGATATATTGCTCCATATCTTATCGAATTCGTCATTGTTTTAGTTTTTCTTCAAAACTTGCGAATCGGACCAAAAATCCTGATCGGGTAAAGCCTATTACAAAAAAAAAAAAAAAAGTAAATAAAGCGGAGTAAATACGTCACTCGGTTGGGAATATTATTCAAGTCATGGTCTGCGAAACTCAAAAACTGTGGGGCATATTTGCATAAATTAGCCAAAATGCGACTTGAAAATCTGTTAAAATTCAAAATGTCTTCATTCCAGAAACAGAAGGAGCTGACAAACGATTTACATGGTTGTAAAATGTTACACTTGACGAGTGAACAATTTCTTCTAAAACAGCTCATCTCGTATAAAATGTGGAAACCGATTTGAAAATGGCGTCCAAGGCATCCGCCGCCAGAGCTGTCCTTCAAAACTTGCACACCATTCAACTTTAAATTACGATGATGTCATCGTGAAATGTATTAAGAATACAATAGAAAGGATGGGGGGTATGCGAACAATCAAGTGTTGGAAAGTGAATAATTGCCAAGGAAAAGCTTATCACATAGTACAATTCAAACAGTCACAGCGTCTTTGATAGTTGCCAAGGAGAAATTGGCATCTTCGACAAAAAAAAGAAGCTTAAAGGGCCAGGATAAACAAAAGGCTTCGCTCATAATGTACGACTTAAAGGAAAACAACAAAGGGAATGTGGGAATGACTGACACCAAAAGACGACTGGAGCGTATCGTTCCAAAAATGACGAGGAGCCAAACGCCGAGGGGGCAGTGACGATTTGAAGCGAGGACAATGGGGAGAGGACAAAAAGAGACATCACTTGAAGGAGATATCCATCGCCAGTCTCGCTCAAATCCAGCGGGGAGCGCTAGCGTCGCTAAAAATTAATCCGCTGAATAGCGACTCTGCCAACTTTTTAACACGGCCAAAAAAAGCTTTGCTAACCTGACGCGTTCAGCAAAGTGTTGATCTAAAAGTCCTGAAGGGCATTCAAACACAGCGCGGGCAAGCGCTCGGAACTCGGGGGGGAAAACTCTCAAGTTAGGGTGCTCGTAAGTCAAGGCGCCAATTTACTAGTCTTGGTATTGGGTGATATTCGAATATAAATTCCGTCATGACAATGACAATGAGTGTAAATGATGCCCACTGAAATGCATTTGGGGGGGGAAATTGGACAATTAATTGTGTTGTTGTTTTTTTCTGCCCAAAATCCTCGTCAGCCGAAAAAAAGCCATCGTGTTCCCTCGTTTCCCGCTGGGGTTCGGTTCCAAAAAGTACCCACAATATAATTAAATCCACAAAGTAGTTAGCTTTATGTTTTACATCTATTATACATGTTTTGAGACTCTAAAACTCCTCACCACAGTTTATACACTTTTCTCATCGAGGCATTTACATTTTCTCACGTTTAAACATTCTCAATGTTCAAACCATACATTTTATAAAATAGGCATATTACTGTAAAAAAAAAAAATGCATGCGAAATTGCACTCGGGCCCTGGAAATGATATGATGTAGAAAATCTTTGAAATCATATTTTTACGGAATATTTTTTCGATTAATCCAATGTGTCGATTAAATCGAGTTTATTTCCGTGAAAAGTATGGCTGTGATGGCATGTCCAACTTCAATTTATTTATTTAGCGACTCCTCCGACCTCCTTTACAGACTATTTGTTGAGAAAAAAAAAAGCATCAGAAACAGAAAACGTGAGAGGAATCATTTTCACACTGTTCCATATGACAAGAAGGAGGCCCAGTTGAAGGCAATCACAGAGTCAATGGAGCTGAACATTGCAAAAGACACGGTGCCAAGTTATGTTGCAAAAGCTGTGATTTATTGACATTTGGGTACCTTTGACCCAAAAGAGGAAGGACTTATTTTCGGAATATCTGCAAAAAACCAAAACAAAAAAAATCTCTCATTTGAAAGCACAGAAAGGTCAGCATGGCAGCGACCCGAGAAAGTGTGTTGAGTTACTGAAACCTTCAAGGTAGCGTGATGCCAACTTCAACATAAAAAAAGTCTGGAGTTGGAAGGATGAGGCGCTGAGCATGACGCGATGGATGATGCAATCACAAACTGACCTCATTAGCTAAATAGTCTCTGATCGCTCATGTGTTATTTAACCATGCCGCAATTTGAGCTAAAATGGTCACAGCCATTTGCGGCTAAATGCGAGCTTTAAAGGCGACGAGCGCGTGTCCTCATCACCATTACAGCCTGAAGGACGACATCAAATTAGAATGAAAAAAAAAAAAAAACGATGCCTTTTTTTTGTGCAATTAGTTTGTCAAAATATCCTACCACGCGTTGGGATTATTCGCATATAATCACGCAATTTACATAAACGGAGTCATTAGCGGGGTAACGCGAACTCAATCCCCCACGGAGACTTTGCATATAGACTTAACTATATGGCCCATATCGACGGCGTTCTCCGTACAATTACCTGTAATGTCATTAGCCGATAGTGTCTTTGCAGCTAATTAAAGGCGATGCTAATTGAGGGGTGGCGGCTAAAATAAAACTTGAATCGTGCCTTTAAAAAAGCATAAATAATTCTAGCTGAACGTGAAGAACAAGATATGCTAATTTAGGAATCCTTTCCTCCCTGACTTCATAACAACATATGATGCTTAAATAGCTCATTGTTGTAAAGGGGAGGCTAAACCGTGTACTAGCGCCGCTAACTTGTGTTCTGTCTGTGATGAATTTGACAAGGGGGCGTAGAGGGTCGTGTTCAAAATTGAACGGGGCGCCCAATCGGGGGTGTATGAACGGCGTGTAAACCAAAGCGGCAGGAGTGAATGAGCCACGACGTCTGTCATGTAAACAGCGAGCTGCGTCAATAAAAGCTATGTTAAAAGGCCCCCGACGTGCTGGGCAAAAAGGCCAACATGATCCCCCCCCCCCCCCCACCCGCATCCTACCTTTTCATCGGACGGGAAGCGGGTGAAAAGCTTTTGTGAGGCCGAGGTCGAGTGATCAATCACTGATGAAAAGCATCCGCATTTTGATGGGAAACGCTTCACAAGGACGTGTACTGTAAGCTCGGAGTTTGATGCATATGAACGTTTTGCTTGTCCTTGTACCGCACATCAGTGGTCCCCAACCACCGGGCCGCGGACCTGTACCGGGCCGTGGACACCTTTGGACCGGGCCGCGGTTTAGAATGCAATTTTCAAATTGCAAAAGCTACAATTTGGCGAAATTTCATTCTTTATTTTGGTTGGTTGATAGTAATTATTATATACAGTATACCAGAAGCAGATTGATGAATTAATTAATCGACAACTAATCGATTCTCAAATTTGTTAATTTATTCTGAAATAGTTGATTGTTTTTATATCTTTCATTTGAAATTGTCCAAATGCTGGGAATTTTAGCCACTCAACAGTAAATATTGTGATTTCTGTAGTCCTCCATGAAGGCAGATTGATTATGTTTGTTTTGAACCAAAATTAAAACGATCAACAGTAACTGAATCATGATTTATGTTTGTGCTCCGTCAATTTGAAATAATGTACTGTTTTTGAAAATGGATGGAAATTTCAACCAATCCGATTCATTGATTAATAAAACAACAACAAAAAAAAACGTATTAATCAACGATTAAATAATCAGTTGTAGCCCTAGTTCTGTATGTATGGCATTGAAACAAAAAGGCATTATGATCTCATCCCGTTCATATTTCCTGATTGGGTTTGTATTGTTACCGATGCCATTGCTAGAAAGGCTGCAAGAGGCAAGCCCTGTTTTTGCCGTTGTACATAAAAAAAGAAAGAAAGTAAAAACAGTTTCAATTTTACGCCTCCTGCCTATCCCACACTTCCCCGATAAGCCATCCACATCCACTTAGCCGTAAAGTTCATTCTAATGCCTCCGTCCCCTTATGGAGCGCCAACTCGGAGATAATAACACAGGTGGCCCGAACAGCATGGGATTCCCGAATCTCTATTATGGGCCCGAGGGGAGAGGCGAGCGCAATATGGTGAGTTTAGTTTCACCTGGCCTCACAGTTTGACCTCTGGACCGGGTGTCAACTGCCCCGGAAGAGATGGAAAATAATTAAGGGGCAAAAAGTCGATAAGTGGCTGCGACTCCATTAAAACAAAAGGTGGAGTGAGGAGAACTTGATCAACAAGAAACGCAGAGTTGCTCCAGTTTGTGGATTTCAATTTTGAGCTCGACTTTCTGATCCAAGCCTGGAATTTGGAGAAAATGTACACATTTTTAAAACGTGCCTCGATCCTACTTTTAACCCCTCCTGCACACCTGACCGAACTTTACGAAAAGATGTTACTCCCCTTCAAGATAGTATAAGAATGTTGTGAGTCCGCTGTAACTTCGCACTTGCGAGAGGCTGCCACCATTGTTGGGAGCTCGCTTGTGCCCGGAATATTCTGCAGAAATAAAACCGTTGAAGGAACTGTTCACCGATCTCCAGCCTGTATTCAGCGAACCAACAGTCTCACTACCCGAAAGAAAACGAACACGGGGAAGAAACGATATTTCTTCAACAAATGTTATCGTCAAAGCATTTTCGATAAAGGAAATCGAGTCAGTCGGCCATCCGATGAAAGAGGAATACTATTATTTGTCCTCTTTGCGTGTTCCAAAACTTGAAGACAGATTTAATGTAAGAAAAAACACCTTTGCAAAAATGATTTTATCTAACAGAGATCTCTGGACGTCGTGACAGTCTCCAATTCATCACTTAACAGGTGGAATTCAGAGCGCCGAATGTGTCTCTTCCGCGTGTAAAATGGCTTCTTATAGTTAAAACCGACCGCCTCTCTTTCATTTGTAGACAAAACATACTCTCTGGGTACTTTTCCGTGAGCGATGGCGAAAACAGAGTCAGGGGTGCGTGTTCGAAACAGATTCTGTCCTCAAGGACCAAATGTGTTTTCCCACAGAGAAGGAACTTCTAGACTAAATAATATGTCCCATCTTAAGGTCAAATTATACTAAGCTCAACACTACTTGCTTTACACGTCTATAAAACCTTTCAACATGGTCAATATAAAGAATTAAGATGTTAATAATGTATAACAACGGTTAATATATGAAAATAAAGAATTTAAATGTTAATAATATCTAACACCGACCGCACACGGAGAAGCTTCGGCGTGGCTACATATGCTACTGGAACATTCTCATCCTGTGTGCCAGGTGTTCAGCGAGGTGAACTGCAGGTAATGCTCGGCCGTTTCCTGTCCTGGCACGGAACGTCCAGAGAGGAGCAGACGGGGAGCGAGGGTGTGGCAGCAGGATTGCAAAGAACATCGGAGGGACGGCCGGACCAGATAGCAAACCGCGTATTAAGTATTGGAGTTTTTGACCGTCTGTTGTTAGCCGGACCAAGAAAAATTCTTCAACAATGTTGGCTATTTCATGAAAACAAACCTAGAATGATAACATTTAAAGGTAGCCGTGATTGTCTGTAAAAACTGTTTTGTGTTACGTTCTTTTCAACTTGTAGAAATCAATCAATGCGAAGATTATGAATGGAGCGCAATGGCGTAAAACGACATCGTCACAGGGCAGCGGTTACCGCTTCGATTTATGGCTGAGAAGTTTATCATTCAATATTTAGCCCATTTATGAGTTCACTAATATGTTAATGTGTTTTAGTCGTAGACTACAGCACACTCCAACTTGCAAATAGTCGGTCGCAAAGCAGAATGTACAGCTGTCAAAATGAATCGACGAATACAACAAGTAATCAATTATCAAATTAATCGAGTAATAGTTGATAATCGAGTAATTGTCTGAAGCCATTCTTTAACTTAAAATTGGCCATGCAAGAGATTGATTATCGTAGGTGTTTAATCAAAATAAGACATTCGCCAACATTTGCTATTAGTTTGGAAAACAATGACCGAACCAGTTCAAAATGATTGGCGAGTACATCAATAACCCTTGTGTGATATTGTTTAGTTGTATTTTAATCACTAAACAATACTAAAAAAAAACATTAATTGATTAATAAATATTAATTGGGTAAGAAATGGCTTTTTTTAATACACTAATGTAAAATGAAATTTTATCAGATTCGATTACTCAATAATATAATTGTTGGACTAACCGATTCTAAAATATTAGATAATGGCTGCTATTTTTTTTTTTTTTACTTCTTAATGGATTCACTACCTGAACCTTAGAATCGATATTGATCAAATCACAACCTGAGGAATGGAAATTCACAATCACAACCTAAATAATTGAAAAATAATCTAATTGTGAGGTTCTTAACAATGCCCAACCTTATAAAGCATTTATTGTCAGTGATCACCTGAAAGCATTCCGCCTATTGCGTACTCATTAGTATTTCAAAAAAAAATCAAAAAAAAGTCAGTTTCTACTTTTAGAGAGCGAACAGAAGGCCACGAGGATTGGAGGAGCGATGAAGAGGAGGAGGAGGAAGGTCTCCTTTTCCCGCTGACCTGTTTCCTCCGCACGCTCTCCCTCCACGCCCCCTTCCCCTCTGGGCGGCCAGGTGGCCGGGCTGGGCACAGACGGCCCTCCTTCCCGCCATCATGCTGGCCCCGCTGGCCCTCCCAAACACCAAGCAGGACCGCGCCGGCCGGCGGTGGGAGGACGCCAGCCAGACGCGCTACAAAGGGGGAAGATAGCCACGGCGCGTTTGGAACTTTTGGCACGCCACGTCACGGGATGGCAGGCGTGAGGGAGATTTTCAAAAATCTCGGGGAAGATTGGAGGTGCGAGACGCCGCCAAGGCTGAGGCCGGCGGCATCGACAGACGTTCCCAGAGTTAACTTGTGACTGGCAACGGATATAGATCCAACTCTTAAGACTGTGAAGCGTAAACAAAACGCTCACTTGGTCCTGGATGTCAACCCGATAAATAAGCTCGAGATTGTGCTGCCATAAACACTGCTGGGAGGATAGAAAAAAGTGATTACATTTTTGTGCGGTCAAGACCTGATCTTGTTGAGCTAAGTTAGAACACTTCAGTCATTAAACTTTGCAAAGTGGGCCAGACTAGTATGAGCGCGGCCAAAATAGCGACAGGTTAAAATATTTCCTGTACAGGAAAAAAAATCTGATTTATGATTTTATTTTAAAGAAATGTCAAATTTCTTTAAAATGAGCGCCTTTTTTTTTTCTTTTTTTTTTTTTACAGCCACATTCCAGAATGTCATTTAAGTAGTTATCAGTGCACCCTCTAGTGGACAAAATTAGCAACAAGTTAAGAGTTGAGTTAAACACTTGCTAATGTACTTCATTTCGCCTCTCCTAACAGTAATTTGCATACACTAAAAACTAAAACGTGCAATCGCAGGTGTATAAACACGAAGGCCCTTCCTTGGTAACGCTACCTCCGCAAAAAACAATATATTGGCAGGCTTATGGAAAATCTGTCACCGGCACGGCTCACTTAAATCATAATCATTTCTCGATACGGTCGGCGCTGCCGTCTCGGCCGCTCCATCAACCGGGAGTCCTTGTAGCACTTGCGGGCGATGCCGTCACAAGTGAACACAGCAGGCCCATTGATCGGGAATCCGGAGCACCAAACTGCGAGGTCATCTGGATTACTCGCGAATTAAAAAAGGGTGCAAAAGAAATATGGAGGAGTGGAGCAAAAAATGAATGTGGGACGGTTTTGAGGGTCGAGAGTGAGTAATGCCTGCGGTTGAGTGTTTCACACAGTGACATGAATGGGAACGATTGGGACGGCGAGAAAGAACAAGCTGAGAAGAGTCGCCCGTGGCATCATTTAACCTTTGCGGGTATCGGCTCATTTTCCAGTTAAAGCCACCCCTCCAAGAATGTGTCTGCAGGCCAGCCACACAATGGCTGGATCTCATTCAAAGTGACCTAAGTCCTCAATGATTACAACCACCAAACTTCACACGCTTCTCCATCAACGGCACAGAAGCAGAATGCGGGGGGGTTGGGGGGGGGGGGGTCGACCAAGCCATGTTGTTTGTGCCTTTGGAGGTAGAATCGGAAGCCAACAATTTCCAGCTGTTCTGTACAAATGGTAAAATCATACAATGTTGACTTTGTGTTTATGTAGTTCTAAATTATAAAAAGGTGTGTGGCTTAACTGTAACTGAGAGACGCTAAAAATATGTTTACTTTCGATTAGCAATTAAGATAGCTGGCGAATAGCATTTAAGATATCGATTAGCTTGGTAGCTCGCAAACATGCTAGCTTAGCCTACTTTTTATCATATGGCAGATTAGATGGGCATAGTATTGTTTTTTTATTTTACAGACAGTTTTTAATGTGTTTGTCGTTTTACACTTTTGAGTCATCTCCACGATGAATAAAAACGTACAAGCATCATCGACAGGTGGTCTCATTGGAGGAGTTATGCGTAGCGCTTTAGCAAGGGCAGAATATTACCACTTCAGAATGCAGGGACTTGGAGGAAGCGTCATCATTTGTTTTTAAACTACTGCTAAAAAGACAAAAACATTTTCCATTCTGTTGGTGTTTTTGTCTGCTGGATTGGACTCGAAGTCCATCCGGCGAATTTCCACTTGAGGTAGTATCAGTGGCCAGCGCTTAAGCCAGTTGAATATAAAACTGCATTCAACTGAAATTTTCCGCCTTTAGAAGTAGAATCAGAAACTGTCGGAAAAAATCCGACACTCAAAGAAAAGCGGCGGATGAAATTGACCCAACATTTTAGGCATTAAGGGGTAGATTTAGCAGCACCTTTTGGACTGTAAGGTAGTATTGTTTAGTTTCCTTCTTTTCTGTGTACTGAATGGTTGGCACCAACACGAAAGTCAACTGAGAAAATATCAGCCCCTTTTGTACTACTACTGCCCATTACACACTCCTGCGTGAATGGTAGCGACACGGATTGGTGGTGGGGTTGAAGTTGCCCATTTTCAATCGAAAATAGTATCAGAAGCTCTTTTTAGACTGCCAGGGTTTCCCCCAAAGTAGAACTTTTCCTGGGCCCAAATTTGTTCCCAGACCGTCCTTGACCAGCAGGCTTAAGCAAGTTTTCTGCGGGAAACCATAACTGCCTACATCAAAGACGACATTTTCCCGTTTGTTTTGGTAGCTGTTCCGTATGAACCGCAGCGATACAACTTTCCAGCTTCTGATGTCATGTGGAGCGATGCCGCCTGCGTGTCGGGGATTCGAGAAATGTTGGGACATTTCTCCAGGAAACAATCACAGAACATTTCACCCCCCCCCCCTCGCTCCTCTGAGGGATTTCCTCACCTCTTGGATGGGAACTCTGGTGGGAGGAGCTAAAGAAGAGGATGGAGATGCTAGCAAAGAGTGAACGGAGATCCACCTAGCCCACGCGGGCGACTCGAGCGGAAAAAGCCGGGATAAAAAAAAAAAAAAAAAAAGCCCAACAACAATTGCACCCTGGTTGCATCAGTTTGATGCCAGGGGCCGCCAGAGCATTACTGGAAGATTCGTCATCCCCGAAGCCAACGAGGTCTTGAAAAGTTAAAAGCCAAAACAGCGCTGTGAAGTGACTGATCTTTGAGCAAACACACCGTTCCGCCATTAGGATCCCCATCTCCCCCTCTCCTTCCCTCTCCCTCCACATTCCGACTTAACTAAAAGACATTTGACTGGATTAATCTGGGCCGCCTGGAAGGTGAAGATAAAACGTGCGTCGGGGGGGGGGCCCAATAAGCGAAGGACAAGGAGGATGGGGATAATCGCACGGAGCAAGACGAGGATCTGAGACATTGTGATGATAATTATTTATCGTCCCGCGCCAAGGTCGGGATCCTGAAGGAGTTGGCAAACTTCAACGGAGGGAGCAGTCACATATTCGCAGTATACGGAAAAAAAAAAGACAAGGTCAACACGGAACTTTTGTCAATGACCCGAATGAATAAAAGGTCCAGATAAAGAACAATGATTAATTGCTGGAGCGCGTCGATGCGGGGCAAGGACGAAGCCACAAGCTGCTAATCGGACAGCTTCTTTAACTAGCGCCGCCCTAGGGACACCCCGGTGTTGTCCTTCCCCGGCATCTGTCCACACACCTCTGGTCGTCCCCCGTTGCACCGCCCCTCAAGCCTGTTTGTCACATTTTCTACCAACCTGAGCGCATATTCCACACCTGGCAGGAGGTCAGGGGACATTAAAATGACATTCCCACAGAACCTCCTTTTTTTTTTTTTTTATGCTTCATTTCCTCTGACAGTCAGAGGGAGGCAACGCGGGCGGGAGGAGGAATATTTTTAACCGACACCGATGCCGATGAATCATCGAGGCAGCCCCGCTACCTCCCGGGGGCCACACTGTGACGGGGCGGGCGCGGCTTGAGAGGCGCCGCTTTCGGGACGGAAGAAGACAGCGAGCCAAGCCTCACTTACCTGCAGAGAGACACAAAACAAAAAAAAAAGCGGGCTTAGATACAAAACAAAGAACACAATTATGGGGAAATTTGTCACAAAAGTACTCAAACAAATATATATTGTGAATTTCACAATGTTGTGGATGCATTTATCATGATTTGAATTCTGCCGAATGCGCTTTTGTGGATCGGCAAGCTCGTGCATTTATTTTTGAGACAAGCATCAGACTGTTTCAAGGTTCAACTGCGTATTCAGTTGCTTCCCCTTTTGGATTTTCCACTTCCACTTCCATTGAAATGTTGCCGCGGCGGCGAGCATTACACGGTGAGAATATTTGTCGTAACAGGCGTGCGATTGTCACGCGGTTATGAGCTACAACGAAAGAGTAAGAGGGAGTGTATGTGTGTGTGTGTGTGAGAGAGAGAGTGAATAGAGGAGGCGAAATACGAACAGACAAGAAGAGGTGCGAGTGGGGGTGAAAAAAACAGCTCATTCCAATTGTTGGCTTTTTCTGACAGAAACACTGTTGACTGCGAGGAAAGAATAAAACATTTGTGTTGGCCACCAAACATGTTGGCACGGTACAAACAATAGCAATATGGAACCCTAAAAAAAAAAAAGGGTTGGATTGGGCTGCTACTTGCAAGAATTTAGGAAAAATAATCAAGCGACCCGTACAAAAATAAAAAATAAAATTGTAGTGTTTGTAATATTTCATTCCATAAAATTGTGTGCTATAAACAGGGATGTGATTTGACCAAAGTGAAATTATCTGAAAATTTAGCCGGGGGTCTGGGGGCCGCTGGCACCCAGCTAGGTCCAGGGTAGCTCATGGGTTTTCCGTGTTTTTAAGTACTTTCAATGCACTCACATGACAAAGAAATAGACAAAACAACAGCATAAATTGTCAATGTATATTGAACTATCCCATATAAAATGGCAGTTTTAGTCAACTCAAAATCAGTCACATTCAAAAACATTGGACTGCCTTTGCTTTCACTGAGAATATCATCATATCTAACTAATGTGATTACTAAGTTAACACATAAATAATGTTGAAGAGTTCAAATTTCATGAACAAATAATTGTATCATGACCAAATGAAAAGTAACTCATATTAGAGCATACCACAAATGTCTTTGTTATAGCAGAAGATGTTATCTGTCGGAGTCATGTGCATACACAATGAAATACAAAAAAAAAAATAAAAATAAAAAAAAAATAAAAAAAAAATAAATAAAAAATAAATAAAAAATCGGACTTTTTTTTTTTGGGGGGGAGATAAAAAAAAAGCGGAATTCCGCGAATTAGCGGAAAAATCCCATCCCTGTATAAAAAAATACAATCATGACTCTTGTTAAGCAAATTTTACAATTTGTAATCTTACGTTAAATTTGTCCTTAACACTTCATCGGTGCCCTACTATCAAAAGGTTTATGCCTAATTTGGCATATTATGCACATATGTAATAAAAGAACAATCTGCTACGCGGAGAAAAAAAAAAGAACAAAACAGGTGAGAGCGCAATTTAAAGAAAACAGATTGGGCAAAAGGGTGGACGGACGGAAGCTTGAAAGGACTTGGCCCCCTGCAGGTACGCAGCTGCTCTTTTTGCCAAGCTCCACCCACCCGCAAACATACCGCCCAAGTCAATTGGGTGGCAAATCGCTTCACAGCTCTTATTTTACAAACAGATGGGAGGAAGGATGTACCCTTGCCAAAGTTGGAGAGTGACACACACTGTGAACTCCCCGAGTGGAGGACTGGACGATCTTCAGGGTCATACGTTGTTTTTTTGTAGTGCCTCAAAGTATGGCTACGATACGATACGATATACTTTTATTTTCCCCGTGGGGAACTTTTTCCTGGACTCCGTCCAGCTGCAGTTTACAGTAAGGAAAGAACAACAGAATAGAAAGAGATAAAATCAAAATTAAATAAGAAGTGCAGCAGTAGTTTACAGTAAGAAAAACAACATAATAGAGAGATAATTAAAATAAATAAATAAAATAAATATATAAAAAATAAATAATACACACACACTCCTATATATATATTGCACCACTTAGTTAATGAATTAATTATTATTAATTAATTATTAGGGAATTAAATGAATATTCAGTGATGCCTTGACTTGAGTTTAATTTATTACATGACCACACTTGTAAGTTTAAATACTTGTATCTCAAATTAACTGTAACATTTCAGCGACCCCCCCCAAAAAAAAAAAAATTCTAATTTATGTTAACTCAATGGGTAATGCATGCACTGGCCACACACCGATTTGATGACGAAACAGAACAAGTTGTTGTAAGATATATAATTGCTGCAACATCATTGCTAGTTTTGTTGGCCCGTCCATAGCGTTTTGAATTGTGTGTTAGCATAAAGCTAGTGGACTTTCATACGTGAAAGTTTGTCCATCCATCGCTTATCATCGCTCGGGGTCAGGTCGCGGGGGCAGCAGCTTTAGCAGGGACGCCCAGACTTCCCTCTCCCCCAGCCACTTCACCCAGCTCCTCCGGCGGGATCCCAAAGTGTTCCCCGGCCAGCCGAGAGACATAGTTTCTCCAGCGTGTCCTGGGTCGTCGTTGGTAGGACATGCCCGGAGCACCTCTCCAGGGAGGCGTCTAGGAGGCATCCGAACCAGATGCCCAAGCCACTTCAATTGGCTCCTCTCAACGCAGAGCGGAAGAGCAGCTCGACCCCGAGTCCCTCCCGGGTGGCCGAGCTTCTCGCCCTATCTCTAAGGGAGAGCCCGGACATACTGCGGAGGAAACTAATTTTTTTATATCGGGGATCTTGTTCTTTCGGTCGCGACCGAAAGAGGTTTGGTAGGAACATAGATCGACTGGTTTTTACTTATTTTTACTGTAATGCTAGTTGTTAAAACTAAGGTTATTAATTATTACCATTTCATTTGGGATAATGGTGCAAAATATGAAAACATTGGAGTCACAGGCAGTTGATTTTACCTTTAGTATGAAAAGGTCAAGGTCATCTTCAACACTCGCTGCTTGAAAGCTCATCATGCTTTGTCGTAGCTTTATTTTAATTAGAGGAGTTAATCCTTTTAAAAAGCAAATGCTTAATTGGAATCCTTACATTGTACTCAAACTTTGTCCCAGCTGAACACTAATACACTCGGAGACAGGAGAGCTAATCAAATTAAAGCCGAATGAAAGGATGGCTTGTGTGCTGACACGGCGGAGACGAAACGGCCCGCGTCCTGGCCACCGTCGACGGCGCGTTGCCAGATTCTTCCAAGTTTTATTGATTGGATCTCCTCCTGAAAAAGTTCCCACGGTGCCATGAAACATCTGCTGCCTTGTGATGGGGGAGGGAAAATAAAGCATTGATATATATATATATATATATATGTGGGGGGCAAACCCAGCAGTTCCAGCAACCCCGCGTCTCATAAACCCCAGGGCTCGGCATAAAAGTGCTGATTAATAGCTCGTCCGCATTAAAAACACAATTGGGTTGAGGAGCGCCAACTGTGCTCGTGGCTCCGCCATCTACTTGACTGGAATGCAACGGCAACGCCGGCTTAAAAAGCAGCAGCAACAAAGGAAAAAAACTGTTATGCACAGCACAGGAGGTGCTGTGCATAACGCTGAAATAAAAAAAAAAAAGGCCGATCAATTGCAAATATATACATAGAATGACAGATAAGGAAGCCTATAAAACAAGCCCAGCGGGCGGTTATACTGGGGGAAATTATTTAGGCATGAACAGTAATACACTCCATTAAATTTTATGAACTCAATTACCTGGAGAAGGCTGACATCGCTCCAACCGCTTCAGATCTACGGGATTTCATTATCGCAAGCGCAAGGAACAGGCGGATGTGTTGCCAGGTGTGAACTTTATTTTCCTTGGTTTTTTGTGTGCGTTTTGTTTTTGTTTCCCTCTTAAATCACGTCGAAATTGAGGGCTGACGTAATAAATGCCACGTATGTCAATGCTGCAGACGTTACGACGACCCAGAAATGTTAGACAACTTGGACTTCAATCGGAAGGTTTTTTTTCCACAAGTGAACTCAAATTCCAAGCAGTTTTGTCCAAGTTCTTTTAGACTGCATTAGCGACTCACTTTGGTATGCTACATACATGTTACATTGCCGTTTTTTGCTTGTTAGGACTTCAATATTAACAACTTTTAGGAAGACAGATTTGGGTCCAATGTGACCGATGTCGTGCATTTTTTTATTTTTTTTTAATGCTAGTGCATACAGAAGGCTTTGATGCAGCCTCTGGCCAGAAGAGGTCGCTTAAAGCAATGGTAGTTATTACAAAAAAAAAAGCCAGCAGGTGACAGCAGAGTATAAGAGATCAACTAGGGCCATGTTGCAACAAGCTGTGAATAATGAGGAAACTTAGCTATATTCTAATGCTAATTGCTGCAAAACAGAAAAAAAATACAATTATTATTATTTTTTTTATTCTTTTGGTAGGTTCCCTGTTTTTACAGCAACAGAACACAATATTCTGCGGGCCTTGCAATATCAGTCAAAATCCAGTAAAACAGCCGGGATCGAAGGGGGTTGCTTCCGTGAAAATGCCTGGGAGTGAATGAGTTCATATAAAACCATAAAATGAACAGCAAGTATGTCAGGTAGCTGACACGGCACAAACTCATTGATAACCTCAAAAGTTCATATTTAGGAATGTTTATGTTTTGAAAGTCAACCCAAGTAGAATCAGTGTCACAGAGCTGATTATGGTAAAAGAAAAATGGCGGTACTAGTGAACTTCTGTACATGTCCCATTCCTGTCAGCTAAGTGAAAAACAATGTATGGCCACATGAAAGGGGGCATGAATTCCGCTGAGACTCGGATTACCCTTGACCGTAAGAAGAAAATGCTTTGAATCTACGGTTGAAGCAAAGGGGCCATTCAGCATCAAAACACATCACCGTTTTTTTTTTTTCCCTTCCCAGGCAGCTGCGGTTCAGGAAGCCTCGATGAAACGAACATGACCTGCCCGAGGCGCAGATCGAGGGCTGAGGAAAAAATCCCAATCTGAGAGGCTGAAGGCGAGAAGCTCCTTCGCGGAGAATCCACCCGGGGCCTCGGCGAATGCGGGGTCAATAAAGGGTCGCGGTATTGAACAGAAAGTGCCAGCCATGATAAAGCACTCTGCCAAATGAGGGAAACATTTCCCGACGCATGCCATCCGCGGGGAGTAAATGAAAACAAGCTTAATTCATCGAAGCCCTCAGCTGTGATGCGAGGCGGAAGTCAGAACTGTTTTTTTACGCAGCAAAAGATCAGGCCCACAAGAATAACCCCGCCCCTTTGACTACGTTCCCTTCACCTACTAATTATTATAAATTCGCATCTAAATGATATTGATGCATATTGATTAGAATGATGATGCCCAGAGGGGTTATGCACAGGCCTGCAATCTACTTCGATTCCACATTATTGATCGATTCTTATCTAATCAGAGGTGGCAAAAATCATTGGCCGGATTTATACTGCAGATTCAACTGTCCGGTTACCAGTTTTGGGGGTTTCCATCCAACAGTTTAAACATTTTCAAGCAAATGTTGTAAAAATGTGCAAAAAGAACATGCGACTTATGTGCATTTCTGTTTGGTATTTTGGAAATATTGAGAGGAGACGTCATACGAGTGTCTCTCTGCCACAAGTCACTCTTGACACGCTGACTGTCAACAAAAGATTCATATTAATGTTTCCTTCTTTTGTTAATTCCAGAAATAGTTTTATTTCTTTGTCCCGTCAAATATACAGAGTTCTTGCAGAAATCCCCAAGTTACATTTTAACTCATTCACTGCCATTGACGGCTATAGACGTCAAAAAATTCATTTGAACTATTTCTATTAGTTTGACATTTTCCCCCACTTTTGTTAACAAAAAAAAAATAGATTTTTTTTTTTGGGGGGGGGGGGAGTATTAGAACAGATATAAAATTTGTGATTAATTGTATTTATTTATTATGTAATTAATTTTTGATTAATTAAAATATTTTTTTCTTAAAAAAAAACATTATTATTATTTTTTTTTAATTTAAATCGTGAGTTAACTAGTGAAGTCATGCGATTAATTACATTATTAATTACGATTACAAATTGTAATTGCCTGATGCCCCTAATTTGTATTTATTTTTTCTTAAAAAAAAACATTCCTTTTTTTTTTTTTTTAAAGAAAAAATAAATAAAAATTAGGGGTGTCGGGCGATTGCAGTTTTTAAATGTAATTAATCGCATGACTTCACTAGTTAACTCACAAATTTTATATCTGTTCTGAATGTACAAAAAAATTCTAGGTTTTCATACTCTTGTTAACAAAAATGAAAAAAAAAATGAAAAAATAATATTAAAATAATAAAAATAGTTCAAATGAATTTTTGACATCTATAGCTGTCAATGGCAGTGAATGAGTTAAACCTTTTTTAGAAATTTTTTTAGACCATTATGAGAAAAATATTCTGGCTTTCTGGCTTTTGCGTGTGACTCAAAAGTCCCCAACTTTTTTTCCCTTTTTTTTCTGCATCCTTTGCCACCAGCCGAGTGCCTATCGCCTGCTACTCTCTTCCAACCAGCTGGAAAACTCGGTACTTTCAAGCCAATTCTTGCTAAACTGACATTTACCCATTTACACACGTTGTCCACACTATTCTGACTAACTGCATAAACTCGGTGGAAAGGAAAACTTGAAAGGTACGGGTTTGTGGTATTGCACACGCTGAGCCACCTAATTATATTGCTACATTCACAACAAAAGCGAAGGGAGTTTCGCCTCGCTTTACTCGCTAGCGTTTCGCTGCCGTAGTGTGCACGGCCACTTCATTTGCGCACACCGGAGAGAGTGGCTTTGCTTTGGTTTAATTTTCGCAGCCACTTCCACTACGGCAAAACTCCTCCCAGAAAAAAAAAAACATACTATCCATCATACCATACTTTCTCATCCGCCACCATTTTTTTGAGACGACAATATGTGTCAAAATGTGCAACCTGGTATCCGGTCCTGTCATCATTATTTGCAAAAACCTGTTTCAAGAGACAAAATTCACATTTTCCATGAATCAAAACGCTGAAAAATATACTCCCTCCAAGCGTAACAACTTTTTGGGGGGCGAAATTTTAGGCCATTTTTGGGATTTCCATTCAGGTTATGACTATTCATTTCCATGTACATTTCAAGTGACATCCAATATGAGTGCCCAAAGTGCAAGCAAATGCAAGTATCATGCAGGGACAACGCTAAAGTAAACAATTTTTTTTTTTGTAGTTCATTGTGTATGCACATGACTCCGACAGATAACATCTTCTGCTATAACAAAGACATTTGTGGTATGCTCTAATATGAGTTACTTTTCATTTGGTCATGATACAATTATTTGTTCATGAAATATTTAAATATATGCAATATGTAATATATGTATGTAAAATATGTAAATATTTTGGGAAATTTTATATAATAATGACTAGAGGGCAACGCTTTTTGTTGATATGCAGTGGAGAGAAGACAACAAATATGACTCTAAATCCGATGCAACAGATTGTGACTTGTGTCAGAAAATCCGTCCAGCGGTCTGCCACTTCCTTACTTTATCAGCCGACAGGCTGGAAATACCGGCAAACCTCCTGCAGGGTTAAACCGTTTTTGGAGCATGGGTACGACACCCTCGGAAAAATTGATGTCAGGGGGAAAGAAATTAAAGTAAAAATCAGTTTTTTACACTGCTTAGCAGCGCTGTTATCAGCATGGGTGACCGATGCCTGATTGGAACAAGGGTGCTGAGAACCCCCCCCTGTGACCGACGGTATAATGGGAAGGGCCTTTAATCTCCTGTTTAGTTCCCCGGATAGTGTTGTCTTAATAAGTGGTTTGTCTGCCTTTGGATGTAATACCCTCTTTAATAGGACTTAAGCCCCCCCGTTTCCTTCTCATCAGATGCCAGCTTTGGGGCGTTGGGGTTGCATTCCCAGCGTGACGTCGGCCTCTTTCTCGCACAAACCCAGATGGACCACAAGGACCAATTGGTCTCGTGTCAGTCAAACCGACCCACCAACATTGAGATTAATCAGCAGGACACTGGGGACGTCTTATAGAGTCAGGACGGGACATCATCTCTCAACAAGGAGTGCATTTATGACACTTATGTGCACTTAAATGAGCCCGACTGATGCCAGACTTCATCTAGCGTCACTGCACAACAATCTCAACGCTTGGACGATGGAGTGTTGGTCATCAGTTTTGAATTGCAGGTTCCCAGACATCACTTATCAATACAGGGATGTGATTTGACCAAAGTGAAATTATCTGAAAATTTAGCCGGGGGTCTGGGGGCCGCTGGCACCCAGCTAGGTCCATAAAATGGCAGTTTTAGTCAACTCAAAATCAGTCACATTCAAAAACATTGGACTGCCTTTGCTTTTAAAAACTATCACTGAGAATATCATCATATCTAACTAATGTGATTACTAAATTAACACATAAATAATGTTGAAGAGTTCAAATTTCATGAACAAATAATTGTATCGTGACCAAATGAAAAGTAACTCATATTAGAGCATACCACAAATGTCTTTGTTATAGCAGAAGATGTTATCTGTCGGAGTCATCATCACAATGAAATACAAAAAAAAATAAAAAATCGGATTTTTTTTTTTTGGGGGGAGATAAAAAAAAAAGCGAAATTCCGCGAATTAGCGGAAAAATCACATCCCTGTCAATACTAATTTAGAACGCTAAATTCGTTTGGAAATGCTTGGTAAAAGTACGGAAAAGTTCCAGTATCTCAAAACCTTTTTAGTTTCAGTGGCAATTACCCAAAAAAAATGATGGGAAATGAATTGAAAGATGGAGTTGATTGATTAAACAGTAATTAAGGTCTGTTAAAGCTTGCTTAATAATACAAAGTTCAAATGTAACTTAAACACTACAAGTGTAGTTAGTTAGTTAATAGAGAGAGAAAATTCATTGACGTTATTTCCTAAAGACACATTTAGGACGTGTTTGATAGTGTTCCACTTTGGAGGCTCCATTGCACATATTCTAAGTAAGGTTGCAGCTATTGAATATTTTTAGAATCCAACTATTCTAGCCACTAAAAGTCGGAGCCTGACCTGGTGAGTGACATGGGTGTTCATTAGAACAATGTTTTAATACGCTCGCAGTTTCCCTCGCATTATGCCCATGGATTTCTGTCGACCAAAATCATTTTTGTAATATGAAAATTTACATGACCATACAATAGAAGTATCCGCTACAGTTCAATAAAATAAAACAAGTTAAGGTGGCAGCTGCCGGAACACAAAATACGGGATCACGTTTGACCTCAAATTGCCTATGAAAGCCACGGTGGACTTTCCTAATGCACCTAAAACTGAATTAACCTCCACGTGGTGATTGTCTCTAGAAGGACTCGGTGATCCTCTTGCTGGGTTGTAAGAGTATCAACGCAAACAAAGCGCTCCTGTTGATGCCAGCAATGTAGATCAGCCTCCATTGCCAACAATTAGAACCTGGTCCATTGAGCCCAGCGTGCGCGGATCAATTATTGTGAATTCCTCCCCCGGAGGTGTTCATCTTTAATAAAAATAAATAAATAAATAAATAAGAAAAAAAAAACGCTCCTGCTGAACCTTGAAGCCTTGGAGAAACATTGAGCCCATTATTGCACCTTGGAGTGCAGACGCAGTGACAGGTAAACGTTGTCTCTGAAGAAAAGGGCCCAAGATGACAACATTCACCGCGGGAATGACTATTATCCCTGATTCATCATTCTCAAATACCGCCGTGCTTAGCGAATTTCTTGCCTGCAGCTTATCTGCGGCAGACGTTCTCTCCCCTCTCGTTCGTTCTCTCTCTCTCTCTTTCTCCCACTGTCCTTCCTCAGCAAATACCACAAGCCAAATGTTTGAATCCAACGGAAGCGATTGCACTTGCGATTAACATGAGCCTAACTGATGCTGATGCTTATTATGCTAAACGCGGGAGGGACAGAGAGCGAGCGCGCCGGTGACCAAACAAGCACAACAAAATCACATTTCAATATTTCACACCAAATTACCAGTTGGACACTTTCAATTAAAAAGAAAAAGCTTTGATGCAATGAAAAGGCAGGATATTGGTTTACGGTGGGGGGGTGCGCTGCGGCAGTGCTATGATTGCATCGCAGCACCTGCTGCCGAATGGGAACATCCGCTGGCAACATCCTCTCCGGGAACCCGAAAGGTGCGTGAAATAATGACAAATTGGTGTTTGGTTTTGTGTTTTGAATAGAAAAAGTGTGGCTATAAAACCCGATGGTGCCTGATTACACCGTGATAGGTGAAAATCCACACTTTGAACAATTGGTCAAATCATGCGAATAATTTCAGTGCAAAAAGAAGTTGTTGTGATGGCAGTGAGCCAGGAAGAAAAAAAGCATGGAATGAAGAAAATTACCCAAGTAAAATGATCTTTTGTCAAGTGGTCAACAATAGACACAGCATTAACCAAGGGTAACAAAATAGCATTTGAACACGTGCTGCTACGGCCAAAACTAATGCCCAAACGCAATGACTGTCTGTCCAGCTACTCCTAGATTTCAGCCTACCAGTAACAGACGGTGCTCCCCCCTGTGGTCTGGAGCCTAAAACACGAAAAGCTACCACAAAAATGGTCTGAGTAGACAAAAGTGCTTTCACATTTGACAGTTCCACTCGTGTTGAGCTAAGATGTAAGGCAGCAAGCCAATTCCCCGCTAGCACTCAAGTGCAAGTGTGCTTACATTTTAAAATGATAATGCAAGACTGCAGAAAGATTCATTTGTCTGGAATTATATTTATTTTTGATGCTGTAAATGGTGGGAAATCATTTCCTCAATGGAACATGTTAGCATTACAGAAATATTAAACGAAACGTGGTTTTGTATTCAATTACCTTTTGTTTTCGATGTTCTGAATGCTTCAATGAGCAAGATTGGTTAACATTTTTCTCTTTACAAATATAATGATTAAAAAATGACGAATTGTTTTAATATGGATTATTTCCGTTTCAATCAGCACTCGAGCTTTTTACTGTTTTGAAAAGGGGAATAGACGTTTTTATACCCCAAATTTGAGACGTCAAAAATCAACCAAACATAATATTAGACCACTAAAATGTTGTTGTTTTTCAGTTCAGGAATTAAGTAACAAGGCTTAATCAATTAAAACTAATAATGTGTTTTATTATTTTTAAAACAGTATATTTGATATGTTGAAAATGTCAATACTAAATAGCTTCTTCCTATTTGTCTTTTAACCAATAGATAAAAAAATGATTTTGAATGTACCACACTGGTTGGTGATCGAATATTTTCCTTATTTATTGTATCGCCATATTGTAACATCCTTTCAGTTGACAAAATGTCACCATAATATACTCAGGGATGTGATTTGACCAAAGTGAAATTATCTGAAAATTTAGCCGGGGGTCTGGGGGCCGCTGGCACCCAGCTAGGTCCAGGGCAGTGCCCTGTGGGGGGACAAGGGGGGCGAAGCCCCCCGGAGCTCATGGGTTTTACGTGTTTATAAGTACTTTCAATGCACTCACATGACAAAGAAATAGACAAAACAACAGCATAAATTTTCCCATATAAAATGGCAACATTTTTTAGTTTAGTTTTTATTTTTAACATTTAGTCAACTCAAAATCAGTCACATTCAAAAACATTGGACTGCCTTTGCTTTTAAAAACTATCACTGAGAATATCATCATATCTAACTAATGTGATTACTAAGTTAACACATAAATAATGTTGAAGCTTTCAAATTTCATGAACAAATAATTGTATCATGACCAAATGAAAAGTAACTCCTATTAGAGCATACCACAAATGTCTTTGTTATAGCAGAAGATGTTATCTGTCGGAGTCATGTGCATACACAATGAAATACAAAAAAAATTATAATAAAAAATAAAAAAAAAAATCGGATTTTTTTTTTTGGGGGGGGAGATAAAAAAAAGTCACATCCCTGTATACTGTCACTCGCTCCGTTACTCCCCAAACTAACAATACATTTGGGCTGTTGTCGTTGAATTCCACTCCACATCACTGCCATCATTTCATCAACCGTTCCGAGCTGTACATTTGGCAGATCTATATGAATATTCTATCGTGTTTTCTACAAGAATCAGGACATGGTTGCCTGGAGGGACATTCTATAAATACAGCCTTGACATGCTACATGGCTCTTGCACTCCTCCGTGAATTGGCTCGACTTGCCGGGAGTAAAAAAGAAACTATATTTCTTAAAGTGCTGAAGGATGATCTGTGTGCGCGTCGGCATCGCTGTGATCTCGTCTCACCCTTCCAGGCAAAGCAAGTGCCTGTCGTGAAACAAACAAGCCCGACGGATTTCTGCTTGTGCAATACGGGACAAAATGTCATTTCAACATTCCAAGTTATATACTCCATTTTGTACCGCATGGAGGCATCTTAATTGTTGCTCTTCTTTAGTTCTTTTTCTCAAGTGTGTAAAAGCATCTTTTTCCGCCACTCTTCTGCGCAAAATATATGCTGACCATCCCAAAAAAAAAAAGTAACCAGAAAATCTCAAATAAGCATGCGGTAACGACATACGGTTGCCGGGATGCTTCTCGCGCCCCCGTCAGCGTGTCCATCATCTTGTGCCTGAGCACTGGCAGATGCTGCTGATGGCTCTTTGGAAATGGCAGTTTCCTTGACACGCCGTGATGCTAGGGAAGTGCTTTAAACTAGTAGGAAGGCATGAGTGATGGTGCAAAGGAAGCTGGGGATGAGGAGCGAGGGGGGGGGGGGGGGGGGGGGGTTGTCAGTGTCACTGCTGGGCTCCCTCCCTGAGGTTGTTTCAGCTACAGCGCTAGTTGCCTGGGTGACAAGCAAGACTCCCACAGCGATGCATCACCGAGCCCAAAAAGGCCGAGTGATGGAGGGGAGGGCCGGCGTTGTACCGACTGCATGGCGGCGGCACTTTCATTCATTTTTCATCAAAAGGCGGTAGAGACTCTGCCCACGGACGTCGATAAGGTGCTCCATGCTATTATTTGTCACGAAATATTGATCTAGAAAAACCTTGTGCAAGAGGGAGGACGATAATTGACATGCAGAGGAAGCTACAAAAGGAAACGATATGAGGGGGCAAGGTGGCAATCTTCGGTCTTCATTTTGTGTGTCTGTAAAAACTGGATGATTTTTGCTGAATATCAGACTTTAAATGAAGTAATATCGGCCGATGAATCAGTCGGGCGCTATTTGCAAGTTAGGCTTTCTTGGTGATGAAGTGCTGCCTCCGTGAGAGAAAATCGAATCATCCCTTTTCTGATAGCCGTGTTATGAAAACGCCAAAATAGGTGACAGACAATAACACATATAATACTGCGTCTACCATGGCAACCGCAGTTCACAAAATGAATTTGTTCCGAGATTAGGTTCGCAAACAGAAACTTTTCGGAACTGAGGCTTAATATCATGCGTTCATAATATCAATACCCCTTTCACTTTCTTGGGAAGCATGCTTAGGGCTAATTTAGAGCAAAAAACAAAAACAAGAGCTATGCATTGGTATGTGAAGCAAGCGACATCAACACCGTGAAAGATATCACAACTGAGTGTTCCAGGTTGAATTGAGGCAACATTTCTCCTGAAATGGTTTCCAGAAACTGAACAGTTCTTGAACCAGGGATCCACTACATGTGAACTTGCAAATAGAGAACTGCGCGTAGGCTAGTTTTGCACTTGGTAGATCGCAGAGAACACCCAAAGGTTGCCAACAGGACCAATTAATGGACAAACGTATTCAAAAATCTTTTTCAAACAATGGCGGCCAGCAGTGCTGGTATTCAGCCTTGCAAATCTGTGAAAGCCGTGATGCAGTAGCAGCAGCGGCGGCAGCGACGGAGGTAGTAGCCGCACGTCAACAGCCAAAAAGCTATACATAATGCATTGCATCAGGGAGCGCTGCGCACGGCTGCTCGAGCCACCAACCCCCCACCCACCCCCCCCCCCCCCCCGTTCTGCCGCAGATTTTGATGCATCAGCAACGCCGACTGGCTCGCACGCTCACCGCAGCTCGAGTCCATCATCTCCGCTATTCATGGAGGCCATTAATGATTTATTGAATAACAAATGGTGAGTAATGGGACCCTAATCCGTCATACCACTGCTGTAATGCTTTGTGGCATTAAAAGACGCTTTACCCATTTAAAGTTCCAAGATTACCAAATTGAATTTCGCAATTGCCAATGCGTTAGATCAATTTCATTTTCGGAGAGGCTGTAGCTGCGCATAGTAATTAGCTTAGCACATTTTCTCAAATTGCGGCAATTCCTCTAATAGCCAAACAATTGACCATGTAAACGCCTCCATTTTCTTGTGCGGATAAATCAAATATTGAAGACACAGATGACATTGTTTAGAATTTCAGAAATGTGCTTGTAGAAAATACGTTTGTTTGATTTCCTCCATCTGCAGTTGACTAAATTATTACGTTACCTAAATAGTTTGGCTCTAAAATCAAGGTGACCCAACGTTGCACAAACACTGGAAAAAAAACAATGATTTTTACTAATGGCGGGTAGATTACGCATCATTTATTCCTAACATTCTCGGAAAATAACCCATGTTGAATGCACACACGCACGGGTGCACGCACACGCACATGCTCACCCATATACAAAAAAAAAATATATATATATATATATATAAAAATATATATATAAAGAATATATATATAAAAAAAAAATATATAAATATATATATATATATATATATATATATATATATATATATAAATATAAAAGTGGCTTTTTTTAAAAAAGGAGAACAATGATGATGTCAAATCGAATGAACAATACTGAGCTCTACAAGAAAAAAGAAGAAGAAAAAAAAAACAACCCATGTAACCAGATGGGCCTGTAAAGTGTTACCAGGCGATATCATTCACGTTACTTTTAATTGCTTCTTCAAGGACGGCAAAAAGACAAGCTCCCGAGCGTTTCTGACCTACAAGGATGAACAACGCAAGCACGCTAACATTTGCAAGCGTTTTCCTTTTCATGCAGCGTATCAAACGTGTACGTGATGCAAATGTATATGAAGCAACATCTCAGCAAGTAGTAGCAGCTCCTTCCAGTCAATTTTTACCAAGCATATGGCCGCCTCCTCCCTCCTTGAAAAGACCAAAAGAGGTATAATGAACAAGCAACCTGTTGCCTGCCTTATGAGACACTTAGGACCGTCCGATCATTCTGCAAGCCAAAAACAAGAGCAGAGTTAACGCTCGCCTTATTACCGTAAAGAAACAATATGGCGTGGCATTTATTTAGATATATTGTTCATTTTAATGTGTTATACATTTCCATTGAATAAAAGTTTTTCCTATATTTAAGCAGTGTTTATGTTCAAACTGTACATAGGAATAAAAAATTTTTTTTTTTTTAAATGTTGGTCATTATTTCGGTACTTGGGGAGCAAAATATGCTTTTAAGGTTTAAAGTTTGAGAACCCCTGCGGTGACATTTTCATGATAATGGTTAAGCAGAATACCAATCCAAATTGAGCTTGCGCTTTAAGTAACAGTATTTAATTGTTTTCATGGTTTCCACGAGTGAAATAAGGTACAATTTGGAGTCTGCGGTGATCGTGTTCTGGAGAAGACAACGGAATGCCATGAATTCAAGCAGTCGAAAAAGCAGCCATTGCTTTCTTGTACGAGTATTTGACTTGCATCCAACATTACAAATTGGACCGTCCCAAATGAAGCGGTCAAACAAAATAGATGTTCATTTTTGGCGGCACAGATTTGATTACTTTAGCTCTACTCTTGGGCCAGAAGTTCAAGACTGATGCAGATGGCTATCAGAGCCATTATCATAGAATCGCCAGGTTGCTGAATGTTAATTTAATTAATTCTTTAACTCTGGCAGGGACAACGATGTTCTATGGTACGGACTCTGGAAACCAAACCCTCCTTTTCCCTGGTCCACAGCCGGAATTTGCCAACGGGGCTGGGAACCACCATGCAAAATCATACAAGTTGTTACTAAGTCGTCCCCTTTGAAGCATTGTAGATATGATCATTTATTGAAATGTGTTCGCAAATTGCGGTAAATCTATCTTTACTACTAATTAAGCTAGCACACATTTAGCATGACAAATGTTGGCTTTCGCATTTAAACTCTCTCTTGCACTTTGGAATCGGTGATCCACTTTTAATTAAAGCTATTGCACCTCGAGTTACTTCCAGTTTAGACCAATAATCAAGCTGTTCCCAAAGCAGTTCGGTTCGTCGTCCCAAAAATCACACCAATTTGTCATGTTACTGTCAGGACACCAAACAAATGCTTGTTGCCTAGCCAGTAAGCAGCCATTACGACTCCTTCAAATTCGACATACAACACTAACAAGTAACTCCATCGACCCCTGACCTTTATCATACGACTGCCTAACCATAACAACAGCAGCACATAACTATATGTCTTTCATTTGAATAAAAGTAATGATATGCTATGAAAGTTGTAATGGTCCCAAAGCTAAGTGGAGACTAACATCTTCAACGATGATCGCTACTTCAGTAGACTCGGTGTAAGGTTCTCCACTAGCGTGACAAAAGGGGTTAACAATTAAGAATAGCTCAGCGAGATTCCACGTTTGCGATTTCTGGCACGCAACGAGCACAGCGGCGCTATTTGCAGAACACTGTACGGGGGTGCCAAGAAGCATCAAAAATTCATCATCTCATTTTCTGTCCACCAAGGACTCTTTCATTCCTGGCGTTGAAGCCGCCCAGCGCTTCAAATGCGGTTCAGTCGACATTTCTTGACATTTTTTTTGCTTTGCTCGTTGAAAATGTGATCCTGAGTGAGTTGCGTCTCCAAAGTTCCAATCCAGTTCAAAAATATCCACAAGCGGCACTCTTGAGTTAGCACGTTGCGAACTAGGCTAGTCCTTTGAGAGTATCGAGGGTCAGCGGCAGAACCTTTACTGCCTTTTGAAGAACTCGAGAAATTGGCACGATTGAAGTCAATATGAGCACACCTTTTCATGCGACTTCCAAGATTTTCACATGCCTGATCTGAGGTCTTGTGGGCGTGAAAGGGTAGAAAGCCAGAATACAAGCAAGCCTACAGAGAAGCGACTGTTTTATTGCTTTCAACCAACATGTACGTTGCATATTAACTTGTTTGTGCGATAATGTAAATCCATACATTTCCTGTGGGATTATTTTTACTCTCTAGAACTGAAAGACAACTGGCATCCACAAACCAACTGCGTTTGACCAACATTGTTCCACTGCATCCCTTCACAGAATGTGTTGAGTGGCTGAAAACGACTACGGATGTTAAAATAACCGCAATATCCTGATATTAAAATTGCCAAAATATCGTCGTCATGCTACAATATTTAAAGCAACACATCTTCATCAAAATTATGAGCTTTTTTTTGATATATTGCCAACACCACCACAAAAATCGTGCTAATTATCGTATTGTGACGTTCATATCGTGATAATCTTGTATTGTGACATTTGGATATCGTTACATCCCTAAAAAAGACACACAAAAAATCTGTTCCTTTCATTGATACCAAGTGTAATTATCGTACCATGTTTACCGCCGAGCTTAGCAGTAGCAGATTGGAAGGATAAAATTGTAGAAAATTTAAAAACTGCTCCTTTCATCGTCATCCTTTCAAATTGAAACTATTTTTTTACAACCGTGTTTCACATCTGAACCAGCGATAGCTTAACTCTTTGACTGCCAAAAACGTTAAATAACGTTTAGTAAAACCCTATGGATGAGTGCCAAAGACGTTAAAAGACGTTTTTTTCAAAACAGAGGTGAAACTAACCATTTTCTATTGTTGATTACTGAAAAACGGAATAAGGTAGAAACAAACTTTTTTTTTTGATGAAAGATGAGAGTCCAATCTTTCATTTGGTAGTATGTGTGTTTCCATAGTCCAAACACATAATTTTCTGTGGACCTTGAAAGATCAGTCAAAATGCTTAAATCGGCTGGCACCCACGGCATCCCTTTTCAGAAAACGTCTGGCAGTCAAAGAGATAACTAGGAAGGAAGGATGAAACCGTATACAGTTTAATGGTAAACCATGATAAAAAAAAAAAAGTGTATTTTTATCATTATCGTTTCTAATATAGTAATTATCGTTACAACACGGTTTAGCGTTTGACCTAGCAGTAGCAGGATGAAACTGTATACGGTTCACAAGTACACCAGGGTAAAAATGTTCTGCTTATCGTTACTGTTAAAGTAATTAATGTAAATGCTGTGTTTAGCATCTAAGAGTTGTAAACATAATTGACAGTAGCGATAATTTGGGTCATACTCATGATCCGAAATATACAATATCTGTCCACCACAACTCTTACGGTGGAGTTTACGGGTTCAGTAGTTTGTTTGAGACGGCTGCAATTTGGCAACCTGCTTAAAAAGCTACTTTTAAACACTGGGAGTAGAAAACATCTCCTTGTAGCATCACTCAGCGAATATGACGCAACATTCTGCACCAGCCGCGACAGTTGACACACAGGTGCCTATAAACCAACGTGTTTCACCTCCTCAATGACGTGTTCCCGAATATCCGTCTGGTAACGGTGACAGCATTTCTGCAATGGACCCAAGAACCGGTTGCACACAAATTCAAATAACGAGACACTCGGGGGAGATACCGCGACTGTCTGCTTTGGCTACTCGGCAACAGTGCTGTCAGACTGTCAACGCTACCTGGAACCCACTGTGGGCTCTCGACATACATCCATCTGCTTTATCACTGGCAATTAAACTCTGCAATATGCATTAGGATCCTTTGAGTGAGATTAAGACAACGGTGAGCCAAAAGTCATATTTCAATTTGCTCCTTTATTAATCTAACCTGAAACTGAGATGATATCTGCTGATGTATTTGTGTCATTGATTAGTTATTCATGGGAATTCTTGCTTGTAAAGTCGAACACATCAAAAAGGTGAACACACCACATATCCAATAGCACCTAAAATCCTGGATCATATGTCTTCGAATCCTTTGGGACTCATATGACGACAATATGAAGCAACAATTCAAGAGCTCAATTTTTGGCTTCGGTTAAAAAAAAAAGAAAGTGAATAATGGAAAGGAGATTTAAGGACAGCAGAGAGCTCGCCATCTTTAAGATTGCACCTTCAGACATGCTCACTTTTCCCAGGCCTTTGTATGAAAATGCATTTGCTGCAGCGCTAGCAACTCTCGCCTCCTTTTCTCCCCTGACTGGCTCCCCCCCCATCCTCACCTTTTTTTTCTCCCCCCTGCAGCCTTCCAGACAGATAAATGGGACTGAGTCGGACTGAATGAGGTTTTCTCGAATGATCCTACTTCCACACCAGCAAAACCAATTACCATGACTAAGATAAACCCCTCCAGCGCACCCCCCACACCAACACAGCCGCACACACCTCGGTCCAATCTGCCATTGTGTCGCTGATCGCGTGCGTCTCGGCGAGAGCCCGACAGATCGTGAATAAAGTCCAAAGTCGGGCCCCATCGCCACGATTACGCTTTACATGACGAGGACAGCGGCAAGCATAAAAAAAAGCAGAACGTCTTCGGAAAAATGACATTTCCTCCCGCTGCCCCTTCATTAGCATTTCCTCAGCGTATCCTATAACGGAGAAATGTCACAAGTGTGCCTGTGGGCTATAAGTCGGAGCGGAACGTGATGAGTGGGTCTGGATTTGGTGCCAAACTTTTGGGGGCAGTGGCCAAACCGGCCTCTGATCTGTACCTCATGCCGCACACACACTAACGCCGTGACTAAAGCCGCAGCAAGAAAAGAAAAAACGAAATTCTCTACCTCGGCTGTGAACTGCCAAGTGTTAGCGACGCCACGCACGCTAGTCTAATCCTGTCAACAAAACTGCGCGCTGTCGACATCAAAAGAGAAGATTGAAGAATTGTGCTGCCTGACTTAAAAGTCACAATGTTTAGCGCCATCTGTAGGCTTCTTAAAGACAAACCCGGTTGTAAACAAAATGAAGCTGTATTTGGAAAATTGAATGTGATTCAGCGCTCCAATGGTTTAATCTTTAGGTTTGTTAGAGTCATTGTGTTACGATGTTGATGTCATGTTTCTATGCACTTGCTGTCCCTTTTGAATGTTAATGATATATTAGCCACCCTTAACTTGCCTAGTCACTCTTATTTTGTAGTTGCGATACAGTTACTATGTTCCTTATGTTGATAAATGTTGCCAGTTGCTATCTCCATTGTGATGATACTTGTATGATGATGATGATGTATTAGCCACTCTTAGCTTTGTCTAATTACTCTTCTAGTTGTTAAGCAGTTACTATGTTCCTTTTTATAGTAATGTCAGTTACTGTGCCTCTTGTGATATAAGTCACTCTTTATAGTGCTATGCAGTTAGTGTGTTCCTTATGAAAATGTTGTCAGGCGCTATGCAGTTGCTCTATGGTCTTCACTTTTAGTTTGTCGAGTCACTCATTTTTTTCATATTGGCCTTTATTCTGTCATATCAAATGTATAGTGCACTGGTGAGTGCTACTGAATGGCACTTCTGTCAGCACGTCGAGATTCCTTAGCTAAGGGTTTCTCTCAGAAGGTTGAGTTTTTCGATCTCTACTCTTCCATGCAAGCGGTTCTTCCCTGTTGGAGGTTGAGTCAATGCATCCAACTCTGCTCTTTCAGTCAAGGTTTCTCCATCAAGTGTTTTTTTTTCTTCCAGGCCATCTGAATCCAGTCCCACTCCTGTTGTTAATTTGTATTTTTGCATATAAAGACTCACTGTTTCCAATCTCCTATGTCTTGGTTGGGTTCTACCTCCGCATCTCACAAGGTTGACACCCAAAGAAAAAAAAAATTGAATAGCAACTCATTTGCATGGATGTGTGTTGACAGGTTTATTTTAACCTACAAAGTCCGGTTGCCAAGTGTTCCCCACCCCAAAAATCTTTGCCATTAAAACTCAGGAAACCTGTAGGCACCCATTCAATATAGTAAACGTTTGATGGATGACGTGTCAAACGACAAACACAGCAGAGTAACGAGAAAACAATATTTGACGTGGCTGTAGGACACGTGGCTTAAAACCTAAACAGCCTGACCGAGAACACCGTCCAGTTTGAACGCGCCGGCCAGCGGTAACACGATTTAACTCTCACCCGCCAACAGAGAGACATTTTTTCGCAGCCTGCAGCTCAGGTCACTTCCATTTAAAAACAGCCGGATGAGCACGACATAGCCGTTTTTTACCGTAGAGCGCCGAGCCGGCGATGCCCCTTGGCAGGGTTACCGCATCCAGCAACACAACCCCCGTGCTCAAGGTTAAACTCACCTACAAAGTATGTGAGGAGTCAGTGGGTATTTGGCCACGTAGTGTTTGCAAAACATGAACCCTGGTAAATGAAATCATCCATCTTTTGTTGAACTACACAAGAGCTTGTAAAATTGCGAATGGAGAACGATTGTGATGCGCGGAAGACGTAGGGTTAAAGCGATGCCCTAAGGGAGGAGAATAAATAGTTTATATGGAAGAGATTGATTCAGATATCACAGGTTTTGAAAAAACTTCAACCCACACACGCCTGCCTGATATGTAAGAAGTGATAAAAGGTTCTGGACATTTGTTTAGGCCTTCACGATACACAGTACTTCTCACTTTATGAAGAAACAAAGAATTTCAGATGGCAGTCACAAAGGTACGGACCGACTGGAAGACATTCTTCAAATGCAATGCCAATGATCGAATAGTACAATTGATAAAGAATATAGTCTTTTTCAAAAACTCCCAGTCCAGAACCAACCTTGACCACAACGCAACCGTGATGGTTTTGCTTATATACGGCACAATTTGGATGTGTGTCATGGCATCTTAACTCTTTGACTGCCAGACGTTTTCAGAAAAGGGATGCCGTGGGTGCCAGCCGATTTAAGCATTTTGACTGATCTTTCAAGGTCCACAGAAAATGATGTGTTTGGACTATGGAAACACACATACTACCAAATGATAGATGAAGATTGGACTCTCATCTTTCATCAGAAAAAAAAGTTTGTTTCTACCTTATTCCGTTTTTCAGTAATCAACAATAGAAAATGGTTAGTTTCACCTCTGTTTTGAAAAAAACGTCTTTTAACGTCTTTGGCACTCCTCCATAGGACTTTACTAAATGTTATTTAACGTTTTTGGCAGTCAAAGAGTTAAAGACATAAAAATTGAATCGTCCGGCGGGTGTTCAATCTTGTTAGAATCCAGTGTTCTATTGATCAAGTCGATGGGATCAGCAAAAATAATGGCTGCTAACTGGCTAACCTGGAGGAGATTGGCAGCTGGTGTATGTTTTCTTACCGGCAATTGAAAGTACCTTAGAAACTACGTCGATCGTTGACCACTTGCGAGCCAATACAATACGTTCCAACAAGTGATGGTACGCTACAAGCTAGCATAGATAGTTACCTTGAGCTGGCAATCATAAACATCTTAATCTTCCTTGTGAAATGATTCCAGAATTTTGGAATTTGTCTTTTGACCGTTTCCTTTTGGCTAACAAACTTGATCACTGTGAAGCTTTGAGGCAGAAATTTTGTCATTGACATTTTTTTTGCTGATTAAGTTTTTCAATTAATAATCAGGTGTCCTCAGATCGCAATCTGACCTTGGGTATGCACCAGTGGTGCGTTTTAAATTATTAAATCAACTTGCTTACTTTAGCTAGATGATTCCAATTCGATGGGACAATGCTGCCAATGATAAATATACAGCTGTACAAGTTGAAAGCATATTTTGTACTTACACTTTACTTTTCTTGACAGTTCAAAAAACAGACCTGCTTTGAAATGTAATCCAGACAGCATGACAATACTTATTTTTTTGCGCCTGTGGCTTTGCTCATTTTTCCGAGGGTAACAAAAGTTCAGCACTTGTTCGGGTCCTCCAGGTAGAGGAGGCGAGGAAAGCATTTAGATGCTCATGTGCTAATCCGCAAACCTGGAGCCTTCGTCTCTAACACCTGCGAGCGAGTACAATTTTCAACTTTTTTTGAAACATTCAATTGAGGTCGTCAGGGATTAAAAATAATTAATTAATTTACACGGATGCTATTGGCCAAGACTCTTCATCCAAATCAAAATGTAGGCATCATCTGTATAATTTGCAAAACTGGCTTTTGAAAATCAAGCTCAAAAGTTGAGTCGTTTGAGCTTGGGGTCCCTTTGAAAGCAGACCCGTTTGAACATTCCTCCTGGTCTTGCGGTCAAGCATTTCACATAAAATCAGAAATAATTACACTTCGGCGCGCTCGGTCAAAATGTTTGCCTTGGAGAGCTTCACAAAAAGAAGGCGCAAAGTACGCCGCTTTCTGTCAGGAGCTGAAGGAATGTTTAATCCTGAGATCTGCTGAGTGAACGGGCGGGCGGGCCTGCCTGTAATAAAATATCTGCATTCATTCATGGCCTGTTTGAGCTGAAGACGTGCGCACGCACGCACACACACACTCATCACCAATGACAACGCGCTCCCGCCAACGGGGGCCCAAGGTGAAAACCATTTGAAACGGAGCGACTTCGTCATTGCTGGCATCGGTGGGCAGCCGGGGCACGAATACTCTTCACCCTGTGACCCCTTGTGGATTTATTTAATTGGCAGCAGCAGCAGCAGCACGCCTTGCAGTTACATGCTTTAAAGCGTTAAGGAATCCATAACGTCCTTGGACAAAAAGTGCCAGTCACTCGTCTGGAAAGCTAAATGAGATCAGGCCGTCTTGACGCCTCCCTTCGTGTCAGCAGTCAAAATGACACGTCGTCATCATACAATTAATTGTCATCTTAAATAAACACCTCACCTCGGATAACCGCCGGTATGTTTCTACCAAATTCGGTTTGGTACGCCGTGATTTGTACACTTGTGAGATATTGGGCTGAAACAATCAAATAATTAAAATTTCTACACAATGACTCATGTAATTGCAAATGATTGATGTGGATAAGATGTGGTTACTGGTTAACGAACATAGCTGCTAACCTGAGCTTACAAGAGCCAATTATAGTCTCACTTGCTGACGCCCACGTCACTCACCAGGCCAGGCTCCACCTTTGTCTTGCTATGCACTGTAAATAGCACACAACGAATTCCCTTGGTTGTGTCATTTTTTCACTCCAAAGATTTGTAATTTTCCAAAAAATGTCCCATTTTAAAGGCTTCCATTTTGAGCGTGGAGTGAAACATCAAAGGCACAAAACGATGACTATTTTGCGTGCAAATCAGACGAACGACTCAAATCTATCGCGGAAGCTTGGAAATTCTCCAGCACTTTGCCGCCCCCGCCGCCACCCGTCCCACCCCAATTTCCCCATGAGTAATGTATCCCATCAATCCCTGTCAGGCACAAATGCAGCGTAATACATTTTGTATTGGACGTGGTCACTCGATTAGCCCCTTCAGCTTTACATAACCCGGCCGTGCGGAGGCGTGTCGGGGCGGACGTGTGTGAGTGACCCGTGTTACTTTGAGACACAACATCAGACGTTTGGAATAACATTGGGGAGGCGGGGGGCTGGGGGGGGGGGTTCGACTGGCACAAGTAACCCTGGTGTTGTCATGACGATGCCATCCTGCGTGGCACGAGCGACTGTTTGCATTGACTGCCTCTATTCCCACTAAAGCTTTTGATTAAACTCTCCTCCTTTCACTTGAATTGAACATCAAAGGTCTGCACAAAAATAACCACAAAAAGTGTCTGAAAGAACATTCAGAATTAATAAAAACAGACTTTACAACTACATTCAAGCTGATTAATTGTGTCACTTGTTTCGAAAAGCCTCTAATTTCCTCTCCAATTTTGTTGAGTGACATCCTACCAAGAAACATTTTGAAATGAACAATTTAATCGACCAAATTCAATTACTCATCCAACAGTCTGTTGCTTATTTAAATTTGTGTTTACAATAATCTTTACATTGCTTCCAAATGTAATTCCTCCCTCGAGTGGGAAAGCAGACAGTCGCTGCAGCTTTTCATATCCAGCAAACTTGCTGAATATATCAACTGAAAATGTTATATAAAGGGGACACCATTCTTGTTTCTATTCGTTCTGTGCTTCTGGATGCCATTTTGCATTAAAAAAAAAAAAAAAAAAAGCATCTTTCAATTATCTGGCTGCGCTTTTCAGCAATTTCGCAGTCTCCATTACCTTTTCCTCGACCGCCTCTTTGTTTGCCAAAGTGCTGACGCCTGAATTTGAGCACTTCATCTATTGTTGCCACGCTGCCTCGCCGATAACACACACGGCCCATTCTGCATATAGAATTTTTTTTAAATTTAGGACGGCGCCCGCCACTCACACGTTCAGACTTTGATACCAGGATGCACCGTTTTTGCGAACCCGGGCTCTCTCAGGTCATCGATCAGTACAAGAACAACTCGGATGATCCATATTCACCTTGAAGGCCATGTTCAAACGATTCAGTCAAAAGGTTCAATCACACCTCTTTCCACAGTGAAATAAACTATTCCTGAGGGGAAAGCATTTGCCTGATTCCAAACGGCCTGCCACTGTTAACCCTCGATCAATTTGGCCAAACAGAAATCTGAAGAAAGTCACTTCCATAAAAGGGCACAAGAAAAAACAACAACAGCATGAGACATACTGAAGTACCGCTAACTTTTGAATACTGCAATATAATTAATTAATTAATAAAAGCCATGATAATAAAAGGCTTTTTTTCCCCGTTTGGCCCAGTTTGACAACTACTGTCACTAGGAATACACCAATAATCCATCTCTGTGTTCATACTGCACCAATAGTAATCCCACTTAACCTAGAGTGACCCGATTTTAGCTAAATCCCCTTTTAATGGGTTTATCGTATAAGAATCGCTATGACAACTGTGTGATTGACATACACATCGCAAAAAAAAAACAAAACAGAACGCCAGGACGGGACCTGCGCAATATCGAGAGAAAAAAACAATGAGGTTGGCAAAATCCACCAGGAAGCGGGACCTAAGCCTCAAAAATGAGAATGTACCGGCCAATGGGGTAGATGCCACGGACTTCCGGGTTTGACACATCAGCGTCGTTTCGACACTCGCGCCCCAACCGCGCGGCTACTGCCGTTGTCTCAACTCTCTGAAATGCTTCAGACAACTGAGACAGACAAATGCGCAGCCGAGGGGCGCGAGAACAGGGACGCACGCGGCCCACACGTCGCAAACAGGAAATGGAACCAAAGCTAATGTGTGAAAAACAGGGAGTCCCGCCTCCTCCGTGGCATGTACGTCGAGTCATCCAAACCTTCCAGGCAGGTGGAGTGGGAGCCATGTCAACCATATAGAGAAATGAAATACTGTCGTGCATCAATACTTTTAGAAAAACATACAGTTGAATTTGAAACTGTCAGTAATGAAAAGTTGACACTGTAAATGTTCAATTTGAATGAAACGTGTGCCAGGTTTGAAAAGTTTGTGATTCTGAAAAAATGAAATAAAACGAGTTTTCATCACAACTGCTTCCAGTATATCAATACTTGTACTCGTAAGCAGGCTAAAAAGACCTGATGTCACTGTCACTAAATTTGAACATGACCTAAATAAAAGTGTGACAAGTTCTGCGCAGAAATCTCTGCGACTATTTTTTTTTTTTAACTCACAATACTGTAAGGCAAACAAGAGAAGCCTTTATTTCTGTAAAAATCATCACCTGGATGACCACTAGAATAAAATCCAACTCCACTCCAAAATGACACATTTTCAGTCATGAAAACGCTGCCTCTTCATTCCACAAGTCCGGTCCACTTGAGTAATTGTCAATGTTCTTAACGTTCCACTTGATTCTGACAGTATTGCACTGTTAGACAGCAGTTATGGTGTAGTAGTATTCGACTATAATGGCAGAGAAGTGCTCAGAGGAGCTTGACTCACACAATGTGGTAGCGGCAAAAGATGAAAAAAAAAAAAAAAAAAAAAACAAAAAAAAAAAGGCCAGTCTTGCTTGCTCTTTTGGCATTACCCTCTCGAGATGCTCATCTTCATGATACGCTGACTTGAAACAAACGCGAGACGGGCGGCATTTAAATACATCGGCACGCAACAAAAATGATCACATTCTTTTTCGAAGGTTATTATACTTGCAGAGGGAACTGCGCTTTTTAAGTATACAAATGGCGCCAAGAAGATAGTGCGGGAAAGCAAACAAATGTTTTCCATCAACACCTAAACTGCAGCTGATGAAAATATTCGTATGACCGTCTGGTGAATTCATTTGTAAAAGTGTGACTGCTCAAGTGGCGAAAAGAAAGACTTATTTCAACTAAGGCCTTCCTTGGTCTTATGTGATTGAAAATCAAGATACGATTGACAAGACACTTTCAATTGGAAGTGCTTGAGCGCTGAAGAGAAACGCAATTTCAATTTAAGTCTCAGATATTCTCCCTTCCTTGGTCATATACGACTCAAAATTAATTGGGTCTTTTGCCATGCAATTGCAAAATAAGGAACAAGTAGTTTGGGCCAAAAGGACGATAAAAACATTGGCACAACAATTCCAATTGAAATGCCCGATTGCTGATGTGAATCAATTTGAACGTGGGTCACACACAGATTCCCCCTTTCCTTGATCACATATAATTCATCATCAGCAGTACTTTGTTTTGGTACAGTGAAATACGATCATTTATGAAAAACTGGTTATCTTAAAAAAATTAAGATAAAATCAACAGATATTCCCTTTTTTACTTGGTCATATATGATTTAAAGTCCTTTGCCAGAAAAAAAAACAATTTTTTAAAAATAAAATAAAATAAATAAAGTCTTTTGCCGCTCTACATTGGAAAAAAGGGTAAAAATGAAAACAATTAAAAATATATATATTTCAATGGAAACTGGAGTGGCGAAAAGGAACACGATTTCAATGTGGGACTCAGAAATTCTCTCTTTACTGGGTCATGTATCATTCAAAATCATCAGGGTCCTCTGCTATGGTATTCGTGATAATGGACAGATTCGTTAAAATTAGTTTGGAACAAAAGAACAAAAAATACGATCGACAGGATAATTACAATTGTGACTGCTCAAGCGCCGAAGAGAAATGTCATTTGAACTCGGGCTCAAATATTCTTTGCCTTGGTCAAATATTATTACAAATCAGGCATAGTGAAATAAGACAATTAATTCGGACCAAAAGAACACAATCAAGAATTGCTTGAGCACAGAAGAGTAACTTAATTTTATTTAAGAATCGGATACTTCGTTGATGAATTTGCAATGGCTGTATTATTGCATCGTTATTGCCTAATTCCCATAGTCCGGTTATGGTGAACTTGACAAAAAACTAAATGTGGCGCTCGTACCGCAACGGCAACAATCAAGCAGGCAGGTGGACAAAAGATGGCAAATATTCAGCAGGCTGCATAAAGAAATCCTATTTTTGTCCCTAGCGATAGCTCACAACACAGAAGTTGGGTCACTGTGGCTCACTCACCAAGGTAGCGCGATGTTCCAGAAATAGCACGCAAATGATTGACCTGTTGGTTTGGCGCATGTCATGCTTTTGGTCCCCCACTCCAGACTCTGTTAAAGGTAATAAATTCAGGGTAGGGGGCTGGAGGCTGTCAGGGTAATTAAGTCGGTTAAAGTAAGGCCAAGCCATGATCCCCATGCTAAACAGGCGAATTGAGCGACCTGAAATTACCCTCACACTGGCGGCTTTGTCCGCTAAGCGCCGGGGCTAGCCGTGCCTCAGGAAGTCGTCCCTGCGCATAACGTTCAGCCCGCGGGGGTTACGCTAATGACAACATAACGCAGCGCCTTGACCTCAACCCAAGAGAGAAGCGCCCATTCAAGTCGCTTTGATTGGCCGCCGATCACTTAGTGGATATTCAGCGCAGAAAGTGAGCGGCAGAGGCGAGCGCAACAAAAATTTCTGTCAAGGAATGGCAGTTCTTTTCCTGAGAAGCTAGCACATGTCCAGATTTGCTACTGCTTTATAAAGACACAAAAAAAATAGTCAGGAAAAAAAAAAGTATCAACTTAACTGAAAAATGCAGACCTAAATAAACCAAGGCTGAAATTTCAGCAATTGGACAAATAACAAATTGTACGCTTTGGTAGAAATCAATCTTTAGCATTTGCAGAAATTCTGTAGAACTTTGTTTTATGTTCTTAATACTTCTTACCTTAATTTTTTTCTCCTATTATTTGGTAATAATAATAATCATCATCATAAAAAGTTACATAAGATAAAATTTGTTTTTAAAATAGAGAGGAAAAAAAATCTACAATTTATACAAATAATAAAATGTCTTCATCCCCAATTTTGCTAAAAATTTTAGTTACGAAAAAATAAATCACTTAATTTCTTTTGTGTGAGTTTTTATCGTAAATACATTATTTTGTTAAGAATAAACTAATAATCCCTTTCTAATCTATGATTTTGTTAGTGTGGACTTGAAGATGTTGCGATCATTATTTTTTATTAAAAATAACGTGGGAAAGACGTACTAGCAGTACAATGATTAATCGATAAACTAATCCCGTTTTCCTCAACCTCCAGGCCACAGACCGGTCCCGGGCCGTGGGCCACTTTGGACTGGGCCATGGCGGGCCACACCATTTGAAAGAATTTAAAAAAAACTTACTGTACTTCGAGTTAAACGATTAGCCGAGGCTTAAAAATATTTTATTTTGAAAAGTGACCGGATTCTCTCTTGTTTACGACGAACTCTTGACGCATGTCAAAATGCTAATTATCTCAGTCGCACAGCGCTGATGCTAATTCACAAGTTAGCAAAATGAGTAAAAAACTGACATACAGTGTTTGGAAAGTTTCTTTGCAACAGAGAAAAAGCCGAGTGATGAGACAACACAGGAGCCTATAATAAAGAAGAAAAAGAAAAGTGCATGGATGCTACAGGTGATTCCCACGCGTGATTGCCCGCTCTGCGGCGAGCGGCTCTTAATTTAGCGGTGAATGAGTTACACATGGACTTTAGATTTGTTCTGTGGTGCCTTTTTATGTTGGCGCATTTAAGGAGGGCACTGCTAATATAGTTACAAGAAAATGTGGCTTCACATTTTTTGTTACATCTACAAAATACCCGTTTTTTTTTTTGTTGCTCGTACCATTCATAGTAAGCATTACAATAGTGACCTCACCATATTTAAGAGAGTTGTTGTTACCCTTGTTATGGTGTTTGAGCTGCTAGTACAGGTACATAAATACATAGTGGGTCTGTGTTTGTTGTTATAGCCTTTTATTAATCAAGCCGCCGTACAGCCAAGAATCGAAATAAAACATTTGCAAACATCTGCTTTTACTATGGAAAACATTGTTCATCATTATTCATTCATCTGAATTTTGTCTTCGCAAACATTTGCCATTTCATTAAAATTCTGACTACAGTAAATTCCCTGTCACAACATTTACATCAGCTATAATTTTGTTACAAAAAAACAAAAATGGAGGGAAAAGGAATAATAATTATAGGGGCAAAGGGGTAAGTTTTAATGAACGGCGTAACGGAGAGAATAAACTGCTCCGACGTCAGTCGGCAGATGTTCACTGCAGTACTGTACACGCTTGTCACTATTTGTTGAGCTTCATTTGCCGTCTTTTGTGCAACGCGAGGGAAGGTTTTCATTATACATTCAAGAGGAGTAAGACGCACGGGCATATCAGAGCACCGTTCAATCCCCCCCCAAAATGTCATGTCATGAAACAATTTTAACGGTAATTTTATGGTGCACTGCTTGAAAATAATGGATGTCATGAGAAAAAAAAGGAAAATAAAAAGCTGCAATAATTTAGGAAATGGAGCTTTGGCAATGCTCTGCTACGTCCCATACAAATAAACAAACATACAGCACATAAAAAGTCACCACGCTTTTACGGCGGCCACAAATATGCATCAAGTTTTAATTCAGAGTTGTGAAAAGCTCTATAATTGCATTACCCCCTCAAAAATATTAGAATTACACGCTAGATGACAAAACGTTTGGTCCAACTGTGACCTTGTGGAGCTGAAATATTAGAGTTCTGTGTTTCCAACTGCCAGGTTTGTGTGAAAATTTGCTGTTTAAATATACGCTTTCTCTTCTGTTGTATGTAATCTTGGTCCCTACGGAAGCGTACTGCATTCACTTGCACTCCTGTTTTTCTGAATGTAATTATTTTTGGGATTTGTTTTTTGGAAAAAAAAAAGTTTTAGTTTTTTTGGAATACTTTTTTCTGTTTTCTGATATTTTTTTTTTTGTATTTTTGAATAATTATTTTCTCTCATTAAAAATGTTTTTTTTTTTTTTTAAATCAAAAGAGCAAGAAAAAATAGCCCCACCCCCCAAAAAAAGTGAGAGAAAAAATATTATGAAAACTGAAAATAATTAAAAAAAAAAAAAAAAAAAAAAACAAAGACCCCCGAGAAATATTACGTTGTTTTTTTTTTTCAAGTGAATGCAACACGCTTCTATTGGTCTGCATGTCTGTCTACGTGTAGGATTGCAATTACCATTCCATCTATGGTAATCACAATTTGCCCCTCGATGGCCATTCACATTATGTGTTAGCATCAAGTAAGTGAACTTTTGTTAAAATATTGAACATTTTGTTGTTTAAATATACAGTGTTTTGTCTTTTATCTTCTGGATCAGTTTTGCGGTCGATTTCAACTGAGAGTGACAAATGAACAGGTTGGAAACAAGCACGCAACCTTTCCCAAAATGCAACGTTCACAAAAATCAGGCCGAGCTAGCCCAAAACAACCCATTATGTAATTAATTAAATATTAAAAAAAATTGAAAGCATCAACTATCTTCTATTTGTATTCCATCTGCAGGCAACAAAGACAGTGGGAAGCAAATTCCCAAGGGCTGAACATTATGGTCATAGCGCAACTTCCACTGCCTGGGAACTTCCTACTTGGTCGCTAACAGGGTCATGTTTAGAGCTCAAAATAGCAATGCCGTGCAGCTTCTCTTGCATTTATTTGAGAGAGAGAGAGAGAGAGAGAGAGAGAGAGAGACCGACTCCCAGCATGCTGCTGATGGCTACAAATGAAATATTAATTCCATGAATACTAACGTCTACTGTTTTTCTGCGACGCCAATTTGAATTTGACGTTTCCTCTGAGGTGTATTCTTTCACCCCCCAAAAGCGGTAAAAGATTTCTGTGAGGGCGCTAACAGGTTTAGCACAAAAACTTTAAAACCAACAGCTCGTTAGTAAACATTGTGACAAAATGGTGTGACGTAGCAGGCGAAAGGTGTAAATATTTGTTTTAAATGCATGATGATATTAGTGCTGGGCGATATGGAAAAAAAATGATATCACGACGTAGGCTATTTTATATCACAATAATAATATATTTTCTTTTTCTTTCTATAAAAAAAAAATATACAACACACTATGACCTTTTCTCATTTTAATTTGTATCATGTATTATCTGTATCAAGAGAGAAATGCATCCAGAAGTGCTGCTATATTAAATTTGCAAATGTTCACAAGAGGAACAATAACCACTGACATATTTTTCACAAATGCATTTGTGAATCTAGAAGACACAAAAAATATTCACACAAAAAATGTTTACAAAATGATGAGCTGTACTTTTAATGTCATTTTAAAAACATTTACTGTGCAGATTTCAAAAGTCAAAACCAAAACTGAATACTGTTTAGTGATACGAAAGGTATTAACTTTGGTATATCCATTTTCTGAATCGCTTATTAATCCTGTACGTTTAATCTTCCTACTCCCGGTTGACATACGGGACGCCGCAACAATCACAGCACTTGCTGTTTAGCTAATCGTGTTGTATCATTTTGTTAAGTGTGCCGCATTACTTTTTCTCTCCAGAGACTCATTAAAAAGCCTACTGTTTTGCTATTTAAAATTTGACACGCTCCACTTTAACGTGGTACCAGCGAGAACTTTGGAAAAAGTGTAATCAATCACCCAAGCAATTATATATCAATTCCAGTTTCACGATAACGTTAGCCCGTTAGCAAAGCCGTTAGCAAGGCTTCTCCGTCTTTTCCTCGTTACTCACGCCTCGTGATAACTTTGATAAAGTGGTACCTCGGAGTTTGAACATAATTTGTTCCTGCAAAGTGTTCAAAGTCAGAATTGTTCAACCGCCAAAACATTTTTTCCCCATAGGAAATCATGTAAATGCAATTAATTCGTTCCCAAGCTCTAAAAACAGAAAATTCCTATTTGAATTTCTATTGATGTTTTTTACATTTACAGTACAGTATTCAAACAATAAAAATACCTTACCTGTTGTGGTGTGACGGCATCAGTGGATGATAAATGCTATGTTAATGTTAGCTTTAGTTCAGTGCTGAGTTTGTGTATTTTACATTGTGCATATTGTAAGACTACCGAGCGGTCCTTGCGAGCGTTGTTTAACGTCAGGCACGTTGTTGAATAGCTAAGGGGGGGGTCCTCGTGCCAGTATTTAAGAAAGTAGTCATTGTAGTTGCAACTGCGCGATAATCTCCTGAATTCCACTGTGGTTCGTAGCACTATGTTTTTCTTTGCTGCCACTGGCACTGTTGTCTTTCTTTGGGCCCATGGCGAAGAGAATTGTTGTGGAAAAATCAAAACCCACTCGCGAGTATGGAGCACCTCCGGGAGTATTCACGATCTGACTGGAAATGAGCAGTGCATCGTCTCAACTACCGCAACGTGAGCATTCGGCATTGCTCGGCTTCGCTCGGCTGCCTGTTTTCAAGGTATGTTCGGCCTCCGAAAAAATTTTACTCCGATTTTTTGGTCGAAGTCCGAATTTTTGACTTCCAAGACGTTCAAACTCCGAGGTTCTACTGTACTTGTACTTGTCATGAAGGCTGTGGTTACTAACTTAGGAGCGGAAGCGCAACGTGTTTATGTGCGGTATTAGGCAGCCGAAGCTCGTAGTAGCCAAGAACATTAACCATAATTTAACAGGTTTCAAAACGTCAAAAAGTTCAGGGAATAGAGAAATTATTTTAGAGCACATTCAGTATGAAAACGTTGCCACCCTTTTCGTAGACTTAATTCTAAAAAAAAAAAAAAAAAAAAGGTTAGATGCATCCTAATGCAGGTTACGTCTTTAGTCCTACGACTACAAAAACAATATTTACAATTCAAAATACTCTCCCTTTACATTAGCTGCCACTCATTACATATCTCCTGAATTAGAAAGTGACATGTCCAAACCCAATCGTCTGACAGTAAACTGGTCATCAGCAATTTCCTTGTTAGCAAACGTGAAAACTTTTCACAGCGTTTTTTCAAAGTGGCCATTAATGTTCGTCATTTAGTTGGCAGTTATCACCAAGTTTAAGTGGTCACAGTGGCCTTGAAATTCCAATGGCAAAATGTAATTTATTTTTTTTCTTCCATTCTCTCGTCGTCTTGTATGAGACTTCATATAAAGCTACTTGCACATAAAGAAATACATAATTACAAGTAAGGGTAATTTTCTTCCCGGTCACGGTTCACTAATACCCTCAAATGCAATATAAAAATATAAAAAAAGTTTTTTAAAGCATATGAATTATAAATGAACCAAACCATTAAAAAAAAAAAACATAACTACAAAGTAAACGCCAAACTAATCATCCTCAGCAAATCAGTTATTCCTCATAAAAGAAAAAAAAACCTGAAAAGCAGCCAATGCTTATATTGGCACTCGGTGTCAGTTATCAGCACTGACCTTTTTCCTGTAATGGCAGCAGAGCAAACAATTCCATTACGGCTGTGATATCAAGCCGGATATTTATTGCAGCTCGCGTTTGTGAAAGATAGCGCCGTTTCTATGAATGGAAAGGTCAACAAGAAAACTAGGAATTTTTTTTGGGGGGGGGTTGTTTGAAAGTACCAAGTTGCCACACAGTCAACTCTACACTCATATTCGATTACAACCACATACACTTAAGACCACCCCCTCATTTGAATAACATTTCCTGCCATGAGCAGAGCCATTTTATTGATTGATTAATTTTTCATTCTAATTCTACATTTATTTTTGTATTTATTTTTATATTTGTTTTGATTTTGTTTGCATATTTATTTTTACATTTATGTATTTATATATTTTTTTTAATTATTTTTTTATATTAGTTTTTATTTGAACTTTTATTGATTTATTTTGGCCGTTTTTGTCCTCCATAGCAAAGGCCTAATTATTGTATGTCTTTAAGAGATCATCTTGAGCGATTGTTCTGTGGGTTATGTTAAGAGTGATTATTCCTTCCCAATCTGCTGAGTAATTGCCGACTTTCCACCTAATTCACGTTACAAGTTATTCTCATATTGCTGTAAATAGAAATGGCCGGAAAAAGGACAAATTCCCACCAGAAGCGCTCCTGGAGGAATGTTTTTACCGACAATGCTGGTTCTATAGAATACAGGGTTGTTACCTTTCTTCTGTTACTAGTCACGCGTTACACGTGAATCTCAAATTATTACTAATGAAAGCAGAAATAAATATATAGAAACAGACATATGTTATCCATAAGTGACTTTAGGAGTGTTTTGGGCAAAAATGTAGGTTGATTTCCAAATCGTGGAAAATCAGGCCATGCCAACTTTCCATTGCACTTACATTTTACATGTTAATAAATGGAAAACAGGTTGAACACCAAAACGTAACCAAGTAAAAGCATCAATTTGTATAGAAGTTGTTGATATTGTTTCTATTGGCAAGCAATAAAGATCAAACCGAAGTGAGTGACAAAAAGCCGCAGCTCTGCATCGTAGCATCTGCTCCGCGCTGCCCGAGGGAAGCCATTTGGAAGATGCTAACAGTGCTTCGCTGGCGTCCTGGGAGTGCCGGGGCCGGCGCAACCGTTCTCCCACTGCGACAAGCCCTGAGCCGGCGGGGAGACAATGCGCCACACTGGCCGCTTCCTCGCGATGCATAAACAGGAGTGGATGCCGCAAATCCAAGGCGAGCGATCGTGACTCGGGACTGAAGAAAACAAACGTGAATGGCTAAAATTCACAAGGTCATTTCAGCAAAAATGTTGCCGATGAGTCAGGAGGATTGCAGCACATTTCTGCTCATCAGTCGAACTGTCTCATGCACTATTAGAGCAGTGTACAGTAAAGAATGGCAGTTTAATCGTTGGTAAAAACAGCATATTTTTCTGGTACAGACTCATGATTCAATTAGAAATGCTATATTTGGGGATTTTTTTTTTTTATTTTGCCTTAACTGAGAGACTTTATTTCTACACGCTAGCATTTGGTTAAACCATACCAATACACAACTACTCTCCCCTCCTGTCATTTTTTAAAAATTGATTCATTGAATGGAATACATTTTTCCTTTAGCCCGATATTGATTTATAAAAACCATAAATACAAAGAAACAACATGCTATCGGGAGCGTCACCCTCCCCCACGCCGCGCTCTCGTCATTCACCAGACGCATTCAAGAGTTTTGATCGTCCCTTTAGGAACGCTACGGAGGCTTACCTTACTTTCTTTAAGAGCGTTTCACATTGCTTGGCAGAAAGCCGCCGCCGTTCGACGTCACTACGCAATGAATGCGTCGCGACGTAAAATAACAATGGCGGCGCACGTCTAAAGTTTCTCCAAAATGTATTGAACTGGGAAATTAATTTTGAAAAATGAATCTCATAGTTATGTTAGTAACAACCAAATAAATTATCTAAAGCAAACTTTTCATGACAGTCGGGGTTCCTTTTAAGGCCTGAGGAATCTTTGTGCTTGGCTCTCCAGAGAGTGGCAGCTCAAAGTGGGCTTGACGCCTGTTGCACAAGTACAGTAGAGCAATTTTTCCACTGTAAAGGCAGCAGTCCGGAAAAAGCGCTGACCCCAGAGTTCCCAGCCATAAGCAGTGGGTCCCGGGAACCAAGGCACCCACCCGCCCCACCACCACCCCCATGCGCTCAAGGCAATAACAAAGAGCCGGGGTGACGGCTAGAACTGGAGCATGCTGGAGGAAACAATGGCCAAACTCTGCTCTCCCTCAACTTTGACCTCATCATTCCTTTCACCCCCTAGTGTCCTTTCCCGCCATGCAACCCACCCTCCCTTATGTCGTGACTGCACTGAAAGCATGAATGAGCTGCATTATTCCTCGTTTAATGGGGGGGGGGTCTATTATCAACACGCTGCAGTACGTTTCACTTAATTGTTTGTGTTCATACCAACATGAACAGCAAAACGTACACTTAACGTTCCCAATCTTCGTAATTCACCCAAACAATGGTTTAGCTGTTTATGAATATGAAACCCATATCAAGCTAGCTGTGAAAGCACAGGTGATAAAAAGTAACGGTGTCCTTTCCATTAGGTGCTAATTTTGTTTTAATTGCTTAAAAAGAGTGAAGACATTAACGTAGTGGAAGGTCATGTAAATGTCAGTCATTTAATCCCGACCTTTAGATGCAATGTGTACACCCTGACGAGGAAATCTCCTGATTTATATAAAGCCTTGGAAAGGTCAAATCAAGTCACGAAAACATGTCTTTCACGTACAAGTGTTCCTTACAGCAGTGATCCCCAAACTGCTAAAGCCGCGTGAGAGATGATGTGGCCTGACAAGGGCTATTATACGATTTCACTGAGATTGTCAGAAAATTCTCTATTAACCACAAATATCTTGGTTCGCCCGACGTATATGCTTATAATAACGGGGCGAACAATCAAATACTCTTCCTGTTGCCGTTCATACAACAGATTATGACCCAAAATAAAACGTCTGAAACCCAACCAGCTAGCGGTTGAGCTGACCGCTAGCTTCTTGTGACGCACCAATAAATTTAATCTATCTGAAGCTCACTCATTAATCAAATTTTTGCTTGCAAACAAGTTGGTGGCACTCATAAATCAAGGTACCGATGTGCAAATGAAAGTTGATCTGCCATGCCCAGATTTACGTTATAAATTCTTATGGAGGAAAAAAAAAAGTCTTCTTTTCAAATTTGAAATAAAAGCATCCGCCAGCTCCAACAGAACATGAATAAATAAAATAAAAAAAAATCATAAAAGTACACCCGTCTGCTAGTGTTGACCTGCTAATGGATTTTAGCTACGCTTTTGGATCATAGGAAGACACCAAGCAAATAAAAAAAATAAAAATTTAATGTGAAGGTGAAGATCTTTTGGTAAAAAGAACACTGTGCACCTGCCGTTTGATGGACTCAAAATGGCGTTCGCAACCAAAAAAGATGTGCAAATCCTTTATTTCTAAATCTCCTTTTTTTGTGTGTGCGTGTCACACGAGGACAGGTGTTCCAGCTGCTAACTTTTGGAGGAGCGCGATATCGATGACTGCTCACTTGAGTCAATGATAAAACAATGTGAAGGCTTTGAGCAGAGGGCTCTCCACCAGGCAACAACATCTTTGTGTCAGAACAGCCTGGCTGACTTATTTTGGATTTCCAGCAGCTTGAAAGGGTCACAAGAGAATTTTTTTTTATACTTCAACATTTTTTTGTAAAGTCTTTGGGGATGGCCGCGAGCATGAAGTCATTTCCGTCAATTTGTTAGCAATAAATTTGAAATCAGTTTTTCCTATTACTGATAATAAAGTAGACACTAATGTCATATAATAATTGTATAATCGTGATTAGGGCTGTCATTTAAACGCGTTAATTAGATTAATTAATTACGATGCAAATTAGTGCATTAAAAAAAAAAACGCAATTGATCTCGAGTGACAAATCAATGCACAGGCATTTGAAATTTGGCCCATTGAGGGACCCGTAGGCTCGCGCTCGTTTATTTATTTACCGATTTTGATGCGGATTGTTTTGTTACAAACATAAGACATTAACTCAATCTAACCATTCGTACAAAAAGCATTCCTGTCTTCTCCTCCTAAAGCCAGTAATTGAGACAAACCTGGCGGTAACTATAGAACTGCAATGATGTTTTTGTTAGCTTTTATCGAAAGTATTTCTGCCATTTTCATGTTTTGCAAAGGTTGCGCACACTCAAACACAATTAGGACATCAGAAAAATGTGTGATAGTATGTCATGAATCAGCCTGGCAATACCCCGTCGGCGCAAAGAAAAGTAAATTGTTTGTTATTGGTGTTTTTATGGCTCGGTCGTAGGCTGCCAAAAGTAAGGAGAAGATTGCATGTCGTTTGAAAACAATAAACCAGAATTAGAGGAGCGTCGTTATGCATTAGTGCACATTCACGGAGCAAATGAGAGCCAAACATGACATTTCTGCTTGAGAAGTGTTGTGAAAAGGCTAAAATACAACATGAATTACATGTAAAGACACAAATTATCTCCAAACATTGAAAATTTTTCATCAAGGACCCGCATAACCATTTTAAAGGGGAGCCCCCCCCCCCCCCCCTCCTCCCTTCATTTCAGGAGCTGAAGATGAAAGATGAAAAATGTACGATCATTCTGATGGATTAAATATTTTCATGTTTTTGAGTTAAGAACATTTAGAGAGATTCTTCCAGACAATATTTCCTATTAGAACAATTTAGTCCAAACCTATTCAAGTTTATACACTGTAGATTTGCTGCGGTGCAAACTTTTCTTTTCAAGTTTGTATTTGTCAACCTAAACTCCACACCTAAAGATGGATCGACTCTCTGCTAACCACCCGCCATCCACACCACCAGACATGCAAACAAGATAAATCTCATCCGCCATAAAACATACTTAAATGCAAAAAGATTTTATGACAAGGCGCAAGCTCTGCACTTTGTGTATTGATACAATTTACAGGCTGTGGTTTCAAAGAGGGGGGGAAAAAAAAAAAAAAATAGTGGCACTCCCCCTGGAGTCGGATTATGTGTTAAATTTGTTTTCTCCGTAGCGATGCATCACTTCAAAGTGGTTTTAAAAGTGCACTCCATCTTAATGACGAGAAAGCTCCATAGATATAATTTAGGATGCGTCAAGATCTTTTTGGCATTGTTTGTAGCTCACCTGGGATGGCCTCGTTAAGTAAACAAAATGCAAGACATGAGATAATTAAATTTGATCTTGTTTGCTAAATATGGTGGCTGTTGATCGACACTGGGTAGTTGTAACACGGATTTTGTACAAAACATTTCGTTTACTATTATTTAAAATTTACAACTGAAATGAAACATGGGCTTCATTATCATTTCATTGCAGTGCATTTGCCCTCCTTGCCCAAAAATAACAAGCTTTTTGTTGGACATTGACAATCGCTAATGTCTCATGAGATTTTGCGAAGGTCGCAAGGAACATTGCGCTATTTCAAACTCATATTTTGTGGGAATTTATTAGATATTTTTGAAGAAAATCAAAACTCACAAAAGTTTTGTCGGTTGCCCTCTACTGTGACAGAAATAATATAATTAGAGATACCTGACATAAAAGCTATATGGTATCATTAGAGTTTGCATTACGCCATATATAAAACCAATTTTGGGGCAATTTTTTTTTTTTATTAATATTATTTGGAAATTTATTACCTAACTTTTTCACATACACACACACATATACATATATATCTACACACACATATATATATATATATATATATATATACACATATATATCTACACACACATATATATATATATATATATATATATATATATACACATATATATCTACACACACATATATATATATATACTGTATATATATATATATATATATATATATATATACAGTATATATATATATACTGTATATATATATATATATATATATATATATATACAGTATATATATATATACTGTATATATATATATATATATATATATATATATATATATATATATATATATATATATATATATATATATATATATATATATATATGTGTGTGTGTGTGTGTGTGTGTGTGTGTGTGTGCCGGTGTGTAAAAAAAAAAATGCAAATAAAAACAAAAATATCCTCATTCCACTTCAGCGGGCCGAGTCAGGAATGCGTAAGAATACGAGTGGACAAATGAATCGCTTCCTGTTTTGGAAGCCAGCATCAGAGACATTAATCCCGGCGCATGCTGCTGCTCTCCACTTTAATAACGACCCTGACAGTCACCGTGCTGTTTTGCAGATTGCTTTATTCGCTTTAAACTCGCTCTCATCGGCGCTCTGTCAGTCATGGTCCGACTTCTGGCATACTTCTTCCACCTTCTTTCTTTATGCCAACTTGAAAATGTTCAGTTCATTCTGGACATGTACGGAGCACAACTATTTGTCACCTTAGTTGTATTCTACATTTTCATTAAATGACCTGTTCATTTAAACTCTTGCCGTTTTCAGTCCCGCATTCGACATGTCGCAGCATCTCAGTCATTTTCTACAAAAACTGCACTTTCTAGTCTATTTTTCCCTCCCAACGTTAATGCACTGTAAATGTGTTATTTTAAAATGGTTGGTGCCTTTGCCATTCATTACCACCGGAAACTAATTAAATTCCCTCGTGTTCATGCCTATCTCACACGGAACGTAGAATAATAATACTCTTTCCATCCTCGACAAGGACGGTCGCAGCGGCGTCACTCCGTTGCCAGGGACAATCAGCAGCATTTTATCTGGAGAAGGCCAGGTGGATTTTCCACCTTGACCCGTGCGGCTTTGTCTTTATTTGCTTAACACTTGTTGAATGCATCCTCTTGAGTAGATCTGGGGGGGGGCGGTAAGCTTCAAACTTTGACAGGTTGCTGATCGAGGTCCTCTTCTTCAGGCGGGCAACGCGGTGGCGCGCAATTGTGCCTCTTTAAACAAGCAAGACCAGCTCAAGAAATCGCTTCTCCGACCTTGAGCTTTTCGGCCGCTGTGTGAGAACAAGGCTACGGGGCGAGCGAGTCCATTCATTGCCACTAACGTAACCAATCGGTGAAATACATGAAGTTTTAGATGGCCTTCACCGGCATAAAAAAAAAAAACACCCACGCACATGCATTCATATAACCCATGTTAAATTCAAAATCATACCCATAATGACAGCTGCCCTTGAATCAATTGAACTGATATTTTTTTTTACGTTTACTTTCTCCATCTCCAAGAAAAAAACATAAGTACATCTCAGTTCAAAAACAAAATCCGATTAACAAAGAAAAAAAAAAAACTTAAATTAGCATTTTGACTACATTGTTTATTTATCCAGAAAACTGGACGTGCTTGAATGAACAGCCTTGAGACCCGAGCTCTGTTTGTTAGTGGTGGCCATGTTGGCGAGGTATGTGCCCAAGTGGCGGCCGTTTTGGGGAGGTTGACGTTCCCATCAACTCCAAAGGATTGGAAAAAAAAATAAAAAATCATAGCTTGCTCATTTCTCAGCAGTTTTTCATAAGTTTTACTTTTTGTCAACGTCAGTGTATGCTATCCACATTAATGAAATACGCTGACAACTTGGACCTCCTAGCTTACCCCGAGATTACACCGCTTGCGCGTGCATTGCGGATCCGCTCCACTCCGGCGGTGGAGCCGCTTTGTTCCCATTCTATCAGCTTGTTCAAATGACATTGGCTGCGTATGCGCTGCGGATTGACTGCGGACCAGCTCCGTCGTGTCGGATTCCGCCGGACGGATAGACCCTATTTTCTATTTTTGACGGACGACGCATCCGTCAAATGGCAAAGTAGCACAGAACACATGGAGCGGGACAGGAAGACATCTTTGACACGGATGGATGCTTTCTAGAAGTTTCCTAGACTGATTGAACATTTGCAGAGGAAAACATGCCTCAGCAGTAGAGTTGGCTAACTGGTTCTAAATCCTTTCGCTATCTATCCATCCGACCACTCTAAGAAAGACTGATCTTTTGTCGGCATTGGCACTCCATTTTGCCTGGATTCCTTCATGATGTAGCTGGCTAACCTGACTGAACGTTCTCAGAGGAAGAGTGCCTTAGCAGCCGAGCTGGCGAACTGTTTGGACATACTTCTTTAGCCAGCAAAATGTCAAGCCTGTATCAACAGTGATCGTTTGCTGGTATTGCTTAAAAACATAGCTGACTGGACAAACTGATAAGAGCCTAACTACCTACAGTAGCTGGAGCGACAGATATAGTTCCAGTTTTTTTTCCTTAGCCAGCAAACTAGCTCAACCGGAATCAACAGAGCTCTATTTTGCTTATGTTACTTCTGACCAAACTGAGTGATAGCAGCATAACTGGCAAGCTGGTCGTGACGGGTATCGTTCCAATCTCGTCCAGCCAGCAAACTGCTGTAGATTCAATCAATGGCACTCCAATTTGCTCGTATTGTTTCAAGAAATAGCCGACGGGAGACAAAATAGCAGCGTAACTTGCTCACTTGTTGTAAGGGTATGGTTCTAATTACTTCCATTGCCAGCAAACTTGTTGAGGTTGAATCACCATTTTGTGTGTATTTTGTTTAACACAGACGTGACTCGGCCGATTGATACCATTTTGTTACCGTTTGTACGATAAATAATTGAAAGCATACTTGTTATGGGTTACAAGTGACTAATTTAGCCAGCAGACTAAAGCAAAACATAACGTCAAGACTGAGCTGATTAAAAAAAGGAGCAAAATCGGTAAAGCCTGTTGCAACGGGTATGCCTCCAATCCTTAGCCAGCAAACTAGCTCAACTTGAATCAAAAGCACTCCCATTTGTCCGCCATAGCAATAAGACGCCACCGACTACACAAACACGAGATCAATACAAACAATCAATCGACTGATCAATTTTTACGCCCATCCCTAATCAAGATACTCACACCGATTGGTTCGGCGCAAGGGATGATGCATCTTTTATAGACCCTTGGAGGATAGTTTGTCACAAAAATGGCCTGGCTGGATGATATGCTATAGAAGAAGAAGAACGAAGCGGTAGGAGTCGGAAGCTCAAGGGGTACCAAGTATAAAATATTGCTGATCCCCTTCCCACCCTTGAGTGTATTAGAGTCATTACTGGGAACGACACACCACATCAGCCATAAACCAAGCGACAAAAATATTAGACCCAATATTACCGCATCCATTTTAATAGACACATTTGGGCCCACTGCCTGCAGAAGATGAAATATGGCATTTCTGTGCTTTCCTGCCTGCGAGCAGGCTAAATGCAGAGGAACCGTTACGTAACGACAGCTGTTTTTCAGCACGCGCTTTAACGCACCATCAAAAGAAGTGCGCGGCGCATTCGCGAGGGCCTTCAGCGACTGTCACCACATTACGACGCAGCCTTCTTTCAATTGGATGACATGTCGATTTCATGAATATTCTGGCGGCGAATGAGAGGTGCAAATTATGACTGCGGCGGGATGTCATTCACGTCCGTGCAAAACAAGAGCATACATGGCTTGATTGCAAGCAGACAGAAGTTGTATGACATCTCGCCTCGCCATGTCTTATTATATTAGCCTGAGGATCATATTCAAGCTAGTGCACAATTAATGTCAACACAAAACACACATATAAAAACAATCATGAGCATCAACCTGATCAACTGTACTTCAACAAAGCAATGACAGTTAGGACTAAACGGAAGACGAAAAGCTTTCAGGCAGGTAGCACTGAAAGATCAACCAATTAAAAACACCCCAAAACGACAGTAAGCAGCAGAGTTACTTCGCCCTAAAATTCAAAGAACAAAAAAACTGTTCAAAGATCAAGAATCCGGGTACATTGATTGTTGAATAATAACATCTGGAATACTACTAAAATCAAGGAGTTATGATAATAATAAAAAAAAAGATATTCAATATATAAATGTCTGGTTATTAATACAGTGAAGTAGCATTACGCTCATGATGATGCAGCAAGATTCATTTCAACACAAGCCCAGCAGGGAGACGCCCGTCTAGACTCTCCAGAGACTCCCTGCACTTTTATCTGACAAAACAAGCAAGCCGCTCTGTGCTTTTAATTGAGCCTATATAGCAAAGTAAAGTGGATGATTAGTTGGCATCGATCTGCGTCCTCCCGCGTCTCCCGGTGACATTTCCTCCCTTATTTCATGCTTTGCACTGCCTTGTTTTCCTGGCCCCCTCCTTTCCTGCCGAGTTTGGCTTTACAGCTGAGCGAGCACGACGCAGAAGGCGAATACCGCCACTCTATTGCAACCCTTCATCTTCCTGCGCTGCCGCAAAGCAGCAGCAATGCAATCTGTAAAAAAAAATTATGGATTTTCTTGCAAATGAAATGTGGAAGAACGAGGCAAAGGATGAAAAAAAAAAAAGACACGGTCCCTTAGAAGACCGGCGCCCCGTGGAAGCTCGGGTCTTGGTTCTTTACAGATTAGAAGATCAGTCTGACCAAGACTTCCCTTCAGGCTCGGGCAAAAGGAAAATGGGGGCGGAAAGGCTTTTATTCTGATACAGTTCTACCATATTTTCTTCCCCATCCCAGAGCAGTGGATGCTAAATCGCCTCTCTCAACTACCCCCCCCCCAAAAAAAAATATTTTTCTGCTGTAATGCAGACTAAATCTCTAATTACAATTTTGGGCTTGAGTAACAGAAGTCATAATCGTGCTACCTCTCATTATGCAAATTAATTGACAGATACCAAAGAATTAATTACCTAAGTTTGATTAGCAAAATGAGAGTTTGCAGCTTGTGTTTAGATTTGGCGTTTGGTTTTCCTTTTTCCTCAGGTGGAAAGAAAGGGATTAGAGAGAAGGGGAAACAAAAGGTGACGCAGATTCAACACGGCAGACGCATGTGAAATTGGACGGAATATTTAGTCAGAACAACAACAGACCAACCTTGTTGGAACAGGCAGCGCAGCGCCTGCAGATAACGGCGAATTAAATGCTTTACATAGCGAGAGCAGATTTTTTTACAATGTGGGATTACATACCGATTTTACGCTCAGCAATTGGCACAGGTTGGAAGTCGTCGCTGCTAGGCTAAACAAAAGCTTGTATGTCCCAAAGTGTTAACTTTTGAGGAAATGGATTAAATACACATGTAATCCAAGGACTATCAGGATATTACTATTACTGAAATCCTTTGGAAACTAGACTTTGCAGTCAGGTGTAATCCAATTGCCAGACATTAGTAATGAGCTTTCTTCCTGCTGTGGTAAAACAAAACTTGGATTCTCAAAAGTGTTGGTTAAGTACACTTATCTTAATGCAAAATGCCATTGACATGGGAATGGTTAGCATTGATAGTTGTCAATACTTACAAAATGCCTAATATAGTATATTATTGAGCCATTTACAGTCGAATAAGACGTATGGTACTATTCTTCATTTGTGTCTGCATGACTATTATACTGCCTCCTGGTGGCCAAGGTGGGAATACCAGAAGGAGCAAACATTTGAGTTGTAGCATTAAATGATTAAAAACAACCTCTTTGGTTGATAGCATTTCTGTTCATTTCATTGGGGAAATATGATTTGAGATACAAGTGTTTTGAGTTAAAAACATGATCACACAACAAATTAAACTCGTATTGAAAGGACACCATTGTACTTGTGAAAATAGAGTTGGTTGTGTAGCTAGGAAATTTTGCGCCGTGTAAATTGTCCTGAATTTACAGTGGACAAAAAAAATACGGTTAGCATGGAACAGTTAAGTGGGCTTTGTGCAGAAATGAAAAATACTGTGGCAGCCACTTGGAAAAGACATTTTCCCCATTCGATACAACACCCACAACCACCAAAGCAGCTCTATAAAGAAATGGTATTCACAGTTTGATGAAAGCGAAATTGACTGGGGCTACATGGCCTGACCTTAATCCCATCAGAAGGGATGAATGTGCACTGAAAGCCAGGCTGTTTCGTACCGCTCAACCTCACTAACATGTGGCCCCCGCCAACTACGCTCCTTTGCCGCGATGCCGCCACTGTATTCAAATAGTGGCATCACCTCCATGCCCTCTTGACATTGTCCAAAAAGCAGCCAGCCCATCTCTGTGAAACGAGTAGTCCTAATTTGTGCCGCCGATTCATTGAGGATTTATATTTTTATATAAATGTAAGGCATATGGAAAGTGGTGGGTAATGTAGTGTACCTCAATGGACTAAAATAAAGCAGGTTTGAAAGCAAAAAAATTGTAAATCTCCACCTTTACAGGCGGTCCTCGGACACTAACAGCAGTAGTAGTAAAGACATAAATTGCTGGTTTTTCAATGATTAATTTGATTTTATTACAAAAGTTTTTTAAGCAAATGCTCTGCCTCAAAGCTTACACTTACTTGCTACAGTCACACATACCAATCCAGATAGAAATACACCTACTATGCAGACTTATTCATAGACATCCACGTCACTCACCAAGCCAGGACCCACCTTTTAAAGCGAGAAAGTGAGGATGGCAACCCAAACAGGACAAAAATAATATCTAGATGTAAATGATTTCATTGTGCACCCTTCCTAATGCCTAAATGCAACTTTGGGACTGTCCTGTAAACCGATTCCCCCCGCCAAAATCTAAAAACTCTGTTGCGTAATGACGACTCATCAGTTTAATGTTCTGCTGCAGAGGCCGGATATATGAGAAGTAACTAAATTTGATGAACTGCTACTTTGTTAGTCAAGGTCTGGCTGTTAATGATATCGGTTGCACGGAGAATTAGTACGTGTCGGAAGCAAAACAAGCTAATCCATATCGCGCATCAGCGTCCGGTCGTTGGGTATGTTTTGTAACAAGCCTGCAGTTGTCACTGGTGAGGCTAATTACAAGGGCAGCTACCCTACAGGCTAGATTTCCACACACCAGGAGCCTAATTTGTCTGACGGCCATTTTCATTCGTCCTTCCTATGGAAGATAACAAGAGCGTACCAGTAGCAATTAAATGCTGCTCAACCTCAGAGCAGATTACATTGCCGAGTATGACAGACATTTTTATTTCCCACTGAAGCAGACAACCAATACTGCAAATGTATACAAGACACTTTACACTTTTTTCATCCTTGGAGGCAACAAATTATGAGCCAGGGAGTTTGTCTTTACATAATGGGTAGTGGATGAGTTCCCACAATGCTACAGTAAAAATTTAAAACATTTAAAATTAGATTATGGATTGTACAAATTAGCCTGTAATTGACTGTCGTTTTCAAGGTCAATAATAAGTCGACACATGCAACGTCACATACAAATTCAGCAGGGTTTTTCCTGCGTACAAAATTTAGAGGCGGCCACCTCCATCTAATTTGCTCACCACCTCCAGCCTGAGCGACTGATATCGCTCAACACAGCGCACCAGCTGTGTTGATTGAGCTCGGCAGCAACGCATTTTGACTGCAGTTGCAGTGTTGCGCCATTATGGAGGCGCTATATCAAAAGCAGTTCACCGGAAAGACCTGAAGCAACAACCGAAGAAGAAACAGCTTTCTTTTTTTTTTAAACTTTAATGTAAAGAAACAAATCAAGGAGCAACCGTTGCACACGCCCATTTCCTGGTTGTCAGCCATCACCAAAGTCATAAAAACACACTATATACAATAAACATTATAGCGTTTTACAACAACCCTGAACTATATTTATAATTTAATATGTACTAGTAGTGGATGAATTTTTAATGATTGAAAATTAATGGCAACTTTGTATTCAGATAATTTCTTATTTCTAGTCCCTGGTCGTAACATGGCTGCAGGAGGGTGGCCGATAATGGTATAGGTCACCGCCACGGGTACAGATACCTTAAAACATGGGTGTCAAACTCCGGTCCTCGAGGGCCGAAATCCTGCAGGTTTTGGAGGTTTCCCTCTTCCAACACATGCTGATTCTAATCAGCAGGATCGTTATCAGGCGTATGCAGAGCTGCCTGATGAGCGGATCATATATCAGCTGTGTGAAGGGAAACATTCAAAACCTGCAGGACTCCGGCCCTCGAGGACCGGAGTTTGACACCTATGCAATAAGACTGGTATTGGCAACGATACCAGGTAGTCACCCTTTATAGTCAGGATGATACCACCTCTGCCTCATTTTGAATCAGGAAAAACCCTGTTAAGGCTTACAATGAATCAGCACTCAGAATGTCTCATTTTCAGTGTGCAATCCCCAGATCTAGATTTAATTTTCCATGTGTACTGTATCTTTTATGAGTGCATCAGAGCCGCCTGAAGAATTGTGGGATGCAGCAATCAATGGCGTTGTTTAGTTTTTGTTTTTTACCGTAATTAGGGGTTTCCCCCTGAGTTTTAATTTTGCACTCCAACTTTCCCCTTCTTTTAAAGAGTCTGCTGGCAGACAGTCACAAAGCAAAAACAGTCGGCATCGTGTTTGTCTAACAGACGAGAACTCCACCATCTTGGACAATGTTTATCTTACTTCTTGTTCCCTCGGAGACTTAGGTGTGTTCTATCACATCCTACACATTTTGACAATTTTCAAAACTTCTCACGCCGCCTACCCAACTCCAGATGCCAGAATCTTAGAACGTTTTTGCAGTACACGGTGACCCAATTATAATTTGTTTTTTCTTTTCTCCCATGCCACATAGTGTGGTGGTGATGAGTCATTATAGTATTCAGCATATTTTCAGTTCTGAATCTGGCCTCAACCAGATCTGCCATTTTAACTACGGTGTCAGTAGACATAGCAGCTTAATCCCACCAATGAGCACAATCAAGACACGAGTAGGCTATTCAATAAAACGATGCACCTCATTGTTTACCTGCGTTACTTTGGAGGGGGTGCCCATGCCGGTTGTTTCTGATGTTGAACAATATCACTAGTGTCAGACGAGGGTCACTTGAAATTATGTGGGACGGATATACAGTAAGTCCATGAATGCAAGCGATTCGCAGGTAGCAAGAAGTTCTGAGACGAGTGTTCAAATTTGGAACTTGTCATAAGTCAACCAATAGATGTGTATAAATCAAGGTTTGGTCTCTATCCCTACTGTACACTTACCACTTGGTTTGTTTCATCTTGTTGCAAGGAAATTATGAACATGCTCAAAATTTCCTTGAAATAAGAAAAACTGTTAAAACTGTTGCGACCGTTCGGCGAACACAGAAATCCACATTCACTACCTTCGCACACAGTCGACCCTAAATGGGCAACGGGCTACAGATTAATTCATACTTGCGCTCAAGACCTTAGAAAATGTACTTAAAAATATAAAGTTGTAAGTTTATATATCAGGATTGTCTCACACGCTACCCAAGACCACCACATTACCAGGTTTTGATTGATAGCAAAATAAGTGTGAGCCAAGGTGGGGGTTTTGTGATGATTCGACTATTTTTAGTGATCCAGTGAATCCCTCGCTCCGGTTAAGTGTGTGGATCAATGCATGGTCAATCCTTTTCTTAAGAGTAAGTATTGATTTGGTTACTCTGGCCGGCCAGCGTCTAATCTCTTGAAATGGAGTGTTGCTTGGTCCGTTGGGAGTCACTGTACCCAACAGTGTGATACAAGGTCCATATCAAACCTAGCCTCCGGAAGACCAGGGATTGAAGGGGTTAATTGGATCGTCCAGTCTAATAATTATCGCAATAAAAAAATTTTTTATTGTTGTATAACAACAAAGAAAATGATTATTTATAGTGATCAAAACTGTCACATAATATTTCTTATTTCCCTTGGTCTTTTTAAATAAAAATAATTTTGGGGTAATCTTGTGGTCAAACATACTACATAAACCTTTCAAGTCATTTTTATTCAAAAAAGGACCACAGAGTAGATGACATCCCAATAATCACGAATCACATTTTCTCAGCGAGACCAGCATTCATGATAATTATTAATTACTGCACGGAAAACATTGCACTCCATTCACTTTGAGAGTATTGCTGAAAAAAATAAATTAGCTAAGCACCACTGCTCGGGTAGGCTAAGTTTACCGTAGTGTGAACGGAGCTACGTCGTGCTGGAAATGATTAATATTTGATGAAGACTAAGTGCGCCGAGGAAACCGCGAGGTTCGCTATGTTATTCGGGAGGCTGTGAGAAAAAGGTCAGATTTGTTTGGTACCACTTGTAGGTCAACACATACTTTAATTCAACCTTTGTTTATGATTAGAGTCAAAGCAAAAGACTCCACCATTATCAGCAAATATTCAATAAATTGACTTATTTAAAGAAATACGAAATTAAGCATAAAGGAAGCTGTTCAATCCTAATTAAAAGTCACTGTAAGCAAACTGAGGTAGAATAGAAGATGACTCGAGTCATTAGCAAAAAATATATATATTTTTAAACCCTGAAAGCAGACGAAGTTTGAGAAAAACCCTTTCCAACAGTGTTACAGCACCACATACTAACACTTATAGTCCATAATTAGACGCATAATCATAGGAAGCATCATTATAAGCCATCTAAATGAACATTCTCCATTTGAAAACTCATCACATTTAGCGGTGATCGTTTTTTTTTTAGTGGCTGCAGAGAAAACCCTGCGCTCCGTCCAAGTATTGACATTCTTCGCTATCTAAAGTCTGCACTTTAGCCTCAAGCATGGCATACTTTTTGCATAGCAAGCTGTACAAGCCGCCTAATACAGCTATGAATACTGAAAAGGTTATTGCCGCCAGGTATGCACCCGTATCCTAAAATGTATATGTCTGGTCTTCCACTTTAAGAGTAAGGACACGAAATAACCTCTTTGGTGTCTAAACTCGAAGGAAGCTTAGCGATCAAAAAAATGTACTGGGGTTTCAGTATTTCTAAAAAAATTTTGAAACAATCCAAAACTTAAAATTTGGAGATACCTGTACGTGCTTATGCTCCAGAGGCGAAATGCAGGCAGCTGTTGAAAACCACAGGCACAGCCAAAACTGTCTGACGCTGCCCTTATTCCCAATATAGAAACACCGCAATGCTCCACTGATGGAAGCACAAGTACGGGAAATTACCAAGGATTTGCTCTCTACGGAGACTTGACTGATTATTCTCAAACAGCAGCCCAGCTGCGGCATAATCCCCTTGATTCAGATAGATTCCTCGATAGCACTGCCATACACGCCGGAACTTTAATAACACAAAACTTCACAGCATTGTTCAGTAGTGCTGGCTCTGGGGTATGAATGATTTACCAGGGGTATAAATGATTTACCAGGGGTCTGTCATTTTCTGGAATAAGAATCGACGAGGAGTGAAAAGCTGACGTGTACAACATACCCAAGTTTCGCTACGATGCGTTTCCTACTGAAGAACAAAAGTCATTTTTAGCGATTATTTCGTGGAATAATATAAAGCAATGTCACTGGTGTATTACTCGTACAATTCATGCCAAAAGATAGTAGCGTTCAAAACTAAATAAAAGGGGCTGTTAAATCTTTCACTGCCGTGGATGTTTATATTTGTCAATTTGAATCAAAGACAACAACTATATTTGTCAAGTATGATTTTGGTCTCTTTCACAGTCGAGTCTAAAAAGTCGGGTGAGTCTGTGCATAAAAATTAGACCCAAAAATTTCTGCCTCCAAACTATAATAATTAAAACCATATTTGCGGCACCTGGAACCAATGTATGGCCACTTCCATTCCTTGTTGACATTTGTTCCTGCAGACGCGCTTTCTGGCAACAAATGTCAATGAAGACAGAATTACCTGAAGAATCGATTGGATTATTCAACAAGATCATTTATTCTAGAAAGAGGAAAATCGTTTTGATTTAAAAGATGTTAGTGCATCGAACAGAACCAAATTGTTCCACTTAGGAAATAAATCGAGACATCAAATCGCCTTTTATTGGACGGAGATGTCTTAGAAGCAAATGGCACTTTTACAGTCCTGACAAATTCATCATTCAAATGGATGTAAAATGACAACAAAATAGTAATTGTGTCACACCCAACTGAGCCGTACCATAATCACACCCTAGTTAATCGTGACAGCCTTAGTTCCATTACAGAAAGGGTTGTCATTTGACTGGATTTCTTTGATAGCCACGAGAGGATAACTGGGTGGTGACGGGACCCGCTCCATCTACATACTTCTGCATGAAAGTCCAGATGGTTGATAGTCATTTAAATAATAAACGCTACGAAGCATCGGCAATATGGCGCAGCATTACATGACATGCGCGGGCAAACCTTCAAAGATAAATCTTTCGAACGTCGCCGTACTGGAGCCTGCATTTAAATTATAACTTTTTTTCCCCTCAGCGATGACCCATAGTCTTTTCCATTTTTCTATTTTCCCCACCGCACAGTGTGTACGACGAAATAGAAAGCAGGCTGACATCGGCTGTCACGCTCAGCCCATTCTGGGGTTTTTTGTTTAGTTTTTTTTGCTCCGCTCCGAGATGACCCACCCTTGTCATCTTTCGCCGCATTAGTGTGACAAAATAGAGAGCAGATTGAAGTGGCAGCATCTGGGCTAGACATGGAATGACAATGAATGGATTTTTTTTCCCTCCCTCATAGTCAGGTGCCCCAGTTTGCTCTTGTACAACTTTTGCGATATAGTGCCGCAACAACATCACCGTTCAGAAGTTGTTGATCGGGAAGATTTTTAGGATTTCAAGGAAGGAAGGTCGATTTTGTGGAATTGATTGCTGAGCATGCACTCAATAGACTAAATGGCGTGTTCTACTTGGCTGCAAACAGCAGAGGCAGTGTTCCTCAATCTAAACTACTCAACTGTGCCGGACAATTGGGCAAAATTTGAGCATTTTCCGTTCCTTCTGATTCTTACTATCTCCAAAAGATTGTCCTGAGCGATTATCCTGTAGTTTTAGGGTGTGTACAAGGCCAAATTTTCGCAACGATATGCCAGTGTATGTGCGGTCAACACAGTGTTGTCACTCACCAAAATAAAAATAACAAGGAGAAGAGTTAGCAATCAATCATAATGTAGAGATGATATAAGATAATGGTTAGCCTATCTTCTTCTATCTATTTGTCTTTTGTATTTTCCAGTAGTCTGGGTGCCCTGTGTTATGTAAAGTCACCAAAAACTACAATGAAAAATGTTTTCCCAATTAGTGGTAGTCGATCTAGGACAGTCAGTTAAAGGCCTAAACCTAGTTGGCAGTCCTTGTCTTTTACAATGCGACCTTGCTTGTTTTTTGTTTGTTTTTTATCATAAGAAGCCTGACAGTGCCGTCAACAAATGAAATAAAAACGAGTCTTATTTCAACAATAAAAACTATATTGACTTTGTTGTGTCGTCGAGGTGTGATAGATGGAGAGAAAAAATTACCACGTACAGTAGGATGTTGTTATGATGCTTTTAAGAAGCACAATGTGAGCATGCTAAGCTGCAATTATCGACAAAGCGTTTGGGTGTGGGAGGTAATAAAAAATGCGGTGTAAAAACGCCCATCCCACGCTAGCTTTGTTCCGGCAGGTCAGAGATGAAACCGAGGCTGTGCGGCGACCGGGAAGAGAGGGGAGAATGCGTAGGCAGCGGAAAAGGGGGTAATGCACGGTCACCGGATTCAAATCTGACAATCAAGCATGAGTTGTTAAAAAAAAAAAAAAAAGGGTCTGTATGAAGTCAATTTTGATTGTGGTAGATCAAGTTTACAACATGCACTAGGGATAGAGATGATTAATCTATTGATAGTTTTGGATTATAAAGAATTTGTCAATCCAACCTCCAAGTTCTGAGGTGATTTTTTTGTTGTTGACATTTATTGTGGAAATACATAAGATTTATGTCTTAAAATTCAATACAAATGTACATTCCAACTTAATCGGAAAAAAAAAAAATCTCTACTTTCACCAATAAAAAATGGGTGGGTTGTGTCAGGAAGGGCACCCGGCATAAAACCAAAGACTAGCAAATGAACGTGTTGTAATACATTTCATCATTGTTCTTTGTTATTCTATTGTCTTACAGGTTCCTGGTAATGTAACTGGAATAATGGATAATACAAACAAACAAGATGAGATTTTGTTCCATCATCTGCAACGGAGCATAAATTAGAAAGACCTTGTCCCGCAATGTCAAATCAATACATAAGACAGATTTGCAGCTTCTTAACCTTTTAAAAGGGGAAAAAAAAGGGGGGGGGGGGAATCTTATGCGGATTAACTGCTCCTTCAACCATTTTTCATTTTCAGAAGAGAAGGTATTAATCTGACAGCCAAGTGAAGCCCAACAAACACAGCACACTTCAAAGCAGCAAGAACCGCTTTCTGGAAAAGGGTCCGGTTCAAACATTTCTTTTTAATTCTTACTTTTAGCAGAGGACAGAAAGACCCGGCTGACGTTTTAAACAATTCTCGTAAGCCCCGAAAATGTGGCGTTGTGTTGTAATGCTCCAAGCAAAACATTTACAGTTTGATACGCTACTTAAGTCTGATTTAGGAGGGCAAGGATAGCAGGTAAAGTGTTAGAATTATTCAAAAACACGCACACACGTCTTTGTTTTTGTCATTGAAATATTTAAAGCAGATTGAGAAAGTATTTCACATTTTCTTCCGCAGTCTTTCACCTCCCACGCGGTGCAAAGTGTGCTCGGTCTGCACCGCGATCGCTTTAAAAAAAAAAAGGCTACTATTAGAAGATAATTAGAAGAAACGCACAACTGCTACTTATGCAAGAGGTAAAACTGACAGCAAAATCGGTGCCCACACACATCGCTCCTAATGGCTGAACGAACGTACCGACTCGAATCAGCATTAAAGGGCCGTGACCCGCCAGAAGGCCCCTTGGTTGTTTGTCCATTAAAGTTTTTGCAGCGGCGTGGAGTGCAGGCACTTTACTTTTTGCTACCTTTGTTGAGGAAAGTGCTTACTTTATCCTTACCTCCTGGCGGGATTGAATTCCCGGGACGCTTATTGAATCGAGAGTGTCCAAGGTCTACAAAACAGTGTGCTTTTGCCAGTGTGGCGCAGTATAAACAAGGTGAGAAAAGGCTACGATGTTGTGCAATAAAGACACGAGCTGCTCCAGCCCAATTTCAACCGCAAAGTAAAGAGGTGAGGGGTAAAAAAAAAAAAAAAAAAATCTCGACTCAGAACCCAACACAGGGTGCTTGAGGGCACTGGATGACTACAAGCCCGCCTCCAGAGGCTGCATGCCCACACCTCAGGCACTTTTTGTGAACTGTGTTGGATCTGTGCAGTTTTGTTTCCCAGAACTGGAAAAGAATGAAGACTGCTTTTTCAACCCATCGGTGACTTTTCTATGGATTTTAACACTCCACTCGTGACACAGACTACAGGCAGGCTATAAATGTATACGTGTCGGGGATAGTGACAGTCTGCACAGGGGGCCTTAGGCCTCACTTCTTTTCACGTTGCAAACCTTCCACCCTGACTGCAACTCACAAGCACCGCGCCTACAAAAGTCATTCGACAACTTCGAGATTGAGGGAAGTGTCTGGGCATAGGTTGGTACAAATTGATTGAATAGCAAAGAGAAGGATCCCGGACAATCTGTTCAGCATCTTGGTTCATACATGGCACATCATTTTTCACTATCAAACATGACGCTGTCTTTTGCATGTAAGGCTTATTCTTTCCTGAGCTGTAGCGTAAAGGTTGAAAGACTTTTCTTTTTTTTTCCCCGGGGGTGTCAACGCCAAGGTGTCGATAGTAGAGGGATATGCCGATTAATCGACCTCAACCTGCAACAGTCATCACAGGAGTGGTCAAGTCGACGTGTTGTCAAGTCGACTGTTGTCTGTTCATCCACTACTAATAGCATCACAAAATATGGAAAAAATTACCTAGCTGGACGCTAATTGCTGCCATGTACTTCAATTACAAATGAGGACACCGGAGGTCAGATCCTGTTAAGATGTACTGCTACAGTTGTGCGATTTCTAACCACATTATTGACTAAACTTCCTTGATGAAAATTAGCAATCAATTTTCAAATCAATTGCTTTTTTTTTGTTATTTTAATTTAGATGTATTGAGCAGATTTCACTCTGCCTCATGGAGTCTGCGTTGGCTTTGCTGCATTTAAATCCATAGCTGACTATTATTCTCAATTAACTCTGATGAGTCCGACGGCAAAATTTGTAGGCTATTACAAAAACCTGTCGCTCTGCCACAAGTCTTACAATCTACCATTTCTGTTCAAGTGAGGTTAGTCTTGGCATCAGCAAAATCAAAACTTAAGACATAGCAAAAATACAAATGTTGAGTGGCAGCTGTCACAGAACAGAACAGAGTCACGATAGCGGAGACGAAAAGACAAGAAGTGAGCACAGACGGGGGCGGGGGGTGTTGGGGGGGGGGAACGCTCCATTTATATTGGAGACAGTCGAGGGCCTGAAGGGTCTCATCAGGAGCAAATTTCCGGCGATGTATTACGAGCTGGAGTGAAGCTTAAAATGAAAGTGGGAAGACGCAAGATCACTCGAGCCTACTGTGCGGCGATAGCGGACGCTATTGTACTCCGTAAAGACATTAATTTCCTCTCCGATAACTACAGCCATAACGGCAGATGCTTTGTTTATGTGGCGGACAGCGAAAATGATGGCCATTGATTCCTTATTCGTTCATTGTCCGGATCATAATTATATCTGTGAACGCTGGGAACAAGTGCCCAATTAGAGCATCTGATGCCGCCCTGTGTCTCCGCCGCATACCAAGATGACGAACGCCAGTTTGACTTCAGGTTGGAATCGTCAACAAAGTATAGATACATTTTCAGTTGGAGGATGAAAACGGGGCGTTTGAGGGTAAGCGCAGTACTTGAAAGATGAAATGTCTCCAACAAGCAAAGGCATTGTGTCTATAGCTTCATCTCAATGACTGAACACAAAGCCATGTGTGTGCTTCGTCCCAGTTGATCGTATTTGTTTGGGATTTTGGGTCTAAGGCTACTCTGTGATGCCGTTGGCACACTTTGACTGTCTTCTAATTGTGCTTCACCTTGTAATGCCACCATTAAAAAATAAAAAATAAAATACATACATCTTAATTCAATTAGATGGATTGCTAGAATGCTTTTCAGCTATCAGCCTGCTTGATGTTCGAATATGAACTCAAATTCGGGACGAAAAACCCCGATTGTAATGAGAAGTTTGCTCTATATTATTTATTTGGTTGTTACCAACATAACGGTGAGATTTATTTAAAAAAAAATCATTTTCAGTATAACACATTTTGTAGAAACTTTATTTGGACGTACGCCGCCATTGTTATTTACGTCGCAAAGCATTCAGAGACGAAGAATGGCGGCTGGCTGTTTGCTGAGCAATGTGAAAGCAAGGTAAGCCTCCGTAGCGTTCCTAAAGGGACGACCAAAACTCTTGAATGCGCCTGGTGAATGACGAGAACACAGCGTGGGGGAGGGTGACTCTCACGATAGCATGTTTCTTTAAGATGCTCTTTTTTTTTTTTTTTTACTACAATCATTCAAAATTCATCCACTAGTAAATATTAAATTGTAAATATAGTACAGCGTTGTTGTAAAACACTATTATATTTATTCAGGGATGTGATTTGACCAAAGTGAAATTATCTGAAAATTTAGCCCGGGGTCTGGGGGCCGCTGGCACCCAGCTAGGTCCAGGGGCAGTGCCCTGGTTGGGGGACAAGGGGGGCAAAGCCCCCCGGAGCTCATGGGTTTTCCGTGTTTTTAAGTACTTTCAATGCACTCACATGACAAAGAAATAGACAAAACAACAGCATAAATTTTCAATGTATATTGAACTATCCCATATAAAATGGCAGTTTTAGTCAACTCAAAATCAGTCACATTCAAAAACATTGGACTGCCTTTGCTTTTAAAAACTATCACTGAGAATATCATCATATCTAACTAATGTGATTACCAAGTTAACACATAAATAATGTTGAAGAGTTCAAATTTCATGAACAAATAATTGTATCATGACCAAATGAAAAGTAACTCATATTAGAGCATACCACAAATGTCTTTGTTATAGCAGAAGATGTTATCTGTCGGAGTCATGTGCATACACAATGAACTACTAGAAAAAAAATAAAAAATAAAAAAAAAAAAAAAAAAAAAAAATCGCAATTTTTTTTTTTTGGGGGGGGGGGATAAAAAAGCGGAATTCCGCGAATTAGCGGAAAAATCACATCCCTGTTTATTGTATATACTGTGTTTTTGTCTTCGATGGCTGGGGCCACCGGTCCTCTGCTTCGCAACCAGGAAGTGGGCGTGTGCAACAGTTGCTCCGTGATCTGATTCTTCTTTAGTACAATAAAGTTTAAATAAAAACAATTAAATAAAAAGTTTCTTCTGTTTATTACGTCAGGTCTTTCCTGTGCACTGCTGTTTATATAGCGCCTCCATAATGGCGCAACGCTGTAACTGCAGTTAAAATACATTGCTCAATCAACAAAGCTAGAGCGCTGCGGCTGTGTTGAGCGCTATCAGTTGCTCAGGCTGGAGGCGGCGAGCAAAACTAGGCGGTGGCGGCCGCCTCCGCATTTTTTACATCGGAAAAACCCTGGCACTGTATTGAGTGAGGGGTTGAGGTGTTTTTATGAATCCCACTTGTTGTACTTCCTGGTTTAGCTCTGTCAGACCAATTTAAACAAAATATTTATATGAATGCATTCACGTCACAAACCTCTCTCAATTAGTTTCTGATGGTCTCAAATGCAACAACGTCTGGCAGCTGTAATTAGACGCCCACGGCAAGTAGGCCGATTCCGAGCGACAGATTGGCGTCCACGCCCACCCACCCCGCGCTCAACCGGCCCCCTCTAGAGATTCGAAGCGGAAGGTGCGTACTTGACATCCCATCAGCAGACGGCTCACTGACAAGTAGGCCGTAAAGGCTTTTCCCTCGCTTTGATTACACTAAGTGCACAGAGGCCAGATGCGACCCGAGCCTGTCATCCGTTGGCTTGCCAACAACGGTCGCCATCGACGGGAGAAGGGGAAGGGAGGGAGAAGGGGCGGGGGCGAGTCGGGTCACTTGGGGTTCCTTCCCCCCTGAGGAATGAAGGCATTGTTCTTCATTACACTTGAAGAGACTGTTGAGGGCTACTGACGGCGAACAAGTCCATTCCCGCACCTGTTTTCCATCACCAGGACTCCTACTGGTTGAGCTGAAAGCCAAATGACACTTTGTACCCAGTGTGCCACTTTGTGACTGCGAGATAAGACAATTTGCATGTCAATTTTGAGCAAAGGCAGAAAAACATCTGGCTTGCGTAAATAGGCATGTCAATATGCCAAATAAGTCCTAGTTTGAAGAAGATGATATTTTTTTAAGCAATTCCATGACAAGACAATTTGCTTGAAGAGATGATTAATCAACAATCAATTCTATCAATTATTAACCCCAGGCGCTCACTTGGAATCACTGCTGATTATTAATAGGGATGGGGCTCCATCTCATACCAAGCACAACCCAAAACAACTCAAAAGCAACTCTACACTTTCATTCGTTAACACCCACGTCACTCACCTATTCAGGCTCCACTTTCTGAAATCATTCACACTCAGTCGTTCACATTTAGAACGACATTTCGACTGACTCAACTTTCAGTTGCAGCTACTCTCAGCTTTGCTTAAATTGCTTCAAGAAGATGAACCAAATCAACCCACATTCCCACCCAATTTCTGACGACCATTTAATCAACCATCCCTATTAAAGACAAGCGCGACATCAAACTTTGAACTTCCACTTGTCACTTCCCACAAGACTCCACAATTAAAATCTCCCAAGATTTCTTCAAGGAGTGTTTTTAGATGCTTAAGTTATCCTTCAACTCAAGACTCAGCCATCCATATAACTACATCAGATATTACTCCCACTGGGCATTTTGCACAGCTCTTTAAATTTTAAACCGCCAAATATTTAATTAATCAGTCCTTTCATCTTGAGTTGACGGTTGTTATATTTTTTTTTTCACCCTGATATGACCCCATTAGATATCAAAACCAAGCATCCTATTTACTGTGTCAAAAAAGTGTTTGATGACACTAATTAGATTAATTGCATAGAAGAATATGTGACAACTAAGTTCAATTTTTTGTAGGAACATGTTAACAGCGCAATGCTATTGAGATACAAATATGTGTACTATGTCTGTATGGCAGACATAACTTAAATAACCCAACACAATCTCGCGATATCAGGTCATTTAAAATGGCCGACTCAAACACAAATTGGCTATCACTATTCTGAGCTAACAACAGCCAACTACACTCTCATTGCCGACACCCACGTCACTCACCAGACAAATTACAGTGTAGAATGTGAGGATGGCGAACCTGAGTGGATGAAAACAATGTGTGCAACTCAAGGACAAATTTGAATTAGCACTGTTGTTTAACATTACAAAATAAATGATAAATCGGCAGAATAATCTTTTCTAAAAAAATTTTTTTTTCGATAGTTGCAGCCCTACTGCGCAATCTAAAGAATGCATACAAACAACAGATGTATTTATTTTTCAAATATCTCTCTACAAAACACACAAGCTCGATATAATATTGGAAATTGCTGTCATGGCCGTACAGTTCTAAATATTTGGATCAGGACCAAACTCCCTGAATCTGACGAAAGAACCATGTTTTATTCACCAAGATATTATGCAAAACATGGCCTTTTTGCTCACAATGTTAACAAATCTCACAATTCAGAAGTATGAAAATTCTGGATCTGCACCAAATTGTAATGGGTTCTTCTCTGCCCATGCTCCACCTTTAAACAAAGTTTAGCCTCCTTGGCAAAAAGGGAACATAAAGATAGCAGTGATTTGATCACATCCAGTGGATGCGATCCCCCGACTAAGTTTATATTGGCTTGCGTGCCCAAATGTAACTGAAGCTTAATAACTCTTCATGCGTATTTGCGGTGGTAGGGGTAACATCCGACAAAGCGTGTCAGCATTGGCCAGGGTAAATAATTAATATGCTTTGTACAAATGCCGCCCGTGCTTTGTCTCAGCCATTGCAATGAAGCTGGAGTCAAAAACTTGCTATAGTCCAAAAACAACATGGATTTGTGCGCACTCAGCATAAACGCCATAACCAGGCGGTAGTGCTTTCACGGATAAAAGCGACGTTCTGGATTAAGATGCCCGTATAATCCGCAACGGCACCAACGTCTGCCATCCTACAACATTAAAAGGCACTACCTCAGCATAAAAAGGGTTTACACAAAGAGCAGTGTCAAGTTTCTACAAGACCGCTCGAAACTTATTTATTGCTTTAAATAGCATAAAATGAGCATGTGTTGCCGGGCGCTCATATAGTCCATGTGCCGCAGCTTGCCCACCACCCTGGCCTAACTGCCTTGCCGAAATCGTCCCAACAAAGCCAGTTTCCTACTTGCAACATGATTGTGTAAATGATGTGAACGTGTTGCCAGTGTGATGGCGATGGGTGGTGGGGGAGTGAGGGTGCGTCGCCTGCTGTTTCTCCATCACATCTCCATGGCAATGTGAGATGGAAAAGCCTGAAACCAAGCAGCGCAAGGCTCCAAACAAAAAAAAAACACAACAGCCAACAAAATACTGTACATAGAAAGTTCACCCCAAACCATCCCAGAACATTTCCAACTCACTATTATGTCAGTAGAAGGGGACAGTGACGCCCCCTCCTCCCCTTAAGTCTGCTGCATACCCAGAAGATGACCGACCTGAACCCCGTTAACAATCCTACGCACATCCACATTAACCCCTTCCCCGTGGGGTACACAAGCATATTTAAGACCACTTCAAGACACGATTCCGTATTTTAACACATCGTTGCCAATTCGGCGTGTGTGTACAACACCGAAGGACGAAAGTTATTCGCATTTTAACTTTGAAAACGCGGTGTAACCAGCAGTGGAACCAGTGAGATGGAATAAGCTTCGCGGTTTTGCGCGACTTCTAAAACATAGAAAAATACAACGCAAAAGACGGAATACGTGAAGTGATTTGAGAGTTATTTGCACTCGAAAGCCTTAAATCAGCTATTCGAGTGAGGCACTTGAGCATTTTGGTTTTATTGCCGTGATTTACAACAGAGTCAAGTGGACCGCAACTCCCAAAACGTGACCATGTGCGACATCTTTTCTTTTTTTCCTTAACGACACACACAATGCGACACATCAGAGTTCCCATCGGTGGCAATCAAGCTGTCCAAAAGTGACGCAAAGGGGGGGCAAAGCAAAATCTCCATATAAGCAATAAGTCCAACTTTACGAACAGTCGGCGTCCGTACATCCACTGCTCATCTTGGTTACGAGCCTCGAGAAAAAAAAAAAAAAAAAAGCTGGAAAAATGCTGATTAATACGCTTCAAAATCCACACGCATCAAAATGGAGGGAAAGTACATAGTCCACAAAAGCCTGCCGGTCAACGAGGAGAACCTACCTTGGGGAAGAGCCGCCTGAAAGATGAATAAAAAGAGAATAGTCGCCAGAGAGACGCAGCCTGCGTTCGCCATGTTGGACACCTGCTTCAGTTATGGTGGCGCTAAGCGGCTTCACCGGAGAACCCCCCTCTCGCACCCCACCCCCCAATCACGCTCCCCACTCGCTGCTTTCCCCGCCTTCCCTCCGCTGGACTCCGCTAATAAGATGCTAGATGATTCTATGGACGCCGTTAAAAAAAAAAAAGCGAGTTTATTTCCATAGACCTTGAATATGGGAGAAAATGTGCACAAGGAGTAAAACTAGAGTTCGGGACTAGAGTCCCGAAGAGCTAATTATCTCGAAAAAAAATCTTATTTTGTTTTCTACATACTGTATTTTATGCATTTAACCAGTTTGCATCTACAGACGCTCCCCTACTTACGAACATTCGAGTTACGAACAACGGTACATACGAACATTTCTGCGCGTACAGTATGTCGAAAAATGTTCGGAAAGAAATACTGTAAGTTAGATTTTGTATTGCGCGTAGTGCTTCTTTCCGCCGCTAATACCGACGAGTGGCGCTGTGAGAGCTCATTGGAGGCTGAGCAACGTGGCGAGGAGGAGGAGGAAGAAACGCCGTCCCCATGAAGCAGGAAATAACTTTTGAAGCCGATTCCAGCGACGACGAAGAATCTCTCATGATATAAAATCCTCCTCTTCCTCCTCCTCCATCATCTCCTTAAGCATCGAGTACATCTTCCAAAAGTAAGTTAAACTTCATTTTATTTATCTTATTACGTACATGTACATACTGTGTGTGTGCCTTTCGCTCTCTCTCTCTAACATACGTAGGTATTCTCTCCATTTTATTAAAAGTTTTTTTCAGTACAAACCAATGCAGGTTACTTGTACAAGCCTTAAACATACTTATATAAACCTTCAATATACTTATATAGGCTTTAAACATAAATTATAATACAAAATATAGCACTGAAGCAACTTACGAACAAATTCACCTTACGAACGATCGTCCGGAACGTAACTCGTTCGTAAGGTGGGGAGCGTCTGTATTGACAATTTCGAACATCCGGGCATTTCTGATATTTCCGCAATGCTAATGCTTCCTTTACAAAGTAAAAACAAATGGAATATTGTATTGCTTTTGCCCGTGACTTGCATACAAACTAGGCAGATTGTTAAAAGTAGTCAAATATTTTGAAATCTCTTCCACACTCATGTACACACACATGGAGCAAGATGAAATAAAATTGTTAAAATGCTTTAGAAAAAATGAAAAGTAACTCAAACTACATTTTAAATTTACCAAACTATAATGATAGCAAAAATGGTTTTGTTTTTATCTTTGGAAATTAATTTAATACATGAGCGTTTGGGGTTAGTTTAAATGTATTGTATTTAGTTCTGTAACATGGGCGGAGTGACGGGGGCCCAGGAGTGGCTGTGGCCACCCATGTCACTCTCTGTTCACCCCAACACCAAAGGGGACATTTTGATATTGTTTTTTATTTTATTTTTTTGAGGGGTGGATTTTTTTTCTGTTATTGTTCTGGATATATGTTAATTAAATTTCATGAAACTCTGACTGTAGATGTTATGATAAAAAAAAATGTCATCCTTTTTCATTCAATGAAAAATTTCTGACGTGTTGGCCATCGGGATGTTCGGGAAAACTCCTGTGTCAAGTAATGCAGACCCTTCTTGAGGACAACCAAACTGGTAAAATGGGCTTCAAAAAATCTACAAGGTAAAAAACAAACAAACATCACAATGCATGGGGGAAAAAAGTAAAGGAGCTACTCTCAAGCATCCTCAGGATTAAACAGAGCAAGCGTACCTTGCCTATTCTGTCATGATGTGATCAACATTGCCATCTATTGGCCTTGTTGCTCACCAGGCGCAAGTCAAAGCAAAACCTTGTCCAGATGGTTGGCAGCAGTGGTACGAATACTTGAAACAATGAACAGTCACACAGAAATGAGCTCATTTAGATAAATATAGTGTAGTGTAGTAAAAGCCAGAGCACACCGTAGACCCAAGCTGCCACCAGGAGGAAAGATGGCCTTGGGATTCTATGAACAATGGTCACAGTATATCTAAGGGACACAGTGTCTTTCTTTTCTACATTTATATGCATCCCAAATGCTGCTTAATTAAGAAAAACATAAAATTGTATGAAATTAATGCTAATTTTCTACTCTTCTAATTTCCCATTCTTGATCATAAAATGGCCACAAGAGGACCAGTATCATTCAACCGTCGTGTCTACAAACCCAAAGAACATTGTGAGAACATAAAAAAATGGATTGGCGCTGGATTGGCTGGCAACGAGTTCAGGGTGTAGCCCGCCTACTGCCCGAAGCCAGCTGGGATAGGCTCCAGCACCCCCCCACCGCGACTACTAAGCGGTAAAGAAAATGGATGGATGGAAATTTAAAACTTTTGAGAGTATTGGGAGATTTTTAAAGTCATTTTGAGAAAATTCCTATTTTTTTTAATTATTTGAGAAAATGCATTCATAATATATATATATATTTTTAATTTGATTCATTTATCTTTTTGCCGTAATCTTGACGTTGTAGTACTGTATTCTGACAAAAACATTTTGAGATCTTCCTATGGAGCTTTGGTTTGTGCACATTTCATATTTTTCGAACAAAAGACTTTTTTCCTGAATGTAAAGTTTACGTTCTCTTTCCTCAGCAGCAGCAGCCTGTAACAACGTGTCTCTAGTTTTGCACAGAAGGCCTTCATGCCCCCAATCAGCCTTTTTTTTTTTATTCCCCAAAAGTATCCAGGTGCATACAAAGGTGCACACAGCTGTCAAAATCTGCCATTGTGATTTACAAAAGCTCCTTATGCCTGGTCCCGGCTAGGAAAATTCTATTTTTAAACATCTGTTTAACAGGCAACAACGTTGTGCAAGAAAGTTGTTTGCGCATTTCTGCATCGCCGCTACACGTGCGCTTTGGAGATAAGATTGCTATCACACGCATGGCGTCGTTTGAATCCTTGATGTCGCGGCGCTACATTTGCGCGTGAAGGGCAATTCAGATAAAATGATCCGTCTTTTATCTGACACGGGGATGAAGGAAATGATTTTTCATTTATGGAATGAAACATGGACGAGCATTCGCTAATGTTTAGACAGGCGTTAACCTGCAAGAAGACAAACATATCATCAATGTGAGGAAAATGCCAGTAATAATTAAGCCATGGAAACTCAAAGTGGGGTAACTCTATTTTTGTCACTTCTCAAGAGAGTGATTTAAAATGTTATGGGGATGTGATAATATCTGGGGGATTTATATCTTGGTGATTTCTTCTGGATACTTTACAGAAATTGTGGTTTCCCTCTTTTGGCGTTTGCTCTAATATATAAATATATATATATATATATATATATTTAGCAATTAGCATGCTGTCGTCATCTTCAGTTCATAATATGGATCTCAGTCAGTATCATCTTGGTGTCCTAAACGCTAAGAAACAAACAAGGAAAGAACAAAAAAAAAAAAAAAACAGCCGTCAAATCTATAATCTATACTTATGAAATAACCCTGTTAATTAAATCTTTTTTGGTAAAAAAAAAAAAAGTTAGCTACATGACATCAAGCTATTTGCTATAGCTAAGTTTAGTAGTGACCAGTTAGCATAAAAGCTAGGCATGTACTTTTGATCAAAAACTGTACCAATAACATTGATTTTCAAACAAATTGTACTTACTGTAGTTAGAGTAATACTAAAATGTACTATTCAAATATATGTTCATTTAATTGTAAAGGATTTATTAAGAAATATGTGCAAGTATCTGTAACAGCGCTGCGCCAAAATACGGCATGGCAAAACATCTAAAAATGTAAAGATGCCTCAGTTGTCGTCAAATACTGAAATGACCCTTATACAAGTATGCACATTTCAATTATTGCATCTGAAGAAAATAACAACCTCTCTCATGTTGTCCTCTGTCGGTTCATTGACATTCCCGGCAGTTTATTGTGATTTCCTATTCAGGCCTTTGATGTGGTCCAGATTTAAAAATTCTGTTTGTGAACCGTCCATACCTTTGGTCTTTCAAGAGCTTGGCAGGATCGGAGGCTGACAAGCCAAGTGATGACTACAAAACCCCCCCCCCACCCCATACCCCTCACCACCACCACAATTCCACCCCGCCCACCCGAAAAGAAAAGAGTCATGGGTAGCGAGCGGCTCAGGAAGTTCAAAGAAGCTCTCCTCATCATAACGTGGGCTGTTGCCAGGGCGCTGATGAGAATAATAACACATCGCACCGCGATGAAGTCCTCACAAAACACATCCGGGATTGAGATGTGATAAAAACAAGGTTAACATTGAGACTTTTATTTTTGTTCAATTTTGACCCAAAGGCTGTTTTGTATGGTGATTTCCTGCTATTTCACATAATTGCGTGAACACGCCAAGTGCAAAGTAGAAAGGACGCAATTCCTCGGAAAGTGGCAAGGGAGGTTCAAAAGATGTGCCAGTTTGAAGATTGGCGCTGTGAAGAGATTTCTGAAGATTTAGGGGAGGGGGGGGGGCGCTTTTTGCATGGAGACGACTTAAATCTGACACAGAAGTTTCACTAAAATAAGCATTGTCCACAATCACGGAGCAATTATAGTTAGTAGGGGTGTGAATTGCCTCGTACCTGGCGATTCGATTCGTATCACGATTCATAGGTCACGATTCGATTCAATACCGATTAATCCCGATACGAATCTATAAATTGATTATTGCGATTATTTATTTTTTTTACTCAAATTTAGAAAATACTAATCAGTAAACTTGTACATATACACTGGAAGATTTGTATGAAAATGTATTTATTTATCTGAAAAAACAAGCTTATAACTGAGCCACTGCTTTTAACAAACAGGTTGCGGTCTGTTTCATGTTTGAACAGCACTGACATAAAATATTAAGGCTTAATGCTCCATTAATATAACATTCTTCCATGCTTAATGTGTTAATCCTAACCCTAAATAAGACGTTTTGTTGAATATTCCCATAAAAAAAATTATGTTTAAAAATCGATTTGGCCGCATATCGAATTGATTCGAGAATTGGGCGCTGTAATATTGTGATATATCGCCGAATCAATTTTTTCTAACACCCCTAATAGTTACTGTATTTTTCTTTTTCTAAATTAATCAATTTAAGGGGGTCAACATGCTGAAAAACCCACCAATTTTAGAAACTTAAATAACAGTAACTACTGAAAACAGTTTCACACGCCTAGCCTAACTGCCCTGCAGAAATCAGTTAGGACGCAACAAAGAATTTGTTTTTTGGGTACTAATCTCTGAACAAAAATTGCGATATAAAGCCCGTAATATAGGCATTTTTTATCCAAATACAAATCCGCGATATAATGAACCTGCAAAGTACTAAGGGTATACCAAAGCCAGAAATAGCCCTTTTCGCATCGCAAAACTTGGTTGAGGCACACTTCGATGCTACCTACCAACTAGCTAGAAATGATCTTTGACTGGCTACCGCTGCGGCGGCTAAAACACGTTGTGGAGTGGCGCTGAAATCAGTAAATCATCGCCTCAGTGGCGACGAATAAGTTACATTTCTACCAAGTATCGTTCTGACGAAGGAAGAAGCCATGCTAATTGCTGCGCTAAGCTAAGACTGACACTAGCTAGCACATTTAACACCCGAATTGTGCTTGGGTGATCGAGTCCACTTTTCACAGACGTCTGTCGGGAAGCACGATAAAGCAGAGAACAGCCGCACAGAAAAAAATATATTTTGAGCTAAACTGTAAACTGAAGGGCGACGCTTAATTGCTATGCTTGTTTTTCATCTGTGGTCGGAGCGTGGTGTCAATGTTTGAAAATGGTAAAGACCTATATTGGCATATCTTCCATATCTGCCCACCATTTTAAATTCACCTGCATTTTCTCTCGAGACTGGACATTCAAAATAAGTTTTGTAACTATAGAGTTGCCAAGAGCTTGTTTTTTTTTTTTTTTTTTTCGGAGAGTGCATTTCAAAATGTAACACGAGCCCAAACTTGTAGATTGTTTACTCCAAATCAAATGCTGATTTGCATGAGTAGTGCGGGCAAAATCAATAAGAAAGCTGGGAGATTTCATTAAGGGCCGACTTCCTCGCAAAAGCGGCACTCATCCGGCAAGGTGTCGGGACCCTGTAGTCGATTGCAGGCGGGAATTTAGAACATTATTATGGGTTCAGGGGTCACATTGTACATGGCTGATCCCGTCTGCTGGGACTCCCTTTAATCTCTTTCCTTATTTATTTATTTCTGGTGTGCTGATTGCATCGTTCCACTTTTATTAAGCGCGCCGCAAGAGACTGAGGAGCTTGATGCATTCGCTATTAACATTCATTTTGTATTTCACAAACTAACCTACAACCACGCAATCCAGATCAATTAGTTGTGCGGTCGTTAGTCTGTGAATCATTTGTTCATTTTCACCACGTCTTGAAACAATTGCGGCAGAAATGGAGTGCACTACATGGCTACAACCAGCAGGGGCACTGTTTGTTTTGTTTTTTCTGGAGAGCTCAGTATTGTTCATTCGGTAATTTTACCGATTTGACATGTCATCATCATTGCTCTCTCTTTTTTTTTAAATTTTTTTATTTTGTATGTGGGTGAGTATGTGTATGTGCGTGCTTGTGAGTGTGTATTCATTAGTTCACCTAAAACCTATTAAAAAATCCCATACCGTTCACCTAAACCGAACACTTCCAGCCAGAGTCGTGAGGCCGTCAGGAGACCCGAGGAAGGACCAAAGAAAAGAAAGGAAAGTGGAAATCCAGCACCGACCCGACACCACCCCACCACCCACCGGGCCACCAACCAGAGCCCTTCACCAAACCCAGAAACATCTCAATTCCAATGAACCGGGGAGACCTCAAGAGACCAAAGGAGAGACTGAGGAAAGGAAGGAAGGACAGAAGCGGAGTGACACCAGCCTCCACCAGCAGGGGCACTGTTGAGTCACACTCGACATGCAACATGACATCAGCTATGGTGCTAATTAACCAACTAACTGCCCCCACGCCGAGTGTCACAACCCATAGATATAAGCTACACTAGCCTTATTTTAACAAAAACCTGACTCAGCATTGGTCCGGCAATAAATGCGTCTCATTTGGATGAAACAGGCTAATTTTTGTAAGACAGTAAATAGAGTGAAAGCTTTGTTATATTTTTTGATGAATTAGTGGTGTTTCTTTTATTTATTTTTATTTTTTTCTGGGGAGCTCAGTATTGTTCATTCGGTAATTTTACCAATTTGACAGGTCATCATCATTGCTCTCTTTTTTTTTTTCTTCTTTTTTTTAAATTAGGTGGCGTTTCGACAAAAACGCTAATCAAAGCTTGTAGCTTTGCAGAATAGATCTACTCTAAATATTCATTTAAAACAAAACCCTGAAACAATTTCCATTACGGAACTTCTTATGGGCAAAATGACCTCGGAACCACCATAACCCGAGCTACGAGACCAATCCGAAGCGTTTAAAAAAATATTGGACATGACTAACGTGTATGTAAAAACATTAAAAGTCAGTGCATGGCCATTCCTTGTTTGTGGGAAACGTTTGCGAGGCTTCTCGTCCTTGTCCTTGACAGAGATACCATAATTGAATATGTGATTGCATATAAAGTGCATTACTTTGCCAGTCGTTGCCTCAGTGTTTGTGACCTTGTGTGTAAAAACAGC